>NC_091247.1:222126000-222785000 GCF_042477335.2 Ovis canadensis
GTGATAAGGGCAGGGACTTTAGAGTCAGACCTGATTGAAGGTCTAGATCCACCAATTACTGGCTGTGTGACCTTGGGCAAGTCACTTGACCTCTCTGAGCCTTATTTTCCTTATTATTTATTTATAAATATTTGTTTATACTCTTTTTTATAAATAGTTAATAATTATAATAAACATAAATTTTATTTATTTATAGCCTTATTTATTATTAGGGGATAATAAACAGAGCCACCCCTGTATGGTCTGTGAAGATTAAACCAGCTGGCGTATCAAGTACTTAGTCCACTCCTGGAATACAGTGGGTGAAAATGTGCCAGAAAATGCTAAATGGTAATGGTAACAAAACACCCCAATCATTCTCTCTGTCTCACAGCCTCTTCCCTACCAACCTATCTAGCTTTAACCTCTGGGAAACATTTTCTGAGTGAATCTGCCACCCTGAGGACCATCCAAGGACCAAGGATGCCCTCGCCCACCATGCCCTCTGTGGGGCCCAGGACCCACCGTGCTCCAGTTCGGCTACACGGTCCTGCAGGGCGTCCAGCTCCTTCTCCACCTCCTGCCGCTGCTGCTGGTTGCTGTGACCAAGGGCTACACGTTCCTTCTCCAGCGCCAGCACCTTGGCCAGCAACTGCCCCTCCAGCTCGTCCATCTTGGAGTGCAGGGCAGTGGGCACCACAGGCGCAGGGGCTGGGGCGGCTGAGAAGTTCACTCGGGCTGGAAGCTCCTGCTGCTCACAGATGGAGAAAGGGACATTCGAAGTCAGTCAGAGGGAGGATGGAAAGAGACAAAGTCCCAGAGATGTCCACTAGCCCTGCTTGAGTGACCCGTGTTGAGCCTCAGCTTCCCCATACGTATAGTGGGATGGCAATGCCCGCTTCAGGCAGTGAGCGTGCACTGCGTGTGCGGCAGCAGGCTATCTCCAGTGCTGGTGTGTGATGCGAGTGGACAGCAGGCTGGCTCCTGTCCTCAGGACGTCTCAGCCTACGCGGCCAGCAGTGGAGAGCTGCAAAAGTCCCCCAGAGGGTCCGATGTGCAGTTGGGGTTGAAAGCCACTGCCGAGCCCTTCATCACTGGAAGGCCGCACCTTGATGGGTCCTTGAAGAGGTGGGCTGTCCTGATCACTACTTACTCACATGCCAAACTTTTCCAAGATGGTTCAAGACTCTGTGTGGGTGCCGGGCAGACCCAGGGGCACAAACCAGGGGGCTTCTGGAATAGGGCTCCAGTGCTTCTGTTTATGGGTGGTTAAGATCACAGACTCCAGAGGCAGGCATCCCAGGGCTCAAATCCCGCTCGAGAACCAACCTGCCGCGCAGCCTGAGGCAAATGCCTCCATCTCTCTGAACCCTTGCTTTCTCTCAGGCAAAATGGCACAACTGTAAGTATTTAGAAGGGTTGTGGGGATGATTAGGTGGTAAATGCCTGTGAGCAGAGCCTGTTTACTCTGCTCTCTAGAGCAGAGTGTTCGAGGGTGGTCTCAGACACCCCCATCCCACCCAGGATGAGGACAAAGTGTCTTAGAGTCCTCCTTTGGCCTGCCTTAAGACCCCCGCGGGAAGGAGAATTGGGACAGAAGCCAGGGGGTCTTTCCTTTCCCCTCCCCTGCTGGAGGAAACCCCTTCTGGGGTGGAGGAAGGCAGCCGAGGCCACAAATCCTGACGCTGGGAGGGGACGGTCTCTGGTAGACACGTCATGGGAAGACGAGTAGGAAATCAATAATTCATTGAGCTTCTAGGAGCCAAATTAGACAAGCTTTGTCCGCTCTCCTCTCCTCCATGCTCCCTACTGACAGCCTGATGCTTCCTCACTGTCCAAGGGCCCTGCTGGTTCCCACTTCACCTGCCCTGGGCCCCAACCACAGGCTTAGTCCCAGACCTGAGCTCACTGAATTCTCATGATTCCTTCACCGAGCAGATACTCCCTGAGCACCCTGTGCCTACAGGGATGGCCCCACAGCTCAGGGGCCAGCACGAGAGACCCTGCTCAGCTCCACTGGCCCAGCCCTGACCTTGTCAGTCATTTGCTGTGTGACACTGGGCAAGGCCCTTAACCTTGCTGAGCTCTTTTTTTTTTCCTACCCCTGTGATGAGAGGATAAACGTGTCCCCTGCTTCAAAGTGCTGGGGGTGGGGAGGGCAGTGGCAGTGCAGGCAAGGCGTCACTGCCACACTCAGCACCAGAGAGAAGGGAGCTGCCACCACAGACAGTGATGGGATCACACACTTGGTTCCGCCACTGCACCCCGAGGGTGGGGGGGCAGGTGGGTTAATCTCTCTGGGGTCATTTTTCCTCCTCTATAAAGAAAGCAGGGACTTGGAATGTTGGACTTGCAGGCCTGTGGTCAGGATTAAAAGATGGTGCATAGTAGGAGCTCCAGCTTGACCCAGTGTGGCCACCTGTATCCCCCACAGTGTCCCAGGTGGGAGGGCACAGCCATCCACCTATGCAGACGCCTGCTTGGCCCACCAGGTGGGGAGCCCGGGTGAGGGGGGCGGGGCACGGATGGATGAACTGCTCAGTACACACGGCCCCACTTTACTACACAACTCTTCACTGTCCACTATCTGGAGGGCTCCTTGGCACTCCCCAGGTGCCCACGAATCCTGACTCTGGTGCTGACTAAACACAAAGCCTCAGTTTCCCCTTCTGTAAAATAGGAACAACCGGCCCCACTCCGCCCATCTGCAAGACAGATGTAAGGATGAAACAGTGGAAGTTAACAGATCCTTGTGGAGTGTAAAAGCAGAATGCATGCAGTCCAGTGGATTAAGACCCCATGCTTCCACTTCAGGGGCCCTGGATTCGATCCCTGGTCAGGGAATGAAGAGCTTGCATGCTGTGTGGTATGGCCAAAGAAGAAGAAACATTGCAAACTGTGAGGCTTGAATACATCAGCTGACGGGGAGCTTGCTACCTCCAGAATCTTTCCTTGACCACAGACAGCTCATGGAGTGACAGGGCCAGCCACCCACTACATCTGAGGCAGTGGGACTTCTGGGAAGCCTTAGGCTGAGGCAATTAGCTCATGAAGTGCTGTCTACATCAGCACTGGAAGGGCCGGGGCCGGGTCTCCTGGAATGGGCCCCCTTCTAGCCTCACTGTCCCTCCATCCACTGGGCCTACCTGGGCTTGAGGGACACACCTCTGAAGGAGGTCCCCCCTGGGCACTTTCCAGGTATTTATTCATGAATCCTCACAGCCACTCATTTTGGTTGGCACTCTTGGTGTCCCCATTTCACAGATGGGGAAACCGAGGAAGAAGTCCTTTGGAAGGGCTGAGCAAAGCTGACCCCTCTGGAGCCAAAGCCTTCTCTCTCTCCTGCAAAGAGTCCTCCTCCTCCAGAGGGAGAAAGACCTGCCAGGAAGGAACAGGACGTCAAGTGGTATTTACACAGACGCCGTTGCGAGGAGACACGGCACAGGCCGAGGGAGGTGGGCACACAAGCTGTTCTTTTGTCAGAGCCGCCAGCTCTGCCGCCGGCAGGAAGGCCAGGGAGGAGGTGGGCTCACTGGATCCTGTGTGGCCCCCTCCCCACCCCGATGTCTGCATCAGAAGAACATGACTCCCCCCACTTACCCATCTGTTGCAGGCAGAGGCTGTGACGCGTGGGCTCCGGGCCTGATGCCAAGTGGGCCCCCAGCCCAAGATGGTGGGGAGACGACGCCATCACCCCACGCGGGTCCTGGTGGGGGCTCGGAACCCACACTTGTCGTGCTGGGAGTCTGGGGTGGGGTTTGGTGGAAGTACGTGGGGCCTGGAGCCAGAGCCCAGGGTTCCGGTCCAACTCAGCTAACGTGCTGGGCTCATTAGCACTCAGTAACAAGATGCTAACGGAGGCAGCTGTCCTCACTCCCGCGTGCTGCGTGCCAAGTCCTGCACTCCGGAAGCACCGTGCAAACATTCCACAAGCCCTCTCAACTATTTGGGGAATTAAGGAGGGCTGCTTTTCAGATGAGAGAGCAGAGGCTCAGAGAGGTGAAGTCATCTATCTGAGGTCACACACTGCCAAGTCACAGAACCAGGATCTCAATTCAGTCCCTTCTGACTCCAGAACCTCTTCTCCTTCTTTGGTCCTGCCCCAACAGTCTGGGTCTCAGTTTGTCGGTCTGCCAAATGGGTACAGTGCCGGCTGTCCTGCCTGCCTCGAGGGCCAGCAGAAGAGGTTTCAGTGGCCTTGAGAAGGCTGGGACGATCTGGCAGGTGGTGTCAGACCCTGGTGTGGGGCAGCTTTGCAGAGGGGCTTGGATGGAGGGACCTGCCTAAGTGGGGGAAGTCTGGTGCTGGGAGGGTGTGGGGAAGACCCTGCCACCTTGTCCCCAGGTGGGGGTCTGCTCCTTTCCTATGAGGGGCAGAGGGAAGGTGCTGGTTTTCATGGTCAAGGTTCCACCCTCTGCACAGTTCCCATCTGCGCAGACAGCACAGGGCCCAGCTTCAGGGGTAGGAGGGCAGAGAGCAGGCTTGGTGGCTGTGGTGTGGGTCAGGCCACCTATCTCCCATATGGGCTCATTCCCTAAGTCCTGTGTGAGTCTGCCCCAGCTCACACCCAGGCTCCAGCAGCCCACTGACCTTGTTATGGAAGGCCTCCCTGCCTCAGTTTCCTCATCAGCAAAAAAGGGTACAAAAATAATAGCTCATAGCACTGCAGTGAGAAATTTTAACAGATATAATGCCCTTAGAGTTGGCAAACGATGGGCTATGTGTCAGCTATTATTATGATTATTACTAACACTCCTTAAACATCTCTTCAAGGAGCCCATCCTCCTCCACCTTCAACCATAGATGTTTTTGTTTAATCATTATATTGAGAAAAAAAGCAAGCTACAGAAGAACAGTTGGATATCATTCATACAAAGGTACAAAGATTCAAAGCCAGCTCATGTGTTTATAAAAGCATAAATAAATGCATGGAGTGACAAACACAAATTCAGGACAGCGGTGACCCTCTCTTGGGGCTGGGACAGGGGAGGCCCTCGGGGGCGTCAGCCAGTGGCAACTGTCCAGGTCTCGAGCGTCAGTGGGGACTTGGATGGTAGTCTCTAAACTTCAGTGTCTGTCTTGTTTTAAAAAGTTGTTTTGGCTGTGCTGGGTATGGTGCGGTTGTACCTTAATTCCCCGACCAGGGATTGAACCCACACCCCCTGCCTTGGAAGGCGATTCTCAACCACTGGACTGCCAGAGAAGTCCCCAATAATTTTCTTTTAAAAAATGGGGGGAAAGATCCAAAAGCAGAGTCTTAAGGGTAGAATCTTAACCACAGCCTCACTCGGCTCCTTTGTCCTCCCCCACAACCCCGGTCCAGGCCACCGTCCCCAGGCTCCTACTCTGGCCTTTCTCCACACAGCAGCCAGAGAGGCAGGCAGCTCAGTGCAAATCCAAGCACGCTGCTTACACCCTTCAGTAGCCCTCCTCTCCCACCATCAATACCCTGCCCCTCTACTCTTAGCCCTTACTACACACCCCTAGAGGCTACCCTTCATTCCCACTGAAAGGCCCAGCTGTCCCTAACTCCCTCTCACCCCTGGGCCCCCGCACATGCTGTTCCTTCTGCCAAGAACACTCTTCCCACCCCCATTCCACCTCCTCTGGCCAGTGCCTCCTCGCCCTCAGCAGATGGCAGCTTCCCTGACGCCTCAGCCAAGATGCTCCAGAGGGAGAGGGAACGAGGGTGTCTCTGGAGGGACTGCAAGGCCTCACTCTGTTCATCCATCCATTCATTCGTCACCGTGCGCTGTGGCAACATGATGACAGGCACCAGCATGACTCTCAGGCCAGACAAGGCTTGAGTCACTCCCAGGCTCCCCACTTACTAGACATGTGGCCCTGGGCAAGCTCTTCAACTCCTCGGAGCCTCAGTCTCCTCAACTGCAAAATGGGAATAATAATATCTACCTCTTAGGATATATGTAATGACAAAAATGACAAAATATGTAAAGCCTGGTATATAAAAATGGCTGATAGAGAGTCATAACCATTATTACTACTTCCTATTATTGAAAGGAAGGAGAGCGTGAAAGTGAAAAAAGCGTTAGTCGTTCAGTCATGTCCGACTCTAAGCGATCACATGGACTGAGGCTGGCCGGGCCCCTCTGTCCATGGAAATTTCCAGGCAAGAATACTAAAGTGGATTTCCACTTCTTTCTCCAAGGGATCTTCCCAACCCAGGGATTGAACCTGAGTCTCCCACACTGCAGGCAGATTCTTTACCATCTGAGCCACCAAGAAGAGCATAGTGAGTAGTAACTGAGTGGGATGTGGGCCAGGGAGCCAGACTGCTTAGGACTGAAATCCCAGCTGAGTGACCTGGCCAAGGCTCTTAACCTTTATGAGCCTTGGTTTCCTCATTTATGAAATGGGGAGAGTAACAGTCCCCTGGTTCTTGCGGGACTAAATTGTAAGGCTCTCAGAACAGGCTGGCAGAGAGGGTGGGGTGAGTCGAGGGAAGGTCTTTCAGAGGGGGCGTCCTGCTCCCACTTCCTCCCCAGGAGCCCGCCTGGCAGGCTTCTCTGTCTCCCTCTCACCCCGGCAGGGGAGGGGCAGGAGAGCAGGTGGCAGAGGCCAGACCGACCTTTGACCTGGTCCCCACTGCCACTTTGCAGTTGGAATGGAAAACAGATAAATGGACCTCTGTACACCGAGGGTGCCAAGTCACGGCAGTCAGCACGCAGGAGGGGAGGTCGGGAGAAGGGGGAGCGGCTCCATGAGGGTCTGTCCATACACCCTCCCGGGCTCTGCGGCCTCAGAGCAAGCGACTAGACACGCCAACCCCAGGCCCTTTCGTCTCCCTTCACATACTCCCTATCAAGCTGCCACAAAATCCCTTCCTGGCCCTGCCTGCCCACATACCTTCTGGGCCCTGGGCCAAAATCTGCAGCAGAGATGAGGACCCCACCCTCAGCCTATTTTCATAGAAAATCCTGGTTGTCATCTTGGCTCAGCATTCAACGTGCTGTGTGGCCTTGGGCAAGTCACTCCGCCTCTCTGAGCCTCAGCTTCCCCCGGAGTCAAATGCGGGGTGGGCAGGGGCACCTAAGAGCTTCCACTTCGGGTTGGCTGCCTCAATCCCTGTCTCAAGTTCTGTGGGAATCAAGTGTCTGACTGGCCTTGTCACTCAGGGGGTGGGGTGCACCAGCCCCTGACCTTGGTCCACCTCCCACAGGCAAGGACTTCAGAAAATGGCCAATAAGCAGAAGAAAAGGTGCTCAGCATCATGAGTCACCAGAGAAATACAAACTGAAACCACGATGAGTCCACTACACACCCACCAGAATGGGGAGTGTCTTTAAAATGACCACAGCAAGGTTGACAAGTTTCACACCAGGTGGGCGTGCAAACACTTAGATGCCACTTTGGAAAAGTGTTTGGCAGAGCCTCCTAGCGCTAAATATATGCCTCTCCTGGAACCCAAGCATCCCACTCCTGGGGATACATCCAGGAGAAATGAGGACTTTTAACCAACCAGGGATATCACAAGGACATGCACGGCAGCTTGATTTGTAATGATCCCAAGCCAGAAACAACCCAAACGTCCTTCCATCAGGGAATGGGTAAGTAAGGTGTTTCCACGCATGGAAACACTACACAGCAGTGAAAAGTAAACCACTCACACACACACACCATGACTGAAGGCCAACGTGCAACGAGGACACCAGCCATGAAGGGCTGCAGCTTGCCTGAGTCGATCTGATGGAAGTTCAAACACAGAGAAAACTCATCTACAGCGCTGAAAACTGGAATCGCGGTGCCTCTGGGGAAGCCTGGACTTTGGGGTCACAAAGGAGCCTTCTAGGGTGCTGGAAATGTCCTGATTCTTATTTGGGTGGTGCTTCCATGGGTGTGCCCATGCATATATTTTCACACAGCTGTGCATTTAAGATCTGCGTCTTCTTCACAGACATAGAGAACTGACTTGTGGGCACTGTGGGGGAAGGAGAGGGCAGGATGAACTGAGAGCGGCATGGAGATGTGTACACTGCCATGTGTGAAATGGATAGCCAGTGGGGATTTGCTGTATGATTCAGGGAGCTCAAACTGGTGCTCTGTGACAACCAGGAGGGCTGGGGCGCAGTGGAAGGTGGGAGGGAAGTTCAGGAGGGAAGGGGCATATGTATACTTATGACTGATTCACGCTGATGTATGGCAGAGACCAACAGAATATGGTAAAGCAATTATCCTCCAATTAAAAATAAATACATTAAAAAAGATTTGTGTCTTTTTAAAGTATGATATGTGAGTTCTTAAACATCTTGAATGTAAGATACACCTTAGAAAGAAAGGGTCACATGTAAGCTTCTCCCTGTCTTCTGCCCAAGTGGCTCCTGCCAGGCTTGGAACAGGCAGGAGGGGTCTCCTTTCCCAGGGGGAGTCCTGCCAGGGAGGGGAGGCCTCCAGGGCACAGATGACAATTCCTAATCGGGAAACATCTGCCTAAGAATTCAGAATCTGGAGCCCAAAGGGCCTGAACCACACCCAGCTCCTCCTTCTATCCATTTTACAGATGAGATCACTGAGAGAAAGTGATTAAAGTCACAAGCAAGAAGAACCCAACGTTATGCCATACCGTCTTCCCATTTCAGAGAATATTAGAGCTGCAAGGTGGTTAGGGAGCATCTACCCACTGTATCATTTTATGGAGGGGAAACAGAAGCTGGCGGTAGGGAGGGCAGGTGGTGATTTAGCTGGCTCTGGTTTCTCCAGAGTCTGTGAGCCTCCATTTCTTTATCTGTAAGATGGGAATATGTACAGGCTGCTTCATAGGGCTGAAGACTGAATAAGCTAATACGCTCTAAGTGCCTAATACATGTTACTTGCTGTTTATTGCTTTCGGCCTCCAGATTATCTTGCCAGCCAGCAGGACAAACCTTTGAGGACTGGTCCTCATCACTCTTGCTCTAGACGCTCTGATTCAGAAATGGTCCAGGCTACTACACAAGAGGCACTTCCCTCACCTGTCTTCCTCACTCTCTTGAAGGAAGTTGAGGCCTGATCCCTCAGATGGACCTAGAGTTAATGATGAAGAACAAGGACTCTGGAGCCAGACACTGAGAGGCAAATCCAGACTCCAATGCTGTGTCCCCTCGTGCCAGTTTCGTAACCTCTCTGAACCTTGGTTTCTTCATTTGTTAAAGGGGGATAGAATCGTACCTGCCTCATGGAAATTTTATCAGGATTAAATGAGCTAATGCACAGCACCCTGACACATGGTGAGCTCTCAGTAAATGTGAGCTCTAATTGTTACAACAGTCCAGGAGCCTCTGTGATTATCATCAGGGTGGTCCTTTTCATCACTTCCACCCCAAGATGAGGAGAGGCCACTAGCTTGCCACATAGGATTAAGAATGTGGCTTATGTCAAAGAATTGCTACTTAAATCAATTGAGAAGTTCCGCTTTTCACATAAAGTAGTGCGAAAACATGACACCGCAACATACATACATGGCTGGTTGCCACATAAATGGTCCTTCTGGAAAGGGGTTTTTGGCCACAGCCATAAAAGTCAATATCATCTGACCCAGTAACACCGCTCCTGGGAATTCAGCCTAAAGAAATAACTCAATTGACTTAAAAAGAAAAAAACAAAAAAACAACTATCTGCATGAAATCGATCCTGCAATGAGCATCCAGAGGAAAAAATAATTAGAAACAACCTACATCTCCAGCAACAGGAGACAGCCGAAGGACTGATGGATGGAGGAGGCCGAGATGGATCCAGGATCTTAAAGCCATCGTTAAAATGGTAATTACCAGCAACCCCAGCAACTCGGGAACAATGTCCACATTCTGATAAAGGACCAAAAAGGGGGAGGGCTTCAAAAACGAATAAAATGGTGGAATTAAATGTAATCCCCCCCTCAAATCTTTTGACAGTTTTTCAATTAACAACAACAAAGATAAAAACACAAGACAAATGATTTCTCCTAAGCTCTCAAATGTGACTCCAACTTGAGGTCTGCAGGGAGATCGTGGGCCAGAGAGACCTTTCCTCCCTTTTAGCAGTCAGTCCAGTGAGGTGGGGAAGGGGGTGATGCAGAGAGGTGGGGAGGAGCAGGGGTGTGCTGAGATGTGCGGGGGTGGGGACAGGAAAAGGACAGAGTGTAATCAAGCAGGACCTCTGGGAGGAGGTGTCCTCAGAGCAGACTTAAATGATGAGTATAGATAAACTGGGGGTAATCTGGGCAGAAGAAGGAGGAACTGGGAAACACGTTGGAAATGAAATGGCAGCCTGGGAGCAGGCTGGAGTCTGCTATCACAGGAGAGCCCAATGGTGGGCTTAAGGAAGATCCCTGGGGAGGCCTGGAGGAGGATGGATGGAGGGGTGTGCCTGATCAGGTGGAAGACCAGCAAGGGGGCTGCTGCAGCATCCACAGAGAAATGAGGCTGACGGGGAGGAGGAGGGAGAGAAAGGAGCCAAGCATGGCTTCTCAGGGTACAACTGAAAAGCAGGTTGGCAGAGGACGTGAGTTCAGGTTGGGACATGATGAAGGTAGGGGGCTGGTGGGATGCCCAGGGGGAGGTGCTCAAGAAGCAATTGGATCTATTGATCTGAAGCTTGGAGAGAAACCTGGGCTGGGGATGAAGTTGGTTTGGGGGCACTATGGTGGAATGGTGTTGGAAGCTTCAGAGTGTGGTTGAGTTCTGCCAGGGAAACAGCAAGAGGAGGGCCAGGAGGGGTGCACATATTAAAGGAGGAGGACCCAAGAGGGGATAGAGAAGCAGGGAGGGAGGAGGGGCAGGTGAGAGGCACCTAGAAGCCCAGGGCATGGCGATTTGTAGGAGGAAATGATCTATGGGGTCAGATGTCAGAGACAGGACCAGCAAGAGAAGGACTGAAATGTTCCTGCTCAATTTACCAACTCAACGCCATGAGTATTTCCGGAGAATCAAGGTGGGAGAGAGACTAGTGATGATAAAGTAGACCCTGAAGGGCATTCTTTCGAGGTTTCTGGATGAGAAAGGAAGAGGGAAGCTAGTCAGTGGCTGAAAGGTGCATGAGCTGAGACCAAGTCCATTGGGCTCCAAGTCCCAGCCACTGTCAAACACCCCAAAGAGACTGGCTCTGGCTGCTGCAGGCTCAGAAGGCAGTCCTGGTGGGCAGGCAGCCCCTCCATGTCCCCTGCACTCAGAAAGGAGGCGTGCATACAGTGAAGCAGGACTTCTTCCACCCAGGAGGCTGACCTGGTGCTGAACCCCAGCCATTAGGATCCCCCCAACCTCAGCGGGCTAACTGGAGGGGAGCCCACCCTGCCAAATGCACAGATGCTGGGGGAACAGGTCCAGGGCAGGCCCAGCCCTGCCAGCCCCAGACGTGGGAGGAACCATGGGAGCCATCTGGGCGTGGGGGCAGGGGCGAGGGCAGGCAAGAGGAAATTGATTGAAGACCAGATTTTTTTTTTTTAACATTAATAAACTATTTCCTAAATGGAGGATTTGTTCTTATTTTAAATTTTGGCTATTGGAAAAAATTAGTAATATTAGAACTTAATGATAAAAACAGCAGTCACTCAACTTGAGACCTCTGTGAGAGGTCTGTTAGAGGAGGTCTTCTCTGTGAGGAGGTCTCTGAACTCCAGGTTTGGGGCTGGCTGTGATAGCTGCCTGGCTGTGCTCTGACACCCTGCGGGGTGGGTGCAGACACCACACAGACTTTCTGGAGGGCCACTGGGCCATGGGTAAGGCCAGGCTTCCACACCAGCATCTCCTGTGCTGCTCCGCCAGGGATTTAACTGAGAGAGCCATGGAGAGGGAAGAGTCCCTGCCTGTCCTTTCTTCCAGCCACTGCACCCCCTTCACCAGCTGCACTCGGTTTAGGGGGAGGTGATAAAGGCGGCAGCTGGTGCTTGGGCCTCATTCTGCCCCCTCCTCCCATGGATCCTGTTCTGCTGTGAACCCCCTTCCCTGCAGTCTGGAAGTCATGGATGCTGGGAGTGGTCAGGGTCTCTGAATGTCTGTCCTGACTAATTTGTCCAGCTCCCCCTCCAGGTGGCTCCAAATAGGTTTTCAGAGGGAGGCAGAGGTCGGGCAGCTTCAAAGGAGAAATGGCTGGTCCAGGGTCACAGGACAGCCAAGTGTGGACTGCCCCTTTTGGGCCCCTCATGTCTGACTCCAAGTCTGAGACAGGAGCATCTGAAAAAGGTGACTAGAGGGGGAGAAACCCAAATGGGACCTACTCTCCATTCAGCCCCCAGCCCACAGCGGCCGGCTTCCAGGCATCTTGGCAGGGCTACCGCCATCTGAGCTTCTGCTGTCCCTGTCCATGGTCCGAGCCCAGCTGGGGGCCTTAGGGGCGCAGAAGGTGAGGAGCATCCGGATTTGGTTTATGAGACACTGTTCCCTGCGATTCTGCAGGAGAGGACGACCTCGAGTCCCTCAGACAGCCCTCCTATCTCCTGACCACAGTGGACTGAGTGTGTGGCTGGTGCTGCTTTGGGGATGTCTGAAAGAAGGAAATGAAACGGACATTCAAAGAGGTCCTGGTACGTACCGAGCATTTTCACGTATCTGCATTTTAATCAATCCACACTACAAGTGGTCACCGTTATACCCATTTTACAGACTCAAAAACTGAGGCTTACAGAAGCGCCTGGAGGAAAAAGGATCAGCAGCGAGCTTTTCCCGCGTGCTCCCTGAGCCGCAGTCAGTGTGAGTTTCCGGTCTGTGTTCCCTCCCTGACTCCTCCCTTCTCCCCTGGGAGGAAGGTCCAACCATCCCCTTTGCACAGACGGAAACCCAAGACTCAGAGACTCGAGGGCGGCCCCCCACCCCCAGGGTCCCTGAGCCGGCGGTGGCCGCGGGACCCGGGGATGCCCTCGACTCCCGCGAGCCCCTCCCACCCGGCGCCGGGGGCCGGGTCCCCGATGGCGCGCGGCGCGGCGCTCACCTCGATGCGGTCGATGCGGTCCCGGAGGGCGCGCACCGCATCCTCTAGCTCGAGGATGAGCGCGGGCGAGTCCCAGGGCCCGTCGGCCATGGTGTCGCGGCGGGGCCCGGCTTCCTGGAGACCGCGCGGCAGGCCGCTCTCGCAGCGGCCCAGCTTGCCGGTGAGCTCGCGGATGGTGTCCTGGTCGGCGCGGATGCGCGCCTCCTGCTGCAGCGCCGTCTGGCGCAGCTGCTCCGCCGTGCTCTGCAGCAGCAGCAGCTCCTCGCGCTCGCCCGGCGCCGCGTCCCCTGGCTCGGCCCCCGACGGGCAGGCGGCCGCCAGCGGCGTGCACAGGAAGCGGCTGAAGAGGGGTACGGGCGGCAGCGGGTGCGCGCTGGCCGCCGGCGCCCCGGGCAGCGCGGGGGGCCCGGCCGAGCCGCCCGCGCCGTGCAGCGCGCTCAGGCTGCGCTGCGGGCCCGGGGACGCGGCGGCGGCCGAGGCGTTGTCGGCGCCGCCGGGCAGCGCCCGCGCGGGGCTGGCCGCCAGGGGCACGCTGGCGATGATGCAGATGACGGCACCGAGGAACGCCAGCATGCCCGCGGCCAGCAGCACGGCCAGGAACTTCAGCGTGAGGCGGGCGGCGGGGGTGCCCGAGGCCCCCCGGCAGGCGCGGCGGCGGGGTCGGGGCGCGGGGCCCGGGCGCGCAGGGCCGAGCAGGGCCCGGGCGCAGGAGGAGCCGGAGCCGGAGCTGTGGCCGCGGCCGCTGCTGCTGCGGTTCTGAGCCCCGGCGGCGCGAGGAGGAGAAGGCGGCGGGCGGCGGGGAGGGGGAGCGGGGCGCGGCGGCCCCGCCCCGCCGGCTCCCCCGGGCCGGCCCTGGCCCAGCCCCGCACCCGTTCCGTGCCGGGCGCCGAGTTGGGGCGCCGCCCGGGATGCGGCGAGGGGCGGGGGCGGCGCCGGTAGCCTCAGCCCGCCGCCGTCGCCTCGCAGAGGGCGGCGACCTCGTGGCCGGGCGGCGGGACTCCTGGGCGACCCCTGCCCCACCCCACCACGGCTCTCTGGCCCCCTCCCCGAGCCCACCAGCCCATCTGCTAGCTTACGGGAGCTTTTCTCCACGCCGGGCTCTGTGCTGAGAGAGCCAGGGGCTTGATCACAATTAAGCCTCACCGTGGACATGTTCCCAGTACAAATGAGACCCACAGGGGTCAGGTCGCTGTCCAAGGTCACGCTGCTAGTATGCGCTGGAGCAGCATTTGAGCTCAGGTGCATCTGAGTGGACCCAGACTATGCAATGGAGCCGGGGTGGGCCTAGGGACAGCTAGGAAAGAGGCCAGTGTTAGCGGGGAGGGGACCGAAGATTTTGACCCAACCTTTAGTTATACTGTGGCCACCTAACCGTCCATTCCCACCCCAACCCCTTGAAAGAGCAGAGGTGACTCCCCTTCGCCCCATACAAAAAAAAAAGAAAAAAATTTTTCCCCTGTGATCTCAGAAGGTAGCAGAAAGATCCCCCCTCTGAATCTTCAGGAGAACAGAACATCAAGGGTCGCTGAGAAGACCCCTCTCTCACTGCCGTCTACACTAGCATGGCAGAAGCCCAGTGGGCCGGTGGACTGGGCACTGGAACAAACAAGCGGGCATGGGAGCGGGCTGTAGTGCCAGGGTGATGCAGGAAACTTACTGTCTCCTGTTGAAAATGTATATACACATTTTGTTGCAAATTAACTCGCAATGAAAAATGTTTTTAAAAATTCTACCATCCTTGAATCCAGCTCCATCTCCAATTTTCCATGAGGTATTTCTTGGCCGTGTGTTTCCAGGACTTGGAGAGTGTTCAGAAGGCTGGGATAGAGGAGAGGGGCTGTGGTTCCTGGGAGGACTGGCCAAGGCCACACCCAGTTCAGTCCTGAGCCAAGGCCGCACCCAGGCCTGTCTCCCTGCCAAGCCTGCATTCTTGACTTGAAGGGAAGGCCCACAGTAGGGTTCTGGACCACCAGGGATGCAGTGTGTTCTCAGCAAAGTGGTAAGGAGAGACCAGAACATTTCTCAGGATCAACAGCCCTGGGAGGCCCTGTGTGGCTGCTGAGATCCTGCCCAGGGGTCCCACACACTCCACCCCAACCCCAGCCTCAGGATCATGCCTGCCCTGCTTACCTGATCTCTGGGAGTCGAGGGTTACTTGACTTGTAAAGCAGGAGCAAATCAAATGCCAGCTCCGTACACAATGAACCCCCAGAGCTGTATGTGCATGGATGTGAGTTAATACTCATTGGAGCAGTGACCTGGAAACCTCCACAGCTTGGAGGAAGCATCCTCCCGACAGAGAGGTGGGCCAGGCTCTCTGAAGGTGAAGGCAGACAGGCTGTAGGGGGCCTGAAGTCCCGCAGGTAACATGAGGCGTTGGGACTCCAGGTACATCTACGTGTATTCTGTGAAGACAGAAGCACTCACATTCTATCTTGGAAGGGCAGAGAAGGCCAAGAGAGGGGCCTACTGCCCAGAGCAGCAGGCCTCTGTGGCTTGGGCACCAAATGGTGCCCCTTTTATGTGAGCTGCTCCGTGAGCGACGGAATAGTTGGACACATGGGTCCAGAGGCTGGAGTTGAATTTTGCTCAAAGTGATCTGTTTATCCCCTAGAATGACTTTTCAAACCTATGATATGAACATGTCACTCTCCTGCTTACAAACCTATTAGTGACTCCCTGTTGCCATCCCTCTGGGGCTTCCTTGGTGGCTCAGTGGTAAAAGAATCTGCCTGCAATGCAGGAGATGCAGGCTAGATCCCTGGGTCGAGAAGATCCCCTGGAGAAGGAAGGAAATGGCAACCCTCTCCAGTATTTTCACCTGGAGAATTCCAGGGACAGGGGAGCCTGGAGGGCTATAGTCTATGGGGTCGTAAAGAGTGGGACACAACTGAAGTGGCTGAGCATGCAAGTATCCCCATCCCTTTATGGAAGAAAGTCCAAATTCCTTAAGGCACTAGTACCTAGTGGTTAAGGGCAGGGATTCTGAAGCCAGAAGCCCTGGTTCAAACCTGCCTTTACCTGTTACCAGTTGTGTGACCTAGTTTGCAAAGAGGGTAAAGTACCAGGTCTTTGACAGCGCCTGACACCACCCTCTCTGTGCCTTAGTTCTACAATCTGTAAAATGGGAGAATAGTAGTAGTACATGGAAAGCCTTAATAAATTTTGGGCCTTATTATATTAGCTTTTCTTGGTTTACAAGACTTGGCAGGGCTCACCCTCCCAGCCTCATTTCCCATCTTCATTGCTTGGAGCAGCATTAAATTGTGCCTAACTTCCCCCACACACCAGACTGTCTCCCGTCTCTCTCTTTGCTCATGCTGTCCCCTGCCTGGAATGCCGCCCCTCCTTCTTCCTTGATTCATCTCTATCCTCAGCATCCAGCAGGAGGCCGCACCCAGGGCAGCCTCTTGGTGAATGTTTGCAGTACTAGTTCCCCCAACAGATGGCACGGCTGCTGCTGGAGGCAGAGGGGAGAAGTTAGGACAGAGAGGACTTGAAACCCATCTCTCTGGAGCTCTGGGGAGAGGCCCTCCTGATCCCAACACAGAATTCCTCGAGATGGCCAGAATAGGATTCTCAGGGGAACTTTCATAAGATGCCACCGTCCTCACATTTTCCTTCTGAAGCTCACATCTCTGAGGTTCTTTATTCCTTCACTTCCTTTTTTCTTTTTTAATTCCTTCACTTTCATTCCATCCTTAGGGAAAGGGAATTCTGCCCTAAATGAACAAATATAGTCATTCATTCAAAATATATGTTTTGAGACTGACTTTGGATGCCTTTAAAGTGCTGCACTCAATATGCCAGCAAATTTGGAAAACTCAGCAGTGGCCGCAGGACTGGAAAAGGTCAGTTTTCATTCCAGTCCCAAAGAAAGGCAATGCCAAAGAATGTTCAAACTATCGCACAATTGCACTCATCCCACATACTAGCAAAGTAATGCTCAAAATTCTCCAAGTGAGGCTCCAACAGTTCATGAACTGAGAACTTCCAGATATTCAAGCTGGATTTAGAAAAGGCAGAGGAACAGAGATCAAATTGCCAACATCTGTTGGATCATCGAAAAAACAAGAGAGTTCCAGGAAAACATCTACTTCTGCTTTATTGACTACTTCAGAGCCTTTGACTGTGTGGATCACAACAAACTGGAAAATTCTTCAAAAGATGGAAATACCAGGCCACCTTACTTGCCTCCTGTGAAATCTGTATTCAGGTCAAGAAGCAACAGTTAGAACTGGACATGGAACAAAGGACTGGTTCCATATTGGGGCAGGAGTACGTCAAGGCTGTATATTGTCACCTTGTTTTTTTAACTTATATGCAGAGTACATCATGCGAAATGCCAGGCTGGATGAAGCTCAAGCTGGAATTGAGATTTCCAGGAGAAATATCAATAACCTCAGATATGCAGATGACACCACCCTTATGCTTTTGAACTGTGGTGTTGGAGAAGACTCTTGAGAGTCCCTTGGTCTGCAAGGAGATCCAACAAGTCAATGTTAAAGGAAATCAGTCCTGAATCTTTATTGGAAGGACTGATGCTGAAGTTGAAATTCCAGTACTTTGGTCACCTGATACAAAGAACTGACTCATTTGAAAAGACCTTGGTGCTGGGAAAGATTGAAGACAGGAGGAGAAGGGGACGACAGAGGATAAGATGGTTGGATGGCATCACCGACTCAATGGACATGAATTTGAGCAATCTCTGGGAGTTGGTGATGAACAGGGAAGCCTGGTGTGCTGCAGTCCATGGGGTCACAAAGAGTTGAACGCTACTGAGAGACTGAACTGAACTGAATTTGGGCCAGGCATAGTGCCAGGCACCAGGGAGAGCTGGAAACAGGACAAAATTACAGTTTTATATTCTAGTGGGGAGGCAAGCAGTTAATAAATGAATAATTAAATGAGCAATACTACTGAGAACTATAAGGAAATTTTTAAAGTAACATGATAGAAAGTTACGGGAGGGGTGTTGGGAGATGGGCATTGCTTATAAGGTTGTCAGAAAAGGCCTGCATTTAGCTGAGACTTGAATGGCCTCAGAAACCAGCCACAGAGAAACTTGGGGAAGGACTGAGTGTTCCAGGCAGAGGGAACAGCTAGTGCAAAGGCCCTGGGGCAGAAATGAGTTTGATAGATTCCAGAAACAGAAAGAAGGCCAGTGGGGCTGGAGCAGAGTGAACACTTGGGGAGAGAGGAAACTAGAGGGGAAGGCAGAGCAAGGTCATGTGGGCCTTTACAGGCCAAGGGGAGGGAATGGGTTTGTTGTTAAGCTCTGTTGGTCAGCCTTAAGCAAGGAAGTAACACCATGTGGTTCGTGTTTGTAAAAGATCAATGGCAGTTGTGTGGGGGCTGGGTCATTAAGGGACAGGAGAGGAAACACGGAGACCAGGTAGGGGCCATGCAACCATCCAGGTGAGAGGGCTGAGTGGTTTGGAGGTCATGATAATGTTGAAAACTGGATGGATCATGGATTGATTTTAGAGGCAGAGTCTCTTAGTTGGGTCCTTCGGGAAGCAGACACTAAGATAGCATTAGATATGCAAGTGGTTGATAGGAGATTAAGTCCTGTGAAAGATACAGAGGAGAAAGAAGAATTGGGCAGGTTGAACCTCAGACCTCCATGCAGATCTGACAAAGCCTTGGCCATCTTAACAGGGTATTCTGGAGCCAATGGGCTTCCCCAGTGGCTCAACAGTAAAAGAATCCACCTGCCAGTGCAGGAGACAATGGTTCGATCCCTGGGTTGGGATGATCCCCTGGAGGATGAAATGGCAACTCACTCCAGCATTCTTGCCTGGAGAATCCCATGGACAGAGGAGCCTGGCAGGCTACAGTCTGCAGGGTCACAGGAGTCAGACACGACCGAGCACGCATGCACTCTGGGGCCAACAGTGCCCATCAGGGAAGTTTGGCATTGGGCAGAAATGCCCATTCCCCAGTAACTTTTTCATGCCCAGTCATTAATTGAGTACTTCCCCAGAAGAGGGTGGCTTTGGCTCAAAAGCTAGGGTGATGTCCACACAGAAACCTGCCTGGGGACGTTTACAGCAGCTCTGTTCATGATTGCCAAGACTCGGAGGCACCCAAGACGCCCTTCAGTAAGTGAATGAATAACTAAACAGATATATCCAGACGATGGAATATTATTCAGCAATAAAAAGACAGGAGCTGTCAAATCATGAGAAAACAAGGAGGTACCCTAAATGCATATTACTAAGTGAGAGAAGGCAGTCTGACAAGGCGGCACACTGTATGACTCCACCATATGACGTTTTGGAAGAGGCAAAACTATGGAGATGGTGAAAAGATCAGGGGTTGCCAGGAGTTATGGGGGAGGGGAGGATGAATAGGAGGAGCACAGAGGATTTTTAGGGCAGTGAAACTGCTCTCTATGATACTGTAATGGTATCATTTATCGAAACCCACAGAATGTACACCACCAAGAGGGAACCCTAATGTAGACTATGGACACTGGGTGTAATGATGTAGAATCAGTCATAAAAATCAGTTCATCGGTCATTAAAAATGTCCCACTCTGGTGTAGGATGTGGATAATGGGGGAGGCTCTGCATACGTAGGGGTGGGAGGGGACATGGGAAACCTCTATACCGTCTGCTCAGTATACTGTGAACTGAAAACGGCTGTAACCAACCAACCAACAAAAGCTGCACCTACAGGTACCCTCCAAGGCTGCCACATCCCACCCCTTGCTCCATAAACATTCATTTCTCCATACACAGCCCGGGAGCAGCCCCTCTGAGGTCCCCTGAGCCCCTCTTCCTGAGGGTACGTTTAGAAGTAGGGGTTGGTAGGATGAACCACAGTCCCCACCACAGCTGGTCTCAGGGCCCCAAGAGGAATTCACGGCCTCCTACCGCTGCCACCCAGTCTAAATTGCCTCTGCCTTCTGTTAACACCTCTTGCTGAGCAAACGGCGGTGAGGAGGGGCTGGAGAAGATTCTTTCCTCCCCCAGCCTAGTAAAGTCCATGCACAACATATCTGCAGGCGGGGAGGGAGGAGGCAGGATTGTGCAAGGAGAGCTTCAGACTATAAGAAAGTCATTTCTAAAAGAACAGGGGAGTGGGCGCTAGTCAGGCAACTGGTTTCTGTTACAGGCCTGTGGCAGAACCAGCTTTGAAATCAGGGCTTAAGGTGATCTGATTCACCCAGGTTCAGCACTGAAGGTCCCATGTCCCAGGAAATCTCTCGGTCCTGGGCAGATCCAGCTGGCTGGCCAACCGAACTGTCCCTAAACTACGCTCCCTCAGTGCTGGTACCTAATGGACACCGAATACATACGACTCTTTCTCTTCCAGCCTTCCTCAGGGCTTCCCTTCACTACAGCCTCTCCCCCTTTACCTGTCTATCAAAAGACTGTGAACTCCTTGAAGGCAGGAACCAGCTATGTCATCCTCATCTCGGGGTCTCCAGGGCCAGCCCCTGTGGATACTCAAACTCCCAGTGACTGGAGACAAGGTCACCGGGGCTGTGCTTGTGAACCAAAGAATTCCTTTCCCCAGAGGGTGGAGAGGTGGGGACTGGGGTCAAAGAGAGCTGCCTGCACCCATTCCGGACATCCCTATCCCAAGGGGCTGGTCTCCACCCACGGATGGGCTGTCCCTGGACAGAGCTGCCTCAGTCTCCTCATCTATAAAATGGGGCTGTGGTACCTACCTCATAGGATTATAATGAGAATTAGAAGACCAGATGAAAGGTTGCATGTGAAACCTCCCACAAACTCGGAGGTAGGGATCAGTTCTTACCACGCTGCTTTGTATTCCCACGGCACTCAGTATGCCTGGCACTCAGTAGATGCCCGATACCTGCTGCATGCATGCTCAGTTGCACCTGACTCTTTGCAACCCCATGGATTGTAGCCCACTAGGTTCCTCTGTCCACGGGATTTCCCAGGCAAGAATACTGGAGCAGGTTGCCATTTCCTTTTCCAGGGGATCTCCCCGAATCAAAGATCGAACCCACATCTCTTGTCTTGGCAGGTGGATTCTTTACCACTGAGCCACCTGGGAAGCCCCTCCAATACATGCTACCCTCTTCCTTATTTATTCCTAGCATATATTAGATGCTCAGTAAATGTTAATTTCCCTTTTCACTTCTTTTCCTTGACTCCCCAGGAGCCTACAGTACCTTCCTCCAAAGTTGCTCTGTCCTCTCTTCGTTCCCCTCTCACCCTCTTTCTGAGCAGCGTTGGGGAATCCTTCAGACTGAGGTTCATGTATGTGTTCCATCAACACACCCCAGTCTGGGATCTTCCAGGGGGAAGCAGGGCTCAGGTAGGGCCCGAAAAGCTTAGGTCTGAGCATCAGATGTTGGGATGAGGAGCCAGACCAGAGAGGAGGGGCAGCAGCCAGGGAAGAGGGAGCTTTCCTCTCTGGGGAAGCCCAGAGATTTCCATCCAGGGTGTTTACTTCCTTGGAAGTGGGAAAAGGAGCCAACCCACCTCTCAGGCTCAAGCAGGAAGCGAGGACATCTGTTCTCAGCTTGGGAGGAGCTGAGAATCAAGGAGGAAACGGGTGTCCTCCTTGTGGGGGGCCTGGGAGTTGGCTGGAGCGTATGAGCTTGAGTCCAGGTCCAGCCAAGAAGGACCAGAAGGAGTAGCTGCCTAATAAGGCTGTGTCCTCTGAGGACGTAAGGGCCGGGGCTCTCAACATTTCATCAGCATCCCAAATACCCCCAGTTCCTCCTGCCCTGCACTTTTTACTCTGCCTGACCCTCACCGGTGGCAACCTAGGAGCTCCATACTGTAACTGTCCCCATTTAACAATAAGAAGGTTGAAATCAGAGGGATTTGTTTGTTTCCCCAGGTCCCCTAGTCAGTGGGTGTCCATCTGGGAGCTGGACCATGTCGCATGTTGACCATGTTGCATGTTCTCACTGGGCCAATCAACCCCACCCAGTGAGGAAGCAGTATGTCCTGGGAGCTTCCTTCTGCCCTTGGCTTAGTCCTATCCCCTTCTACCCTCTTCTCCAGGCAGTTCCCAGGCAGAGCCCAGAAGCCCACCTAAATCCGCAGCGCCCCTCCTGCCCTCACCAGCGGCCCCAGCACCGGTTTTCATTGCATTCGCCTGTGACTTGCGTTCCCCAGTTCAAGAACTTCTTGAGGTCTGGTACCACGTCTGCTTCGTATCTAGGTCACTGGCTCCCTGCCTGTGTTCAGGGTGTATTTCCATCCAAGCATGATGGAACCTCAGGGCTGGTGGCTGTTACTCCAGCTCCTCTAGAAAAGGCTGTTTTCCATTTTTTTTGGTGGCACCGCATGACATGTGGGTGGGATCTTAGTTTCCCCGACCAGGGATCAAACCCTCACTCTCTGCACTGAAGTGTCAAATCTTAACCACTGGACTGTCAGCGCAGTCCCAAAAGGGCACTTTTCTGATGATCCCTGACTCTGTAGATATAGCACATGGAGGCAGGAAAGCTGAGTTTTAGGGAACATTCTTTCCTTAGTCTGTAAAATGGGTAGCAGCAGTCCTGTGCTGCCTGCAGAGATGGTGAAAGACAAAAGGCCTGCTGCTGAAGGAGGGGCCGGGCCAGGTGGACACTGCAGGGCCAGACAGAGGTGTGTGATGGGGCTCAAGACCAAGGGGGTGTGTACCTGGGACCTCACCTGGATGGCTGTTCAGTTGTATCCAGCGAGGAGCCAAGGGTACCTGGCAGCTACTCCTCAAATGCCATCTGTTTCCTGATCTAGTCCAGGGTACCCAAGGTGATTCCCTAGGGGAAGAGGGGACAGGTTGGGGAGACTCCCAGAGGCTGGAAGAAGGCAGAAGGCTTGAGACCAGGGTAGAGTGGGCAGTCCTGCTTGCTCGACCCTTCCCTGCTCCTGCCTGCCTGCAGAGCCTGCTAGCTCTCTTCCAGCCCACCGTGGGATGGGTCCAGGCTTGGATCTCTCTCCTCACTGAAGTTTGTCAGCCACCAGCACTAGCTGCAGCCACAAACAAACTGTACCCACACATGGTTTTATTTTTCAGATGCTGAGAAATGGGCAGAAAAGGGACGTTGCCAAGATTGCACAGCAAGGAGGAAGCATTTGAGAATAGTGTTGATCTCTTAACACTGGGATCCTTCTTACAGTGTTCCTAAGGCCTTTATAAATAATCATTAAAAGCATCACGAAGCCTCGGTGGAACAGGCGTCCAGCTATCACGATCCCCCTGTTGCAGACAGTGATACTGAGCACAGACAGGTTAGGCAACTTATTTCAGATCACACAGCTGCCAAGTCAAGGAGCTAGGATCCTAACTCAGACATCCAACCTCATGATCACTAGGATAGACTGTCTCCCTGGATGAGCGGGGAAACCCTGGTAGACGGGGATGGGGTCAGGGTATGGTAGGATTGTATTGGCATTGTTCAGACGTGAAGTTGTCTGACTCGTTTGCTCCCCCCATGGACTGTAGTCCACCAGGCTCTTCTGTCCATGGAATTTCCCAGGCAAGAATACTGGAGTGGGTGGCCATTTCCTTCTCCAGAGGATCTTCCCAGTCCAGGGATTGAACCCACATCTCCTGCATTGGCAGGCATATTCTTTACTGCTGAGCCATCTGGGAAGCCCAGGGTAGGAACAGGAGAAGAAAGTAAAAGGGCCTGTTAGGAGGCTGAGGCAGTGAAGGGACACACAGAATGAGCTGTGCTTGGAGGGAAACAGGCAGAAAGAATTTTACTCTCAGTGGCTGCCCTGTTAACCTGTTTTGTTGACCCAAACTTCCCTACCTCTGGATGAGGTCTTGGGCTTATCTCATAGCCTGTTCAGTTACTCCGGGGCTTTACCCTACTTTTAGATATTGAAACGGTTGGGTCTAATGGCAAAGCTCTAAGCTCTATCCAAAGCTTCTCTTCTCCCCCAGCTCAAGTCTGCCTTAAACTCAAAGACCTATATAATGGGAAAGGAGGCAAGGTGGGATTCTGCTCTAAGACCCCAGTTTGGTCTGCTTTCCCCTTGCCCTTTCTCCCACTAGCTGCCTCTGGTTTCTCCAGGGTAGGAGATTGAGGCAGGGAGGAGAGAAAGGTAACGGGGTAAGTCTGCCTTGTCTGGTTTGGATGTTCTCAGGAGATCAGTGTTTTCAGGTGAGTCAGATGAGCGCCTGGGAGCTGGTGCTTTTTTATTAGGGTCACTTTTGTGGGTACTTCAAAGATCCCTCCATCACTAGGACTGTCACAACTGCAGTTCCTACCTGGGCACAGCATTCCCTGGCTTGCACAACCCCTCTTCAGCATTTATCATCGAGGTCCACCCAGCCAACATGAAGTCTTCTGATAAGATCATGTATCACTTCCTCGTTTCTCCCCACCCCTAATCATCCTGAGGTTAGATCCTATTCCAATGACCTCAAACCAGCCACCTTCTGCAAAGTTCCAAGCATGGACCCCAGGAGATATGCTTGCATCCTGGCCCCCAAGTGCTGGGGGTGCAGACCGTCCCCAAAGCAGTTCAGTCTCTGCCTGCCTTGCAGAAACAGGGGACTCAACCAGACTCTCACCTTTGTCCCCAGTCACCCACCTCCCAAACCCAGTGGACACCTGCTACTGTGCTCTCCCACTCTCTGAAGCCCCTCACCTGGCTTAAGTTGGTGAGTGATATCAACTGTCTCTAAAGACACCTCCCTTTCCCAACTGTCTCTAAACCCCACTTCCACGTGGCTTCGTAGCCCTGCAGCCTGGGCGAGCTGAGGGACCAAGAGCGTTTCTGCCCAGCTCTGTTGCAAGTCTACACTCTAGAATGGGCGTTCTTGGTATCCATCATCCTCACCTTTGGGGTCTGGACTGAACTGAGCAGCAGAGCTGAGGAGGAAGGGAGGGATCAGAATGGTTTTTTCCATTCAGGGGTCAATTAGTCACGATGCTGAGGACTAGCTGGGAAGGGATGAGTCAAAGAGGAGGTGCAGGGTTCAGGCCCCCATCAAGGAGGCTGGTGAGTCAGGCAGACTGTAGGGGGGCTGCCAATTTGCAGTCTGGAATTTGGTTTTGAACCTGGAATCTGAGGGCCTCATAGGAGGTAGAGCAGGGTAGTTAAGAGCACAGACTTTGAAGCTGGGGCTTCAGGATTTGAAGTCCAGCTTTGCAAGTTTGTACCATTTGGAGCAAGTGACTCAACCTCTCTTTCCAGCTGCCTTGGCTACACTGTGGGAGGGTTCAGACTGGACTGAAACCCGAGTGTGCAGCTCAGAGCCTGGCCCCTGGAGCCCTCAGCAGAGTTCCCTGCAGTACCAGGCGGAAGGGAGGATTACTCTCACCCCCCGTTTTATAGATGGGGAGATAGAGGCACAGAAGAGATAAGCAATGTGCCCAGGGTCCCACTCAGACAGGCAGTTCAGCCCCAGTGACTGAGCTCTCGCCAGGCTACGCAGGGAGGATGCTGGCCTGGTGGGTAAGTATGACTGCATGGGCTCACACCCCAGCTCTACCACGTAGGAATTTTTGAGCAAGTTACTTTGCCTTTCTGAGTCCTCAGTTCCTCCCTCCTCTGTGTGTTGTTCGCCTTGTGCTCTCTGGAAGCTGAGGACTTCATGAGTCAGTCCTTGAAAAGTCCACTCTGTACTCGTTAGTTACCCTTAGAGTCATTCTGAGTTGGAAAAGATAATGAGAGGAAGTGCTCCCCTCCACTTTACAGAAGAGGTTACAGGGGCTCAGAGAGGGTGAGTGACCAGCCTGAGATCACACAGCTGGCAAAGCTCAGACTCCTCCAGTGTTCTTCCACCACCGACAAGCTGTTCCATGGGAGGAAGGCATCAAGAATTGGTGAACGGAAGGCTGAAACGCCGGGACGGGAAGTCAGAGGAGTGGTCAATCCTGGCCAGACAGGTCAGGAAGATCTGTGTCCCTTCTTACCCACGTGGTGCTTGAACAAATGCTTTTCACACTCATTCCATTCAGTCCTCCCAAGGAACCGTGCCAAGCAAGGAGTCCTGGCCTGTTTTACTGCTGAGGAGCATGGAGGCCTCGAGAGGGGAGCGACCTGGCCACCTGAACCTGGACAAGGGTCTCTTTACAGTGCCTGAGTTGTCAAAGGCAGGCAGGCAGATGAGCACGGGAGGGAGTCAGGGATGGTGAGAATAGCAAGCCTCCGTTAGGACGCCACTGCGTGGAAACTGAGCTGTGAGCACACGCACGGACGGCCCGGGGAGCCAGTGAGATGACGATCACTGTAATGAATCCCTGTGGGGGACAGAGGCCATGTGTGCCTCTTCCAAATTATGTCCTATTTCGTTGCTCACAGATGGGAGTATCCAAGCCTTCACAGAGAACCCCTGGGGACCTCCAAATCCACCCCAAAAGAGCATGGGGCTTGTTGGCAGTGGGGCTCATCTTTATGACACAGCACCAAGGACCCCTGCCACCTCTGTCCCATTCCTAGCAGCCCACCCTGGTCTGCAAGAATGTTTCCCAGACCCTCTGGCTCATAAAGGCTGATGGCTGTCTTTTAAATGCAGGCTCCTGTCTTTGTCACCCACTGAGCCCATTTTTTGGAAAAGACAGAGAGGACTTTTGTCTTTGGCTCTAATGATCACATCCAGTCTAGAGATCAGAGGGGGACGTGTTCCCACATCCAGCTTCAACTCAGACTGGCTGAGACCCTCCTCTGTGCCTGCCATCTGACCAACACTTTCACATCCATCCTAGAATCTCACTGTTCTAAAGAGACTTCAGAAGTTTGGGGAGGGAGAAAAGTGCGCAGGAATGAGAGATCTGGGCTACTGTCTACATACATGAGGTTTTGCCTTTAATTAACAGTTAAGTTTTTGCTATTGATTTTTAAATTAAACATGATCTGTGCATCAATGTCTTGAAATTTACTGGGACTGGCTTCATGTCCTGCTACAGGATATTCACAATCATTTTTGGAAAACTTCGGTGTGTGCTTGAAAATAACACATCAGATGCAGGATTCTATATGTGCTGTTTGTTGTTCCGCGGTTTGTGGCTTGCTTCCTTGTATGTTTTGTAATTTGGAATTGAGAACTCGTGTTAGCAAGGCTTTTATCTGTGAGTAGCCCACGTGGCCTTTACTGTGGGAATGTCTCTCCAGAGAGGCTTGCCTTTGCTATTGCCACCTGCTCTGTGGGTGTAAACCACCCTGTGTTTGCTTTTTATATTAATTTCCAGACCTAGAAGTTCTGGGACTGTGTGGGCAAGGCAAATTCAAACCTCAAATTTTGTGTGAGGGAACGCCTAGAGTTAGAATTTCTCAAGAGAGACTCGATTTTTATTTTTCCAACAGAGCCAAAAATGAGCCAACTTCTTTGACAACTTCTTCTGCTTTTTTGCAAAAGGATTATTTCTTTTCCGTTTGCTCTTTCACTGAGGATATGGGTCCAGCTTCATTCAGGTGTCTTAGTTCCAAAACTCTCTCGGCAGGGGCCCAAGGCCTTGTCTCCCATCCCAACATAGATGTCAAATCCAAGCTCCTCAGTTGCCAAGATCAGCAAAGGTCAACAAACTTTCCACCCTTGTCCCCAAGCCCCCCACAGACCCCCCCCCCCGAAGGACTGGCAGCTGCTTGTCACCACGATTTTGGCTTCCTCTTTGTTTGCTTTTAGTCCCTGGGGATTTCTTTACTCCCTTGGAAGCTCAGTGGTGTGTTTAAAACAATGTTCTAGTTTCTTTAGTGTCTCCAGTTCTGTGCAGCAGTTGGCTTTTAAAAAAGCTTCCATCCATCATACCCAAGCTCTGGCTTCCATTCTTCTGCTTCTGAGTGACCCTGGGAAGTCCCTTGCTCCACCTCCTCACCTATCTGATGGGGTTCATCATCCCCCAGCCACCTACTTTATAACCTCACTCAGATGAAAGGCATAAAGTTGGCAGGCAGGGGCTGTATATCCCAATGGCTTCAGCAGCTACGCACCTAAGTCCCCAGTGGTCCTTCCAGAATGTCTGGTGATCAGTCATCTCAGAGCTGAGGGGCACCTGGGGGCAAAGGCTCTTCAGCAAAGGGACCGATTTCTCCAGCAGCACCTGGGAGGTAGTTGTGCATGCTCAGTCCCTAAGTTGTGTCCAACTCTTTTCAACATTATGGACTATAGTCCACTGCTCTTGTGTCCATGAGAATTCCCAGGCAAGAATACTGGAGTGAATTGTCGTTTCCTCCTCCAGATCTTCCCCAATCTTCATCACGAATTGAAGCTGCATCTCCTGCATTGCAGGCAGATTTTTAACCTGCTGGAGCCACTGGGAAAGGCTGAGAAGGAACTCACTCCACGTCTCAAACCTCTGGGTGAAAATTCCTCCTGGCTCCTCTGCCTGATTCACATCCAAGGTGTCCCAAACTACACTCACATCCCTCCCAGGCTGACTCCTTCGCCGGCCTCCCAGCCTGTGATGACAACACCCACTCCGTGACCTGCACCAGATACCCAGGAGGTATTTCAGAGGGTCCCTCTCACAACACTCGAAAGTGAAGTCGTGTCCGACTCTTTGGGACCCCATGGACTGTTGCCTACCAGGCTCCTCTGTCCATGGGATCTTCCAGACAAGAGTACTGGAGTGGGTTGCTATTTCCTTCTCCAGGGGATCTTCCCAATCCAGGGGTTGAACCCGGGTCGCCCACATAGTAGGCAGATGCTTTACTGTCTGAGCCACCAGGGAAGTCCACACTCAAAGCCAATCTCCAACTCCTCAATATTCTAAATCTCTGTGCCCACTTCCTGACACCCCCCTCCCACCGCCTGGGCCACGTCCAGGCCTCATTAGGGCTCACGCAGTGATTTCAAGTCCTGGCCTCTGTCCCTCCTCTGACTCTCAAAGGCTCAGAGCGCATGGATGCCCAGAGGCCGGACTCCCCGCTCACTTCTGCTCCCTTCTGGGCTCTGCCCTATGGGTGAGCTGTCCCTGCTTGGCCTCTCCCAGCGGAGACCTTTTGACGTGTGAGCCCTCAGAGGACAGCGGCCTGAACAAAGAGGGTGCAGACAGGCTTGGGCTCCGGCTTGGGGGGTGCTCAGCATTTAGATGCTGCCACTCTGACCCCCCTTCACCTCAGGTACAGCGTAACAAGGACAGAAAAAGCGGCACACTTTCAGCTTCTATGAGACGACAGTGAATCGGCAAAGCTGTCACTCACTGCATCTCAACCCCTCCGCCTTACCTGGCTCCTGAGCTGCACCCCACGGCTGACCTTCACTCCTGGTGACGCCTAGGAATAGCGTGGGGTGACGGGAGGGGGCTGGTTGGGCACCGCCCGGTGGACGAGGCACCAGCTTGGCGGGATGCCAGGGTGCTGACTCACCTCAGGCAGGGCACGCTGGACTCCCTGAGCCCAGCTGTGTGGTCTTGCCCAAGCTTTGGCACAAACCCTCCCATCCTCCTTAAGAAGCTGCTGAGGTCACACTCATTTATCCGCAGCTAACAGGTGGACTGGGCTGCTGAGAGAAGGCCCCCAGGACTCGTGACAAGGGGCAGTCGAGATGCTAAGCCCTGAACATGATGCTTGCAAAGAGATGCTCGCCCCTCACGAGGGCAGCCCCCATGGTCTCAACCCCAGAAACGGGTGGGGGTGGGGAAGCCCCCCTCCACTGCGCCACCTGGGGGCCAAGGAATTTCTTCCATCTTTGGCCCTCCTCTGTGACGCTGGCTCATCACCCTGGGCACTGGGGAGGGTGGGCAGGGTGCAAGAGGGTAAGGGAGAGAGCTCACAGAGGCCTGACAGGCAGCTGGTGTGCTGACTACTCAGGTTATTGCTGTTTAAGTACCGAATGGGGGTTTTTGGAGGACAGAACCCTGAACTGGGCGAGATGACAAAGTGGGAGCGGGTCCCGGAGGAGGCTAGCCCTGACTCGACCCAGGGTCCCATCTCCCCCCACCTCCCCACCCCCCTGCCCAACTTCCATTTCTAGACCATTCTCAGACAGAAACACACTCCTGTTGGACCTCGGCCAGCTGGACGAGTGGCACTGGGGCCCCATGTCGACCACTCAGCCACTCTCAAGCCTCGCTGACGGTGCAAACAAGGGAGGAGGACCGAGCTTGGTGACAGTTAGAGGAAAAGGCGTCAGGCATGGACTCGGGATGAAGACCCAGCCCACCTTGAGGGACAGGAGGGCCAAGACCTCAGGCCAGGGCAGGGATGGGGGCTCAGGCAGGGCGCACTCCCTGGGTAGTGTGTGTGTGTGGCAGAAGAACACACTTGGACACAACCCGGGGTAGAGTGTGTGTGTCTCGGGGGAACACTTGTGTGTGTTAGGGGGCACGTGTGTGTGTCAGGGGGTACACGTGTGTGTGTGGCCGGGGGGGGTGGGGGACACTTGGGACACAATCCCAAGGGCAGTGGGCTTCCTGAAGACTCTCAGCAGGGCTGTCAGCCCCTTGAGGTGAGGTGCCAGGAGGGCACAGCAGATCACGGAGGTTTTGTCAGAGGAGCCGGGGTCAGGACAGGTGGGGTAGGGGTTCAGGGTGGGGACACCTTGGAGAGGCCAGCCTTGGGGCTTACACAATAAGGGGGTAGGGGCAGTGGGGAAGGGGAGGGCTGGAAGGCCACACCTGTTTCAGGCCTGACAAATGAGTGGCTGTGGATGGACGGAGGTGCTGCTCACAGCAGACCTGTGAGGGCTCCAGTGTCTGCAGGGGGTTGATGCTTTCGGACCCCTGTGGGCGTCCGACACGGTCCTCAGTCCACTCTTCTCATTAGAGAAGGTGCAAACACCCAGGAAACAGGTTTCTCTGAACTGAAGCAGCTTCTTGTTAACACGGGTTGTTACCGGCAAGGGAAGTACATGAGTGTGGGCAAGCTCTGGGAGATGGTGAAGGACAGGGAAGCCTGGCGTGCTGCAGTCCATGGGGTCACAGACTCGGGTACAACTTAGTGACTGAACCACCACCACCGCTGGCAAGGGTATAGCCCGTGCCCCCTACCCTAGCCTGCTCCCTCCCGGGCTCTGTGGTGACCCGCTGGCTAGGGATCCAGCCCCCAGGGGATGCCCTCTCTGCAGGTGCTGAGGACCTGGGGACTGGGCAGTGGTGAGACCCTCCCCCTCCCCACATGCCCGCAGACCGGGTAGTCTCCAGGTTCCAAGATGTGGCACACACACCGCGTTACCTGTGCAGGGGGGACTCCCTTCAAGTTTAGCTTACTTACAGGGTGGAGGCAGGGCAGGAGAGGGGGAGCTTGGAAATGGGCTGGAGCACTGGCCCACCACTGCTGAGGGCCAGGGCCCCCCTCCTTGCTGCAATGGGGGAGGCACGGCCTGAGCTTTCTCGATTACAGTCCCAGCCAGAAGAAATGAGACAGACCAGGGGCTAGAGCTTAGCTTCGGAATGTGACAATTTATTTGGGGGGGGCCAAAGAGGCTTTCCGCGCCCCCTTCCTGGCATTGATACGATACTGAAGAGCAGCAGAACGAAACATACAAGACGGAAGTAGCACAGACCCCCTCCCCCGGCCCAGAAACAACCGACTCCAGAACCGAACCGGAACCCACAGCCAGCACAAGGCGCTTCTCCACCCGCGGCCCCTGGGAGAGGGGCAGGCGGCCTGGAGACCCAGCCCCACGCTGGAGTGGCGCCCCCTTCCCCGCGTCTCCCGTCTCCCGCTCACCCTACTAGTTTCCTGTCTTGAACCACTGGAGGCAAAGTTTAGCCAGCTGGGAGCTGGATGGTTGAACCACAGACAAAGGCAACAACACTTCATTTTTAAAATGAGAGAAAAGAGATAGCACCCCTCCCCAAATATAGAGCTATATATGTATATTTTATATATATAGATTCATTCGTGCACAATTCATTAAATGAGCTTTTCAAAAATTAAAAAAAAATTATAAGATACATTTCTTTAGGCTTTTGCATTTTTAAATTAAAACCAACAAGAAGTCTCCATCTCTACTCCACCCAATAGCAAGGGGAGGACCCAGAACCCTTGGTTCCTTCTACTGTGGCCTCTTGCAAGGGGTCCCTCATTAGACCACCAGCCCCCCTTTGCCTAGCTGAAGCTCTGCATACAACAGGCACTCACCCACTGCTGGAGTGGGGTGCCGACTCCTTCAAGGTGGGATGGGGTGACCCCACAGGCCTGGGAGATGGGTCCCTCAGTCTCCAGCCAGCCTGCCCCCCCGATCTTGGTGTCTTGGCAACTATCAATAAGACAGGGCCAGGATGGGGGACACCCTCCCTCTCTCCTGGAGTGGTAGCCCCTAATTCTGGGCTTTCTCAATCTGAGAGGAGATGCAGACAGAAAAAAAAAAAAACCACCTTTAAACACTTTCCTTTTTTTTTCAAAAGTGATTCCTTAAACCATACAAGCCCCCAAGAGGCTGCCTTGGGCTAGTGCATGGGAGCCTGAAAGCGGAACTGACCAGGTGGGTCCCACTGTCCGGCATGGGCCAAGTGCAAAAAAAAAAAAAAAAAAAAACAGAAAAGAAAAATCCCAAAACACAAAACCAACAACCACCAACAAAACCCCTAAAGACACAAAAGGCAGTGCGTCCACTTGGGTCCACCCAGAGGCTAGAAAGGCTGGTGGTGGCCCAGCTCCCCGAGCCAACAGCTTCCTCCTTTGGGCTGACCTCTCACCCAGGACTGCCTGGCTCAGGGGAAGCCCCTGGCTTTGTGGTAGCTCCAAGGCCCTGGTCCCCACCTTTCAAAGGTTGTCCCCGAAAGGCCAGAGCAGCTGGGCTCTTCATTCCAATGAAGCAGCTTTGCCTCTCAGAGGCCCAGTTTCCTGGCCTTGGAAGTAGGGTGACCCCTCCCATTCTGCCTGCCTCACTGGGCTCTGCTGGAGCCCATTTTGATCCTGACCCCTTTGCAGGGTGAGAATGAAAAGCAGCTGGGGGAGAGTAGTGGCCCCAGTGCCAGCAACCTCCACCACCACCTAATCCTCAGCAGCTGCCTGGACACCAACAGGTGAAAAGGCCATGCTTTAGGAAAAGGCCAGGCTGCTCAATACACCCATTTCACAGACAGGTAAACTGAGTATCTGGGAGGGGATTGAGACAGAGACGGGTTCCAAGTTCCTACCTCAAACCAGACACCAGACCTCATCTGTTTCCTATGACATGGGGGTGACAAGAAGGTGGCATTAAGGGGAGATGACCCCAACCAATATTGAACAAGGAAGAAGACCGGGTCTTAAGGGGTCTCTCACATACAAAAAATAAAGCCAACCAAACTGCAACTTCTGCTTGGTAATTAGGCAAACGGAAAAGCAGCAGCAGGGGAGGGAGGGCCCACGGGAGGCTGGTCTGTGCAAGTGTGGTAGGGGCTGCTGGGCCCGGCTCAGAGACACCCTGGGAGAGAGGTAAGGAGGGCTCCGCTTGCTCTTGACCTGGTGCCCACTTGGGCCCCCAGGGGAGCTGCCCGCCTGGGAGACAGCCATGCGCATGCGTGCCTCTGCTGGGGCAGGGCTGCACAGCTGGGGGTCAAGGGCAGCGACTCGCCTATGGAAAGAGATGACAGGGTGGGCACACCCTCTCCCTAGGGTTACCCCCAACCCACCAGGATCACCACCGAAGGCTCTCCCAGAGTCCATAGCTCCTGTCTTCCTGACACCCGCAGCAACCCCCACCTGGCCAGGGAAGCTTGGGGGTGTCAGGGTCACTGGGGCAATGGGGAGGGAGATGCCCCCATGGGGTGGCGGTGGAGGAACCAGATGGACCAACAGGCTGGCAAAGGAATGAAGAGGGGCAAGGAACCCAACTGTACCCACTCACCAGCCTTCCTGGAGAGTCACCAGCGCTGGGTCCCGGCAACAAAGGAACTCCTGCTGACATCTGCCTCCCCCAATCTCAGCTCTACCTGCTTGGCCCCTGCAGCTTCTGGCAAGTTCCTTTGGGAACAGGGGTCATCCTTCTGTCTGAGCTGGGACAGAAGTGGAACCTGGGCCGAGCACAGGAGGGAGGGATTGCCTTGCCTCGGGCCAAGGAAGAGGGGCTGTCGCTGTGCCCGGGGTGGGGGCGCCCTCCCAGCTGGGCCCAGGCCTCTGCCCACGTTCCTGACATTGCCGCCTCAGCTGTGCAATCGCTGCGTTACTAGCTTTTCTTTAAATATCTTTCTCCCCACCCTCCCCAACCCCATAGGAATCCCACAATATTTTTTTCTATTTCTTTTCCCCCCTCTTTTTTTTTTCTTTTTTTTCTGTTTTTTGCAAAACTAATTCTTTCACTTTCCTGTCATAAAATCACCTCTGAAAACACAACTTCTTTACAAAAAAGGTCACGAATGACACGGACTCTCAGGAAAACACATTTCTATGGTCTCTGGAAACCCCTGTAACTGGCACCCAGGTGGACACGCACCTGGGGTGGGGGGGTCTGTGGGTGGGGGGAATCCCCTCTAAGGACAGAGGAGAAATACCAGCCCTTATTTGGGGCGAAGCCAATTGGCACTTGGACGGCCACGGAGCCAACAGAAGGGCAGGGTGGGGAGGGTCAGGAGCTCCAGACACCCAAACCCTCTGGCCACCCTCGTTCTGTCAGTGTTTTGGGGAGGGTCAGGGGACCCTGCCACAATCTCTGGCAGGGAGAGTCGGAAGACAGAGTCCTCCCCATGCTTAGGACCAAGGCGTTTGTTACCCACCCGGAATTCCCTTTCTTCGTCCTCCTTCTGACATCACGGGTTCTAAGCTGACACACCAGGAAGCCACCTCGAGCCACCAGTAAGGACTCCCACTCGTGCCAGACAGCCCAAGCAGTGCCCCAGGGCTGGCCAGCGGGGTTGCGTTCCCTGTGCCCCAGACCCCGGGTCCTGCACACGCCCGCCCTCCTGAAGGACACTGGGCCCCCTGGTCTATCCCCTGCTTTGGCCAGTCTGGCCCCCCAGCACCCGGCCTAAAACCGGGGTTTTGGTCTCTGCCACTGGCATGGACAACTTATGCTCCCAGGCCGCAGCAGCAAACGAAGCTGCCTAGAGCAGTGGAGGCTGCCTGCTGCTTGGAGAAGGCTGGGCTGTGACAAAGCCTGGGCGATCACAAGCAAGAGAGAAGGGGCGGAGAGGGGAGAAGCCGGAGACCCTAAGAACGGTGTCCAGGCTTCCTCCTCCCCGCCAACAGCCAGCTTGGGACGGGGGTCTGTCTCCCCTCGGCCTCAGTCCCCATCATGCCAGGGCCGACCACCCCAAAGAGAAGGGCGGGGGCCGGGCGCCCCGCCCCTGCACACGCGCACCGGGAAGCTCGGCCTCCGCAGCAAACTCCTCGGACCTGGATCAGGTCCCAGGCCCGGCTGATGGCCAGGGAGGGTCCGGGGCCCCACGCAGATACGGATACACGCGGAAGCGCCTGGGGCGGCAGGCGCATGCGCAGCCGATAGTCCGCGCCGCAGGTTCTTGTAGCACCTTTGGTTGAAACTGAGGGACCTTTAGATGCCGGGAGGCCATGGCAGGCGAGGTGCGTGCCAGCCCCTCCCACCTTCAAGAGAGAAATTAGGAAAGAGATGGGTGGGCGGGGCCCACAGGGGCCCGCTTGGGTGGTCCAAACGTGAGCCCAGCTCCTGCAGCCCTCGCAGGGGAGGGGGGAAGGGGAGGAGCGGGCCACGGCCGCCTTCACCTCCACCTCCGTCCTGGCTTCCCCATCCCTGCCCCTCCTTCCCGGGTTATCGGGAGGAAGGAAAGGGACGGTGCCCATGCTGGGATGGGGGTCCCCTAAGGAGCCCCGCAGCTGCCGGGGGTTAGCACCGAGAAATCAGATGCTGTGCGCGAGAGCTGGAAGCAAGCTAGGGAGAGACAGGGCGGGATGTGGGGAGGGCAGCTGAACCCCAGGTTCTAGAACTCCCCAGGAGCCACCCAGCAGGCCCCACTGTGCGTGGGCAAGGAAGGTGCCAAGAGATAAGAGGGAGGACTTCCCGGTGCCCTCGCCCCCACCCCAGCCCCACCCCGTTCCAGGCCTGTCCCTCCCACTGGGCTTCAGGGGGTCTCCAACTGCCCAGCCCCATCCCGGGGTCAACACCGAGCCTTTTGAAACAAGCAAAGCACAGGCGGGGTTGTCTGAGGGCGGGGAGTGCGGGGGGCGGGAGCAAGAGTAGGACTTCGGGCAGGAGGGTGCCCCCCAGCAACCCCTCCTTGGTGGAGCCGCCCCTTACTTGCTCGCCCCGCCGCTGCCACCCCCTGCTGCGGCGCCTGCTACTCCAGCAGCCACCTTCTCGAAATCCTCCGGGTTGCAGAATTCCTTGATAGTGACCGTGAGGAGGTTGCTGGTGACGTCGGTGACGACCACGTTGGAGCAGGGTGACATCTCAGGGCGCCAGTCCCCCGCCTCGGGCTCGGAGGCGGCGCCGGCCGGCTCAGGGACAGCGGGAAGGGCCTGGCTGGCAGCTGCAGGGACCTCGGGAGGCGCCCGCTTGCTGGCGGCCGCCGCCTCGGGCGGGAGGGACAGGTCAAGCACCTCGGGCTCCCGCCAGTCGGGGGCCGACGGGCTCGTGGTCTCCGGGAGCAGCTTGGGGGGCACGTCCTCCGGCTCGGAGGAGTGCGGGGCGGGCGAGGGGCAGCTGGAAGAGCTGGAGCTGCGGGCGTCGTAGGGGGCACTGGGGGGCGCCAGGAGCAGCCCCTGGCTGGGGGAGGCGGCGATGTCGGTCTTGCCGGCAGGCGGGGGCTGCAGAGGGCCGGGCGGGGGCTTGTTGTACAGCGCGAACGTGCCGAACTTCATGTGGCGGACCTGCGTACGCAGGATGCTCTCGCTGAACTTCTTGCTCTTGCCGATGACGCGGTTCCGAGACGGGACTTTGGGGCGGGCCAGAGCCCCAGTCCCCTGCCCGGCGCCACCGGCGCCCGGGCCCTTGTCGATCACCTTCAGGTTCAGGATAATGCGGTTCCGCTTTGGCTCCCGCGGCTTGACCTTGCGATTGATGATGCGCACCGTCTCAGAGAAGGGGGAGATGGGGGGGCGAAGGCCGGGGCTGCCCCCCTGGGGGTCTGGGCGGGGCAGGGGGCGGCGGGACATGCGGTGGCAGCGGCGGATGTCCTTCTTGAGCCGGTGCACCGCAGCGCTGGAATGCAGCTTGGGTGAGGAGGCGCTGGCGCTCGGCTTGACCGAGAAATGCACGTCGCTGATGCGGAGGGCCTCCGCCTGGGCCCGCGCCTGCGAGACAGAGGGCGGCAGGTGGCTGAGGGCTCGGGCTGCCCGCTGACCTCTGACATCCCCTGCCTCAGTCACCTACGAGTACTGGCTCAAGAAACTATCCTGAGCCTGAGCGATAAAAAGAAACAGGTTCAGACAGGTGATGCAAAGTGCAGAAGGCTGGCGAGCAAGGCAGACTCTCATCCAGGCCCAAACTGCAAGGCTTGACTTTCCCAAGTTCGGCTGTGGGCCAGAGGGACAGACTAGTCACTCGCTGTCCTTGCTGACACACAGAAGTGGAACTGCCAGGACGTTGCATGGAAAGAAGCCCCGGACCACTTCAGCCCTATTAAGATCCCGGCCCAGCCTGGCACTCCTCCATGGACTAATTCTTGGTGACCGAAAGCAAAGGGTGACCTCTCCCTGCTCCACCTTGTGCCCCAGCCCAATGGATCTATCCGTAGATGCCCTGAGCTCTTTCTCTGCCTCTGAACAAGCTGTACCTCCAGCTCAGTCTTGCCTCCTCAACTCTGGGGGAAGACCTCTGGCCCCTCCTCTTCGCTCCCAGCCCCTGGCACTTCCCCTCCTGGGTCTGATTCATCAGTCTGCCCAGGGTCTGGCTCCGGGCCTGGGTCTGAGCAAACTGGTGCCAATGGATTTCAAAGCCAGCATCTAAAACCTCCTTGGCATTGGTTTGGTGGGGATGGGCTAAGAGGTGGGATGGACCTCGCCACAGTCTATGCCAAGATGGCCTGGGGGCAGGATGGCTGGGCAGAAGTCTGTTTGGAGCAAGGGATATTTACTGTACCAGGCTCCTGAGCCCAGCTGCACACAGTCCCAGGTGTGAAATGTGTAAAGCCCCAGGACTCTGCAGCAGCTCACCTGCTACCTCAGGGAAGGTACGGGATGTGTGTGGCAGGGCCCTCAGAGACCCCAGGTCCAGGGCAAGAGACTCACAAAGTTAGGTAAGCCAACCTCCGGGGGCCAATCCTTCCCTCACTAAGAAAGTGCTAATGAGTCACCTGCCAGCTGCTTGGGCTACATCTGCGACTATACACAGCTTCTACATCCAGGGGGCAGCACTCCAAGGAAAAGACAGGTAACAGGCAATTAGGGTACAGGCTGATTCAACGCAAGGAAGAAAGTACAGGTTCCAGAGGAGCACAGATTAGGTCCCTGTCTTAGAGGATGAAGCATCAGTAGGAAAACAAACAAAAAACACCCTTGACTTTCCTGAGCTATGCCCCAAGCATCTGTGGAGGCCCAGGTGGCCTGCTGAAGGGGTACCGCTAAGACCAATGGTGGAGGCAGAGAGAGCCCAGGGACCTGAAAGCCATGGCTGGACAGAGGGTAGAGACGGATGACCAGTCTGGGTTCTGTAGAGACACCCTGGCTCCTGGTCGGGGAGACTGTTAGGCAGTGACTGTCTCCAGCCAAGAGAGCTGGGGTGGCTGAGAGGAAGGGCACATTCCCACGGGCCAGTCTCTGGGCTCCCCGAGAGTGTGATCTGTGGTTAGGGGTCTCTCCACCACCCATCCCCATGGTGCTGGATGCTTAACCAGAACCCCAGAGGTAGCCTGGTAGATAAGACTAGAGTGTATTTGACCACAAGCCCCAGAAGAGGTTATTTGGACTTAAATGCTGAGTAAGTGAGGATGTCATTCAGAACGTGGGAGAGGCACACGTCCTCCAAGTTCGGTCTCAAGTCTCCTGGGGTGGCTTAGTTAACAATCCCTCCCGCCACTAGGTGGCAGCATATGCGGGCCTGACCTCCCTGCGCCAGCGCTGCCAGCTCCTCCAGCTCAGAGCCAGTGGAGCCAGGGACTGGTTCCCTCGTACCCCTTCCCAGACAAAGGCAGGGGAAAGCCAGCCTTCCTTGGCATGGCAGTAAGGGCTTTTTGCAGCTTCATCCCCAAGGGAGCTTAGGGGATTCCCCACTCTTTCCAATACCCAGGGGGTTAGCCTTTATTCCCCCTGAACGCTGCTGGGGCTCCAGGACCTCTGTACTACGGTTCTGCCGGAGTCCAGCAGGGATGCATGGTCCCTGGGGACTGGTGAAGGGTGTAGGCAAGGCAAACGTCAAATCCAGGATTAAACTCCGGCTTGGTGGGACTCCTGGGACCATGAGATAGTATATGTTACCTGCTCAGCAAAACGTCTGGCACACAGCAATCACTAGAGAAATGCTAGACTTATCTATCCAAGCGGTGGTGCTTTCGAGAGTAACCTTTTTCTAATGTATGGCTTCCAACCTTTCTACAAAAAATTTTACTTTGTAATTTCTAAGTGTTTTTTCAAACGGGGTTAGTTTACGCTCCTCCTCCTCTCCCCTCCCCAGGTTGAGAATTCTTTGAAGGTGAGACCTGGGTCTGCCTGTGAATTAAAAATGGTAACCACACCCAATGCATTTATTGCACTCTGACTGGGTGACAGGCACAGCTCCCAGGGCTTGGCATGTACTACATCTAGATAACGTGGAAGATAAAGCCCTGGACTCTACCACTCCTTCTCTGTGATCACAAGCAAGTTATTTAACCTCTCTGGTCTCAAGTTTTTCTATGTATAAAATGGGGATTATGCAACCTACCTCATGGGCTCCTGTTCTCTTCAGAGTAGTTCCCCCGCAGAAAGTGAGTGCTACCTGAGTGTGATTTGTTTACTATACACACTGCCTCTTGGGTTCAGACCAAGCTGATCTCCATCACCCCTTGCAAATCTCTCTCTCATGCTGAGTATCTATTTCATCTCATCTCCAAATCAAGGTCCTCTCATCTGCCTCTCTGTCCCCTGCCCCACCAACTCTGCAGCCTTCATAGTTTCCAGCGTGTGTCCATCTTTTCTCCTTAACCTGGTGTGTACTCCCTGAGGGACAGGATTAAAAAAAGGAGACATGATAAAGCTAGGAAGCTGGGTGATGGGAGCTCAGGTAAAATCACCTCCCTTCCCTGGGCCTTGATTTTCTCATTTGCAAAAGAGGGATACCATTCCCTACTTCTTAGTGGGGTTTTGAGCAATCGAGAGGAGATAATCCATGTGGGGGCTCAACACTATGAGGCCCACAGCCAGAACTACAGCTATTTAAAAAAGAAAAGCGTTCTGAATCAATGCTCATGGCCATTACCCACTTCCCCGCTAGAGGGCACTCCAGCTGCACTGTGAGAGGCTGTCACACAGCCCACGGGCCTCCAGCCGCTCTGCCCCATCCCTCCGGAAAAGAAACATCAAGGGTTAAGATTGCTCCACGGATCTCCTAAGATGTGTGTAATTTAGAGACAAGGGTCACAGAAGGATGTAATTCTGGAAACCATTATTTCTTTCACTTCTGCTTTAAGTCCGAGGCAAACTTTATACACATGTACAGTCCTTTTGAGGGAAGTGGGGGGCTGGAGAGTCCACCAACTGGGCTTTGAGCCTTTCGGACAGATTGGAGATTCTGAGGCCCTGCCACTCTGCACAGCCTTTTTTTCTGCAGAGTCCGTCTGCCCTGCCCATGCCAACTGCCACAAAGTCACAGGGTGTCAGGGTGGGATGGGGCCTTGAGAAAACCTTAGCACTAGAGGGGAGACAGTGCTTGCCCATGGAGACTGCCTGCAGCCTTGCCTGCCACCTTGGGTCATCTCGACTTCCCTTTCCCAGACTCTGTTCTTCCTCATTAAAAAATAAATAAATAAACACCAAAAACCTCTAAGATGGCTTCCTCTGGAGCTAAGTCTCCCTCCCTTGCCAAGGCCAACGTGCCATGCTTTTACTCTCTCCCCCTCCATCCTCATTAGAACCTCCAGACACAGCCAGAAGTGGGGATAACTGAAAACCAGTAGCCCAGCCTGGGTGATAAAACTCAAAGTGAAGTGACTTAAGGTCAAATTTAAGTTCGATCCTCCTGTCGGAAGGGAAGGCATGCAGAATAAATCCTGAGAAGAGGCAAGCTGGAGACACGGAGGCAGCCTCCCACCCCAAAAGCCTCTCCCTGTTCCGCACCATGAGGGAGATCACGTTCACTCCTGCTCTGGACATGAATTCCAGGTAGAGCCCCACCAGCTCAAGGCTGGGGGAGAGCAGAGCTCTCAAGTGCAGAGGCCACCTCCCTGCCACCCCCGCAGGTGGACGGCCCCCACCTGCCTCATCCACCCTCTTCCTGCTGGCCTCCCCAGACCCTGGTTTTGTGAGCAAGGCTCATCCTCCCTCCGCGTCCCCATTCCCAGGCCCCTCTTGCTGAGAAGCTGGAGCTGGCCAGGGCCGCCTGCTAGGGGCTCGTCGGGGTCTCACAACCACCCCCTGCCCAGCAGGGGCCCCCTCTCGAAAGGCCCGCCCGCAAGGGCGGCCGCGGATCTGTCCCTCCCCTGCAGGCCCCGTGTTGCGCCCGGGCTAGGGGCCCGAGAGGGGGCTGTTGGGGCTGGGCCAGGTTACCTTCAGGAGGAAAGTTTTGGGTTTGGGTCCCCTCTTCTTGGGTCCATACAGCTCACGCTCCCGCTCCCTGCGGCAGAGAAACACCCGAGGTTAAAAATGAGCCCCTTCCCGGGCCCCACTCCGCGCTGCCTTCCCCGGCCCTCCCGCTTCCCCGCGCTGCGCCCCAGCCGAGCCTCGGCCCCGCCGCCCCTGCCAGCTTCCCAAACTCACTTCTGTTCGAAGGCTGCAATGAGCCGCGAGTCTAGGATGTTCTCTTCGGGCTCCCAAGTGCTGTACCTGCCGAGTTACACATGCACAAAATAAAAATAAAAACGAGAGAAGCAGAGGCACATGCGAGGGAGCAAATGTGCGCACCCCCCAAGGTAAAAAAAAAAAAAGGCCCCGATGTCCGCTGCTTCCCTTCCCCCCTCGCTCCTGGATCCCGTGACACTCACTTGATGGCCCACCCCTTCCATTTCACCAGGTACTCGATGCGTCCCTGAAAAAGAGAAGGAAAAAAAGGGGAGAGTGGGGGTGGGGAAGATGCGGGGAGGCGAGGAGGCGACGGCGCGGGGGTGGGCGAGAGAGCCCAGGTTAGCGGGACCGCTTCGCCTAGCTAGCCCACAGACTCGGGCCTCGGCTGCGGGGCGAAGCGTCCCGCCCTGGGAGGCGGCTCACCTTTCGGATCCGCCGTTTGATGATAGATTCGGCCGCGAAGACCCGCTCGCCCACTGCAGACAGCTCCATCTTGCTCAGCGGCACCCACAGCCCATAATACTCCCTGCTCCCGCGGCCGGTGCTGCACCGCTCGCGCACGCGCCGCAGCACTCAGGCTCGGCGGGCGGGCGCGCGGCAGGGCGCGCGCTCGCGTTCCAGCTGCGGGCCGTCACGTGACCCTCCGGGCTGGTGCGCCGTTGCCAGGACCTCCTCCTCCCCCGGGGCGGTTGCTAGGGAAAGTGAGCGCACGCGGGGCCGGGGCGCGCGCTGGCTCTTAAAGGGGCCTAGCCTGGCTCCGGGAGCCGCGGCCCCGAAGCCCGGGAAGGAGATGCTTGGCCTGCGGGAAGCCTGGTTGTGGACAGTGCAATCTTACAAACACTTTCTCATTCTCCCCTCCATCTTCCTGGCCCCCGACCGCTGACTACCTCTCCCTCTTAACCCTCCCCTTACGAGTCACTCCTGGGCCCTGGGCGGTGAAGGGGGGTGGAATTTCTACAGCCGCTGCTCAGCTTCCCAGCAGAAGTTTGCAAACAGTTAAATATGATACAGCAGAAATGCATTTGCTGTTGCCTTGCCAGGCCCTGCGGGAATTTCTTTAAAACACTGCTCCCCCCGCCCTTATCCATTATTTATGTATTCGTGGGAGTGTGGTTTTGTAACCAGTTCAGATGAATTAAAACAAAAACGCCACCGCAGGAAAGGGTGGGGGGAGACGGTGAATGGGGCCGAGGAAGGTCGGGGTGATCCCTTGGATTTGTTTTCGGCCGGGGTCTTGGGCGGGCACCTGCCTTCACCAGGAGGGAGGTCGGGTGAAGACGCAGCGAGCAAGATGTGGCGGTGGTTGGGGGTAGGGGGGCGGTCCAGGGAGGAGAGGCCGCGGGGTGACTACAGGCTTCCTACATACCAGATTGGGCCCGAAGCGGGTCATCCTTGGGTCACTCGGCAAAAGCCGCCCTCGCGGTCAGGTCTCTGTTTTCTGATTCCCAGGCCCCCTGGCCGCGTCATCCTTCTGCCGCCTACAGTTCCTCTAATGGTTCCGCCATTGCTAACGGGGAGACCACAGCCCAGCTTCCTATTTGGGGAGGGAGAGGGAGACTTCGGCTGTCCTGGAGAGGGCACAGAGTACCCCTGCCACACAAACCGCGCCATTTCATTTTATTTTGAGTTATTTAAACTTTATTTTTTAAAAAGAACACCAACAGCCTTGTTCTTGCAATTTTTTTTTAAGTAAGAAAAGAAACTGTCTATAATATCCATCCAACCGTTAACCTCTTCACGGATCTTCTTCGAGCCTCTGCCCTATGCCTAATAAACACACGTACCTATGCTCCTTTGTACGTTATATATATATATGTAGTAAATGGCAACCCACTCCAGTATTCTTGCCTGGAGAATCCCATGGACAGAGGAGCTTGGTAGGCTACAGTCCACGGGGTCACAAAGACTGAGGACTTCACTTTCACTTTCATAGATGTGTATTTAAATATTTTCTTTTCAGCAGAATGGGATTGCATTGTTCACACTAGCTGGAATCCACTTTTCTCCCTAAATGATATAAAGTGGACCGTTTTTGGTGTCACTGAGTACAAATTTCCCAGTCGTTTGTCTGTGTCGGAGAGACGGAGGTGGAGAGGGCTGGGGATGTGGTTCCGATCAGGGCTGTCTCTTGCTTTCATTATTGCTTTGTTGCAGAAGGAGATTTTTACATGTCCTGTGGTACAACCCCAATTCTTGTGGTTTCAAGTCAACCACGTCAAAATTTCTCTTTCTCATCCCTACCAGCCTGCTAATTTGTCCAGTTATTACCTTGGGCGAGATCCTCCTCCCCTCTTAAAGTCCACGTGCTCTTAAGAAATAGCTATTTTCTGTCCAGCCCAAAGTGGGCTTCTGTGTGAGTATAGCATTGCCCTCCTGGGGGTGGTGGAGGTGGTTGGACAGGTGAGCTATGTGGATATGAGTGTGTGTGTGTTCTCAGGGTGCAGAACACAGACAGCTGGATGAAGATGGTAAGCATTAACCCATTTGTTGGTTCTTTCAGCAGCTCTTGTGAGTCCTTTTTCAGGCTTTGTGTTCAACTGTCAGAAACTAAGGTGCCCAGGCCTGAGGAGCTCTGAGGTGAGAAAGGCATCTGCTAGGCATGCTGGAATAAAGATGTATTCATTTTTTATGGCTGCGATAACATTACAGCAGTGATGTAACATTACAGGCCAGTGGTTTGAAATAACAAATGTTTCATCTTACAGTTCTGGAGGTCAGAAGGCCTAGATCGGTGTGTTTGGGCTCTAGGGAGAGAATCCATTCCTTGCTTCTTCCAGCTTCTAGAAGCTACTGGCATTCCTTGGCTCAGTCTAATATTTACTTTTGCCTTCCCTTGACTGACTGACCACCTCCTTCTAATAAGGACCTTTGTGATGACATTGGGCCCACCCAAATAATTGAAGACAATCTTCCCATCTTGACATATCTTACCTTAATTGTATCTGCTGAGTCCCTTTCACCATAGAATTACATATTATGTAAAGAATATAAAGTATCATGTTCATAGGTTCTGGGGACATATTTGGTGGGTGGGGCCTTATTCAATTTACTACAAAAGGTATGTTTAAGATGCCCTGGGAGTCTAGATATATTAGTCAAGTCTCACCAGAGAAACAGAACCAATAGCATGTATATAGAGATACATAAGAAGACTTCCCTGGTGGCTCAGAAGGTAAAGTGTCTGCCTACCTGGGGTCGCAAAGAGTCGGACACGACTGAGAGACTTCACACTCATTCAGAGATACGTAAGAGGAGATTTCTTATAGGAACTGGCTTTATGATTATGGAAACCCAAGAAGTCTGCTGTCTGCAAACAGAAGAAACAGGAAAGCCAGTAGTGAAAGGCCTGAGAACCAGGGGGCTGCTGGGATAAGTCCCCAAGTCTGAGGGTCTGAGAATTAGGAACTCTAATGTCTGAGGGCAGGAAAAGATCGATGTCCCAGCTCAAAAGAAAGGGAATTGGCCATTCCTCCATCTTTTGGTTTTATTTGGTTCCTCCATGGATACTGTTATCACTTTGCCAACAAAGGTTCATATAATCAAAGCTGTGGTTTTCCCGGTAGTCATGTACGGATGTGAGAGTTAGACCATAAAACAGGCTGAGCGCTGAAGAATTGATGCTTCTGAACTGTGGTGTTGGAGAAGACTCTTGAGAGTCCCTTGGACTGCAAGGAGATCAAACCAGTCCATCCTAAAGGTAATCAACCCTGAATATTTATTGAAAGGCCTGAACTGAAGCTCCAATACTTTGGCCACCTGATGCAAAGAGCTGACTCATTGGAAAAGACCCTGATGCTGGGAAAGACTGAGGGCAGGAGGAGAAGGGGATGACAGAGGATGAGATGGTTGGATGGCATCATGGACTCAATGGGCATGAGTTTGAGCAAACTCTGGGAGATAGTGAAGGACAGGGCAGCCTGGTGTGCTGCAGTTCATGCGTGGGATTGCACAGAGTCAGACACAACTGAGTTACTAAACAAGAACAACAGTGAATACCATAGTGCCCTGCTACATCGGTAAGAGTGGACTTCTTTACTTGGCATACTGAATCTAATGCAGACAAGTGAATGATAATGTTTACCAGCTATTTGGGCATCCTGTAGCCCAGGCAGGTTGACCTATAAAATGAAACATCTTGCTAGATAAGGGAGCGTCCCACTGCCTGGAGGAAGGGAGGCTAGGAAGTCTCAGAGGTGGGGACATTTAATGTGGGACCTGAAAGATGAAGAGGAGTTGCCTGCTGGTGAAGAATGAGAAAGGCATCTCAGGTCAGTGGAGCAGGAGCTTCTGTGAGAGAAAGTCCTTCCCACCTCTTCCACAGTCTGACACCTTAGTTCAGTTCAGTTGAGCTGCTCAGTCGTGTCCGACTCTTTGCGACCCCATGAACCGCATCACGCCAGGCCTCCCTGTCCATCACTGACTCCTGGAGTCCACTCAAGCCCATGTCCATTGAGTTGGTGATGCCATCCAACCATCTCATCCTCTGTCATCCCCTCCTCCTCCTGCCCTCAATCTTTCCCAGCATCAGGGTCTTTTCAAATGAGTCAGCTCTTCGCATGAGGTGGCCAAAGTATAGGAGTTTCAGCCTCAGCATCAGTCCTTCCAATGAACACCCAGGACTGATCTCCTTTAGGATGGACTGGTTTGATCTCCTTGCAGTCCAAGGGACTCTCAAGAATCTTCTCCAACACCACAGTTCAAAAGCATCAATTCTTTGGCACTCAGCTTTCTTCACAGTCCAACTCTCACATCCATACATGACCACTGGAAAAACCATAGCCTTGACTAGGCAGACCTTTGTTGGCAAAGTAATGTCTCTGCTTTTGAATATGCTGTCTAGGTTGGTCATAACTTTCCTTCCAAGGAGTAAGCGTCTTTTAATTTCATGGCTGCAGTCACCATCTGCAGTGATTTTGGAGCCCAGAAAAATAAAGACAGCCACTGTTTCCACTGTTTCCCCATCTATTTGCCATGAAGTGATGGGACTGGATGCCATGATCTTAGTTTTCCAAATGTTGAGCTTTAAGCCAACTTTTTCACTCTCCTCTTTCACTTTCATCAAGAGGCCCTTTAGTTCTTCTTCGCTTTCTGCCATAAGAGTGGTGTCATCTGCATATCTGAGGTTATTGATATTTCTCCCAGCAATTTTGATTCCAGCTTGTGCTTCCTCCAGCCCAGTGTTTCTCATGATGTACTCTGCATATAAAGTGTTCAATAAATATTTCTGGGACACATGAGTGGGCCATTAAAGAGATTTTTAAGAGTAAGTTTGACCCTATAACATATGTGTGAATTCAGACCCAGCAAACACTCTCTGTTTGGACCCTTCCCTCCCCATGTTGAACTCAGGGAATGCAAAGATGGAAGAGCTGGGATTTCTAGGAACTAGAAACTAGTTCTAGTTCTCTTCCCTGGTGGCTCAGAGGTTAAAGCATCTGCCTCCAATGCCAGATACCCGGGTTCGATCCCTGGGTCGGGAAGATCCCCTGGAGAAGGAAATGGTAACCCACTCCAGTATTCTTGCCTGGAGAATCCCATGGATGGAGGAGCCTGGTAGTCCACGGGGTCGCAAAGAGTCGGACATGACTGAGGGACTTCACTCACTCAGAAACTAGTTCTAGTTCTAACTAGAACTCCAGGAACTAACATGCACGGAGGGATGAAGGTGTAAACAGATGTGATCTGTGCCAACTTTTAGTTGTCAACTTCTCTGAGCTTCAGTTTTTTTCATGCCTATCTTGTAGGGCTTCCCAGGTAGCTCAGTGGTAAAGAAGCCACCTACAATGCAGGAGACACAGGAGACATGGGTTTGATCCCTGGGTCAGAAGGATGCCCTGGAGGAAGAAACGGCAACCATTCTAGTATTCTTGCCTAGAAAATCCCATGGACAGAGGAGCCTGGTGGGCTACAGTCCACGGGGTCACAAAGGGTTGGACACGACTGAGCGACTGAAAACACACACTGATAAGTAAGCACATCCTGTAGTTTTATTATGAGGATAATGAGATAACACAAATATGGCAACTGGAACTCTGTTGGGCACATGATATGTGTGTGACAGTGGAGATTTATATATGTATATGCTCCAGTCTGATTTCGGTGTTGACCATCTGGTGATGTCCAAGACTCTGGTGAAGAGTCTTCTCTTGTGTTGTTGGAAGAGGGTGTTTGCTATGACCAGTGCGTTCTCTTGGCAAAATTCTATTAGCCTTTGCCCTGCTTCGTTCCGTATTCCAAGGCCAAATTTACCTGTTACCCCAGGTGTTTCTTGACTTCCTACTTTTGCATTCCAGTTCCCTATAATGAAAAGGACATCTTTTTGGGGTGTTAGTTCTAAAATGTCTTATAGGTCTTCATAGAACCATTCAACTTCAGCTTCTTCAGGATTACTGGTTGGGGCATAGACTGGATTACAGTGATATTGAATGGTGTGCCTTGGAAACGAACAGAGACCATTTTGTCTTTTTTGAGATTGCATCCAAGTACTGCATTTCGGACTCTTTTGTTGACCATGATGGCTACTCCATTTCTTCTAAGGGATTCCTGCCCACAGTAGTAGATATAATGGTCATCTGAGTTAAATTCACCCATTCCAGTCCATTTTAGTTCGGTGATTCCCAGAATGTTGACATTCACTCTTGCCATCTCCTGTTTGACTACTTCCAATTTGCCTGGATTCATGGACCTAACCTTCCAGGTTCCTATGTAATATTGCTCTTTACAGCCTCGGACCTTGCTTCTATTACCAGTCACATCCACAACTGGGTATTGTTTTTGCTGCGGCTCCATCCCTTCATTCTTTCTGGAGTTATTTCTCCACTGATCTCCAGTAGCAATTCGGGCACCTACCGACCTGGGGAGTTCCTCTTTCAGTATCCTATCATTTTGCCTTTTCATACTGTTCATGGGGTATTTTTGGGGGCTCCAGACTCACTGCAGATGGTGATCGCAGCCATGAAATTAAAAGACGCTTACTCCTTGGAAGAAAAGTTATGACCAACCTAGATAGCATATTCAAAAGCAGAGACATTACTTTGCCAACAAAGGTCCGTCTAGTCAAGGCTATGGTTTTTCCAGTGGTCATGTATGGATGTGAGAGTTGGACTGTCAAGAAAGCTGAGCGCCAAAGAATTGATGCTTTTGAACTGTGGTGTTGGAGAAGACTCTTGAGAGTCCCTTGGACTGCAAGGAGATCCAACCAGTCCATTCTGAAGGAGATCAGCCCTGGGATTTTTTTGGAAGGAATGATGCTAAAGCTGAAACTCCAGTACTTTGGCCACCTCATGCAAAGACCTGACTCATTGGAAAAGACTCTGATGCTGGGAGGGATTGGGGGCAGGAGGAGAAGGGGACGACCAAGGATGAGATGGCTGGATGGCATCACTGACTCGATGGATGTGAGTCTGAGTGAACTCCGGGAGTTGGTGATGGACAGGGAGGCCTGGCGTGCTGCAATTCATGGGGTCGCAAAGGGTCGGACACGACTGAGCGACTGAACTGAACTGACTGACTGATGCTCCAGTCTGGCTCATAACTAGAGAAAGACACACACACACACACAATGTGTATACTTACAAGCCTTTCTTCCACTGAAACTCAGTTCTAGAAACTAAAACTGTATTGGTCAGAGGATACCAAACACTTTGTACAGCATTCATCATGTTTCAAGGACTCTTCCAAGTGCTATACATATGATATTAACTAATTTACCCCTCAAAATAATCCTATGAGGTGGATACCGTTATTCTATTTCACTGTGGGGAATACTGGGTCTCTATCCAAACGGGGGAGATGCTGAAGCTGAGATGAACAACGCGTTAAGTTCTACGTTCGTTAGATGCCGCTCGTCTCCTCCCGGTACCAGGTGAGATCCATCATGTGATGTAATTTGACTTAACAAAACTCCGGACAAAGAAGCTGAAGATCTGCAGTCAGGTGTCAATACGAGTTGCAAAGAATGGAAGCACGCATATTGCCTTCTGAAGTATTGTGCTGTGAAATTATGTGCCCCCAGAGAAAGGCTAACTATTTTTAGAAGGAGAGCAGTAGAGACTTTTGGAAATATGCCTGAATACAGTCATAATTGGGCAAGGGATACGGGGAACGCCAATTTTGGCAGAGGGATCTTTTGGAAAAGCAGCTATGACCCAGTCATTCCTCCTTTTAAGACTTTTCAAAACTGGAAGAAGCTAAAATATCAACAGGAGAAACCCCTCTCAAGAAGTCTCTAGAAGTCAGCGAGAGCCCTTTCTCATGGCAAAGAGGCCCCTCCCGAGGGTTTTCACTTCCCTGCCCTCACCCTGCACAACCCCCTCCTTTGGTCTCATCAAACCACCTGCTGTCTTCTGAATGGTCCCTGCTTTTTCACACTTTCGTATCTTCAGTTCATCTGGGAAGCACCTACATATCTTTCAAAACACAGTCCTGATTTATCCTCCTGTATGAAACTGTCTCTGTTCCCCCAGGCAGAACTGGATAGACGTCCTTGACCCCATTTGAGTGCCTGCAGAGTTCTCAGAGCACAGAAGAGTTCTGTTTGGTCACTTGCTATCACTTCCCATAAAGTATGACCTCCCTGAGGGCCAAATTGCATACACCCCTCACTTCCCTGACACTGGGCAGCCAACCAACTCACATTACTGAGTGCCACCCATGTACACAGCACTATTCTAGGTGCTGGAGGTTCGACAGAGAAAAGACAGATAGATCCCCGCCCTCCAGAAGATCGTTATGAAGGCAGCTGCAGACATGGAACATGCAAGACAAGGGCACGATTTTCAGGCCTGTGAAGCGCCAGGCTGACTGAAGCCCAAGCTGGAATCCAGACTGCCGGGAGAAACACTAATAACCTCAGATATGCACATGACGCCACCCTAATGGCCGAAAGCAGAAGAGGAATTACAGAGCCTCTTGATGAAGGTGAAAGAGGAGAGTGAAAAAGTTGCTTTAAAATTCAACATTCAAAACTAAGATCATGGCATCCAGTCCTACCACTTCATGGCAAATAGATGGGGAAACAATGGAAACAGTGACAGACTTTATTTTCTTGGGCTCCAAAATCACTGCAGATGGAAACTGCTGCCATGAAATTAATAGACATTTGCTCCTTGGGAGAAAAGCTCTGACAAATCTAGACAGCGTATTAAAAAGCAGAGATCACTTTGCTGACAAAGGTCTGTAGAGTCAAAGCTATGGTTTTTCCAGTACTCATGTACAGATGTGAGAGCCAGACCATAAAGAAGGTTGAGCATCGAAGAACTGATGCTTTCAAACTGTGGTGCTGGAGAAGATTCTTGACAGTCCATTGGACAGCAAGGATATCAAATCAGTCAATCCTACAGGAAATCAGCTTTAAATATTCATTGGAAGGACTGATGCTGAAGTAGGCTCCAGGAGATAATGAAGGACAGGAGGGAAGCCTGGTGTGCTGCAGTCCGTGGGGTTGCAAAGTTGGACACAATTCAGTGACTCAACAACAAGAAGAGCAATGTAGGACTAAGATCATGTGGTAGGGAAGAATGGGTTAGGTGGATGGGGTACTCAGCTAGGGGGGTTGGGGCAGGCCTTTTGAGGGGCTGGATCTAAGATGAGCCCTGCACAAGGAAAAGGAGGCAGCTTCATAGACCTGGGAGAAGAGTTTTCCAAGCAGAAGGAACAGCAGGTGCAAGGCCCTGAGGCAGGGACATGCTTGGTGTATCTGAGGGACCGAAGGAAGTCTGTGAGCCTGAAGTGGAGACTCAGGTCTTCCAGGAAGGCAGAGGCCCCATGTGCAGAGTCTTACAGGCCACAAAGGGGAGCTTGGTCATCGTTTTCATATCTGTAAGGAAACTCCAGGAGAGAGCTCATGGGGAGAAGAGATGGGTCATGGCCCAGCGAGGTCGAGCTGATGTAGAGGCAAAGCCTTGGGCAGTTGGAGAGGTTCCGAGCACTAAGCAGTGACTGCTTCTCCAATCAACCCCAGTCCAGCCTCCTGGATGTAAGTCCAGGAAGGCAGAGCGTGTGTTAGTCGCTCAGTCATGTCCAGCTCTTTGCAATCCCATGGAGCCTGTAAGGCTCCTCTGTCCATGGGATTCTCCAGGCACGAATATTGGAGTGGGGTGCCATTGCCTTCTCCAGGGCATCTTCCCAACCCAGGGATCAAACCCAGTCTCCTGTATTGCAGGCAGATTCTTTACCATCTGAGCCACCAGGGAAGCCCAAAGAGGCAGTAGGCTGTGGTTAAAAAGGGAGGGCTGTGTTAAGACTCTCCAAGCTTGGGCACCCTCTAACAGAGAGATGAGCAAGGGTAAGAAGGCTATTACCCTGGTCTGCTGGTTAGTTAAGCTTCTCTGCAAAGACATCCCAAAGTAAAAGGATTTGTTTCTCTCTTCAACAACTGTCTGGCTCGTTGATTGCTGGTGGTCCCCAGCAAGATCAGCAGGACTGAACAGGGGAGAGGTGGTCCAGGCTACGATAGGGTGAAGCTGACTCCTGAGCCATGACAGAATCCACGGTCGATCCCGCTCCTGTGGGCCCCCTGGCCCTGGTGAGCCCTCCTTCTTCTAGCGAATGCAAAACAGATGGGAAGAAATGCAAAGTTCCCAGCAGTTCCCTTTCCTCTCCCAGCAGAATGGAGCCAGCTCTGTGCAAACTTGCCCTCTTCCTGCTCTTCCTGTTTTGCTGGGAAACTTTTTTTCTTTTTTCAAATACTTTTCAGTTGTTTGGGAGGGGATGTTAATTTCTCCAAGTTCTTTTGCATTACAAGGGTGAGGGCAACCTGACAGGTGGTGCTGGGAGGATGCACCTGGGAGAAAGAGAAGCAAGAGGCGAGTGCTTCTTTGGGTTTCATCCTGAGAGTTCTGCCAAGTTGCTTGCCCTTCCCACACCCGCCCACCCCACCCCCCTGCAGTGGGCCAGTGAGAGACCCAGAAGAGGCTGGCTGCAGCTCCTCTGTCCGTGGGATTCTCCAGGCAAGAACACTGGGGTGGGTTGCCATTTCCTTCTCCAGGGGATCTTTCCAACCCAGGGATCAAATCCTGCATTGCAGGCAGGTTCTTTAGTCTGAGCCACCAGGGAAGCCCTGGGGTCTCCAGGGTGGGTGCTAATAAAAACTAAAATCAGGGACTTCACTGGCAGTCCAGTGGTTAAGACTTTGCCTTCCAATGCAGGGGATGTGGGTTCGATCCCTGGTTGGGGGACTAAGATCCTACATGTCTCATGGCCCAAAAAACAAAACTTAAAAGAGATGTAATATTGTAACAAATTCAATTAAGACTTTAAAAATTGTCCACACACACACCAATCTTTAAAAGAAAAGACCAAAACCTTACCGTGACACAGCAGTTCTGGGGCCTGTTTTAAAAGATAAACTTCTTGGGGTTAAATTAGAAAGAATTCCTCTGATGGATTCATTGAGCTTTGCCTCTAACTTGCATGCCTGGCAGAGAAAGCTACTCTACCCAGCTCTGCAGCTCAGATAAGGTGGGAGGGAAAGGGGATTTCCAGCACTTGGGGACACACCTGGGCCTCCCAGCCATCGCTGGGAGGGATTTCCCAGGGGCATGATTTCTCAAGTGAGTGGGTAAACCACAGCCAGGGGACAAAAGAATGTGTCGGCCTGATTATGTCGTTTAGAAGCAGTCATGCTGGTGGAGACCCCCGGCTGGGGGAGGCTGACCCTGGCCTTTGTCACCAGCCGAGTTCATCAGCGTTCCTCCAGGGCTGAGGAAGCATTCTAGTCTTGTGTGCATACCCCGATTTGTCCGGTCAGCTCTTCTACCCGGGCAATCCTGCTGCCAGGCCCGGGCCTTCACCTGGAGGGGGTGGCCCATAAGGACTTTGCTAAAGAGAATTTGTGCCTGATCTTCCTGTTCTGAGCCCTGGAGGGAGCCGGAGGCCTGGGGCACCTCGGATTAGGTCTGCGTGCCACCATTTCTCAGAGGTGGGACATCGCTCTGGGGGACACTGTAAACCTTAACCTTAGTCTCATGGGGGCTGGGAACACTTTTGCCCTCTGGATCCTAGGGGACCCATAACAGGTGATGGGTGTTTGCAGCAGGCAAAGTCAGGACCCGTGTGCAGCTTCTGTGTGAATTGAAGGGGGCCGGTTGGTCAGCTGAGGGGCCTGCTGGGATGGGTCCTATTGTTGGCCCCACAAAGACAGAGAAGGAAGAGGTGATGCGTGCGTGCATGCGTGCTCAGCTGTGTCCAACTCTGCGATCTCATGGACTGTAACCCACCAGACTCCTCTCTGCATAGGATTTTCCAGGCAAGAATACTGAAGTGGATTGCCCTTTCCTCCTCCACGGGATCTTCCTGACCCAAGGACTAAACACGTGTCTCCTGCATTGGCAGGTGGCTTCTTTATCACTGAGCCACCAGGAACACCCCAAGAGGTGATGAGACTGTCTCAAACAACTCAAACCCATACACACATATACACATTAATATTAGTTTTTGGATACCCCTAAAAGGAGTTTTTGTGTGCCAAAAAGATTATTTAGGGGTGTGTTTAGCTTTTTAAAATTAAATATTCAATTTATTAAAGTTATACACAAAAGGAAAAACCCTAATTCATCCTTAATCTCTTAATTTTGGCTTACATATTAATAATTTATTATTTTAATTAGAGGTCTAGCAAAGTTTAGCTATCACTTTTAAGAAGGCTTTGTTAATTTTGGTCTCGTTTACAAAAACTCCTTTAAACATTTCATATTGCATTATCCAGCATACATGTTTGCTTAACTTCCTAAGTAGAATAGGCTGATAAATCTTCTCAAGTGATTAACCAATTATTATAAACTTAACACATTTAGCTTAAAACTATGGCGACTTTGAATTTCGATGAGCCATCTAGCCCTGTGTATGAAAGAGTAAAATCTCAAGTGCAGATCAATTACTAGATTACATATTTTAAATTGGAATCACAAGGCAATCCATTCTAATAAGCCAAGTTCTCTTTAACAGTGTGAGGATATAAAATAGCAAAACTGCCTTCAAATGAAAATATTACCATTTCAATTCTTGTTCTTTTTACATTTCTGTACTTAAGTCTTCCTGAGGGTAAAAAGCACTTAAGCAATTTCTGAGGATACCTACTCAACCATTCAAAGTCACATAAAGATCTGAGACGTTTAGCCAAGATTCTCGCCTGTGATCCTCCCGGACCATTTAAGCATCTATAAACGTATTTATGTCTCGAGATCTCCCTTGTGGGGTGATCTCAGAGCTCTTGGTCCATTTCCTTGAGCTTGAATCATCCCATTACCTAATTCTTCCCTCTGTTCAAAGAAATTTGTAATTCTGACCTTAGTTTCTACATCACTGATTGGATTTTGTATGATTCTGCCTCTTAAAATGTATAAAAATGTCTAAAGTCCTTCGAATTTGGTGAGATTAGTAGCTAACGTTTATGGAAGGCCAACTTTCCACCAGGAATAGTTCCACGTACTTTTCACTATTAATTCATTCCGTTCAAACAACTCTAGAAGTAGGTGCTATTAACTTCCCCATTTTACAGGTAAAGAAACTGAAACACAGAGAGATTAGGTCATTTGTCCTGGGCTATACCGGCAATTGGGCTTCCCAGGTGGTGCAGTGGCAAAGAATTTGCCTGTCAAGGCAGAAGATGTAAAAGACATGGGGTTTGATCCCTGGCTTGGGAAGATCCCCTAGAGTAGGAAATGGCAACCCACTCCAGTATTCTTGCCTGGAAAATTCCATGGACAGAGGAGCCTGGTGGGCTACAGTCCGTGGAATCACAGAGTCGGACACGACTGAGCAAACACACGGGCAGTTTAAAGATGATTCAGGATTCAGAGCCTAAAATCCCATCACGACTCCACACTTAAGCACATTCGCTCCCCATGGGTTTGATGTCTGCTATTCAGACGTATCTATTCTGTTAGCCTTCATAAACTGGACTTTACGTTTTGGGAAATGGCCCTTGCTTCTCGTTCGGATGAGATGGGAAATGTTTTAGCAAAACATAAAATAATGGAGATGTATCAGTAAGCCTTGGCAATCAAATAAAGCATCCCCAAACTCAGTGGTTTAAAACAATACTCATTTATTCTTTTTAAAAACAGCTTTCTTGGGGCTTCCTTGTTGATCCAGAGGGTAAGACTTGGCATTCCCAATGCAGGGGACCTGGGTTTGATCCCTGGTCAGGGAACTAGATCTTATATGCCACAACTAGGACCCAGTGCAGCCAAAATAGATATTTTAAAAAATGAAAGTAGCTTTATTGAGATATGATTAATCTATAATAAACTTACATATTTAAAGTATACAGTCAGTGAGTTTTACATAAACCTGTGAAACCATTATCCCAATCAAGAGACCTAAGAGAGAACCTACCCAGCAAGAACAGTCCGTTTCTAAAATCCACTGGTAAATCATTCAAAACAGTATTTTCAAGCCCTATCATATTCCAGACACTCTCCCAGTGCTAGGGACCATCATTTGTTATCATGGCAACTGGAGCTTGTATCGTCATTGGAATAGGTTGATGATAATGTCAGCCTTCCTCTGGCACGATCAATACACTGGCCGTCTGGAAAGGCAGGACACTTGGATGCCCTTGGTCCTGGGCAAGGGGGGGCCTCAAACTTTAGAGAGGCCCAGGTCAATTATCCCCCAAATATCCTTTATAACTGGTTTTCTAAATTAGGACCCAGGGCCCAAGCTGCTTACATCCGTAAATCTTTATAAATTTAGAATAGTTCCTATTTTCCTAACGTGAATCGAGGGGACCAAGCTATTGTCCTGTGGAATGTTCTGCCTTCTGAGTTGCTGGATTGGCTTCTTGTCGTGAGGCGGATTCAGCTGGGCTTTTTTCTTCTCTTCTCACTGGTCCTCCTCCCTCTGTGTCTGACATACCTCACTTGCATGGAGCAAGCAGCCCTCCATCCCCCAAAATTGATGAGGATAGAGAAGATGAGAATAATGGAATTATAAGCGTCACTTTTTGGCAATTTCTAGAACATTTCACCAAGTAACTGGTGATGTGACATTCTTTTGAAGCGCACCTGGAACATTTATGTGAATTGACCATTTAGCTCATCAAAAAGGAATGTTTGGTTAATGACAAAAAGTTGGATTGAACAAATAACATTTTCTGACCACCACATAATTCAGGATGAAGTTAGTAACAAAAAATACAGAAATTTAAAAAAAAAACCCTCTTTAAATAATTCACGGATAAAAAGAGAGCATAATAAAATTTTGAATATGCTTAGAAATGAATGAGAAGGAAAATTCCACACATTAGAACATGTGGGAGGCCTCTGTGAGATAAAAAGGCTGAAGATCAATAAGCCAAACATTCAACACAAGAAGTTAGCAAAAGAACAGCTGAATAAACTCAAAGGAATTACAAAGAAGGAAATGTAAAAGATAAGAATAGACATAAATGAAACAGAAAACATCCATAAGGCACATGTGACTGCTGCTGCTGCTGCTGCTGTTAAGTCGCTTCCGTCGTGTCCAACTCTGTGCGACCCCATAGACGGCAGCCCACCAGGCTCCTCCATCCCTGGGATTCTTCTGGCAAGAACACTGGAGTGGGTTGCCACTTCCTTCTCCAATGCATGAACGTGAAAAGTGAAAGTGAAGTCGCTCAGTCGTGTCCGACTCTGTGCGACCCCATGGACTGCAGCCCACCAGGCTCCTCCGTCCCTGGGATTCTCCAGGCAAGAGTGCTGGTGTGGGGTGCCATGTGTGACCAATGACACCAAATTCTGGTTCTTTGAAAAGAGTAAGAAAACAGGCAAACCTCTGGCCAGTCTAACTAGGAAATGGAGAGGCGGCACTCGAAAACTATCGAGAGGAATAGAAGGGAAACGTGGCTCCAGACAGAGAAGACATTTAAACATGTCAAGAGACTATCAAGAGCATTTTTTGGCCAATAATTTGGAAATTTTAAATCGAATGAAATTTTGAAAATTTCAATTGAGTGTGCACAGCTTTTATCGAGCCCATCTTTGCATGAAATGTTCCCTTGGTATCTCTAATTTTCTTGAAGAGATCTCTAGTCTTTCCCATTCTATTGTTTTCCTCTATTTCTTTGCATTGATTGCTGAAGAAGGCTTTCTTATCTCTTCTTGCAATTCTTTGGAACTCTGCATTCAGATGCGTATATCTTTCCTTTTCTCCTTTGCTTTTCACCTCTCTTCTTTTCACAGCTATTTGTAAGGCCTCCCCAGACAGCCATTTTGCTTTTTTGCATTTCTTTTTCTTGGGATGGTCTTGATCCCTGTCTTCTGTACAATGTCGTGAACTTCCATCCATAGTTCATCAGGCACTCTATCTATCAGATCTAGGCCCTTAAATGTATTTCTCACTTCCACTGTATAATCATAAGGGATTTGATTTAGGCCATACCTGAATGGTCTAGCGGTTTTCCCTACTTTCTTCAATTTGAGTCTGAATTTGGTAATAAGGAGTTCATGATCTGAGCCACAGTCAGCTCCTGGTCTTGTTTTTGTTGACTGTATAGAGCTTCTCCATCTTTGGCTGCAAAGAATATAATCAATCTGATTTCAGTGTTGACCATGTGGTGATGTCCATGTGTAGAGTCTTCTCTTGTGTTGTTGGAAGTTGGCTTAAAGCTCAACATTCAGAAAACGAAGATCATGGCATCTGGTCCCATCACTTCATGGGAAATAGATGGGGAAACAGTAGAAACAGTGTCAGACTTTATTTTTGGGGGCTCCAAAGTCACTGCAGATGGTGACTGCAGCCATGAAATTAAAAGACGCTTACTCCTTGGAAGTTATGACCAACCTAGATAGTATATTCAAAAGCAGAGACATTACTTTGCCAACAAAGGTCCGTCTAGTCAAGGCTACGGTTTTTCCTGTGGTCATGTGTGGATGTGAGAGTTGGACTGTGAAGAAGGCTGAGCACCGAAGAATTGATGCTTTTGAACTGTGGTGTTGGAGAAGACTCTTGAGACTGCAAGGAGATCCAACCAGTCCATTCTGAAGGAGATCAACCCTGGGATTTCTTTGGAAGGAATGATGCTAAAGCTGAAGCTCCAGTACTTTGGCCAGCTCATGCGAAGACCTGACTCATTGGAAAAGACTCTGATGCTGGGAGGGATTGGGGGCAGGAGGAGAAGGGGACGACCGAGGATGAGATGGCTGGATGGCATCACGGACACGATGGACGTGAGTCTGAGTGAACTCCGGGAGATGGTGATGGACAGGGAGGCCTGGTGTGCTGTGATTGATGGGGTCGCAAAGAGTTGGACAAGACTGAGCGACTGAACTGGACTGTGCACAGCTTTTTACCAGTAATACACTTTGGCTCCAGAGAAATTTCAAATGTGAACAATGTTGTAACCATTTAAAAAATTGAATTGGTGACCAAACATCTTTATATCAAAGAGTGTCAGACAGCTTCCTTCATGGTCCAGTGGCTAAGACTCCTCCTTGCAATGCAAGGGACACCTATTTGATCTTTGGTCTGAGAAGATCCCGCATGCTGTGGAGCAACAAAGCCCACGTGCCCCACCTTCTGAAGTCCGGATGCCCAGAGCCTGTGATCTGCAACAGGAGAAGCTGGTGCCATGAGAAGCCTGCACACCCCAGCGAAGTGTAGGCCCCACTCTCCACAACTAGAGAAAGTCTGTGCAGCAACAGAGACCCACTACAACCAAAAAATCAGATCAAATGAATGAATGAATAAATCTTGAAAAAAGAGTGTCAGAACTGAACTTAAAAAAATCAGGAGTTTCACCAAACATTTCTTAATAATTTCAGTCTAACACAAACTCTTCCAGAGAACAGAAAAAAGATCCCCAATACTCCCTAACTCATTTCTTAAGAAGTTGGCTGAATCTTGGTATCCAAACCAAAGATGGCTGGAGAAAAGGAAATACAGGCCAATCTTTTTCTTAAACAAAATATCAGCACATCAAATCCAGCAATACATACAAAAGATAATACATCATGACCAAGCTGGGTTTGTGCCAGGAATGCTTTGGAAAATCAAGCAGTATAATTCATCCCATTAATAGATAAAAGGAGAAAAACCACATGAGCATCTCCACAAATGTAGGAAAGACACCTGATAAAATTCAACTTCCATTTATGATTTTCTAAAAATGCTAAGCAAACTAGGAATAGAAGGAAATTATCTTATTTCAAAGATTTTTTTAAGAATGTAATTAAACATGTTAGTAAATGATAAAATGTTAAGATCAGGAACAAGGCAAAGATGCCTGCTTCCACCTTTCTTTGGAGCGAGTTGCCATTTCCTTCTCCAGGGAATCTTCCCGATCCAGGGATCGATCCCAGGTCTCCCACATTGTAGACAGACGCTTTACCGTCTGAGCCACCAGGGAAGTCTAAAATACAGTAAAGCCAGGAAAAATGAATAAAAAGCATAAAATCGGAATACAAAGACCAAAACTGCTGCTATTTACAGAGGACTTGATCACTCTCTTCTATATTAGGAGTTGCTAAGAATTGTGCCTGGCACATAGTAGTAACTCAAAAAATTATTTGTTGATTGAATTAATTCATGATTGATGGACAGAAAACTGTGTAAAAATGATTCACTCTGACAGTGATTTTTCAATTTCTATTTGTGATTTTTTTCATTTTTCTGTTTATGTACTTTGAAGCTATGTTGGAAATGAAGGTTAGAATTTTTCTATCTTCCTGATGAAAATGGTGTTACTTGCATCAAAGATAAAGTGACTCACTTTGTCATTAGCTATTTTTGCCCTGAAGTCTCTTTTCCTCTCTGAATATTAAAATTTGTACACCTGCTTTCTTTGGGTATTTTCCCAGTATATATTTTCCATTTGTTTACTGTCCAACTTGGATTTTGTTTTGATATCAAACCCGACTAATCCTTGCCTGTTTTATTGCTATGAAATTTGCATACATAAAAGTTATCATTTATTTATTTTTTCTCACTTGTATCTTTTTTCTTCCAGTTTATTGAGATATAATTGACAATAAAGCAGTGTATGAGTAAAAAGGTATCTTGAAAGAGTGTCTGTTCAGGTCTTCTGTCCGTTTTTTAATCAAGTTATTTTAAGTTAACCATTGAAAATGAACAGTTCAGTTGCATTGAGTACATTCACTAAGTGTTCAATCCCCACCTCTGTGTCTGTGCTAAGTTGCTTCAGTCGTGTCCGACTCTGACCTTACAGACTGTAGCCCGCCAGTCCCCTCTGTCCGTGGGATTCTCTAGGCAAGAATACTGGAGTGAGTTGCTATTCCCTCCTCCAGGGGATCTTCTCAACCCAGGGATCAAAGCCGAGTCTCTTATGTCTCCTGCATGGGCAGACGGATTCTTTACCATGAGTGGGACCTGGGAAGCCCAGCCTCTACATCTATCTAGTTCCAAAAAATTTTCATCACCTCAAAGGGAGACCCCATATCCATTAAGCAGTTTATCTCCATTCTCTCTCCACAACCCCTTGTAACCATTAATCTGCTTTCTGCTTCCATGGATTTACCCATTCTGAATCTTTTACATAAATGTGATCACACAACATGTCACTTTTTATGTATGGCTTGTTTCTCTTAGGAGAGTGTTTTTAGATTCATCCATGTTGTAGCATGTATCAATATTTCATTCCATTTTATCACAGAATATTAACAATACTCCATTGTATGCATATACTACAATTTGTTTATCCATGGATATTTGAGTTATTTCCATCTTTTGGCTATTGTGAATAGTGCTACTATGAACATGAGTTCATATTTGTTTGACTATATTTGTCAAACATGTATTTGTTTGAATACCTATTTTCAATTCGTTGGGGCATGTGCCTTGGAGTAGAATTGCTGGGTCATGTGGTAATTCTATATTTAACTTTTTGAGGAACCAACTGCAAAGCTATCTTCCACGATGCCTGAACCATTTTACATACCCACCAAAAATATACAAGAATTTCAATTTCTCTATATGCTTCCTGACACTTGCTACTGTCTGTCCTGAATTATAGACATCTCAGCGGGTATGAAATAATATCTTCTTGTGATTTGATTTCGTGGCTCCAGGGATAGAATCCGCCTACCAATGCCGGAGATGTGGATTCAATCCCTGGGGCTGGATGACCCCTTGGAGAAGGAAATGGCAATCCACACCAATATCCTTGTTTGGGAAATCCCATGAACAGAGGAACCTGGCAGACTACAGTCCGGGGAGTGGGGGGTCACAAAATAGTCAGACATGACTTAGCGACCAAACAACAGCAACAATGACTAATGATGTTGGGCATCTTTTCAAGTGCTTATTGACCATTTGGAAAAATGTCTTTTCAACTCCTTTGGTTATTTAAAAAATTGTCTTGTTTGTCTTTCTGTTGTTGAGTTGTAAGAACTCTACATATTCTTGATACTGGACAAAGCAGAGTATAGAATGGTGGTTTCAGAGCTGAGAGATAATAGCTTCAGGTATATGATTTGCAAATATTTTCTCCTGTAGGTTGTCTTTTCACTTTCTTGATAGTGTCCTTTGAAATAAACAAGTTTTAAATTTAGATAAAGCCCAGTGTGTCTATTTTTCATTGGTTTGGAATATTAGTGAAAATTAACCATATGTTATGCTATAAAACAAGGCTCAACAAACATCAAAGATTAACATTTTACAGATCACTTTCTATGATTATAGTGGACAAGTTATAAATCAACAAAAAGATAACAGATTATTAATGGTGTTGGAAGTTAAGATGCTCACATCTTATAAATCTTTATATAAAGGATTTATATAATCCTTTAGTCAAAGATGAAGTATAATGTTAAACTGAAAGACAATGTGAAAATTTTACATATTGAAAATTGTGGCATTCAATTAAAATAGTATTTAGAAGGTAATTTAAAGCCTTAATTTCATACAATAGAAAATAGGTACGTGTGTGTGCTCAGTTGTGCCAACTATTTGCAACCTTATGGGCCATCCCGGCCAGGTTCCTCTGTCTGTGGGATTCTCCAGGCAAGAATACTGGAGTGGGTTGCCATTTCCTTCTCCAGGGGACCTTCCCTGTGTCTCCTGCTTTATTTAGCAGGAGGATTCTTTTACCACTGAGCCCCCCACAAGCCCCTTCACTACAAGGCTGTGATCCATGAAGGGGACCCAGGATGCCCACAACAGAAAATAAGAAAGACTAAAAATTTATCATTTACACATCCATATCAAGAAGTATTTTTTTTTTGATGTAGCAAAACAAATCCCCAAAACAGGGAAAGAAGAAAAATAATAAAGGATAGAAACTGATGAAGGAGAAAATATATAGTAGAGTAGATCAACAGAGAGTATGTTTTAAAAATACTAATGAACTTGTAACCTTCTGCTAAGATTGATCAAGAGAAAGCAGTGAGGTATGAATAATATACCAGAATGAAATAAGGAGGACATAATTCCATACACTGCAGATATCCATAAGATAAGAATGGGATATTATAAACTTATACCAATATATTTGAAATTTTATAATGGACAAGTACCTAGAAAAATATAACTTACAATACTGACTCAAGAGAATGTAGAAAACATGAATAGTCCTATAGCCATTGAATATATTGAGTGAATAGCACAACATTCAGGATCTACTTAGGAAATTTAAAAAGAAAAACTGGTTATTTGAGCAGAGAGAATTTAATGGAAAGAATTGTTGACTAGGTACAAAGGTATTAACTGGGTAACTGAAAGGGTAAAAAGATAATTCTAAGATTTGCCACTGGCAACTTTAGAATGCATTTATCACTCCTAGGATTGGGAAAACAAAGTGACAGTGTTGGATTTATTAAAATTTAGTGACTTTGAGGAGGGGGTCCATAAAAATGAAACTCAGGCCTCTAATGGAAGGGGTAAGGTCAGGCTGATCCAGGTGTCGTTCAGCTTGGGGGAGGCACCCCACGGGTTTGGAAACCCAACTTGTGAGGAGGGGCATAAGCTGGCTAGTGTCTCTAGGGTGTGCATGTGGGGTGTGATCAGGCTGGTTCTGCAGGTGTAGGAATGACTTCCAACTGAAATCCGTTGCTGTTGCAGGGTGAATCGCTAGGCGATTCTTATGTGAGTCAAACAGGAAGCAGATGGAAAACAGGCAGACACAGCTTCCTCCCTTGGACTCCTATTATTCCTCTAGCGTCTCCTGCTGGCAGTCTAACACAGGCACCAGCAGGCCAAGCTGAAAAGGGGTTTCGACTGGCAGCTACAGCATCACAACTCAGAATATAGACGGGCATCTGGGCTTCCTGGTAGCTCAGTTGGTAAAGAATCCACCTGCAATGCAGGAGACCCCAATTGGATTCCTGGGTCCAGGAGATCCCCTGGAGAGGGGAAAGGCTACCCACTCCAGTATTCTGGCCTGGAAAATTCCATGGGGTCTCAAAGAGTTGGACACAACTGAGTGACTTTTACTTTCGAGCTAAGAGGCAATAGATTCAGAAGGGGCAAGTCCACCTCACCGGCTTTTCAGCATTCATGCTGCTGCTGCTAAGTTGCTTCAGTCGTGTCCAACTCTGTGCAACCCCATAGACGGCAGCCCACCAGGCTCCCCTGTCTCTGGGATTCTCCAGGTAAGAACACTGGAGTGGGTTGCCATGTCCTTCTCCAATGCATGAAAGTGAAAAGTGAAAGTGAAGTCGTTCAGTCATGTCCGACTCTTCATGACTCCATGGACTGCAGCCTACCAGGCTCCTCCATCCATGGGATTTTCCAGACAAGAGTACTGGAGTGGGGTGCCATCGCCTTCTCCGTCAGCATTCATAGTCACCATTATATATGTATTTTGACTTTCACACAAGAAAACAGCTCTCGGTTTCCATTTAACTTGATGCCACAATCCTTCATGCAAATAAAGACATTCCCAGTCTCTCCCCCAAATGAGAAGATGCAAAGTACTAACAGGCATGTATCCCTCTCTGGGCAATGTTAATAGCTCCTAAATCCAGTCACAGTCACATCTGAATATTCTGCTACCTAAATGCAAAATCAGAAAGTTAACTCCCAACAAAACTTATATAAAATAATAGGAAAGGGGGAAAGAGAAGAAACACACACACACACACACACACATCCCAGAAAGCAATCGAGGAAGAAAATAATCACAATTGACACAGTCTTTGCTTCTATAACAGGTCATGAGGCTGTAGCTGACATTTATCATTTCTTCTTCTGCTCCTCATTCTGCATATCTTTGCTTTCAACTGGCTAGGGTTCTTTAGCTGATGGGGTGACGTAAGTCTTCATTCTTGAAGTCTCTGAATTCTTAGTGGTCCTGACTTTTTGATTGCTATAGTTTTTTCATTAAGTTTTATGATTTGACATGAAGAATTGAGATGGCCAAAAAGTTCGTTCATGTTTTCTTGCATGATAGTGTCAAAAACCCAAATGAACTTTTTGGCCAACCCAATACTAAGGGGAATCCCAGAACATCCTCTCAGTTCAGTTCAGTAGCTCAGTCGTGTCTGACTCTTTGCGATCCCATGGACTGCAGCATGCCAGGCTTTCCTATCCATCACCAATTCCCGGAGCCTACTCAAACTCATATCCATCAAGTTGGTGATCCAACTATCTCATCCTCCGTCGTCCCCTTCAATCTTTCCCAGCATCAGGGTCTTTTCCAATGACTCAGTTCTTCGCATCAGGTGGCCAAAGTATCGGAGCTTCAGCTTCAACATCCTCTAGGTTTCAGATATTGCTCTCCCTGCCTCCACTGTGTAGCAGCAAATCAGTTTCTCTTCATACTCTAAATCAATCATTCCAGGCAGTAATCCCTTTCTTGGCTTAGTGGCAGGGAGACCCAAAATGGCTTGTAGCAACCCCAAATCCACAGTACTCAGAGTTGTGGGAATGGGAAGAAAAAGTTCTGTAAGAAGGTTATTAGGTGTAAGAGTGAGTGGTGTGGGTGCATGCCAAGTTGCTATAATCAGTCCATAGTCGACCCTATGGACCATAGCCTGCCTGGATCCTCTGTCCATGGGATTCTCCAGGCAAGAATACTGGAGTGGGCTGCCTTGCTCTCCTCCAGGGGATCTCCCCAACCCAAGGATGGAGCCCATGTCTCTTACATCTCCTTCATTGACAGGTGGATTCTTTACCACTAGCACCACCTGAGAAGCCTCAATAGTGAGAGGACCTTCTCTTATTTCCATCTCTTAATTCCTGGACTCATATATTCTGGTGATGATAGAGAAAGCACCATATATCGACTTCTAACCCAAAGAATAAACCGCGTCCAATAAGCTAGAACCCCATCCTTTCAAGCTGTTCTTTCTGCCGGGTAGCCTAGAAGATTTTATCTTCTAAGATCATGCATTTTACCAAAATGTGCCCTCCTGTGTGACTTTCTCATCAACCCAGATAGAATTCAGTGAGCCTTTAAATCAGTTGGTAGGCGTATTTTCCCCAGTTCAGGAAAAATGTTCTTCTAATGTTTGATTATGACTTCTCCCCCATCTGTTAGCATTTATCTCCATCTGGAACAGCTATTATTTGTCCATTACATCCATTGGTTTTGTTCACCAAGTCTTCCTTCCCTCATAAATTACACTTTGTGGGAGATTATCTTTCTCCATATTTCTGAAATATTTCCTGTGGTCACCTTCAGGGTTGCTAACTGGATATGAATAATCTTCAATTTACCTGCTGATTTTTAGTTGATTTTTTTTTAGTTGAAAACTATGTTTTATGCCCCAAGAAATTTAGTGTGTGTGTAATTGAAAAAAAAAATGCAATCCACTTGGATTCTATTTCATCAGGTATATTAGTTTCCTTTTGTTATGGTAATAAACGGCTACAAGTTCAGTGGATTACAATAACATGAATTTGTTATCTTACTGTTGTTAATTCTGGAGGTCAGAAGTCCAAAATCAGTCTAACTGGGCCAAAATCAAGGTGTCAGCAAGGCTGGCTCCTTCTGGAGACTCTAAGGGGAAAATCTACTTCTTTGCCTTTTTCCAGCTTCTCAGAGGCCACCCTTGGCTTGCAGCCACTTCTTCCATCTTCAAAGCACACCATTCTACCCTCTGGTGATGTTGCCAAATCTTTTTCTGACTCTGACTTCTTACCTCCCGCTTTTAAGGACCCTTGTTATTTTATTGGGCCCACTAGGTAATCCAGGGTCCTCTCCCATCTTAAAATCCTCAGCTTTATAATGTCTGCCAAGTCTCTTTTTCTATATGAGGTAACATGTTCATAGGTTCTGAGATTACAACACGCACATGTTTCAGAGGCACATCATTCAGCCTACCCCACTAGACCCGAGTTCTAATTGTTCAACTTGATCTTCCTTCCTCTGGTTACAGGGGTGCCTCAGTTACCTTCCTTGAGAACCTTTTGGAATATTCTCAAAGGCAAGAACTTGGCAAGTGATGAACGGCAGAGAAACTGTACGCTGTGCATGCCAGTTCAGTAACATCAGCTTCCGTCAGTAACATCACCTCCCAGAAACCCCAGCGGAAGCTTCTCGGCAGTGTCTCCCAACCTTGAGTCAGAGCAGGCATCTAGGTCTTTGAATCTTCTCCATGTACTTCTTTAAAGCCACTGTCATATTGTTCTATGAGATTACTTAATCGGTCAAGGAGTTTATAAGGACCAACATCACCAAAGCTTAGCAACATTGGTCAAGGAGTTTGGCTCTGAGAGGCATCGCTCTAAAAGGGGAGTCTCGAGGAAGGAAAGATCACCTTCCACAGGGTAACTTCATGTGTTGATTTTGTTGACTTTCTTTTTTAGCTTTAGTTTTCTTTCTAGGCTTTGGGAATTTTGGTTTGCAGACTTCTTTTGAGAGGAAACATTTGTTTTTGTTTCCCTTTTCTTCCCCTCCTTTTCTCTTAATCATCCTCCCTGTCAGCATCTTTCAGCTGCTAGATCCTTGAGGCCCCAACCTTGATCCCACTTCACAGCAGTAGCTCAAGTGGTTACCGTTCTGCTATGATATTGGGTGATGACTGGTCCCATTACAGAACAGTGGGAGATTAGCACAGCCCCTGGCCAGAAAGTTTTTATCTCCCTCCCTCCTTTCCTCTAGATCTTCTTTTCACAAGCAGGGAACAATCCACCCAAGATCCAAGATTTCAAACGGTGAGTCTGGGCCCTGCCCTCCATTTTGTGAGCAGTCCTTGGAGGCAAATCTCATTCATTGGCTGAGTTTCTCTCCATGCATACCCAAACATCATCAGTTTTTTCTTCTCCATCTATTTTCAGTCTTACAGATTATTTTCTTTTCTAGGACTACCCTTTCATTCACTCTTAATTTGGGGTTTATTCCTTTTTTATTCTTTACCATCATCTTGGAAGGATCTCCAAGGGTGAATAGGCTAAATGTGAGTGGTCACCTCCTCAGTTTCAACTGGCAATCTGTAAAATACTTAAAAACCTTCATACAAAGATTTTGGATGAATGGTTGATTTAGAGACTTCTAAAGAAAGGATAAAAGTTTTCACTAGCAGATATAACAGAGGAGGAGGGGGAGGAAGAATCAAAGGTGATTCCACATTGCTAGCCTCAGGGATGAGAGTCTAGCATCCAGGATGGTGAAGCAGATTTTGTAGGCAAAGACAGGCAGGTGAGACCTGAGGCTTGAGATACAAGGAAAGGAGGGCAGTGAGAGAGTAAACAGACAGTAGATGAAGTAAACAGACTTCATGTTCTCCAAGGCCTTCAGTGAGGGGTAGGAGGAGGAAGCAACATCGGTCAAGCAGTTTTGCTATGAGAGGCATCGCTCTAAAAGTGGAATCTCGAGGAGGGAAAGATCACCTTCCATGTGCAACAGACAAGACCAGCAGAAAAGGTGCAGCCCTCCTTTGGGCGTGGTCCTTGCTGGGACACTCCTCCATGAACTCTTGTACCTGAAAGTCATTGACTAACTTGAAAAGGAGGCTTAAAGCAGAAAAGCACTGTGACTTGGCTTACGAACAGCCCTTAGGCAAATCCACAGATGCCCCACCCTTTTACATCTGCTTACCCTCGAAGCTGACAATTGGAGCTCCCTTTTCTCCATGCATGGGTCCAAATGGAAAGTGTTCCCGGAAATTTTGGTTTTCAGAGCCATCTCCCAGCCTCAAGAGGAGGGCCGTCATCCTAATTCACAGCATGAGCGCTTCTGTAGATCCAGTGACTCCAGCAGCAGGAGCCAAACCTATGCGAGGCAGCCATTCGATCATCAGAATGGCTCTTGTATGTCGGGAGGCCCCAGGCTAGGAGGACTCACCTGTCTGGACCAAGAGGAGTCCATCTGGCGCTGTTCATGGTCCTGAACCACAGCTACTGGTCTTTCTTGCACTGTTATTCCACTTTCCACTGGGACGGTGATCACTCATGTTCAACTCCTCCCAGGGGCTGGGAATCGAGTGAGCAGGATGTAAGAGGTAGAGAGAAGGGAGAAAAACAGACTGAGTCCTTTGGAGAATCCTGCTGCTGAGACACTCCTGGAGAGAAGAAACTGGGACTATTTCTTTTGAGTGTCATTTACAGTTTTATGGTCACCAAGACCTCTGGGAGGTTGGGAAGTACATGACCCCATGATTTCCCACTGATGGTAAATTTATAGGTGAGGATAGAGATATGGAGATGTGATTTCCTGGAGTTCAGAGTTCATGCTGGATTCTCTTATTGCCTTGTTAATGTATATGGCAGATGCTCAATAAGCGTTGGTGGGATTGATCAGCTTTTGGGTGGAAGAGAAAGAGTGTGGAGTAGATACTTAGAATAGGTTTTGCTTCCATCCCTTCCCCAAAGGAGGGCAAAAGGTCTAACATTTGAGACCCAGCTGTTTCAGCCACTTGATATTAGATTCTTTAGTTTAATCCTTATGAAAGTTTTATCACAAATTTCCCAGTCAAGAATTAGGCTCATAGAGGCAAGCCTCCTGAATGGGATCCCATTGCTCCTGTGGGGGTCGAGGACTCAAATCCAGGTCTTACTTACCCCAAAAGCCATGTTTTCCTCATCATCACTGCTATTTCCTTCTTATACAAGGAGAGAGAGAGAAAATTCCACATGGGGAAAAAAAAATGGGCTTGTAGTCTGTAAAAGGATCGTGTTTTATTTTTTGTCAAGGAGGCCAAGGTTCCTGGCTTTTATTTTTATTTGTTTGTTTATTTATTTATTTTTGGCTCTGCTGGGTCTTCATCGCTGTGCGGGCATGTCTCTAGTTTCTGTGAGTGGGGGCTACTCTCTAGTTGGGATGCACAAGCTTCTCATTGCCCTGGAGTCTCTCACTGCGGAGCACAGGCTCTAGATGAACGGACTTCAGGAGTGGCAGCTCCTGGGCTGTAGAGCGCAGGCTCAGTAGTTGCGGCGTACAGGCTTAGTTGCTCCGCAGCATGTGGGACCTTCCCGGATCAGGGATCGAACCCGTGTCTCCTGCATTGACAGGCAGATTCTTTACCACTGAGCTGCAAGGGAAGTCCAAGGATCTTGTTTAATGTTTGGAGATCATGTCAAAAGGTTAGAGAGCTGGTTTGGGATGGCAACTATTGCCAATAAGGGTTTGGGGTCAGGAGCTTACATCCAGAGTAGGGGGTGGAGGGGGAGTTGGGGTTCAAGTCTCAGCAGGGCCCAGGGTTTTTCCTGCCTCAGTGCCTCACGCATGTTCCAGTTTTGCACCGCCAAAGTAGCAAGTAACTTCCAATAACAGAAGAAGTCAACAGGAGAGCCCATAAAGACGCAACCGATCTGGCAGGGGAATAAGACACGAGTCAGGTGATGTGGTGTGAGGCTTGGTCTAAGCCACAGCCCGGTGGTTTTCTCCAGCTCCTGGATGAATCAGCTTGGCAATCACCCAGACTTCAATCAGATCCAGGGGTGCAGCCAACTCTGGATCCATGTCAGGCCAGCTCTCCCCTCATGTCAGCAAGAAATGGAGATTTTTCTAGCCTACAGGGAGCTTATCCTGATTCCACTTGGTTCACTGGTGTGCTGTTCTCCATTCACGGGACAGCAAAGTCCGTGCCATCCTGTGGACTGTCTGCGAAAGGTACACTTAGAGGAGGATGTCAGGATGTCGTCCAAAGGATCTGTAGACACACTCTGAAGTACTTATGGAGCCAGTGTCCCCTTGGCTGTGATCTTCCCTCTTCCCCCACATTGGTGGGATCTGCAGGCTTCTATAGCAAATGGGACCAGATGTGGACACCTGATGCGAGCACAACATTTTCTCTCTTCTGGAGACTTAGACTTAAGAGGCAGTGGTTCTCCTAGGTGAGTTTTGGCTGCTGGACCTGGAAGGTCAGGGAGCCCTAGGGCTGAGCAGATCATTTTGGGACAGGCATGACAGTCCTTGTGCAGGAAGAGAGACCAGACTGGTGGGGATGGAATGTAGGAACTGCAGGAGGAGAAGCAGAAACAGAGAGGACAAGGCGGAGAGAGGCGCTGCCTTGGCGAGGACAACCTGCAGGGGACACTGACATTGTAGAGCTGGTGCCAGGTGGGCAGAGTTGGGAACGATGGCACAGCAGAAAGTCAGCCCTGATGCTTCCAGCTCTCTCCATGCCACTTAGTGACTCCTTTCCCAGTGACAGAAACGGATGAAGGAGACTTATTAGGAGGTGTGAATTTTTAATAGTTGTTTAAGTATTTGCTACTAAGGGAAAAGTGGATTTGCAAGGGATGGTCATTAGGTATTAGATCCTTGAAGCATCCTCTTAAAGCACGCTCACGCATGTTCAGTTGCTAAGTGCTATCCGACTCTTTGCGACCCCATGGACTCTAACCCGTCAGGCTCCTCTATGGGATTTCCCAGGCAAGCATACTGGAGTGGGTTGCCATTTCTGTCCCCAGGGGATCTTCCCCAGGATCCAACCCACAGCTCTTGCATCTCCTGCATTGGCAGGCGGGTTCTTTACCACTAAGCATAGTTCTTCAAAGGTTTCACACCACGCATTACCAATCTGTAGCAAAAAAAAAAAAACACAGAGTTTCAACAATGATTTTAAATTACAAGATAAAACAGTGTGTTAAGAATGAAGAATAATTTGTATCTGTAAGATCGCCCTGCCGCTCCATCCCCGGTTGTTTTCTGGCTTTGCCTCCTTATTTAGCCCAAGGGGTGGAGCAATCAGAGGGTTCCACCCCCCAGCCACACTGTGATTGGTTCTGAAGTGGACATATGACCTAAACCCATCCAATCAGTGTAAACCTCAGGATTTTTATGGGGATTCCGCTTGCAGCCACTCTTTTTGTCTGGAGTGTGTGGGGATTGGTGCTGCTATAACCGTTTTCTACCACAGGGGAAGCTGAAAAGACGCCAATACAAAGGAGGACAGAGCCAAGGCACCTGCAGGGAAATGGAGCCAGAGCCCTGACATCACAAACGATCTAATTAGTTCCATTTATTGTTTAATCCACTTGGAATTGGGTTTCTGTTGTCCCTAACTAAAAGCATACTGACCTGTATACTACCTGTTCCCCACCCCCCATATGCTGAAAAGATGTGCATTTTAGTACCAGAATTAGATGATAGCTTTGTTTTTAACTTCCTCTAACCCGTAATCAAGGTCCAGCTGCATTTTGCTGACCATTAACGCTCTTCTGTGAATAAAGCAGCGTGTAAAGGGGCAACCTCTTTTATCCACAGTGCAGAGCTTTGCTTATGGCAGCCACGGCCGCTTCAACTCTGGCACCCATCCTAAAGTACCATTTCCAGCACATGACTCACAAAGTAAATAATCTGTAATTGAGGAGCCTCTTATCATACTTTGGCAAGACAAACAAAATGACAAGCCAGGCAACATTTTCCTTCATGTTGGAACCCCAGATATGCCAAGGGCTTGCTTCATACCCCCCACGTGAGCAGTTTTGGCTTGCTGAAAAGCAAAACTATCCGATAGCATGTGTACGCACTAATTGCTTTTCTACTTTTGTGTATTCTTAATGTTATGCAATGTCTAACCGTGTTATCTGATAAAGGAATTTTGTCAATAGTCTCTTTGGCTCTCTCTCCAAGAACAGTCGTTATCATTGTTTTTGCAGCTGGTTTACAGCCTTTTTGGTAGTTGTGTGACTTTTATGTGCATTTGCTAAAGAGGGCAGCAGCTTAAAACGATGCCTAGAGTGATGCTTTGGTTTCCTTTGCACTTTTGGTAACAAGGATATTAATTATGTTTAGAAAGTATTATTTCATGCTTGTTCCGGGAAAACTGGATTGGTTACTTTTTTGAAAGACAATGGAACCTTTTTTTTTTTTTTTAAATAGCTTCAGACTACTATTTATCAAAGTTTTAATTTTAATGGTAACATGTTGAGGACTAGGGGCAATGGATTGCTGGCCCAATAAATAAAATTTCAAATATTTTTCACTGAACTTATATTCAGAATTTTCATTTATGGCTACATGTGTAAAAATCATTACCCAAGAATTTATCTATGTTAGAATATGCAGTTTCGCATTTCATAGATACACTGGAGAACTATTTATTCATTATGCTTACTGTGTTCTTCTGATGATTCATGATGCCATTTTCATCATTCCTTTACATTTTGAAGAACCTCTTTTGAGCCACTGATTCATTTTTGTGAACTGGGGGGGAAAATGCAACACAACAGTAGCCACAGTGATTCAAAAATAGCAAACATAAACAGCAACTTGCAAGCGCAAAGCCCTCTGCCAGGGCTGTCTGATTCTTACTCCTTTCTAGGCAGTGTATCTCTTCTAACTGGCAGCTTTGAAGACTTTATTCCTGATGTTCTGAAGCTTCATAGTGGCATTTTTTGGTGTGTGTGTGAGAGAGCGCGCGACAGAAATGGAGTTGGGGGTGGAAGGAGATGGGTGAAAGCGGGCAAGTCTTTGAACAAATATATCAAACTTGTGAGACCATTAATACTTTGTCTTTAGTCTCTTTCCCGCTGTTCTGACCTTTCTACAGAAGCTTTTTGTTTTTTCAGTGGCCAGGAGATGGTTGGTAGCTAAGTGTGTAGGGAACACACCAGGCAGGTGCATTCTCTGTACCTAAGCCAACTCATACTTGTGCTGAGCTGGGGCAGTGATGCCAACTTCTGCCAGGCTGTGGCCTCTGTCCTTTTAAGGGGAGCTACAATAGAAAAACAGTGACAAATGTGACCTCTTTCCAATTATCTTCCCTCTTTCCCTTTCTCAGGCTTGTTTATTCCCTCAGACCTTCCCAGAGAAGTTAGATAAACTACTGTATGTATGTGTTCTCCATCACTCAGTCGTGTCCAGCTCTTTGAGACCCCATGGGACTGTAGGCTGCCAGCTCTTCTGTTCATGGAATTTTCCGGGCAAGAATACTGAAGTGGGTTGCCATTTCCTACTCCGGGGGATTTCTTCCTGACCCAGGGATCAAACCAGTGTGTCTTGCATCCTCTGCATTGGCAGGCAAGATCCCTGAGAAGCCCCAGATAAACTGTTAGAGAAATGCAGATCGAAACTACAGTGAGGTGCCACCTCCCACGGGTCAGAGTGGCCACCATCAGAAAGTCTGCAAGTAATAAATGCTGGAGGGGGGTGTGGAGAAAAGGGAACCCTCCTACACTGTTGGTGGGAATATAAATGGATGCAGCCACTATGGGAAATGGTGTGAAGGTTCCTTAAAAAAACTAGAAATAGAGTTGCCATATGATCCAGCAATCTCACTCCAGGGCATATATCCAGACAAAACTATAATTCAAAAAGACACATGCACCCCTCTGTTCATAGCAGCACTAATTACAACAGTCAAGACATGGAAATAGCCTAAATGTCCATCGACAGATGAACATTTGCAGCAACATGGATGGACCTAGAGATTATTCTACTAAGTGAAGTAAGAAAGAGAAAGACAAATACCATATGATATCAATTATATGTGGAATCTAAAATATGATGCAAATGAACTTATCTTTGGAACTGAAACAGACTTACAGAGAGAACAGACTTGTGGTTGCCAAGGGGGCAGGGAGACGAGGGAGGCATGGATTGCGAGTTTGGGATTAGTAGATACAAACTATTAAATATAGAATGGATAAAGAACAACCCGCTGTATATATAGAGCACAGGGAACTATATTCAATATTCTGTGATAAACCATAATGGAAAAGAATACGAAAAAGGATGCATATATACATGAATAACGGAATCACTTTGCTGTACTGCAAAAATGAACACATCGTAAATCATGAAGTACTGAAATACTTCAATAAAATAAATTGAAAAAAAAAAAGAAGAAGTTGGCTCAGCACAGTAATTGGAGGATGTGAGGGCCATCAGGACTACTTTAGAGCTCTCCCATTATCCTTGTTCCTGCCCCTGCTGAAGTTTTATTTTCCCACACCTTTGGGGTTAGGTGTGAGCATGGGATTTGCTTTGGCCAATGAGAATGGGAGCAAAAGTGACGCACCACTTTCTGGCAATAGTTTTAAGAGCTGGAGAGTGATGTACAGTGTCCCTGCCAGGTTGCTGAGTGATCAGGTGGAGCCTCGGTGGCTTCAGCCTGCATCCAGGAGGCTGGCGAGCACTACCGGATAAAAGGGTCCCCTAGCCCCCAAGGAAAAGATTCCACTGATTTAAGCCATTGAGATTTCAAGGACTGATTGTTCCTGCGGCATAACTAGCCTTCTTCTGACCCAGAGGGGTGGGGGCACATAAAAATGAAGAACACGGATCCCTTTGCCAGATTCGCTTTCTGAGAGCTTAACCTTATCTGCGACCCGAAGAATCCCATGAGCGGGCCTGCCCTCCACCGCCGCCTCCCGACTCCCCAAGGTTTTCTTTTTTTTTTTTTTCAGAGAAGTACATTCGAATATTCTCAACCTCTTATTATTCTATTCTTTCATTTTCTGTTTGCCAATCACACATCCCAAATCAGGGCTACTCTCAGTACATCATTTTATCGGTATGGATTTTCAACAAGCAAAAATAATCCCCAAAGCCTTTTTTTTTTTTTCCTTTTTAAACAAAACCAAAGCTTGATGTTGAGTCGATCGTCTCGCGTACCAAGGAAGGATCTATGCAATATTCAGAGATTTCCGGTGCGCGGCGCTGCTGCGCAATAGGCCGAGTCCCTGGTATCGCCGCCCCTGACGCCGAGCCTTGTTCTACCCTGGCACGGATGTCGCTGGGCATGGGGAGGGCAGGGTGCGGGGCCGGCTGCGACCCTGGCTAGCTGGATGGCAACGAGCGCCCGGCCCGGCCCCAGCACACCCCAGAGACGCGCCTGGCCGCCCTCCGCGCGCGCCACCTGCGCCCCCGACTCGCTATCGCCCCCCGTCGGGCTGCGGCCGGAACAGCAGCGAGCGGCGGACCTGCCCCCGCAGCCACGCCGGAGACCTAGCTGCTGGGAGGGAGGGATCGCGCCGCAGCGAGAACCTGGCCATGCGGTCAGAAGGCAGGTTTACGAAGAGGTTGGCGTCAAAGGAAAATGAGGGAGACGCCTAGGCAGAGGTGATCTGCACCAAGACGCCAAGTTGTTAACCTTTTTGAAGAATACGATGGCCGCTACCATTCGAGTGCTGTTGCTAAAGGGGACATCGGGGCCACGGTTTTGAACACGAGATCTTGTGCCATAACTGCGGCGCAGGACACGTGTTTATGTCCTGACTGTCACTGAAATAGTAGGCGATTGGAGAAATTCTGTGAATATGGCGAAGAGAATGATTCCACGTGGAAGAGGCAATCACGGTTCTCGAAAATCTGCCAAGCGCGAGCCGAGCTGTTTTCGAGCGATGGAAATGCCACGCCCCTTTCCTGCAGACCACTTGTTTGTGACTCTGCGCGGTCCTCCGGGTTCCAGCGAGCGTCAGGGAGGAAGAAGGACCGGACACCGCCAACAGTCGGCTTTATTATCCTTGGCAAACATCTGAAGGACACTTGCAAACTGAATTTGCCACGCAGGGTTTTTGAAACAATTTGCCTGTTTCCCACATGCTTGAAATCCTCTTTTAAAAAATTGTGTAAAATATTGTAAAAGGCCAAAGTCACTTGGATTAAAAAAAAAAATTTAGGTGCCTTAACTCTGCCCCCGCCCCCTTGTGTTTTTTGGGGAGGCCATTGGACATCAGTCTGTGGTTTGTTTTCTCGTGGTGGCTTTTCCAAGTCAGAGCCACTTCCTGTGGGTATATTTTCCCATTTTCTTTCTCACAGTAGTTACATTTTCAGCCACTCCTTTGGGGGCAGGGGAGACTGGTGAAAATGCTCCTCTGGCACCTCGAGAAATTTTCCATCCATTCCAAAACTTGCTTGGTAGGATCACCATCTTAATTTACAGATTTCAGGTTTGGACTGGTGTTGTATCGTCCAGCATTTATTCTGACAAATGATGTCACTTGGCTTTTCTCGGGAATCTGTCAACTCATTTGCTTCAGTTTTCACAACGAGTGTTTTGCCACTGGTTACGTCCTATGAGTATTTCCTCTAATAACTTAAGGGTTAATTATTTATTTTAATGATTTTATTTATTTACTTTAATTTTATTTTTGGTTGTGCTGAGTCTTCCTTGCTGAGCATGGGCTTCTCTTTGCAGTGGCTTCTCTTGAAGCTCAGGCTTCAGTCGTTATGGCGCACAGTGTAGTTGCCCCATGGCATGTGGAATTGTCCCAGGATTGAACCCGTGTCCCTTGTATTGGTAGGTGGATTCTTAACCAGTGGACCATCAGGAAAGTCCTGAAGAGTGACTTAATGCAAAGCGTAACTCTGTAGAGCTGGGGACTTCTCGGAAGGTATTAACAAAAGGTTTCATCGGTTTTCATCAGAAGGCATATTTACTACTTGCTGTCAGTGCTGTTTGTATGACTGATTGACTAAGGTGACTTTCTTGCTAATCTGCTGTTGCAGACGTATCAGATTGCACACAGAGGGACCTTCGATGGCCCGATCTTCTCGGGATTCTTGACAGATAACTATTTCTCATAGCTAATTTTGGGGACACTGTAAAACTAAGGATTTTTTGTCTTCTTTCTACCTTTGGGGCTTTGCTGGTGGCTCAGATGGCAAGGAATCCGCCTGTGATGCAGGAGACCTGGGTTCAATCCCTGGGTCAGGAAGATCCCCTGCAGAAGGGAATGGCTACTCACTCTATCCAAAATACACAGGTATTTTGAGTATTATCTGAAATTCTGGCACTTGCACCAACCAAGTTAGAAATGAGGAAGGAGGAAGGAAAATCCTTTGAATGAGATGTGGGGTGGGAGCATAAGAAAGACCATCTTGGAGGTAGATTACTCTTTTTGCAAATAGTGTAAGTGATAAATAGTGACTAAAAAGGCAGAAAATAAACATGGCTAGAATATTTTTGTCCTACAAGTTGTTAACCTTTTAAAAATATAATTGCTACTAAAAATTGAGTGCTGTTACACTTAAGGAAAATTAGTGTCACTGATTTGGAAAGGAGGTCTTGTGCCATAAATGTAGCTGAACTAAAGATGAACTTTAGCTCACAAATTGATGCTATTTCAGGAATGAGTACAGCAGAAAATAGCTTTTAACCATAGACATGGTTTCATTCTAAATCATTGGTTCCCAGCCTCTTTTTGGCACCAGGGACTGGTTTTGTGGAAGACAATTTTTCCACGGACCAGGGTGGGGTGGGGTGGGGTGGGGTGGTGGTTTCCGAATGATTCAAGTGTGTTACATGTTTTTCTGCACTGATCTGATAGGAGACAGAGCTCAGGTGATAATGTGAGTAATGGGAGTGGCTGTAAATATGCAGATGAAACCACTCGTTTGCCCAGCCGCTCACCTCCAGCTAGCTGTACTGCCCAGTTCCTAAAAGACCATGTACCGGAACCAGTCTGTGACCCCGGTTGGGGATCCCTGTTTAAATCATGTAGTGTGATCAGATATGGTCATCCAGAAGTCTGCTATTTTTCTTTGTATGGAAAGTGATGTGTTCTGAATTTTTTTTCTTAAGCAAGCATTTAAAACCCCACAAACTGACTTTTTCTATTCATCTTTAATGGACCAAGATTTTTTTTTTTCTCTCAGTCATCCCTCAAAATTCTTTACGATATAGACCCACACAGCAGAGACACTAGACTGTTTTTGCATAAGACTGTTTCCACCTGAAACACTGTCATAACCACTCGGGTCTATCTTATGCATAATGTCCTTAGGGGTAGTAATCATTGTTTAGTCACTAACTTGTGTCTATGTCTGACTCTTTGCTACCCCATGGACTGTAGCCTGCCAGGCTCCTCTGTCCGTGGGATTTCCCAGGCAAGAATACTGGAGAAGGTTGTCATTTCCTTCTTCAGGGGATCTTCCTGACCCAAGAATCCTATGTCTCCTGCTTAGCAGATGGGTTTTTACCCCCGAGTCACCTGGGAAGCCAGAGGTAGTAACGCATGGCCCTATTTTATATACTCTTGAACCCCCCCTTTTTTTTTCTTGAACCCTTTTTTTAATAATTTTTTTTTTTATTGATTTTTGGCTCTGCTGGGTTGTGGTTGCTGTGTGGGCTTTCCTCTAGCTACAGCCAGTGGGGGCTGCTCTCTAGCTGCAGCGTGCTGGCTTCTCACTGTGGTGGCTCCTCTTGTTTTGGAGCGTGGGCTCCAGGCTTGTGGGCTCAGTAATTGCAGCTCCTGGGTGAAGTTGCTCTGAGGCATATGAAACCTTCCCGGATCAGGGATTGAATCTGCGTCTCTTACATTGGCAGGTCAGTTCTTTACCACTGAGCCACCGGGAAAGCCCATGAACTCTTAATCTGACATATAAAACACACATAGTATTGATGTCAACCATTTCCCAAAAATTAAAATTTGGTATAAAATAGTCTTTGGTCATTTGGGCTAAGTAAGTGCCATGTGGGCAGAATTTTTTCAGTTCTGTTGAACAAACAGCGTAACTGTATAGTTTGTAACTATACTGTAACTATACTGTCCAGTCTGTAACTTAATAGACATTTTCTCTGAAGAAGACATACAGATGATCAATAGGCATGTGAAGAGATGCTCAACGTCACTAATTATCAGAGAAATGTGAATCAAAACTATCTTCATTTACCACCTCACACCAGTCAGAAGGGTCCTCATTTAAAAGTCTGCATATAGAGAGAATAGCGTTGAAACATATACGTTACCGTATGTAAAATAGGTGACCAGTGGAAGTTCAGTGCATGAAGTGGGGCACCCAAAGCTGGTGCTCTGGGGCGACCGAGAGGGAGAGGGTGGGGAGGGAGGTGGGAGAGGGGTTCAGGATGGGGGGACACATGGGGGATCACCTGAAGCTGACTCATGTTGATGTGTGGCAGAAACCATCACAATATTATAAAGTAACTACCTCCAATTAAATTAATTAAATTTTAAAAGTCTACAAATAATAAATGCCAGAGAGGATGTGGAGAAACAGGAACCCTCCTACACTGTTGGTGGGAATGTAAATTGGTACAGTCACTATGGAGAACAGTATGGAGGCTCTTCAAATAACTAAAAATAGAATTACCATTGGACCTAACAATTCTACTCCTGGGCATATACCCAGAGGAAACCATAATCCAAAAAGACACATCCACCCCAATGTTTATTGCAGCACTACTTACAATACCCAGGCCGTGGAAGCAACCTAAATGTCCATCAATGGGGGAATTGATAAAGAAAGTGTGGTACCTATATACAATGGAATATTACTCAGCCATAAAAAGAAGGAAATTGTGCCATTTGCAGACATGTGAGTGGACCCAGAGACTGTCATACGAAGTAAAGTAAGCCAGAAAGAGAAAAACAAATGTAATATCACTTGTATGTGGAATCTAGAAAAATGATACAGACGAACTTATTTGCAAAGCTGAAATAGAGATTCAGGCGGAGAGAACAAACATGGATATCGAGGTGGGGAGGAGGTGGGATGAACTGGGAGATTGGAGCTGACGTGTGTATACTACCATGTGTAAGATAGGTGAGTAATGAATAGATACAGAATCTAGAAAAATGGTCCTGAAGAATTATTTGCATGGCAGCAGTGGAGAAACAGACAGAGAATAGACTCATGGACAAGGAGAAAGGGGAGGAGAGGGTGAGATGTACGGCCAGAGTAATGAGGAAACTTACATTAACATATGTAAAATAGATAGCCAACGGGAATTTGCTGTATGTCTCGGGAAACTCAAGCAGGGGCTCTGTATCAACCTAGAGGGGTGGGATGGGGAGGGAGATGGGAGGGAGGTTCAAAACGGAGGGGATACATGTATATCTATGGCTGATTCATGTTGAGGTTTGGCAGAAAACAACAGAATTCTGTAAAGCAATTATCCTTCAATTAAAATATAAATAAAGCAAAGAACAAGGTAAGTAATGAAAACCTATTGCATAGCTTAGGGAACTCTACTCTGTGGTGAGCTAAATGGGAAGGAAATCCAGAAAAGAGGGGATATATGTATACGTACAGCTGATTCACTTTGCTATGCAGCAGAAACTAACACAACATCGTAAAGCAACTATACTCCAAACAAAAAAAAATAATTAAAAAAGGATGTATACATCCCTATGTTCATAGCAACACTGTTTACAATAACCAAGGTATGGAAACAACTTGACTGTTCATTGCCAGATGATGGATAAAGGTGTGGCATATATATGCATGTATACACACACACGTGTATACAGTGGAATATTGCTGCCGCCGCTAAGTCGCTTCAGTCGTGTCCGACTCTGTGCGACCCCATAGATGGAAGCCCACTAGGCTCCCCCCATCCCTGGGATTCTCCAGGCAAGAACACTGGAGTGGGTTGCCGTTTCCTTCTCCAGTGCATGAAAGTGAAAAGTGAAATTGAAGTCGCTCAGTCGTGTCCGACTCTTCGCGACCCCATGGACTACAGCCCACCAGGCTCCTCCACCCGTGGACTTTTCCAGGCAAGAGTACTGGAGTGGGGTGCCGTTGCTCAGCCATAAAAAGAATGCAATAATGCCATTTGTAGCAACGTGGATGGATCTAGATATTACCATACTATGTGAAGTAAGCTGTAAAGAGAAAGACAAATACCATATGATGTCACTTATATGTGGAATCTAAACTATAACACAAGTGGACTTATGAAACAGAGACAGATTCAAAGACATAGAGAACAAGCTGGTGGTCACCCAGTAGCGGGGAGTTTGGGGTTAGCAGATGCAAACTATTGTGTATAAGACAGATAAACAACAAAGTCCTCTGTGGCACAGAGGACATTCAATATCTTGTAATAAACCATTGTGAAAAAGAATATCTGAATATATATGCGCATTACTGAGTCACTTTGCTGTATATAAGAAACTAACACAACATTATAAAAAAAACATACACACACACACAAAAACAACACACACAAAACAACTGTCCTTATGCAATTTGCAAAATTCCAAAGTGTTCTGTCTGTAGAAGTAACAGATTGACTTTTAAGTTCTCATACTTTGAATTTGTGTTTCTTGTTCACTATGCTTCTGGAGCCCAGTCTTGCAAAGTTAGACCTGAAACAGACTGGGTTTTATTAAGAGAATAGGCCAAAAGTTTCAGGTGAAACGATTTATAACTACTCTAGCCAAATAACCGCAATCCTTTCAAAATTCGCAGTATTGGGACTGTTGTGTCTGTTTTCTGTGTGGTGGCTGAATGAAATTGGGCAGCTAAGTTTGCAATCCTAAGAGACCTCTAAATAAAAAAAAACCCAGAAATTGTTGTTGTGAATTAACACTGTATTAAAGTAAAACTTTCACATTTTATTAAAGTGAAATAACACTTCATTTACTTAAGGGGGATTTTTGCAGAAACTAACGCCTGTGACATTAATGTGTCTCCAGTCAACAATGAGTGAAGACTTGCAGATGTGAAGTATAAACTGTCCGACACGTTTTGAAAACAGCTGACATTTTTGCCACTGGAAGGGAAAGGGGAATCCAGAGGAATGAGAACAGAGTTTCAGTTTGGGAAGATGGTAACATTCTAAAACACGGTTGGCAGTGACGGCTGCGCAAAAGTGTTTATTTAATGCCGCTGAACCGTCTACTTAAAACTGGTTAAGTTGATGGGAATTCCCTGGTGGTCCAGCAGTGAGGATTTGTCACTTTCACTGCCATGCTCAGGTTCAATCCCTGGTCAGGGAGCTGAGATCCCTGCAACCCACATGGAGCAGCCAAAAAGCAAACAAACAAAAAAGGTAAAAAATAGTTTGTTTTGTATATATTTCACCACAACTTCAAAAAAGGCCTTCTGTGTCCTGGCTTCACTACCAGCTCAGCCCCTCTTGGCCCTCAGGTCATGTCCCAGTGACATCAGCGTGCTGTGACCTCCCCTCAACAGCCCTGCCTCTTCTGGCTTCTACATCTGTGCTCTGCTCTTGTCTGCAGAGCCTTCCTCGTCCTCTTCACCTGGTCCATTCCCCGCCCTTACCCCCTTCCCCCATCATTCTGAATTAGGAAGAAGACAGTTGGGAATCATAGCCTTACAAAACTCAGCTCTGGGGATCCATTCACGATCTAAGTCCTCCCCACTCTGTCCTTTCTATCTGCAGTGAAGTAGCCAGTGAGTCAGAACATACCTGGGCAAGTTCTGGGGCCCCTGGAATCCTTGACATTTACCTTAGCCTGTGTGGCCACAGCAGCTGTGATGCAAACTTCCCCTGGTTCTAAAGCCTCATACCTACCTGGTCACTTCTCTCCCCAGCACTGCCAGTGGAGAAAGGGTGGGGTTCAAGTCTGTGCAGGGTCCTGGGAAGTCCTAGAGGATGCTATGGACTGAATGTGTTTTCCTAAAATTGAACACACCCCCCCCCGCCCCCCCCTACCCTGCTGGCCATGAGATGGTATTAGGTGGAGCCTTTCAGTTCAGTTCAGTTCAGTCGCTCAGTCGTGTCCGACTCTTTGCGACCCCATGAATTCCAGCACGCCAGGCCTCCCTGTCCATCACCAACTCCCGGAGTTCACTCATACTCGTGTCCATCGAGTCAGTGATGCCATCCAGCCGTCTCATCCTCGGTCATCCCCTTCTTCTCCTGCCCCCAATCCCTCCCAGCATCAAAGTCTTTTCCAATGAGTCAACTCTTCACATGAGGTGGCCATTCCAAGATTTGGGAGGTAATTAATATTAGTTGAGGTCATGAGGGTTCGTGTCCTTTATAAGAGTCCCCGCAGAGCTTGCTTCCTCTCTGCCCTCTGCCATGGGAGGATATGAGGAGTCAGCCATCTGCCGTCTAATGGAGGGTCTCACCAGAACCCAGCCTTGCTGGCACCCTGATCTCAGCCTCCAGAATTGTGAGAAATAAATGTATATTTAAACCATCCAGTCTATGGGACTTTGTTATAGCAGCCCAAACAGATTAAAGCAACAGAGAACCATACCCTCTCAGGACGTGGAGTTTAGAAAATTTAAAATCATGAAATGTGACATTTGGGGCTAAGCAGGCCCATCTCTTGTCCTGGATTCTGGAAAAATGGGACTCTGTTGGTCTCTGGTTTTGAAGGGACCGGTATCCAGCAAGGTTGGGCCGTCATTACCCGTCAGTTGCTGTAGCCAGAGGCACAGGCTGGAAACACACTGTCCTTAGGCTTTAAGGTATTAAAGGCATTAGCAAAACTCATCTTGATCAGAAAGATCCGAGGAGGTAGAAAAAAGTAGCGCACTCTTTCTAGGTGAATGTGGCTTCCGTTCTTCAACTTCTGGCTCCTGCAGCCCACACGTGTTCTGTCTCTTCCTGGCCCTTGGGAGGCGCCACCTGGTCCCAGGGCAGGACTCTGCGGAGGGTCAGCCCCTGCTCACCCTGCTGGGTTCTTTGTAGACTGAAACAGTGGCTCCCCTGGTAGGGGCCTTATTAGACTGTGCCTGGGGTGAGATACACCCCTGGAGAAATGATGGCTTCGAGACTTCTTTCTTAATATAACATCTGAAGCTATTATGAACAACATTCACTGTAGAAATTTGAAAAGCAGGGATAAGCTGGGACAGAAAACAATTCATATTACCACCTTAGAGATACTGAGCATTTTAATTTTACTTTTTATTTGTTTAAACTTCTTATTTTAGCATATAAATTGCATATAAAGAACATCCATATACCCTTTACCCAGATTCACCTGTTGTCAATCTTTTCCCCATTTGCTTCAACATTCGAGTGCTCTCTTCCTACCGAACAACCATCTATCATCTATTTTCCATCTACCTGTCTTTGTCTTTATCGTCCATCTATTATCTCTCTTCCAACTGTCTGTCTACTTATCTACCTGTTTATCTATCTTTGCGGGGGTGGGGCATACCACACTACATGTGGGATCTTAATTCCTTGACCAGGGATCGAACCCCTGACCCCCGCAGTGAACGCTCAGAGTCCTAGCCACTGAACTGCCAGAGAATTCCCTCTATCTATCTGTCTATCATCTCCATCATTTATTTACCTATCTATCTATCGTCTATCTACCTCTCGGTCACTTACTTTAATCATGAAATTGACATTTTTCTGTGTTCAGGTGGGCCTGCCAGCCCTTAGTACAGAATTAATCACTGTGGTTGTATGAAAGAAGGGGCCTGGCCTTCAGGCTACCTCAGACTGGTAGCCGACATGGATCGGCTCAGTTCATCCTGTGGGGTGTGATAGTTGGCAGCTCCGGGCACCATTCCCACAGCCAAGGTAGGTTCCGACAGGCCAGCTGGCACAGGCCCAGGTGTCTGCAGAAATGCCAGCTCTGTCTCTACGGCAGGGTGCACACCACAGCCTCACTGTGTTATTGCCTTTGCCCCGTAACCTTGTAAAGTAAGTGAATTGGGCCGTGAAAGTACTGATGCGGATGAGAGGAAACTCAGGAGCCGTGCGTGAAATGCAGTGTAGACAGATCTGGGGATCACGAAGCAGGAGGGAGGGTGCCGCTCTGGTCTCCCCAGAGGCTGGGAAGGGGTGTTTTCATTGTTGAAGGAAACGAGGTTTTAAAACCTGTATCACATGCTGAAGCCAAATGGCCACCAGTTGTGTCTAAAAGACAAGCTCTCCAGGGAGGTTTTGAGAAATATTGGAATGGAATCCTGCAGTTGTGGACATACACAATTCTTCCATTTCTGAAAGAGCTTTATTTTTTTAAAGACTGTAAGCTGCTTGGTAACAACCTCGAGGGGTAGGATGGGGAGGGAGGTGGGAGAGATGTTCAGGTGGGAGGGGACAGGAGTAAACCTACAGCTGATTCACGCTGATGTTTGCTAGAAACCAATGCAATACTGTAAAGCAATTATCCTTCGATTAAAAATTAATTCAAAAAAAGAAAAAAGGACTGTAAGGTGCTAACTGGTATTTCTTATTCACTTATTTTTGGCTGCGCTAGGTCTTTGTTGCTGCAAGGGCTTTCTCTAGTTGTGGCGAGTGGGGACTACCCTCTACTTGTGGTGTGGGGGCTTCTCATAGCAGTGGCTTCTCCTGTTGTGGAGCAAGGGCTCTAGAGCCCTTTGGCTTCAGTAGCTGGGACATGTGGGCTTAACCGCTCCATGGTATGAGGAATCTTCCCAGACCAGGGACTCAACCCGTGTCCCCTGCCTTGGCAGGCAGATTCTTATCCACTGGACCATCAGGGAAGTCCCTCTGCAATGATTTCTTGAGTACAATTTTCTCTTCTTGTTCTTTTCATTTGGCTCCTTTTCTATATTATCAGATATTGAATGTGTCGTTTTAAAGTTATAATATTTTAAGCATTGCTCACATAGGCTGCAGTTATAATACAAATAATTAGTAAGCAGGACTTAAGAGTGAAGAAGATGCTCTTACAATTGACAGTGTCCACACAGGTACCAGTGCAACCTTGCCTGGCTTCCTGGCTTTTAGGTCATAAGACTGGAAACAAGGATATTCTCTCTGCATGTGTTGTGAACTTCTAAATCCATCTTGACATAGTTTCAGCTCCACCTCAGTCGATGCTCTGAGAGGTCCAAGAGTTTCTGCAAGCCCTGAAATCTGGTTACAGAGTTAGAAAGTGAGCACACATTTGTCCAGTAGTCACGGAGATACCGGAGGCCCCAGAGCCTTTGCAAAGGCAGAAATGACCGGGTTTGGCATCACAGACAGAAAAAAATCCAGACCAGGAGCCTGGAGGGGGTTGGGCTAGAGAAGCCGGTTTGGGGGCCTCGGCAGAGCTGGACCCTAGGGGAAAGAGCCCATTTCTGGGGGGAGGGAGGAGCCCAGGGGAGGACAGGTGGCTGTGGCTGTGTTAGAGAGGATCCAGGGAGAGGCCAGGAGGAGAAGAGGAGTCCTCCGGGGAGGGAGACAGATTCATCACCTGGGAAACCCCCAGGAAGCAGAGAAAAGAAGACGCTGCCAGGAGAGGGTACAGGTTGGGGAGGGGGAGTCCTGGCCTTCGCTGTGGACGCCTCATCCTTGGTCACATCCTTCCACATAACTCCTTTCTTTGCAACTTCCTACTCCCTGCCTCTCCTTCCACAGGGGATCAGCCATGAGGGGAGTGGGGTGGGGAGTGTAGACTTGCTAACGTGGAAACACTCTCCAGAGCCCAGACTGAAATCTGGGTTTTACTGAAAACCCTTTGCTGGGATGACTAACAAATCCTGACTTGTCATCATTTGGGGTCTAGTTTTCAGGGGCTCGTCTTCAGCTCCTTGTCTCCTTTCATTGTGGTGTGGTGTGTTTTTCATTTTAATTAATTTTTTTAAACTGGAGGACAATTACTTTACAGTATTGTGATGGATTTTTGCCACACATGAATATGAGTTGGCCATAGGCATTCATGTGTCCCTTCCATCCTGAACACCCTGCTCCCACCTCCCACCCCACCCCATCCGTCCAGGTTGTCACAGAGCACCGGCTTTGGGTTTCGTGCGTCATGCATCAAACTCCCGCTGGCGATCTATTTGACGCGTGGTAATTACTTCATGGGAAATAGATGGGAAAACAGTGGAAACAGTGTCAGACTTTATTTTTTAGGGCTCCAAAATCACTGCAGATGGTGACTGCAGCCATGAAATTAAAAGACACTTACTCCTTGGAAGAAAAATTATGACCAACCTAGACAGCATATTCAACAGCAGAGATATTACTTTGCCGACTAAGATCCGTCTAGTCAAGGCTATGGTTTTTCCTGTGGTCAGGTATGGATGTGAGAGTTGGACTGTGAAGAAGGCTGAGCGCTGAAGAATTGATGCTTTTGAACTGTGGTGTTGGAGAAGACTCTTGAGATTCCCTTGGACTGCAGGGAGATCCAATCAGTCCATTCTGAAGGAGATCAGCCCTGGGATTTCTTTGGAAGGAATGACGCTAAAGCTGAAACTCCAGTACTTTGGCTACCTCATACGAAGAGTTGACTCATTGGAAAAGACTCTAATGCTGGGAGGGATTCGGGGCAGGAGGATGCCGGGAGCCAGCGTGAGGAATCCTGCCTGTGGTAAAGTCATGAGGAAGGAAGCCAGACAAAACGTAAAGGCATGATCTGGCTTCAGGGGTTGCCCCTGGGTTTCCCTGAACATCTACCCCCCAAAACCAGAGTCTGCCTGCTTTATTGTACTGTGCTTTCCACTCTTCTGACTTTCTCTGGAAAAAAAGTTAACTCAAGGCTTCAGTCTTCTGCATATGAAAGGAATGTTTCAGCTCAAACCCCTTTAATGGCTCTCTAACTTGCCTGACAGGTTCCCCTGGACTTTTACAATTTGTGAATTGTTTGCAGCCCCCCACCTGTGAGAGGCACAAAGCTTAAAGCATCTTAAAGATACAGAGCCTTTTCTAAAGAGCGAAAAATTACATTGGTGACGGGTTTCACTGTTGACTCAATGACTGCTGCCAGGCCTCCTTATTCTTTATCTTTTAGGCACCTGAAGGATATAAATCAATGTAATTGGGATATAGGAAAAGGAATATAGTAGTTTTGATGTTAGCAACACTAGATTTTTGAGTTAATTACTTTTCTCTTTGTTATAAATCACTGTACTTCTTTCGTTGTTATGAATCGCTGTGTCCTTGCTATGTAAGAATGTAACTTTACTTAGTGCTTTCTGAGAGTGGCAGCAGACTTTGGGAAGAACAACACTTTTAAGACAAATAAGTCTTCTGATTGACAAACCCTTATCAGAAAAGGGCTGTAAAATGTTAATTGGCCTTCTGGCCAGAAGGTGATGTAAATCACCTAAGACTTGTGTATACAACTAGGTATGCAGAGAAAAAGCCTGGTCTCGATAAGAGCCAGGGCTGCCAACACTGCATAATTTTGTATCATCCATTGATCTCTATGTACAATAAAAACTATAAAAGGCATTTTCGGACAATAAAGGATGAACCAGTTTCTCGGACTAGTCTCTCGAACTAGTTTCTTGGAAATCTGGCTTCCCCCGTGTCGGCTCTCTCTCTCTTTCTCCCTCTCCCTCCCTCTCCTTTTCCAGCTGAATTCCCATCTGGAATGCGGAGGCTCGATGAGTCTACTTGCTTGCCCTGGCTTTTAAGATCCACACGAAAGGGAGCCTAAGGCGGGGCACCCTTCGATATTCAAGTGGGCGCCGGTGGCCCAACGTAGACAGTGCAAGTTCCTTGTCTGGAACTTTATTGGCTTTCCACGTATACCAAGTTATTCAGCCTCTTTTCTCCACTAAATTTTCCTACTATACTATTTCTTCTTAATTTCTCTTTATATTTCTAAGTAAATAAGTTTTCCTCGCCTACACCGTCTCCCCTTCGAATTCCCTGGAACCACCAGGGCAGGGCCCCAGCAGGAGGAGAAGGGGACGACAGAGGATGAGATGGCTGGATGGCATCACCGACTCGATGGACGTGAGTCTGAGTGAACTCCAGGAGTTGGTGATGGACAGGGAGGCCTGGCGTGCTGCGATTCGTGTGGTCGCAAAGAGCCAGACACGACTGAGCGACTGAACTGAACTGAATGTACATGTGATACTGTAACCTGGGTACAGGGTGAGGTTTATTCTATCACCCCTGTGAAGCTCCCCTGTCCTCTTCCCCCGTGGGCACTGCCAGTTGGCTCCGAACCAGAATTCCTCCTCCCAGCCATGTAATTACAGGTAGTATTTGATGCTTGGGTGGACTTTCGCCCTGGCAGCCTGAACGTGGCTGTCCCTATCTTTGTCAGCCTGGAAACCTCTTCCTCCATAGCGACTTTATTAGTGTTTAATGATTCACAAGGTGCTAGATTAATGAAACAAGTCAAGTGATACCGAAATAGCTCAAAGGAAAGTTTAGAGTCTCTCATCACTAACCCTCCTCCTCTCTAATCTCTTTCTCCCACAGAGGAAGAAACACTTGTATTTCATTTCTGCATTACTTTATTTATTCATTTGTTTTCTTTTTTGTTTGTTCTTTTGACTAATACTGATTGAGCACCTCCTGGGGGGAGGGTAGGCTTGGTCCAAGTTTGTACCCGACCCCAGCTTGTACCTTGGTCGGGCACAAACTTGAGTAAGGTGGAGGGGGCTCCAGACCTCAGGGGATGATGTCATGGTGGAAGGAGACCCAAAGGAAATTAAAAAAAAATGGAAATGGGTAAGATAACTCCAGATCGAGGCAATTGTTAGAAAGGATGAACAGGATGCTGTAATAGAGACTAATGGCTGATGGGAAGCTGTTTAAATAGCTGATGCCTGCTGTACTGAGACAGAAAGGAGGAGAAAAATTAGCCCCAGGAGGACTTTGGGGAAAGGGCTTTCCAGGCAGAGATAAGTCAAGTGCAAAGGCCCTGAGGCAGGAAGAGAAAAGAGAAGTGTGTCTGAGGAGCAAAGTGTTGGGGCAGGGAGGTTGTGGGAGCTGGTCATAAGCAGAAGTTTAGATTGTATAGTAAGTACAAGACTGTGGGACTTGGTGGTCCAGCAGTTAAGACTCCACGCTCCCACTGCAGGGGGCATGAGTTCGATCCCTGGTCTAAGATCCTGTACGCCATGCAGTGCTGCCAAAAAAAAAAGACTCTGTGTATGTGTGTGTGTTGAGGGGGTAAGGAGCTGAATCAAGGTGCCTTGCCCCCTGTTTAAAGCCTCCCTCCAAAGGCTCTGAGGACTCTGAATAGAGGGAAGAAGAGTGGAAGCCAGAAGGTTGTCCAGTCAGCCCAGGGAGAGGTGACATTGGAGGCCGTGGGGGTGGAGATTAACAAGGTGAGTTTAGAGGGAACATGGATTAGCAGGACTTGGTTATGGGTTGGGGTTCCCAGGTGACTCAGTGGGGAAGAATCCACCTACCAATGCAGGGGATGAGGGTTCCATCCCTGCACTGAAAAGATACCCTGGAGAAGGAAATGGCAACCCACTCCAGTATTTTTGCCTGGGCAATCCCATGGACAGAAGAGCTTGGCAGACTACAGTCCATGGGGTCGCAGAGTCACACACGACTGAGAACTGAGCATGCACAGCTACGGGTTAGATGTCAGGGAAAAGAGAACTGAAGGTAGGCCTTTGGGTTTAGACACAATCTCACTGCTTGCTGGGTTAAGTGGTGACATCAGCTGGGGAAATCTGAGAAAAGTGAGATTTAGGGAAAAATACCCCACACAGAGTTCTACTGGGCAGGTTAGGTGTGCAGTGCCCATCAGACATTTAGGGTAGATATCCAGTAAGAGGCTGGTACCTGAGTGTCCAACTCGGGGGAGCAGCAGGACTGGAGGTGTGGGCCGTGTGCCCGAGCGCAGGCCTTGTCTTCCAGAGAGACAGTGGGATGCACGGAGGATGGAGGCAAGGGAGCACAGATCATCCAGAAGAGAGGAGCTGGGAGGTAAGTAGGAAGAGGAACACCATGGGACAGGATTGCACTGCAGCAGCCGAGGAGAGAGTCTCAAGAAAGCGGCGTGTTCAGCTGTGTCACTTGCTGCTGGGTGGAGGGGCGAGAAGGGCAGTGAGAAATACCCCCTTTCTTCCTCTTTTTCTCTTTTGGCCGTGCCATGCGGTATGTGGGATCTTAGTTCCCTGAACAGGGATCAAACCTGCGTCCCCTGCAGTGGAAGCGCAGAGTCTTAGCCACTGGGCCATCAAAGAAGTCCTGAAATATCCCTTCCTTCTGGCAACAAGGGGCTCATTCATGGGTGACCTTGTCGGGAGCAGTTTCCCTGGAATGATGGGGGACAGGGACTGTCATTGGAGGAAAGCAGACAGGTGGTGGGCAGCAGGGCGTATGGAACAGAGCATGCAGAACACTCTTTGATAGACGTGTGTTTATTTACAGCTATTTTCCTCCACGAAGCAATGAAGAGAATGCAGGGAGATGTGACTCAAAGGAGACGTTCTGTTTTTCAAAGTGGGAGATATCTGAGCATGCGGTTTGCTGATGGGGATAAGCCAGCAGTGCAGGGCACAACGCCGAAAACCACAGAAGAGAAATCCACTGGGAAAGGGAAGGCGTGAACCCCGGAGCTCGGATGGAAGGTTGGACTTTGTACGGGGAGACAGACTGTGGCCGACCACGAAGCCAGGAATCCTGTCTCTTTTCCTCATAAACACCCAGCCCCTAGAATAGCACATGGTGCTGGAAGGTGCTCAGTAAAATTGGTGTTGGCTGAACGAGTGCGGGCACCGAGGGAGGCAGGTGGGGAAGTGGCGGGGTGGGGGGGCTTTCTGCTTCTGTTGGCTCAGGGAAGATTGGAATGGGGAGGATGGGGGTCTGACAGAGTCGAAGCAGAGCAATGGTGTAGAAGAGGGGTCAGTCTCGCGTCACAGTGAAGACGCCATAAGAATTAATTTCTCGTCCAGGTGACAGCGTCAGATGAATGATGCCCACCTTGCCCTCGGGGAATTGCCACTCCACTTCTGTCATCAACTCCTTTCTGGTCTTTTCCTGCTCTCCATTTCTGGTCCTGGCCCACACCACACGCTTTTGATTACAGAGGCTTTATAGCTTTTCTGGGTTTTCTTTTGGATATTATGAAGATTACTGGATTACCTCACACCATTTCCCCATTTCTCCCTCACTTCTTCATTTTCAAGCACATTTAGTCTGTCTTTTGGAGATAAACAGCGCCCCCCACCCCACCCCCACTTCTTTTCTTATAAAAAAAAATACTCTAAGAACTATCAGAGTGATTCTGTTTGAATTTGTTTTGCCTTCCTGTCTATCAGTCTATTTGGGATATTATATCTGAGTTTTTTAGTAAAACTTTTTCCTTGTTAAAAATGTAGGCTTTGTGAATTTTTTTCGTTTTTAAAAAAGTGGCATATAACTTCCAGTTAAGTTCTGAAGGAGATCAGCCCTGGGATTTCTTTGGAAGGAATGATGCTAAAGCTGAAGCTCCAGTACTTTGGCCACCTCATGCGAAGAGTTGACTCATTGGAAAAGACTCTGATGCTGGGAGGGATTGGGGGCCGGAGGAGAAGGGGACGACCGAGAATGAGATGGCTGGATGGCATCACGGACTCGATGGACGTGAGTCTGAGTGAACTCCAGGAGATGGTGATGGACAGGGAGGCCTGGCGTGCTGCAATTCATGGGGTCGCAAAGAGTCGGACACGACTGAGCGACTGAACTGAACAGAAGTGCAAAATCTTAGGTTTCTAGGCAGTATAACAACCAACCAGACTGAGGCGGGGCTGTTCCCAGAATCCCAAATGGGGGATCCCTCGAGTCCCCTCCCAGCTGAGCCCTGTCCAGAGGGAACCCATATTAGGACTATCTAGATCATAGATTGACTTTGCCTGGTTTTGAGCTTCATCTAGATGGCATCAGTATGAACGCCTTTATACGTGACATCTTTCATTCCTTATTAAATCTGGGGGCTCATCTGATGCTCCCTGAAAGCTGGTGCTGCTGTGAGAAGTGAGGAGACCACCTTCCACAACCTATGCCCCCTCGGGCAACCGTCCATCCACCCACGAGGACAATAGCCACCAGCTCCGCCTGCCTCTCTCCCACATCAGCCATGGATCCCCGCTGCCCTTCAGTTTGGCCGATTCTCATATGAAGAGGTTTCCACCTCCCCGTTCTGTCAAAGGCCCTACCTGGATGTCACCAGGCTGACCACAGACCAGTGAGGTCTGGGACAGTGTGGTCATCGAGGCAGCAAGAACCACCCAGGCAGGCAGTGAGGGGACAGGCCAAAGGATAGGATCTGTATCCTGGAGGACAAGCTTCATGAAAACCCATTGCTGAGCCTCCTGCAGCAGCCAGCACAGGCCATGGCCCGGCCCAAGCTCCCCAGGGCCCACTGGGTTGTGAGGCCTAGGGGATGCACGGTGGGGAGGAGAGAAGCTGGTCCTATAGGCAGGGAGCCGCCTTCATCCTTGGGGAGGAGAGGAGAAAGGAGATCCATGGGCTGAGCTCTCCTTAGGAGCACCCCCACACAAGGCCAGCAGCTGGGACATGGAGGTTTCCACCCCCCCGCCAATCCACAGAGGAGAGGAGAAAGGCCCCCGAAGGGACTGGGCTTGGCCAGGATGCCACAGGGACAGCTGGACGTGAGACATATATCTGCCTTAGAGGCCCAGCCGACTACGCTCTTCCTGCCCCTTCCAGGCCTGAGGAATGTGGGGACTGTGTATTCCAGCCCCTAGCTGGCCCTGTTCATCCCCGAGGGGCTGCCCCTTTGTCCCATTGACTCCCCATCCGGCTCCTTTCAGACACCCCCCGTCCTGGCCCAGCGCTCCCTCCCAGGGAGCTGGTTGCCCCCCGAATTCCAGCCTGGCCACCTGCACTGAGAGCCACATAGCTCACCCACATCCTCGGGGTGGACACTCAGCACGGTGTCGCCCTCCTTCTCGGGCGGGTGCTGCTCCTCCAGGAGGGTGCCCTCCACCCCCGCCCCCACCCCGGGCTGAGGCCTCTCCATCCCCTCTGCCCTCTAGACCTGGTCCGTTGGAGAACAGACGTGGTCCTCTGGGTGGTGGCTCAGCTCCCATTTTTGTGGTGGGTGGTTTCTGGGTGAGAACGGACCTGGGGAGTGGGGTGTCCTGAGCAGCGCCCACACTTCCTGGGTCACAGTCTGCACCCTGAGCAGACCCTGCACGCCCAGCACCTCCAATACTTCTGAGTAGGAGATGGCACCTCTATAAGGACCTGGGTTGCAGAGACCAGGCTGGGTCCCTGAGAACTGCTTAGTAGGAACAGCTTCTGGGACCAGGACCTGGGAGGATGGGACCCTGGGAACGGGGACCCTGGGGAGATGCCGACAGGTCTGCCTGGGCCCTGCGCCCTCACAGCCCAAGGTGGGGCCCTTCTCCTGGCATGAGCCCACCTGTTCTCCATCCGCACGGCCCTCTTTGCCCAGAAGGACTACGCCTGGTAGATTGTTTTGGCCTCTTGCTTCGAGGAATGGAGGAAGGCTGCTGGTAAGAGCCAGGAATTGAAACCAAAGGAGATATAGTGACGAAGTTCCCCACCAAACACGCATGGATGCGTCACAATCCTCTGATTTGGCTCAGAGCTGAGATAGTCTGGGTGTGTCTGGGGAACCCCAGGATGTTTCTTTCTGTCAATTCCCTGAGTAAGGCATTACGGGTGCTATGTGTCTGAGCCAGGCGTGGCTGTGTCTCTTTGCCCTGGCACACTATATGCAAGACCTGCTTTTCTTTTTCCTTTCCTTTTTTGTCGTTGCATGGTTTCTGGTGTTCCAGGACATCGTGGGGAGGGGGGTGGGCCACGAGATGTTACCCCAGGGATCATGGCCTTGAGATGCGGCAAGGAGTCCAGGCTCGAGGCAGCTCAGAGAAAAGGCTGTCAGCTGAGACAGGGTGCATGCCAGGGCCCCGCTCTCCTTTCTGCGCTGACACATTCTCCCTCCTCAGGACACTCCCTCTTGGCCCCCCACCAGTGTGTCTCCCGGGCCCCCCTGTGACTCGGCCACATACCAGCAGGTGACCCTCGGCACCGAGCAAACCCTTGACAAATGGCCTATATTATTGACCTTATTCACTTTGCCAGTATTCACCTGCTCCAGAGAGACACAGGAGGTCAGGGAGAGAGAAGCCTGTGGATCCATCCAGCATACCCGGCTTCCTTTGCTTCTCAGAGGAGTCTGACCACACACACTCCACGTAGGCTGCCCGCCCCCCCACGCCCACCTGAGTCCTCTGAGGAAAGCACCGGAGGCTGTTTCTTTTCCTCAGGCTCAGACAACCTAATGCTGTTCTGGAGAACTGTGGCTGGCCCCTGTCACTGGACTCTGGGTCTGGGAGGGTGAGCACCACCTCTGGGGCAGAGACCAAGGGTCCGTGAAATCCTAGATTGATTTTTTGGATCGATACAGCAGGTGCTCAGCATGTGTGCAAATCCAACACCTTGCAAAGGCTTTGAGGGGTGATGCATGGGTCAGGGCTGGAAAGCAGGAGTTGGCGTCCATCCCAGGCTCTGGGAAGGAGACGGTTGTCTGCTGATCGCGACAGCGTGAGTGTACTGCGCATTCACTCCATGCCGGGCGAACGTTCTCTCTCAGGCTCTCTTCTTTGTGCCCAGAAATGCTCATTTCACACAGTCAGCAATGTTGTTGAGATTTCCAGGTCTTCCAGCGGTGAAGATTCTGCCTCCCAAAGCAGAAGGCACAGTGGTTCAATCCCTGGATCAAAAAGGTCCCCTGGAGGAGGAAATGGCAACCCACTCCAGTATTCTTGTCTGGGAAATTCCATGGACAGAGGAGCCTGGAGGGCTACAGTCCAGGGGGTCGCAAAGAGTCGGACACGACTGAGCGACTAAGCCCACAGAGCAGCATGCAGTACTGTCGGTACTCAGGTGTCCTCACCTGCTCCCCCGGCTCAGATCCCCAAGCTTAACTCGTCCTGCTGGTGTCGTCAGGCTTCTGGATGACTGCCCGCTTCTAGGCATCAGTCTCACCCCAGAGCAAGCCCTGGACCTTGGCACCTGTCAATCCTTCTGATGGATAAGTGTCCTTATCTACTGTGAGTCAGCTGATGGGAAACCCAATGACTTACAGCTTCTATTCATTTTGACCCCTTCATGGATCACAGCCTTGTCATGGTGAAAGGGCTTGTGCAACTCAATGAAACTATGAGACATGCCATGCAAGGTCACCCAAGACGGATGGGTCACAGTGGAGAGTTCTAACAAAACGTGGTCCACTGGAGAAGGAAATGGCAACCCAATCCAATATTCTTGCCACAAGAACCCCATAAAGATTATGATAAGACAAAAGACATGACACTGAAAGATGAACCTCCCAGGTTGGAAGGTGTCCAATATGCTACCGGGGAAGAGTGAAAGGCAATACTAATAGCTCCAGAAAGAATGATGTGGCTGGGCCAAAGTGGAAAGAGCACTCAGTTGTGGATGTGTCTGGTGATGAAAGTAAAATCTGACACTATAAAGAACAATATTGCATAGGAACCTGGAATGTTAGGTCCATGAATCAAGGTAAATTTGATGTGGTCAAGCAGGAGATGGCAAGAATGAACATTGACATTTTAGGAATCAGTGAACTAAAGTGGACAGGAATGGGTGAATTTAATTCAGATGATCATTATATCGACTACTGCGGGCAAGAATTCCTTAGAAGCAATGGAGTAGCCCTCATAGTCAACAGAAGAGTCCAAAAGCCAGTATTTGGTATTTGGGTGCAGTATTTGGGTGCGGTCTCAGAAATGACAGAACAATCTCAGTTCGTTTGCTACATAAACCATTCAACATCACAGTAATCCAAACCTATGCCCCAACCACTGATGCCAAAGAAACGGAAGTTGACTTGAAGCTTCTGACCTTGAAGACCTGCAAGACCTTCTAGACCTAACAACAAAACAAGACGACCTTTCAATCATAGGGAATTGGAATGCGAAAGTAGGAATCAGGAGGTACCTGGGGGAATAGGCAATTTGGCCTTGGAGTACAAAATGAAGCAGGGCAAAGGCTAGCAAGAGTTCTGTCAAGAGATTAGTCATAGCAAGCACCCATTTCCAGCAACACAAGAGATGACTCTACACATGGCCATCAGCAGATGGTCAATACTGGAATCAAATTGACCAAATTTTTACAGTTGAAGATGGAGAAGTTCTATATGGTCAGCAAAAGCAAGACCTGGAGCTGTCTATGACTCACATCATGAACTCCTTATTGCAAAATTCAGACTTAAATTAAAGAAAATAGGGAAAACCACTAGACCATTCTGGTACGACCTAAACCAAATCTCTTATGATTAGATAGTGGAGGTAACAAATAGATTAGAAGGATTAGATCTGGTAGAGTGCCTGAAGAACTATGCATGGAGGTTTGTAACATTTAACAAGAGGCAGTGACCAAAATTGTCCCAAAGAAATAGAAATGCAAGAAGGCAAAGTGGTTGTCTGAGGAGGCTTTACAAATACCTAAGGAAAGAAGAGAAGCAAAAAGCAGGGGAGAAAGGGAAAGATATACCCAACTGAATGCAGAGTTCCAGAGAACAGCAAGGAGAGATTAGAAGGCCTTCTTCAATGAACAATGCAAAGAAGTAGAGGAAAACAAGAGTGGGAAAGACTAGAGATCTATTTAAGAAAATTAGAGATGTCAAGGGAACATTTCGTGCAAATATGGGCACAATAAAGGACAGAAATGGCAAGGACCTAAGGGAGGCAGAAGAGATTAAGAAGAGGTGGCAAAGGGGGCTTCAGGATGGGGGACATGTGTACACCTGTGGCTGACTCGTGTCGATGTATGGCGAAAGCCACTACAAAATTGTAATTAGCTTCCAATTAAAATTAATTAATTAATTAAAAAAAAAAGAAAAGGTGGCAAGAATTCACAGAAGAACTACACAAAAAAGGTCTTAATGGCCAGAATAACCATGATTGTGTGGTCATAACTGGAGCCAGGTATCCTGGAGTGTGACGTTAAGTGGGCCTTGAAGTCGCTCAGTCGTGTCCAACTCTTTGTGACCCCCTGGACACCAGGCTCCTCCGCCCATGGGGTTTTCTAGGCAAGAGTACTGGAGTGGGTTGCCATTTCCTTCTCCAGGGGACTTCCCAACCCAGGGATCGAACCCAGGTCTCCCACATTGTAGACAGACGTTTTACCGGGGCCTTAGGAAGCATTACTACAAACAAAGCTAAAGGAAGTGATGGAATTCCAGCTGAATTATTTAAAATCCTAAAAAGATGATGCTGTTAAAGTTCTGCACTCAATATGACAGCAAATTTGGAAAACAGAGCAGTGGCCACAGGACTGGGAAAGGTCAGTTTTCATTATAATCCCAGAGAAGGGTAGTGCCAAAGAATGTTCAAACTCTGGACAATAGCGCTCATTTCTCGTGCTAATAAGGTTATGTTCAAAATCCTTCAAGCTAGGCTTCAACAGTATGTGAACCAAGAACTTCCAGATGTTCAAGCTGGGTTTAGAAAAGGCAGAAGAACCAGAGATCAAATTGCCAACGTTTTGCTGGATCGTGGAGAAAGCAAGGGAATTCCAGAAAAATATCTGCTTCCGCTTCACTGACTGTGCTAAAGACTTTATGTGGATCACAACAAACTGGAAAATTCTTAGAGATGGAAATACCAGACCACCTCACTTGTCTCCTGAGAAACCTGTATGTGGGTCAAGAAACAATAGTTAGAACTGGACATGGAACAACATACTGGTTCAAAATTGGGGACAGAGTACTTCAAGGCTGTATATTGCCACCCTCCTTATTTAACTTATATGCAGAGTATATCATGTGACATGCCAGGCTGGGATATGCAAATGACACCACCCTAATGCAGAAGGTAAAGAGGAACTGAAGAGCTTCCTGTTGAAAGTGAAAGAAGAGAGTGAAAAAGGTGGCTTAACACTCAACATACAGAAAACTAAGATCATGGCAACTGGTCCCATAACTTCACGGCAAATAAAAAGGGACGGATTTTATTCTGGGGGGGGGGGCTCCAAAATCACTGTGGATGATGACTGCCACCATGAAATAAAAAGATGCTTGCTTCTTGGAAGAAAAGCTATGACAAACCTAGACCGTGTATTAAAAAGTAGAGACCACACTTTACCAACAAAGGTACATATAGTTAAAGCTATGGTTTTTCCAGGAGTCATGTATGGTTGTGAGAGTTGGACCGTAAAGAAGGTTGAGCACTGAAAAATTGATGCTTTCTAATTGTGGTGTTGGAGAAGGCTCTTGAGAATCCCTTGGACAACAAGGAGATCCAACCAGTCAATCCTAAAGGAAATCAGTCCTGAATATTCACTGGAAGGACTGATGCTGAACCTGAAGCTCCAGTACTTTGGCCACCTGATGCCAAGAGCCTCCTCATTGGAAAAGACCCTGATGCTGGGAAAGATTGAAGGCGGGAGGAGAAGGGGACGACAGAGGATGAGATGGTTGGATGGCATCACTGACTCAATGGACATGAGTCTGAGCAAGCTCCAGGAGATGGCGACGGGCAGGAGGACTGCTTGCTGCAGTCCAAGGGGGGGTTGCAAAGAGTTGGACACAACTGAGCGACTGAACAGCAACAACATTCATTTTGAGACCCCACTTGTCCTTCTCCCTCGCTGAGGCCCACCAGCCAGCCTGCCCTTCCCTCTGGGCATCCCCAGCACTGGCCCCCAGCCTGGTCCTCCTCGTTAGGTCTGATCCTGCTCTGGCCACACCCCTCACCTTCAACTCTGCCCCCCAAACTCCTGGGACGACCCTCCTTCCCAGGGTCCCCTCCTCCTGCTCCCTCGGTGTCTGAGCAGCTGCGTCAGCTTTCTATGGGGATGCTTCAGAGTCAGAACTTGACTCTGGGTCTGACCCCCCCCCCCCATGCTCGGCGATCCTGGACGGGACTTCACCTCCGTTCCTTGAGATCCTTCCCTGAAACATATCGTGACAGTTAGATGACCATGTGAATGGACACATTAGGACACTGTCTAAGAGAGCTATTCCTCAACAAATGGCGTTATTGTTTTGTTTTTTTTTAACAGGTGGAGAGTGCCCTCCCCCAATATATCACTCAAACCACAAATAATCCACCCGAACTCCTACATTCTGGCTCATACTGCATGTGTGGGGGGGGCACCAGGGGAGGTGGGTGCACAGGGGACCTCAGCAGAGGGGTTGGGCTGAGACCCAGGACAGGGCCAATTCCTGGGGAAGGAGCTGGGGAAGGGACACGTGTCCAAGGCTGTGCCCAGAGAGAGGGGCCAGGGAAGAGGAACGGCCATCAGGAGGCCGAGTCCCCCTGCCCCTGCCCAGGGGAGAGCCCGGGAGCAGAAGGCTCAGAGAGCAGACGCAGACCACAGCGCTGGGCCCAGAGGCGTCTGGTCTGGCTCAGCTGTGTCTGCCCCGGGACCTTCTGCATTGCTTCCTGCCTGGAAGTGAAGTCGCTTAGTCGTGTCCGACTCTTTGCAACCCCATGGACTGTAGCCTGCCAAGTTCCTCGGTCCATGGGATTTTCCAGGCAAGGATACTGGAGTGGGTTGCCATTTCCTTCTCCAGGGGATCTTCCTGACCCGGGGATCGAACCCACGTCTCCTGTAATGCAGGCAGATGCTTTACCATCTGAGCCATAGGGGACGTGTAGCCAATTTGCTTGACTACAGCTGATGGACCCACCTTAGGGTGTGCTGTGGAACCCCAGGAATTGCGTATATGATAAAGACCAGGCCCGGCACACAACTGTGCCTGAGCAAACAGCCCAGCCACGACCCTGACCCGAAAGGGAAACCTAAACACACAGAGTGACTTGACAAAAGGGAAACACCATCCAGGTTTCCCCAGCTCTGACCAAGATCAGAGAATGTCGTCACTGCCCGCGGGCAGCTGGCAGAAGGGAACTCCTCACCAGTCCCCTTCTTCGGTTTTGGTTCCTGGGCTCTGACCACAGCCGCCCCCTCCGTTCTTGGAAGTGACCCCCAAATCCAGAGGTTTAGGCTCTCTGGGCAAAGGGGGCAACCCCGGTGCACAGGTGGGCTGACACTGGGAGAAAGGACCCCCACCCGGTGCTGTCAAAAGGAGAGTTCCAGACAGACCCTCCCCCGTCTCCCCAGGGCCCCCACCTCAGGGGCCCATCTCCCCAGACTCTGGTCTCAGGGTTTTGCCCATGACACAGGGCCCTGGAGGTGTTTGAGAACCCTGCTGAGACCTGGGCACAGGCATCCCGCCCTTCCTCCTGCTCTAGGGAGTGAAGGGCACTCACAGGAGGCCAGAGCTGGAAACTTGCCCAGGGCAGCCTGGCTGGCACTGCAGGATCACCCTCCCCAGTCCCAAGGCACTCGGGCTGAGCCACCCTGCCCCCTCCCCGGGGTCCTTTGGCCCAGTCTGCCTGTCTGGCCCCAATCTGGGCTTCCCCAGGGCACCTGGCCCTGTTTCCAGTTTTCCTGGTGGTGGAACCGGACAAAACCTTCGCCTGCTAGGGCTCACGCTCCTCTCACGCACCCACCCCTCTCCAGGGGGGCCGAGGTCCTGCTTTCCCTTCGGGACCTCCCCACACTTGGGTGGAGATCTCCAGCAGTGTGGGGGAATGTTCCCACATTTTCACTCTATGTGACAGAGGCAGACATCGAGGAGGGGCTGTCGTGCCCCAGAAAGGACAGGACGTCTTTTCTTCCCTCTTCTCTCCTCATGGAGGTGAGCTGCACACTTTCATCTCGTCGTCACACCAGTGGTGTCGGGTGCTCTTTTGGGCCCAGATGTTCATCACTAGGTTCTACTAAGGCCTTTACCAAGCCAGCATCTCCCTGACCTCAGGGAGATGGCGAGGGGGTCCACTGGTCCCGGGGCTCCTGCTGCCCCGAGGGCCTTGGGCTCCAGGGAGAGCATGTGGGTGGGTGCTGGGCGCGCAGGGGGAGAAGAGAGGGGTGAGGCCCACCCAGATCTGAGTTGAGAGCTCCTCAGCCTCCTATCCCTTCTCTCTGCGACTCGGGTGACTAAAGACTTAGAACATTGGCAAGAAGGTCAAACACTGCCACCTCTGATATCCCTCCAACCTTCACCAAACATGGATTCTCTTAGCTGCCTGTGCTGTGCGCTGGTGGGTCACTGGCACATGGACCCCTCTCCCCCTGCCCCCCAGATGTGGAAACAAGCTAGGCTGGCCTGTCTGCATTGGAGAAGGGCAGCCGGGCCTGAGCAGGGAACAGAAGGTCCAGGGGTGCCTGGCTAGGCTGGAGTATGGAGGGTGACAAAGGAGGCGGTATTGGAGAACATTCTAGAAGAAGAGACCTCAGAGCTACTGGATAAGGAGCTACACTGGCCGGGAGACCTCCCCTGGGGATGCGGGAGCCGGCTGCCTTCCCAGCGATGGACCCCTGCCTTGGTCTGCCCACAAGATGCTCCCACCCAGCCTTGAGGGGCAATTGATGCTGGGCTGAGCTCAGAGAGATCCTAGCACTCTGGCTGCTGGAGCCACCTGGGAAGGTGGGGGCAGCTTTGGGGGCTCAGTCCTCTGAGGGTCCTCCAGGGCACAGGGGCTTAGCAACAGGAGCCCCAGACTCCTCAGGTCACCCTCTGCCCCCAGCACTGGGTTTCAGGCACCAGAGACCCTCCCTCAGAAACTTATGGGGGTGAAGGTGGGGTAACCAGGAGCACTTAGTGGGTTGAGTGATGGGGGGAGATGCTGGGGATGCGAGAGCAGGGCTTGGTTTGAATCACAACATCTTCCGTCCCTGGAAGGCAAGAACTGGGGCATGGTGGTGGGGAGATTCTTGGGGACCCAGCCAGGTCTCTGCAACCCAGGTCCTCGTACAGATGCCATCTCCTACTCAGAAGTGTCCCCTCGCTGCCTGCCTGATTGGCCGCTGCTTCTCAGATGACCTCCCAGATACCCTCCCAGACCACACTGGTCCACGGTCAGTCCTGGTGGCATCCAGGTAGGGCGTTTATCAGGACAGGGAAATGGAAATCGAAGCTGTCCACGAGGGTGTGACACTTGGGTGGGGAAGTTCTTGGGTGGCATGAGTGGCCCAAGTTCAGGAAGGGGTGAGGCCCAACTCTGCTGACACAACAGCTTCCAGGCGCTCTGATGATACATAAGGCTCCTGCCGCTTGAACAACTTCAAGGAGGAGGCCACAGGCTGTGACTGAGCATAGCATCAGAGGACTCGGAGCCAGGGACGGTAAAGAAGTTGATTCATGGGGCTTGGCAGAGCGGGGCTGGATACAGGGGACCCAGGATGGCGGCAGAGTGGCACGGAGAGGCTGTGGCAGTGGGACTCCAGGTAGAGGACTGGGTCGTCATCGAGGCTCTGAGCACCCCACATTGCTCCTGCGGGGAGACCCTGACTTCCCCGGGAGCCCCCGGTAGGGGTCAGAGGGGGAGGTCCAGTGGCTCCAGCAGAGATGTGGGGTGCAGGAGGAAGGGGTGTGGCAGAGCGGGGAGCCCTGGGCGGTCCCAGAAGGAGCCCCGTGTCTTCTGGCCTCTCCCACCTCTGTCCTCAGACGCCTGATGGATGAAAACACCTTCACTGAGAACTTCAACAACCAAGGATGGCCTTCCAAGACCTTCCTGTGCTACATGGTGGAGAGGCTGGATGATGAAAACACTGCGACCCCTCTGGACGAGTACAAGGGCTTTGTGCGCAACAAGGTGACCGAGCCCGCCTACCCGCAGCAGGCGGGCCCTCCCCGTGGTGGGACACTCAGGGTAGAAGGTTGTCAGGTGCACACAGGGTGTCCCACAAGCTCTCTCACAAGGTCCCTGTAGCTGCTGCCGCTGCTCTGCCTGGCCCTCCAGTCCAGTGTCACCCCGGAGTTCCATGACTTGGTTACTCCTCTCCTGCTCTGCCTCTGGGGAGGGGTTGGGACGGAGGGTGGCGCATGTGCACAAGCGGCCGGGTTCTCCCCTGGACTCTGCCCAGGGCAGGCTCTTGCCAGAGAGCCCGATCCTCTCTCAATCGCCACAGGCTTGGGCGGCTGGGCAAGACATCAGCCCACTGCCTGAGAGATTCTGGCAAGGGTACTGATCCCCACCACCCCGCCGCTGCCAGCTGTATTTAGTCCAGGGATCACTGGGCTCAGCACAGGGTGACGCCAGAGTAGAAGCTTGTAAAAGTTTTGGCACACCCGTGGGTTAGTGGGGTAGGGTCGTGGAGGAGCTGGAGAGCAGAGTGTATCGCTCCAGGGAGGAAAAGCCTACTTCCATGGCAGGAGCCATGGAAGTGTTGGAGTGTTGGAGCTTCCCCGGCCTCCTCTCTCCTGGCACGGCTGGACTAGGTGAGGCCCCTGAAGGCCCTATCACGGGCACAAGATAAGAGGGACTCCAGCAAACTCAGAAATCGAGATGAGTCATACTTAAACTCAATGGTTTAAAAATCAAAATTAACTCAATTGTGTGATGCAGGAAACAGCAACATCTGCCTGAAGACTGATCGGTTTCAGAGCCGTGCAGAGCCATAGGGATACTGTCTCTCAAGGGGTTTGGCATTCCTCTGGATCATGTAAATCCTGCATTGAAACGGCATTTCACTGGGTACTGAGGCTGGCCCCCACTCTAACTTCGTGCTGGGGGCCAGCACCTCACCCGCCTTCCTTCCACGGTCTTTCCCTCCACGCTAGCCCATACACAGCAGAGGACAGAACGCTTGTCTTCCTCTTCTCCATAGGGTCGGGATCAACCAGGGGAACCCTGCCATGCAGAGCTCTACTTCCTGGGACAGATCCGTTCTTGGAATCTAGACCGGAATCAGCACTACAGGCTCACCTGTTTCATCTCCTGGACCCCCTGTTACAATTGTGCCCAGAAACTGACTACATTCCTGAAGGAGAACCACCACATAAGCCTGCACATCTTTGCCTCCCGCATCTATACCGTCGACGATTCTGGGTCCCGTCAGAGTGGCCTGTGCGCACTGCAAGCGGCTGGGGCCAGAATCACCATTATGACCTCTAAGGGTCAGCAGGGGTCTCCTGGGGGTGGGGCAGTGGCAGGGAGAGGCTTGTGGGAAGTTGCTAGAAAGAGTTGGGCAGGGTGGGAATCCGTGGTGCAGAGGCCTTTGTGTGCTGCCTGAGAAGGGAGACTAGACTCTGGAAAAAGCCTGGGAAAGAGAAAGTTCAGAGGGGCAGAGGTGGTTCAGGAGGGGAGGGTGAGGGGGTTGAATATGAATGGACTAGGGGCTTCCAGAAAGGAGAAAGGGCTGGCTCAGATTCCAGTAGCAAGAAAGAATCTAAGGGCTTGCTTCAGCTGCACATATTATTAACACTGGAACAATACAGAGAAGAGGAGGTGGCCCCCAGGCAAGGAGGACACACAGACTGGTGAAGTGTTCCACATTTTCCTCAGCTGAAAAAAAGGAACATGTTGACTCAGTTCTAGAACCTATTATACAGAGTGAAGCAAGTCAGAAAGAGAAAGACAAATATCACATATTAATGCATATATATGGAATCTAGAATGATGGTACTGATGAACCTGTTCGCACAGCAGCAAAGGAGACGCAGATGGAAAGGACAGAACTTTGGACACAGAGGAGAAAGGAGAGGATGGGATGATTTGAGAGAGCAGCGTTGAAACATGTACATTACCATATGGAAAATAGATAGCAGCTGGAAACTTGCTGTGTGATGCTAGGGACCCAAAGCCAGGACTCCGTGACAACCGAGGAGGGTGGGATTGGAGAGGGAGATGGGAGGAAAGGTCAAGAGGGAGGGGACGTGTGTATACCTATGGCTGATTCATGTTGATGTACGGCAGAAACCATCACAACATTGTAAAGCAATTACCCTTCAATTAAAAATAAAATTTAAAAAAATTTTTTAAGAAGAAAGAATTTGAGGGGTAAGCTAAGTCCCTGAAAGGAAAGAGAGAGCAGGCAGCGAAATGATGATGGGGAAAGCCCATCCCCAGACTGGAGTTCACCTTTCTCTCCCTGGTCCCATTTCAGACTTTGAGCGCTGCTGGGTAACCTTTGTGGACCACAAGGAGAAACCCTTTCAGCCCTGGGAGGGGCTGGAGGTAAAGAGTAAGAAGCTCTGTGAGGAACTGCAGGCCATTCTCAGGGTGAGGGTTTCTCCCAGCTGCTTCCCTGGACCTCCCCGCTCCTCTCCTCTTCTCTCCCTGGGCCTTTATCTATGTCTGGGCCGCAGGAGGTCTTCGTTGCAGCATGCAGGGGCTTCTCTCTAGCTTCCGTGCACAGGCCTCTCTTGTTGCAGAGCAAGGGCTCCAGGGCGGGCTGCGCACGTCTCTGGTTGCAACGTGGGCTTAACTGCCCTGAGGCCTGTGGGATCTTCATTCCCAGACCAGGGGTGGGACCTGTGTCCCCTGCCTTGGAAGGCAGTTTGTTAAGCCACCAGAGGAGTCCCTGCCGGGCTTTCCCCTCTTTTGAGAGCCTCCTCTGGGGGGATCTGTTCCCTCCTGGGACACTGGCTCCATCCCTGCTTTCCTTTCCCGAGGGGTCCCTTGACTTCCTCACATGCTTGTGTCCCTCCTTCCTTCCCCATCTTTGTGACACTCCCCAGACCTCCTCTCTGTTTTTATTTCATCTTCCAACTGTCTCATTCCCTGCTTCATCCTAGGCTCAGCAAAACTGAAGGACGGACGCCAGCCTCTCTAAGATGGCAGGAGGCCTCTATTCAACAGCAGCACAAAACACCTTCTTTCAAGAAATGTAAACATGCCATATGCTACTGTCTCCAGACTGATCCAAACAGACCAGCAAAAAGCAAATGCCTCAAAAGAAATAGATTTTTTTAAAATAAAAATCTGAGTAGATTTACTTTTCATTCAAACCTATGTTGTGTTTCAAATCTATGTCAGTAAGATTCTATTCAATACTATCAGAATAGCTTCTGATTTTTAGATACATGAATATTTTAATTGACTTTAAATGCAAAGCAATAAAATGAAATATTAAGACTATCTCAGTTTTTTCCCTTAGTAAATGTATCATGAACTATAAACAGTTTATTAAAAGTTGCAAAGATGCAAATACCTTTTTCTTTTGTAGTGGATCTGATTCGTGGTGGAGTGGAGGTATAATGGTCATACTAATTCCTGCTGGTATGAGTTAAAATCAGCTAACCCTTGTAGGAGGGAAACCTATGATTCAAAAATCTGCAGCCATCGACAACCTATCACACTGGTAGCGTTACTGGTTTTGAAATGACAGACCCTGCGATAAGAGAAGAGAAAGAACAAGTCTCAATATTGAAAGAGAACTTTCAAATCTGCAGCTAGATAACTCTAGAATCACTTCAATCCCCACACCACTGTTACTTCTACTGCCCTGGAGAGGAAGCCAGAGGGAGGGGCTGTTGTGCACAGATGATGCACTGGCCCCTGCACAGTACATGGACCCAAGCAGGACCGCGATCAGGCATTAGATTTCTCTCCTGCCGCTGACTCTGTGCGGACTGAATTGAGCTGAGTCAGCCTTGTATGAGGAGTCCAGACAGCAAAGTCTCCCCAGGTCTCTCCTCTCAGACTTCTGCTCATGTGTCGCGGGCCCCAAATGTGTCACAACCTCACACAAAGCAGCCCAAACTGCATCACAACCTCACACAAACATGTGACTCTAAGAAGCTGGGAGCAGAACCATTCGGTGTGAGACCTGAAGCGATAGAAAATGAGGGACAGATGATGATGATGGTTGAGAAGGGAGGAAGGGACTAAATCAGGGAAGGTTGGTGCATCTGAGGGAAGGAAGGACAGGTAGAAGAAGGTAGCCTGGGAGGGAGGGGGAGGGGAGAGCTAAGGAGAGGAGAGGAGCAGGGCTGAGACCCAACAGTGGGAAGACAAGGGGCCTAAGGAAAGGGTGCTGGGATGAAGGAGGGTGGACAGGGTCAGAGCCGTCTGGAAAAGCTGAAAGCAGGGCTCATTTCATAAAATAAACCACGTGGGGTGGGTAGGTTGGTCCAGGCCTGGCTTGGCTGCTCAGTGATGCTGTCAAGACATGGCCCACTATTGCTATTCCCTCGGCTCAGCTCCGTACTTGTCTCCTCAGGGTCTCGAATGGCTGCCTAACTCCAGACCTCACACTTCATTCCAGAGGGGAAGAAAGAAGATAGGACAAACCCCAGAACCTCAGAGCCCATACGTTCTTTTAGAGGACACTAGCAGTGTCTTACAGTGAGAGGGGGCCGGTGGGGAAAACTCTGTTGGGGTTTCACTTGACCCAGTTTGGGCTGCAGAGGGAACAAGATTGGCTCTTGAGCTCCTCACCTGTAATGTGTGGAGAATAACAGTGACCGACTGAGGGCCGCGGGGCAGTTAAGCGTCAAGTACTTAGGACGATGTTGACATAGTTGTTCTTCAACAGATGATGACGTTACTATTTTAAAAAGGGGGAGAGATCGCCCATTTAATAAATTACTCAATCTACAATAAACCATCAGCCCTCCAGCTCACTCTGGCTCACACCACATGCAGCCAGGTGCCAGGGAAGACGAGGGTGACAAGCAGCATCTGGGGCCTTGGCAGCAGAGTCATCATGGCCCAGACCCAGGCCAGGCCTGTTCCCCTCCTCTCAGCGTTGCTGATGGGGCCTCATCTCCTACCTCCTGGGGGCTCCTTCTCTGACCCCTGGGGGCTCCTCCTGCACTGCTGACCCTGGCCTGGCCTCTTCCCATGGGCGCCAACCATGTTCTGCACTGATGCCCTCATTTCAGGCGTGTCAGGGAGTCTGCAAGTCCCCGGAGACTATGGAGTCATGCCCATGGGAGGGAAGATGGGCCAGGAGGGGGCCCCTTTCACTTGTCTTCAACACCCACCTTTGGTTGCAAACTCACCATGTCTCCCAGCTTTGACCAAGCCCTTTTCACACCCAAGCTCATCCTGGCTTTACCAAATCGCAGGGAATTACTGCTTAAGCACCACTTGGCTATGAAGCAAAGTCCTCTTTCCCTCTTCCTAAGGTCTCACAGGTAGGTAGAGGCCACATTCACACCTGGGTCCCTGTCAATCCTCGGGCAACCCTGAGAGACCTTTCTAAGGACTGTGAGTTATATCAGGATGCTCACAGGGAGGCTGAAGAAGGCTGCAAGCAAAGCCGGGGTTTCCAGAGCCAGAGTCTGGAGCTGACCTGGTCAGACCCGAGAACGCACACGGGACTTCAGAGCACAGGGAAGGGACTGAGACAGGACCTGATCCCTGGGGAGACCTGGGGAGGGAGCGAAGGAGGGGCAGGGCTGAGGCCTGGAGGAGGCCTGGAGTGAGGGGACAGGACCATTTGTCACCTAGGGAGCTGGAGGGGTGGTCTCTTCATCACCCTGGACCCCCGTGAAGATGCGAGGCTCTGTGTTGTGTCCAAGGGTCCAGACACAGCACTGTATCAGAGGACTGCCAGTGGCTGATCGCACACCGGTTTACTTTGAATTTCAGATGAACAATAAATAATTTGGAATTTACTTAGCCAAAAATGTATTCACATTTCACTGGGGTCCTATATTTCTGTTTGCTAAATCTGGCTGCTCTTTTCATTTTTGGCTGTGCTGGGTCCTTATTGCTGCGAGGGCTTTTTCTCCAGCTGCAGCAAATGTGGCGTGCGGACTTCTCATCATGGCGGCTTCTCTTATTGAGGAGCACAGGCTCTGGGGTGCTTGGGTTTTAGTAGTTGCAGCTCACGGCCTCAGTAGTTGTGGCTTCCAGGCTCTAGAGCACAGGTTCAGTCGTTGTGGTGCCTGGGCTTAGTGGCTCTGCGACATGAGGGATCTTCCTGGATTAGGGATTGGGCTTGAGTCTCCTTCATTGGCGGTCAGATTCTTTACCACTGAGCCCCCAGGGAAGCCCTGGCTGCTCTTTTCATGCAGGAGACATTTACAGGAACTCCCATTCTGTTTCACAGCCCCGCTTGGGCTGAGTGGGTCCTGTACCCTCGCTGGGGTCCTTTGGCTCCAATCTTCCCTCCCATGAGCTCCCTGGAGCACCCCACCCTTCCCCAACGATGGTTGCTGAGAGGCTCCAAGCAAGATGCCAGTTAACAAGGGCATGCCTCCTGCCTGGCTGTGGAATATCAAAAGGGGGCAATCCTTTAAACGTGACACTGAGAGACTTTCCTTTGAGATGCACAAGCGTCATTGCACAAGCAACATTGCAACACTAAGGAGAAGGATAACTGTTCATTCAGCAACAAATATTTGCATACCTTTTTTTTTTTTAATGTTACTACTGGAGTATAATTGCTTTATAAAGTTGTGTGAGTTTCTTCTGTGTAACAAAGTGAATCAGACGTATGTATGCATATATCCCTTCCTCTTGAGCCTCCCTCTCACCCACCCGCCCCCATCCCACCCAGCTAGGTTATCACAGCGCACAGCACTAGGCTATCTGAGCCACACAGCGGTCTTCCACCAGCTATCTATCGCACACACAGATGTCATATATGTCAACGTCACTCTCCCAGTTCGCCCCTCCCCCTTCCCCACTGTGTGCACATGTCATTCTCTACGTCTGTGTCTCTATTTCTGTCCTGCAAAGAGGTTCACTTGTATCCTTTTCCTAGATTCCGTATATATTTGTTAATATAAGATATTTGTTTTTCTCTTTCTGACTTACTTCACTCTATACAACAGACTCTAGGTCTGCTCACACCACTGTAGATGGTATAATTTCATTCCTTTTTCTGGCTGAGTAATATTCCACTGTACACTGCAGGAAGTGGTGGGTGTTTAAACAGCAGAATATTTGCTCTGAAATGTAAAATGAAAATCTGGAGCTTCGGGGCAGGTGGTCTGGCAGGGAGAAACATGGGGGAGGTTGGGTCCTCCATTTATAAACATGGGAGCCAAAGGAGACATTCATGGTTGGCAGAATGAAAAAGGGAGTTAAAGCTGAAGGTGGGGATGAGTTGAGGGTCTGAGAACAGTGATATCACTTCCAAGGCACAGAAGAGTGATGGGAAGATGGAGCCGTGTATATTCTCCCAATCAGAACTGATGTCAAAAGATGATGGATCAAGGCCCAGAAGCACGAGCACATCGAGTAACCGTAAGGAAGTGGTGGTGGAATTTAGAGGTGGCTGAAAGCCGTGGGGTCTGGCAGGCCTGGAGTCGACAAGAATGACGACACAATTTTGCTCTGGGTTTGCTGTTTCCGTGTCATTTTGATTTTGTCATGGTGTGTGTCCTTACATGAATATCTTCTGATTTCACTCACAGCAGGGACAAAACCTGTAGAAAATGCTTTGTAATAAATTTAATAAGAAATGAATTGGAGAGGGCGGTCACGGGGGGCACGATAGGCAGCGGCCGGTTGGTGGCGGCAGAATGTTGGCAACCAGAGTATTTAGCCTGATTGGCAGGCGTACAGTTTCCACCTCGGTGTGTGTTTGAGCCCATGGAAGTGTTGTAAAGAGTGAAGATTATACTCTCCCGAGTTATGTGGACCGGCGTGACTACCCCTTGCCTGACGTGGCCCACATCAAGAACTTGTCTGCCAGCCAGAAGGCCTTGAAGCAGAAGGAGAAGGCTTCCTGGAGCAGCCTCTCCATCAGTGAGAAAGTTGAACTGTACCACCTTAAGTTCAAGGAGAGCTTCGCTGAGATGAACAGGAGCACAAACCAGTGCAAGACAGTGGTGGGCGTGGCCACGTTCTTCCTGGCTTCACCGCGCTCCGCCTCCTCCTCCTCTGGGAGAAGCACCATGTGTACGGCCCCATCCTGCACACCTTTGAAGAGGAGTGGGTGGCCAAGCAGACCAAGAGGATGCTCGTCATGAAGGTGGCCCCTATCCAGGGCTTCTCAGCCGAGTGGGACTATGACAAGAACGAGTGGAAGACGTAAGGACCCGCGGTTCCTGAGTTTGCACCTCACCTGTCCGGTCACCTCCATGCAGCTCCGCATGTCCACTGGAAGTGCTGTGTTGCAGCACCAGTGCTAATAAACGTGCAGTTTATGGCAAAAAAAAAAAAAAGAAAAGAAAGAAAAGAAATGAATAAGACTAAAGTAATATGCAAATTTAATAGAAGTCCACAGAAAAACACAATATTGCTTTTGCCTCTTTTTGGACTTGAAAATCTACTACTTAGGTAAAAATAGTAAAAGAAAGAAGTTAGATTTAGAAAGCATGTGATGGAGGGTGATACAGCCAAAAATCTCATGGGCCCGAAAGCCCAGCAGGGGTCCAACCATGAGACCGCTGGGAAGGGAGCTTGAACTTGGACATCACCCTGTGACAGGGAGATGTCCCTCCCCATGCTCTGGGTGAAACAGACGATCAGAAAGCCCCAAGGAACCATGGCTGAAATAATCTAGCTCCTGGCCTTTCTCCTGGTCTGCAAGAGGCTTGGGTTAAGAATTTGCACGTCTTGGGGCTCTCCTGGTGGCTCAGTGGTAGAGAAGCCACCTGCCAATGCAGGGTACATACGTTCGACCCCTGATCTGGGAAGATCCCTTGTGCTGCAGGACAACCAAGCCTGTGCGCCACGACTACTGAAGCCTGAACGCCCTAGAGCCCTTGCTCCACAGCAAGAGAAGCCGCCATAATGAGAAGCCGGTGCACCACAGCTAGAGAGCAGCCCCTGCTCACTGCAGCTGGAGAAGTGAACCGCAACCTCATGCACAGTAATGAAGACCAGTGCAGCCAGGAAGAAAGAAATAGATAAATAGATAAATAGATAGAAATAGATAAATCTTTGCAAAAAAAGACACTGTTATTAAAAAAAAAAAGAATCAGTCTGTCTGTAAAGTTCATCTTGGGTTGTTGATGCAAAGGAAGGTGAATTCCAAGCTGGATGTGAATCCCACACCAACCTCATCAATGCCAAGCATTTGTGTGGATACTGATGGGAAATTTGTATTGAACCTGATGGCCAACTGGGAACTGCCAGTTCTTGGAGGGTACTTAGCTCTCACTCATTTGCAGCTAAAATGTTTTTCTTCTGTAGCATTAGATGTCCAGCATGCTCTCCCTACACTGTCTGGACAGTCAGCCGTTCAACTGGCACTAAGCACACTGCACATCATTTTAAGAATATACTTTTGTGATCCCTTTCAAATTATTGATGAAATTCTTCACAGAACTAGAATAAATAATCCTAAAATGTATATGGAATCACAAAAGACCCAGAATTGCCAAAGGAACCCAGAAGAAAAAGAACAAAGCTGGAGGCATAACTCTCCCAGACTTCAGATAAGACTACAAAGCTACAGGAATCAAAACAGCATGGTATTGGCACAAAAACAGACATACCGATATACAGAACAGAATGGAGAGCCACACACCTATGGTCAATTAATCTTTGACAAAGGAGGCAAGAATCCACAATGGAGAAAAAGTCTCTTCAGCAAGTGGTGTCAGGAAAGCTGGACAGTGGCATGCAAATCACTGAAGTTAGAACACTCACACTCCACACACACACAAATTTTAAATGGCTTAAAAACTTAAATATAAGACATGAAACAGAAATTCTAGTAAAGAACATAAGCAAGACATTCTCTGACATAAATCATACCAATGTTTTCTTAAGTTAGTCTCCCAAGACAATAGAAGTTTCTGCTTTTGCAAAAATAAGCAAATGGGACCTCATCAAACTTATAAACTCTGGCACAGGAAATAAAATAATAAACAAAATAAAAAGACAACCTACAGACTGTGACAAAATATTTGCAAATGAAGGGACCAGCAAAGGCTTAATTTCCAAAACATACAAACAGCTCATACAACTCAATAACAACAACAATAAAAACCCCAAACAACCCAATAAAAAAATGGGCAGAAGATGTAAATTGACATTTCTCCAAAGAAGACACACAGATGGCCAAAAGGAACATGAAAAGATGCTCAACATTGCTAATTATCAGAGAAATGCAAATCAAAACTACAATAGGTTATCCTTTCACACCAGTCAGAATGGCCATCATTAAAAAAAAATAGATACAATAAATACTGGAGAGCGTGTGAAGAAAAGGGAGCCCTCCTACGCTGTTGGTGGGAATGTAAATTGGTGCAGCTACTATGGAGGTTCCTTAAAAAGCTGTATGATCCACCATATGATCCGGCAATCCCACTCCTGGGCATATATCCGGAGAAAACTCTCAGATTAGATACATGCACCTCAGTGTCCATAGCAGCACGGTTTACAATAGCCAAGGTATGGAAAGGACCTAAATGGCCAGAAAAAAGGATAATACACACACACACAATGGAATACTACTCAGCCATAAAAAGAAATGAAATAATACCACTTGCAGCAACATGCATGGACCTATAGATTATCACACTAAGTGAAGTGAGTCAGAGAGAGACAAACAGCATATGAGATCACTTAGATGTGGAGTATAAAATGAGATACAAATGAACTAATTTTCAAAATAGAAACAGACTCACTGACACAGAAAAGAAACATGGTTACCAAAGGGGGCAAGCGGGAGGGAGGGATAAATAAAGAGTTTGGGATTAGCACATCCAAACTCCTGCATCTAAAATAGATAAACAACAAGATCTTACTGGATAGCATGGAGAACTATATTTAAAAAAGAATATACTTTTTAAAATTGTAGTATAATACACATATAAAGTTTACTCGAGAATACACTTTCATTTCTCATCTCTGAATAATGTCCCTTGAATGTCTCATTTGTTCAAATTAGATGGCTCTCTGCTATTTTTTACTTTGATATTTAACTTTTCAAATGTACCCTTATATTTGTGAGTCCAGGACTCTAGACGGGGGTCCCAGACGCCCAGCAGTTGTGCCCCCACCTCGGTCAACAGGGCTCCATGGGCAGGAAACAGGTGTGACTCACACATATATTCAGATGTTACCCGATTTATGTATACACCAGGCTGTTGAGGGATTTTTAATTGTCATTTTCATCAATATCATTAGATATAATCTCATTTATATTATTAAAACTAAATTTCAAATTAAAGAAAAAAGAGAAGAACGGTGTCAGAGTAGCCACACCTGAGAGCCGTCACCCAGGCCCTTGGGTTTTATTCCCCTGCTCTGTAATGGTCCAGTTCAGCTGGACGCCTGCAGACCCTTGGGCTGGACCCTGCGGCCACCCTTGACTCTCTCGTCGCCTCCTCCATGTTCTGCCTTTGGTTTTCGTCTTTGGTGCTGTTGACCCTTGAGGGTGCACAACCACACATCCTGGGAAGTGACCCCTGGTCCTCACAACACCCTTGTGCTGTAAACTAAGGACTTAAACTGAAGCAGAAATACGTGAAAATAAGCAACATTTACTGTGTGTTGAATGTCCACCATATTCTCATCCTCACGTCTGAACCAGAGTGAGTGGCTCGATTAAACCTCTGCCCAGCCCAGCAGTGAGAATCAATCCCTTACCTCCACTGCACAGGTGAGGAAACTGAGGCTCTCGGGGTCAAAGGTTGCAAAGCAGAGCTAGTCTGAACCAGTCAGCACCTCTCATCAACGTGGTCCTTGAACCCTTTGCCTGGGATGATTGAAGAAGGTCTGAAATTAATAGTCATGATTTTTTTTTTAATGTAAAGGTTTACACAACTTTATTAAGCAAACTCCTAATCTAGATACAATTGAAAAAAAAAAAAGCTTCCTGGTAGAGGAAGAAGTGGTTATGCAGTTTCCTATCAGGAAACTATTACTTTTCAGAAAGGAAGTCAACTTGTCCTTTAATGTCACAGAGAAAATGTTCCCAGATCTACAATCAAAATCACTCCTGTTACAATGTAAGTGCACCACTAAATTTTTTTTTTTTTGGTTGTTGTTAGAGATTTTTTTTTTTTAATGTGGATCATTCTTTTAAAGTCTTTATTGAATTTGTTACAATTTTGCTTCCATTTTATGTTTTGTTTCTTTGGCCCTGATGTACGTGGGATCTTAGCTTCCAGAGCAGGGATTGAGCCTGCAGCTCCTGCATTGGAAAACAAAATCTTAACCACTGGTCCACCAGCAAAGTCTCAATATTTTAAATAAGTTTAATTACATATTCAATGCAGATATTCTTTTTTTTTTTTTGTAAGACTTAAATATGATACTATGTGAACACCAAGTATTTGCTTCATTCCCCAGTTTAAGAAGCAGACAGGAAACAGCCCATCAGGGCTCTCCCCTACCCCCATCTCCCTTCAACTCTTAAGATTCAGGAAAAATAATCAGGCTTGACTTCTAGCTCAGAAGTAAGTCTAGGAACAGTCTCATATTTCTTCTGCCTGATTTTTTTTTTTCTGCCCAATATGTTCACGAGAAAGAAGACAGACTGTAGCCAGGATCTGTGGGTGTAGATTTCTGGGTTTCAGCTCCTGGCAACTCTTCCTCTTACCTGCGTGACCTCCGCTGAGTGACTAACCCTTTTTGTGCCTCTGCAGTAAGTGCAGGATAGAAAAAGGATTAAATGGATGAGGACAGACACAGCCCTGGGAACAGGGCCAGCCTCCAGGTCATGAACTGAACTGCACTTGACACCATACAGCGCCCTCAAGTTGGAGTCCTGCTTTTCCTTCAGAGCACATCATAAACACTTCCTCAAGTCATAAAGGTTCATTATACATGCCTAACAATCAAATATGGAAATGAATGCATCGTTGCTCGAAAGGCCGCATGCTGTTCTATGTCCGGGTATGTCCTGATTTGTTTGATCCGAGCAATCCCCCAGGGGAGGGCATTCAGGTAGTTTGCAAATTTTCAGTATTGTCAATAAGACAGTGACACTGAGTTTTAGAAATCTCTGGCATTTTTGGACAACTGAGGCTAGGAAATTTCCTAAGAGCTGGACAACGAGCTTTTGGTGCATTTAGACACACTTTCCTATGAAAGTCTTCTTGGAGCTCCTCTCCCAGCAGGAAAGCATAAGAGGGCCCTGTGGGACCACCGTCTCCTGGCTCCTCTGTGTCTGGGGTGGTCCCTGGTCAGGTGAAGAATAGGAGTCAACCGACAGGTTGAGAGAAGCTCAGCCCCAAACCAGGTCCCAGCCACGATCCTGGAACAAAGTCCTAGTGTTACTGCGATTCCATCACTCTGAATAAAGGCTAGACCTTGCACACCTGGGCTCAGCATTCACCCAGTTAGAGCCCCATGTCGGCTGACCACTATCCCCCAAAAGAGGAGAGGTTCAGGGGGACCTGTGGGGACAGGGTGCCTGTAGGGTGGGCAGGGGGGAAACCCAGTGACCAGGAGGCCAGAGAGTCAGTGGGAGAGGCCATCACAAAGAGAGCCCTGGGTCTCTGGGGTGACTACGACCCCAGTGACAGATAGCAAAGGATGAGAGGTGGTCACATGTTTCTGTCGTTTAGTTGCTCAGTCATGTCCAGCTCTGCGACACCATGGACTGTAGCTCCTCTGTCCATGGGATTCTCCAGGCAAGAATACTGGAATAGGTTGCCATGTCCTCCTCCAAGGGATCATCCCAACCCATAGGGCTGCAAAGAGTTGGAAACGACAATACTGAACAACAATTCTTATGTATTAAAAAAAATACCAAATTATAGGTTTCTAGTAAAACACTCAAGCACTTATTTTTTATATATATATTTTTATCTACTTATTTACTTGGCTGGGCCTGGTCTTAGTTGCAGCGCACGGGATCTTTAGTTGCAGCATGTGGGATCTAGTTCCCTGAGCAGGGATTGAACGCCTGACCCCTTGCATTGGGAACACGGAGTCTTAGCCACTGGACCACAAGGGAACTCCCTCAAACAACTTATGATCAAGAGAATTAGAAAGAAAATCTCCTCTTCCTCCATTCCCGGTGCTTACCCTACACAACCTCTCCAGACACATGCTGCGGTATGTCTGAGTGTGCCTGTCCAGACCTTTCTCCATAAACGAAGGACAGATGTGCCTGCGTCTACCGTGTTATAATGTTGCCGCTGTTGTTGTCCAGTTGCCCAACTGAACAGTCCATGTTGTTCAGTCATGTCCAACTCTTCGCGACCCTATGGACTGAAACATCCCAAGGTTTATGTTCCACAAATCAGTGATGCCATCCAGCTATCTCATCCTCATCCTTTGAGAGGAAACTCTCAAAGCTTCCTGTGCAACAGGAAGCACCATCTTCTCCTTCTGCCCTCGATCTTTCCCAGCATCGGGGACTTTCCCAATGTGCCATCTGTTCACATCAGATGACCAAAATACTGGAGCTTCAGCGTCAGCCTCAGTCCTTCCAGTGAATATTCAGGGTTGATCTCCCTTAAGATTGACTGGTTTGATCTCCTTGCAGTCCAAGGGACTTTTAGGAGTCTTCTCCAGCACCGCAGTCTGAAGGCATCAATTCTTTGGCGTTCTGCCTTCTTTATGGTCCAACTCTCATAACCATACACGACCACAGGGAAGACCATAGCCTTGACTACACGGACCTTTGTCAACAGAGTGATGTCTCTGCTTTTCAGCACACTGTCTAGGTTTGTCATAGCTTTCCTTCCAAGAAGCAAACCGTCTTTTGATTTCATGGCTGCAGTCACCGTCTGCAGTGATTTTTGGAGCCCAAGAAAAAAATTTCTCATAATTTTCACCCTTTCCCTTTCTATTTGCCATGAAGTAATGGAGCCAGATGCCATGATCTTAGCTTTTTTAATGTTTAATCTTAAGCTGGCTCTTTGACTCTCCTCCTTCACCCTCAACAAGAGGCTCTTTAGTTCCTCTTCGCTTTCTGCCATTAGAGTGGTGTCATCCGAGTATCTGAGGCTATTGATGTTTTCTCCTGCCTGTCTTGGTTCTGGCTTGTAACTCATCCAGCCCGGTATTTCTCATGATGTGCTCTGCAGATGAAACAAACAAGGTGAGAGGAGATAGTCCTGTCGTACTCCTTTCTCAGTCTTGAACCAATCAGTATGTGATGTGTGGGATTGTAAGGAAATCTCTAATTACGGTGTGACATACAGTTTCCCCAGATGAATGCCCCAGGTAGATCATAAAAGAAAAGTCCAGCTGCCTTGGGGGCCCCCCTCTGTCCCATCTTACTCCCTCTCCTTGTCTCCCCAAGGATAAGCACTCTCCTGATTTCTAACACAAGTTAGTTCATCTTTTTTTGCTGTCTGTTTGTTTTTTGTTCCAAACTAGTTTAAGAGTTCCACTTTCACTCCTCAATAGATTTTTATGTATTTCCTATATGCTTCTTCACTCATTATTTCATCTAGTTCTGAAGGGTTATTGAGCATCATCTTGATCAGCCAACCATCTTCACACCCAGATCTGTTAGTCCTGGATTTTCTGCTAGAGTTTCATTCATTTCAGTTACTTCTCCTGCGAGAGGAGATCAGAGTTCACTAGCAGCTTTCACACTTGTCAAAGCACTGAATTCCTCTTGTTTGTCCAATTCCAATTTGGTCTCAACTTTAAAGCAGACTACAGTAATAATAATAATAATAAAACAACTCTCAAAGCTTCCTGTGCAAAATTGCTGATTCCCCCTGTTCCAACACCGTTTTCAGTTGTTACCCATTCATGCTTGTCGTGAATGTACACACCCAACAGCAGAGAGGGGCCTCACGGCGGCCGCCCGTGGCCCCGAGGGCCACGGTGGGCTGGGCGCCTTGAGCGCAGATGACGCCCAGGCTGCAGACCCCGGCCTGCAAGCTCCGCGCCGCTCACAGCGCCATCTGTTGGCGTTATTCAGTCGCTAAGCCACGTCCGACCCTTTGCGACCGACCGCCGTGGACAGCAGCACGCCAGGCTTCCCTGTCCTTCACTATCTAGCTCGTCTTCTTTCCGTGCTTTGTATAAACACACTCCCCGCCAGAACCTATGGAGTCTGGCTTCTGTCACTCACTTATGTTTGAGGTCCATCCATTCTGCTTACCATCAGTTCTCACTGCTGGAGAGAATCCCACCCAGTTCTTCATCATCTATGCGGTTGATGGACATTGGCTAGGGGCACAGTGACCGTGGCAGAGCTTAGGAGACCATGAGGAGCCCGAGGGGAACAGAGAATGCGCGAGCCCTGAGGGGAAAGAACACAGTCCTGATGAATCTGGGCTTGGGCATTCTCTGTTCCCTTCGGGCCCCTCATTGCTCATGCGTCTGTACAACCAATCCCATCCATCCTTTCCAATCCTATATGGGGATAAGCGCTCATATTGGTCCTAATTTGTATTTTCCTGGTGTTACTGAAGCAAACTTGGGTCCGTGAACCCACAGTCAGTGCAGGCAGTCTACTGAGACCCGGTTGTGATGAAGGAAAGGGCAGAGCTTATTGCAGATGCCAAGCAAGGAGTCCAGACAGCCAGTGCTCAAAACTCCAACTCTCCGATGACCTTCAGATAAAAAATTTTCAGAGACACGGTGAGGGAGGGCATCATGCAGTGCGTGATCAGCTCGTGGACATTCTTCTGAATGGTGGGTGGTGAGGTAACTGGGAATCAACATCATTGACCTTCTGGTTCCAGTTGATCTGGGGTCTACATGCTCGTGGGCAACATACAGTTAACTTCTTCCACTTGCTGGGGGTTCCAGTATCTGCAAAACAGCACAGAGGACATGGCTCAGAATATTACCCATAGCTCTCGGGGAGATGCTAAATGCCCCTGATTTTGTTTAATGGCTAAACTATTATATTATTTTGTCTTGCTTGACTGTTGTCCGTTGTTTCTGCATTTTCTCACTTCTTCAATTAAATTTATTCTTTGGAACTCAGGAAGACCTAGGAGGCTAAAGATTTTCTACAGACAAGAAAGAGGTGCGTGGAAGACACGGGGTGGGGTCTGGGGGATCCTGCTTGGTTACACTAAGGAAAGATGAAAACAATGTGTTTGTTTACTCTCTTGAAGGGAAATCCTGTCCCTCTCACTCTTTCTTCCTGTAAAATTTGACTTGACCAGCTTGCTACTGGCTTTCCTATTACAGATGAAGTTCCATGACTTTGCTCGAAGATATTTGCTAATCTTCCTAAACACAGAATAATGTAAGACAGAGATGAGGGTCCCCTCGCTCCACAGCAGTTATAAGAGACCTTGCTATATCATAGAAGTAGTTCAAAGCACCAGTTCAATGACTCTGAACATCAGATGGAATCTTATATTCACGGAGCATCAGTGTTGATTTCGGGGTTGTTGGACTCTTTTGTGAACGCTCGTAGCTACTACCAAGTACAACAGGGTAATATTGGGAGTAGCTGGAGTCAGCTGCCTGGGTTCCAACCCTGTCTCCACCGCCTGCTGGATTCTAACACTTGACAAATTACTTGCTTCCCTGGTAGCTCAGCGGGTAAAGAATCCGCCTGCAATGCAGGAGATTCCTGGGTCAGGAAGATCCGCTGGAGAAGGGTCCCCTCTGTGCTTCAGTCCTGTCTTGTAAAATGGAGACAGTAATGGAACTTCCTCATAGGTGGCTGGGAGGCTTAAATGCCTTTGTTTATATTTATAGCTACACATATTATGAAGAGTGCCTGACCCATTGTGAGCAGTATACATGTGTTTGCTGTTATCCATTACTAGAAATCTGTCTCTGAAAACAGAGCATTAAACATTGTCACAAAAATGTTGTGTAAGACCCATACACTGACAGCATCGCTAAGAGGAGGTATGTATGTGTGTCTGACTCTTTGCAGCCCCTTGGACTGTAGCCTGACAGACTCCTCTGTCTGTGGAATTTTCCAGGCAAGAATACTGGAGCAGGTTGCCATTTCCTGCTCCGGGATATCCTCCTGACCCAGGGATCGAACGGAGTCTCTTGTGTCTCCTACACTGGCAAGCAGATTCTTTACCACTAGCACCACCTGGGAAGCCCCAAGAGAGGGTCAGTGAAAGTTGCTCAGTCGTGTCTGACTCCTTGCGACTATACAACTGTATAGTCCCTGGAATTCTCCAGGCCAGAATAATGGAGTGGGTAGCCTTTCCCTTCTCCAGGGGATCTTCCCAACCCAGGGGTCAAACCCAGGTCTCCTGCATTGCAGGCGGATTCTTTACTGTCTGAGCCACCAGGGAAGCCCAAGAGAAGGTGAAGGAGACCTAAATACATAGAGAGAGGTACCATGTTTGTGGATGGGAGGGTTCGCTATTGTTCACTGGTGTCAATCCTACAGGTTCCATGCAATCCCAATCCTGCCCCCTGGTGGTAGCTTTGCAATGTGTGGGCTTGGCCAGGCCAAATGACATTTCCCAGAGTTCCATTCCCAGAAGCTTTGGACCAGGCCCTGAGAGGACTATCCTGGCTGGTTTCCAGGGAGGACGTGAAGTGGCACCTCTTCTAGGTGCTCACGTGTTGATGCGCTGACCAGACTCAGCACGCTGGTGTGAAGCAGTAACTGTGCCTGCAGCGGCCAGGACTTTCCCACATCCCCCTGGTTGCATTTTTATCTCGCTGAAGAAGGGCCCCAGCAGAACACCCAGACCACTGAATGATTGTAGGGGTTTCTGTTCACCCTCATGTGCTCCACAGCTCATACTGAGGGTCCCAGCTTGTTCTCATTCACCCACACTTACACCCGTCTTCCCTTGCCAGCTGCTTTCTTGCAGACTTCAGCATCAGACATGAAGACAGCATCTTACAAAGACTACTTAGCCAGCCCCCACAATTCCAGAAAGTAGGAGTTCTGTAGGAAACCCTTATATGTGCCACGTGAGCCAGGAGTCCCACCTCTGGGTATACACTGGGAGGAAATGAAATCAGTGTGTCCGCGAGATAGCTTTGTGAGGCATTCCACGTTCACTGCACCATCGCTCACAACAGCCAAGACAAGGAGACAACCAAAGCGCCCATCAGTGCAAGAGTGGATAAAGGAGATACTGCAAACACACACGCGCATATCCTGAAATATTATTCAGTCGTGAAAAGAAGATCCTGCCATTTGTGACAATGTGGGTGAAAGCGGATGACGTTGTACTACATGAAATAAGCCAGAGAAAGACAAAACAAAGTATGTTATCATCCATGCGTGAAACTTCTTAAAAGTCAGACTCATAGAGACAGACAGTATAATGGTGGTTGCCAGGGGCGGTGGGGGAAATGGGGGAGATGCTGGTCATTGGGTACAAATTTTCAGTTATGAGTAAGTTCTGAGGATGTAATATACAGAATGGTGACTATAGTTAATAATCTTGTATTGGAAACTTGTAATTTGCTAGAAGTAGATCTTCAGAGTTCTCACCGTACAAAAGGTGACTCTGGATGTGTTAACTTGAATGTGGTCATCATTTTACAGCGTATATGTGTATCAAATCATCATGTTGCATATTCTAAATACATACAATTGTATTTGTCAATTATACCTCAATAAAGCTGGAAAAAAGAGAAGTCCTTATATGAAATGTGTGTATCACAGATGCCCTGACTCTCGATTGAGCCTTGACTAATGACTGCATCCCTGAAGTGTTACCCTCCTCCATCAACTATCCGAGAACATTAGTAAAATCGTAATGCTCATTCTACTTTGTGTGAGATGTTTTTGCTTCTTGGGGGATGTGATGAAGGCTGAGCCCTGAGTGTCCCTGGTACCAGTGGACAGTTGGATATTGATTTCCAGTGGGTTCAAGCTAGGGCATCAGGATCTGAATTGGATCCCGGCTTTCACCTAAACCAGCACGTTGCTAAATAATTCATGTGTTAAAGACATATTTAGAACTCATCAATCATTCAAAACAATAGAGAGCAAATTTGTAGAATATAATTGAACAGTACTTAAAATAAAATTTATCTCATAATATGCATGTATTAGAAAAGAAAAAAATTGATATCTGAGGCTTAAGTGATCAGTTCAAGAAAAGGGAATAACGAAAGGATTAACATCAAAACCTAGTACATTGAAGCAGACAAAGCTGAAAAATCTCTTCAAAAAAGAGAGAAAGGAAAAATAAACTATATTATGAGTAAAATGGAGTCATAGTTATAGATACCATAAAAAGTCTCTGTACCTTTTATAGAAGTATATGTCAGAAGATAATACTATGAACACACATCAATAGACCTGAAAAATGAGGCAGAATGAACAACTTTCTAGAAAAAAAATGATAGAAATTATGCCAACAGAAAAAGAACACATGAGTTAACCCTAAACCATGTAAAGAAATGCAATTACTAGTTTAAAAGTTCACAAAAGCAATCATATCATGTTAGCAGCCCAGAAAGTTTTATGCTGAGTTCAATCAACCCTATAAGTATCAGAACTAAACTTTCTTAAGAAATGAGAAAAAAAAAAAGTTAAGCTTCCCCCAGTTGATTTTGAGTCGTTACAATAATCTTGATTTTAAAACAAAGAAGAATGTGAGAAAGAAAAGCTATAACCATATTCGTTTATAAACATAGATGTGAAAAGCCATAATTAAATTGTTAGCAAATATTCATGCCAAGGAAGACTTAAAGAATATAAGACTTATGGACTTCCCTCGTGGCTCAGTGGTTAAGAAACTGCCTGACAATGGAGGGGACACAGGTTCGATCCCTGATCCGGGAAGATCCCACATGCCTCAGAGCAGCTAAGCCCATGTGCCGCAGCTCTTGGTTGAGCCTGTGCGCTGGAGTCTGGGAGTTGCAGCTACTGAGCCCACAAGCTGCAGCTGCTGAAGCCTGAGCGCCTGAGAGCCTGTGCTCTGCAACCAGAGAAACCACCGCAGTGAGAAGCCCTTGCAATGCAGCTAGAGAGTAGCCCCTGCCCCCTACTACTACAGAAAAGCCCGTGCATCACCGAAGGGCCAGCACAGCCCAAAATAAAGGGTACAGGATGTGTAATATTTATCCCCCTAGCTTAGAAGAATTTTCTTGGGACTTCTCTGGCAGTCCAGTGGTTAAGACTCTGAGCTTCCACTGCGTGGGGCACAGGTTTGAGCCCTGGTCAGGGAATTAAGGTCCTGCATGCCTTGCAGCATGGCCAAGAAATGAAATTTTAAAAAAAAATTAGATATCTGCCTCATATCATACACATGCATGGAAAAATGGATACATTTGAAAACATTAAAAATTAAAACATCTACCTATGGAAAGACTTCATGAACTAAAAGCCTAGTCATAGATTGGAAGAGAGTATCAGCAATGTGTATAACTGACAAAGGATTACTGTGCAGAATATTTAAAAATTCTTATAATGCAATAAGGAAAGACAAACTTCCTACTGGAAAACAGACAAAGGATGCAACCAACAATTCTAGGAAGGGGCAGGAAATTATAAGAAGACACTTGATCTCCCTAGAAGTCTGGAAAATGTAAAATAAAACCTCAATGAGATAGCTTTTCACATTTCATCAGGTTGGGGAAATGAGAGGTCTCATAACACCAGTACTGGTGAAAATATGGGGAATTGAAAGGTTGTTGCTGACCCATGAAAAGACGCTGGATTCTTGGCCTCCGGAAGAGAAGAATTCAATCTGGAGCCAGAGAAGAGGCTTGATCGCTCAGAGCTTTTGTGCAATCGAGTTTTATTAAAGTATAAAAAGGATAGAGAAAGCTTCTGACACAGACATCAGAAAGGGGCAGAAAGAGTACCCCCTTGCTAGTGTTAGCAATGGAGTTCAATTCAGTTCAGTTCAGTTCAGTCGCTCAGTTGTGTCCGACTCTTTGCAACCCCATGAATCGCAGCACCAGGCCTCCCTGTCCATCACCAACTCCCGGAGTTCACCCAAACTCATGTCCATCAAGTCGGTGATGCCATCCAGCCATCTCATCCTCTGTGGTCCCCTTCTCCTCCTGCCCCTAATCCCTCCCAGCATCAGGGTCTTTTCCAATGAGTCAACTCTTTGCATGAGGTGGCCAAAGTACTGGAGTTTCAGCCTCATCATCAGTCCTTCCAATGAACACCCAGGGCTGATCTCCTTTAGGATGGACTGGTTGGATCTCCTTGCAGTCCAAGGGACTCTCAAGAGTCTTCAACATCACAGTTCAAAAGCATCAATTCTTTGGCACTCAGCTTTCTTCACAGTTCAACTCTCACATCTATACATGACCACTGGAAAAACCATAGCCTTGACTAGATGGACCTTTGTTGGCAAAGTAATATCTCTGCTTTTTAATAGGCTATCTAAGTTGGTCATAGAGTTATACACCTTCTAATTAGTCATTACAATGAATCAAAAGAATGTCTCAAGTTGGTGAAAATTTTTACCAGACCTACTCCCATAATTTACATTTTAGGATAACAAGATTAGAATTTAACAATAGAAAGATCCTCCAGACCCACTCCCATAATATATATTCTAAAATATTAGGATTAATCAGAAGGTTTTCAGGAAGGAGAAACTGTCCTCCAGCCGGATACATTGTTGCTGTATAATCCCTAGAACAGAGTTTAAACTGAGTTGCGTAATTGACCAAGGAATGTAGAGGGAAAAAAAGTTTGTCCTTTTCTCCTCCTTGAGAATTCCAGACCCCTAATTTCCTCTTCGAGAGCCCCAGACCCCTTTCTCCTCCTTGGGGACACTGGACTTCTTATCAATCTGCCTAGGAACTGACTCTCTCAGAATGGTAACATTTTTTGTTTCTTCTGGAAGGGTCTGCTAGAGTTTCCCTGGTGGTCCAGTGGTTAACACTCTGAGCTTCCAAGGCAGGGGGCCCAGGTTCAATCCCTGGCTGGAGAACTAGATCCCACATGCTGCAACTAAGACCTAGCCCAGCCAAACAAATAGGTAAACTTTTTTTTTTTAAAGCAATTTGGCAGTGAGTGCCAAGTAAGGCATTTTATTCCCACAAGATGTCCATCCTCTAAGGGCAGCAAAAGCCCAGCTAAAACAAGCCATGTTCCAGGCCTCCGGGTGAGGTATTGTAGCAATGAACACGACCTCTGGGAAGGCAGGTACAGGGCAGTTTCAGCTCTGGGTGTTAAGCAGCAACTAGCGTATTGAGAGCAGTATTACACCGTCATTGTCCAGGCGGCAACCAAAGCAGTCTTGTGGGTCACAGGCTGGCCTGGGCTAAAAGTCTGTGTCACTTGTGCACAGTGAACATCTGTGTGCAAATTTGTATGTTGAAGCCCTGTTTTTGAGTCCAAACTCATACTGCTCTCCATGGTATATGCCGATAAATTGAGAGAAGAGGTGTCAGGGCAAGGAATAGTGACTGTATTAGGAAAGCCTGCAGACCAAGAGCACGGTGGACTAGTGTCCCAAAGAACCACCTTATCCAAGTTAGAATTCAGGCTTCTTTAATCCTAAAAGGGGGGGGAGGTGTCGCTGGTTGCTGTGAGAATCCTTTGTTCTTGCAGCTGTCCAGGTAAATCTGGTCCCCATGTTCCTGTAACCCTCCAACAAGAGAACTGTTACTTTCTGTTCTGCAACTTTTAATCTCTATGTGAATGGGAAAGGGCCTTTAAAGGTCAGAGGCTGGCTGGAGACTGGTCTGTCACATATAGTCCTGGCTCTAGGCAGCATTCTTATATGCGTGTGTGTGTGTGTGTATTTAAAGTAATCTTTATTGATTGATTTTCCCTTTTCTTCGTTTTGGCTGTGCTGCAAGGCATGTGAAGATCTTAGATTCCCGATCACGGATTGAACCCTACCGTGGTGGTGAAAACGCCAAATCCCAACCGCTAGACCACCAGGGAACTCCTTGACTTCCCCCTTTTCAAAAGTGCCAACAAAGTGTTATTTACAAAAAATCCTGTGGTTAGTCTGGGGCCAGCGTCCACCACTCCTGCTTTAGAGTGGGACCCAGAACCTGAATCCATGGGAAATTCCAAGCAACATTGGTTTAAAAGGCTGCAGAGCCAGCGTGACTGAGTGCAGGCTGCAGAGCTCAAGGGTTCAAGCTAAAGGAACAGATTCAACCTGGAGTCAGGTTTGTTCTTCTCTGTATAGCCCGAACACCAAGCAGGCTGGAACTTGGAGGTGGGAATGATTTTGGATGCGGTCAGGAGCAAACGGCAGCACCCGGCAACTGGAAGCAAGATCTTCATTTCCCAGACCAGGAGTCCTAACCCCTGGACCACAGGAGTCAGCAGGTAAGACTAAGGTTCCTAGTCTTGCCTGCCTAATCAAGAATGAATTCAGGCAAGGAGGCAGAGGGTAAAGAGTAAAGTAAAAAGGTTATTGAAAAGAAAAAGTACATTCAGAAAGGCACGGGGGTGAGCTCAGAGAAATTAGCAACTTTGGGAAGTTTAAATCCTTTATAATAAATCCTTCATAAAAGGGCAGTTTTCCAGGTCTATGTCTTCCCTCAAGCCAATCACCTTACTTTGTCCTCCCTGGTTAATTTGTCTTAGGACCCTCCCCTGGGGTGCACACGCCCACCCTAGCCAAGTTGGATCTTGAAGTGAAGGCTTCTGGGAGGAGCAAGACTCATCATGGCCTGGAATTATCCTCTGACTTTTGATTCCAAGGCTTCCCTGGTGGCCCTGGGTCGGGAAGATCTCCTGGCAAAGGAAATGACAACCGCCTCCAGTATTCTTGCCTGGAGAATTCCAAGGACCGAGGAGCCTGGCGGGCTACAGTCCATGGGGTCGCTAAGAGTCAGGCAACTAAATACTTTTCTACTTTCTTTCTTGACTCCAAGGAGAGTTTCTGTGTTTGTAGGGTCTCCTCTGTCAGACAGGGTTTTTTTCCCTTCATTGTCCTTGTCGTGATTATCCCCTTGAGGGAGGAGTCAAAGACTGGCTATTGACCCTGTAAATTCCTTAACTGGAACCCACCTATCTCTTATCTCAGGAAATGCAACCAGAAGGGTGGCTTATTGTAAATTTCCAACCTGGAGCCCACCAGTCTCCTTCCTCATAAAGGCCACACACCCTCATGGCGTCCATTCATTCAACAGGCAGGTGTAGAGCGAGGCGCAGATTTGGGCTGGGTGAGGGCGTAGGGTGGAGAGGGATCCAGCCTGCCCTCCCCCGGTGGGAGCGGGGCCGAGGTCTGCTCTCTTCAGCCAGGATCTGGCCCATCCCCCTCTTGGGCATCTTTACTTTCTCTTTCCCTTTGCAGTAACGTCAGGTCCTACCCCATGGAGGGGCCTGGCCCCATCAGAAGCTGAGCTCAGCCAAGAGGGAGGGCCCAGGGGAAGGTGGATCTGAGCCTGAGGAAGCAAAGCACCCCGGGGGCCCTCCCACCCGGGGCCCTCCTCCCACCCCCGGTGCCAAAGCAGGAAGGAGGGCGGGCTTCCGCAGAGCCGGCCTGGGAGGTCACTCACAGATAAGGGGTTTTTCTATCCGAGAGTCCTGAGAGAGGAAGTGGAGCCCCCGCACTCAAGACAAAGGCCAGGGCTGCAACCAGCCTGCCGAGGCTACAGCCAGATGCCCTGGATCAGGTACTGCTGCCCGCCTGCTCTGTCTACTGGGCCCCCTCTCCCGAGGTCTCTAGGGCTGTGTCTTGTCCCTCAGCCTCCTTCTCCCTGAAGTCTCTGCAGCTCCAGCCCCGTTCTTTTTTCCCCTCTGGCACCTTTTCTGAAAGGACCCTCTCCCACTTGGAGTCTGCCCTGTTCCGGGGATGGGGCGCCCACTCTTGCTTCGAACTGGCCCCTCCCACACCTCCACGCCTCTCTGAGGGTCCTCTGGCCCAGCTCCCAGTCTGAAATGCTGTCGGGCGAGTTCTCTTCCCGCCTGTGCTGGGCTGCACCCTCTATGAACACTTAGAATTTGGCCAAAGGATGGCTGAAGCAGCTGGTGGATTGTGTTTACAGCACTCCGATCCATTTTCTCTACTGTTTAGACCACTGTAAGCACAGTGTGAGAATACTTTTCTGAGGCAAGTAGAGACATCCCTTCTTCCAAGGATACCTCAGCTCTGAGCAGAAAAATAAATGGTTTTATTTACAACCATTGGTTTAAATAAATCCATTAAATGGTTTACAACCTGGCCACACCTTAGGTGACCATGCTTCACGATTATACCTGTACCACGAGCCTAGAATCGAGGAAAGATCAGAGGAAGTGCTCCTGTTTTAAAAGTGAGAAAGAAAGAAAGCCACATCCAAGACTTCACATGGCTGCAAGGTCACAGATGGCACAGCGGGAAATGGCCTGGTCTGGCCCAGCTCCATCACTTACTGCTGTGTGACTTGGGCGGGCCACTTGCCCCCTCTGTATCCCTGCTTCCTCTATAAAATGGGCTTGGCTCCCGTGGATTTTGGGGGAGGAGTCGATGAGTTCAGATACAGAGAGCACTTGAAACAGTAGCCTGAGCTGGTGAGTTTAGGTGTTAACAAACTGAAACAACTATTGATACCATGTATAAAATAGATAACTAAGGAGAACCTACTCTACAGCTCAGGGAACTCCACTGGGTGCTCTGTGACAACTTAAATGGGAAGGAAATCCAAAAGAGCGGGGATGCATGCTTGTGCATGGCTGATTCACTCTGCCGGACCATAGAAACTAACACCATGTTATGAAATAACTTTACTCCAACAAAAATTTGCACAAGCAAACAAATGCACAAGTGAAAAGTCAGGGATGAATGGAACTGAAAGGACAAAGGCTATTATTTTGTAGTGCGGAGGTTTTTATTACTTTTTTAATGTTTTACTAATGGTAGGCAGGAAAACTGGAGTGGGGATTAGGGTGCTATAGGAAAGAGCAGAGCCTGGGCCCCAGGGGGAGGCGTCACCCACCCTGCTGACCCAGCATCCTCTCCTCTTCCCCAGTCTTCCTTCCTGCCGGCAAAGGCAGCAGGAAATTCCCAAGGCCCAGGAGGGTTGTTGGGAAGCTGAGCACCAAGAGTGGCCAGGGTGTTGCACTCAGGAGACACCAGCTGGGAGGAATGCCCAGGTAGAGGTGGAAGGGGGCGCTTTCTGCATTTTCTCTTTTCTCTTTTTATCTCCAGCGACCACGTGGCGAGGTTAGATCCTGAAACCTTCTACTTCCAGTTTCACAACCTACTCTATGCCTATGGGCGGAACTGCTCCTACATCTGCTACCGGGTGAAAACATGGAAACACCGCTCACCTGTCTCCTTCGACTGGGGAGTCTTTCATAACCAGGTACGGGCCCCAGGAAACTCATCGCATTTATTTGGTGCCTTAGAATTGCAGTGCGGGCAGCACAGATTCAAGTGCCGCCGGCATTGTGTCCCGCCAAGGGAGGAAAAGCCCGGGAGCAGGGAGTGGATGGGCAAACTGTCGAAGTTTCAGGATCCTTGCACAAGTCGTTTTCCCAAAGTTGTGACCGGGGGATATAATCACAACTGCCATTCATTCGTTCTCAGACTATGTTATGTCAGATACTAGGAAAATTCCTTTCGCAGTGTGTCCAGTTTTTATCAAAAATGCAGTTATAGGGACATCCCTGGCGGGCCAGTGGTTAAGACTCAGTGCTCCCAGGGTAGGGGGCATGGAAAACTAACATCCTGCAAGCAGTTTGGTGGGGCCTAGATAAATAAAAGAATGCAGATATAGCAGTGATGGGGATTCCTGGATTGTTCAAGCCCTAAAGAATCTGCCTGCAGCGCAGAAGATGCGGGACACACGGGTTCTTTTCTGGGTTTGGGAAGATCACCTGGAGAAGGAAATGGCAGCCCACTCCAGTATTCTTGCCTGGAAAATTCCATGGACAGAGGAGCCTGGTGGGCTACAGTCCTTGGGATGGCAAAGAGTTGGACAAGCAGAGGCACACCGCAGTGATAGTGTCCGATGTCTTTGCCCAGGGTAATAGTTCCAATCTAGTTCCTGTTTTGGTGTCCCTCTGTCACAGGTAATATAAAGGTTCATAAGCCAGTTGATAATGTGGAGAAAATTGTAATCAGTCCTATGCCATTTGGAGGCTCTCAGGGAATTCTGTGTCTTTCCATACATTTTCCTAAGACCTTAGCCTGTGAAGTCTCTACTTGACGCTCCTGAAACCTCATACTGGATGGCAGTTGACATCCCACCAGGCTTTGTTTAGAGTCTGCTGGTGGTGGGTCTCTGAGTTGTCATCGAGCTTGGCCTTTAGCTTTGGAGGAAAGCATGTGGGCCTCCCTGGTGGCTTGGTGGTAAAGAATCCGCCTGCCAGTGGAAGAGATGCAAGAGATATGGGTTCCATCCCTGAGTCAGGAAGATCCCCTGGAGAAGGGAATGGCAACCCACTCCAGTATTCTTGCCTGGGAAATCCCATGGACAGAGGAGCCTGGGGGGCTACAGTCCATGGGGTCACAAAAGAGTTGGACACGACTTAGCGACTTAACAACAATGACGTGTTTAGGAAGTCTGGTCTATTGTGTTCCAGTGCCGATCAGATCCTAGCAGCTGCTCTGCTGGTTGGGTCCTCGCCTGCCACACCCATTCCTCTTCTGTGCCTAGGGCTTGGGATCTCACAGGGGAGACCCGCAACCTTCATCCTGCCTGTCAGCCAGCTGGCTTTGAGCACATGGCCAGGTCTCCTGGATGACCACTGCAGCATCAGCAGTGCCTAATAAGTCCACTGTCCTGTGGCTCCTGGGTCAACATCTCACCAGTCCTGCAAAATGTCCCCCACCCGCCTGCAGCCTTTTCAGAACCTTCCTGGGGAAGGCAGCTGTCATGGGCTGGGTGGGGTAGGAGTGTGCGCCATAGCAATATTACCCCATCAAAATATAATCCAAGTCATACATGTCATCTGACTTTTTCTACTACCCAGTATTCAAAAGGTTAAGAGAAATCGATGAAATTAATATTGATAAGATATTGGGCAATGCAGTCATCCCTCTGTATGGAGCGGGAGGTTGGTTCCAAGAACCCTGCTAACACCAAAATCTGCAGATACTGAATTCCATATGTAAGGTGGCATAGCATTTGCGTATAACCTACCCACATTCTCCCATATACTTTAGATTATCTCTAAAGTGATATCTGATACAATGTAAATGCTACATAAACATTTGTAAATACGATGTAGATGTAAGTGAAAGAGGAGAGTGAAAAAGATGGCTTAAAACTCAGCTTTCAAAAAACTAAGATTATGGCATCCAGTCCCATCAGTTGATGGCAAATAGATCGGGGAAAAGGGGAAACGGTGACAGATTTTATTTTCCTGGGCTCCCAAACCAGTGTGGATGGCGACTGCAGCCAGGAAATTAAAAGACGCTTGCTGCTTGGAAGAAAGCGTATGACAAGCCTAGACAGTGTATTAAAAAGCAGACATCTCTTTGCTAACAAAGGTCCGTATAGTCAAAGCTATGGTTTTTTCAGTAGTCATGTACAGATGTGAGAGCTGGATTATAAAGAAGGCTGAGCACCAAAGAACTGATGCTTTCGAATTGTGCTGGAGAAGACTGTTGAGAGTCCCTTGGACTGCAAGGAGATCCAACCAGTCAATCCTAAAGGAAATCAAGCCTGAAAATTCATTGGAAGGACTGAGGCTGACCCTGAAGCTCCAATACTTTGGCTACCTGATGCAAAGAGCTGACTCACTGGAAAAGACCCTGATGCTGAGAAAGATTGAGGGCAGGAGGAAAAGGGGACAGTAGAGGATGAGATGGTTGGATGGCATCATCAACACAATAGACATGATTCTGAGCAAACTCCGGGAGATGGTGAAAGACAGGGAAGGCTGGAGTGCTGTAGTCCATGGGGTCATAAAGAGTCAGATACAACTTAGCGAATGAACAAGATATTATGTAAATTGTTGCCAGCCAGGCAAATTCAAGTTTTGCCTTTTGAAACTTTCTGGAATTTCCTTTTTCTGAATAATTTCAATAGGTGGTTGGTTGAACCCACAGATGAGCAGCCCTCAGATATAGAGAATTGACTGTATATCTAAGCTATATGCTTATATGTATTTTCTAATGCATAACTAATCTAAAACTTCATGAGATAGTTTGCATTCTTTTTTGTTCATACTAAGTCACTGAAACGAACTGTGTTTTTTATTTTTAATATTTATTTATTTGGCTGCTCCAGGCCTTGGCTGTGGCATGTTCTTTTAGTTACAGCATACAGGATCTGTTTTAGTTGCGGCCTGTGGGGTCTAGTTCCCTGACCGGGGATTGAACCCCACCGCCCTGCATTGAGAGCATGGAGTCTTAGCCACTGGACCACCAGGGAAATCCCTGAACTATGTATTTTCACACCTACCACACATCTCCCTTCACTCGAGCCACACGTCAGGTGCTCTGTAGAGGTGTGTGGCTGGTGGGTTCCCTGAGGTGCAGGGCAGCTCTGTGAGCCTCCTAGCAGACAGCACCCAGGGAACCAACCTGGACCCCAGAGGGCCTGGCACGAAGCCGGACTCAGGATACTTTTAGAATGAATGCTTGAGAGGATGGATGTTGGGATGAATGGATGACTGTGGGAAGGGACAACTAAGGAAGAAAAGAAGGGAGGGGATGGATGGAGGGAAGGGATAACTAGTAAGCCACCTGCCTCTGGGACACCAGCCCCTGACCCCTCCTCCCCCCACCACCCGCCCCGGCCACATGGCCCGCTCTGCCGCCAAGAACAACCGCGCTTTCCTCCTCTGTCTCTCCCAGGTCTATGCTGGGACTCACTGCCACAGCGAACACCGCTTCCTGTCTTGGTTCTGCGCCAAGAAGCTGCGCCCTGATGAGTGTTACCACATCACCTGGTTCATGTCGTGGAGCCCCTGCATGAAGTGCGCCGAGCTGGTGGCGGGCTTCCTGGGGATGTACCAGAATGTGACGCTGAGCATCTTCACCGCCCGCCTCTACTACTTCCAGAAACCACAGTACAGGAAGGGGCTGCTCAGGCTGAGTGACCAGGGAGCCTGTGTAGACATTATGTCCTACCAAGGTGAGAGCAGAGGGGGCTGGGGGGCTGGGCGAGGGGAGGGATAGGGGGCGCCTAGAATACCCCCCAAGGAAGGGGGGAGTGGGAGGGGAGCCTGGGGAGCGGGGAGGAGGGCCCAGGGCACAGGGAGGACAGGCCCAGCTCAGACAGCTCTGCTTTCCTCTTTATCTCAGAATTCAAATACTGTTGGAAAAAGTTTGTATACAGTCAGAGGAGGCCCTTCAGGCCTTGGAAGAAACTGAAGAGAAATTATCAGCTGCTGGCTGCAGAGCTTGAGGACATTCTCGGGTGAGGGCTTCCTTAGCCTGCCCCTTACCCCGGCCCACGGCCTCCCCCTCACCTCCGCCCACCGTCACCTCCCTTCTCAGCCTCCTCTTTCCCCCGGTCCTGCCGGGCCCCTGCCCTTGAACCACCCTGTCTTTCCTTGGTCCTCTCTCCTTTCTTCCCCCAGCGTCTCCCTCTCCCCTAGCAAGGGGCCCCCGCCTCCTCCCATCTCACGCGCTGACCCAACCTTGTTACTGAGCTGAACATAAGTGGGTGTGAGCATGTATACATGTGAAAACGAGATTTGAAACAACAACCCTGAAGCCTGACCTGACTAATCAGAGAACGAGGATTCCTGATGGGAGTGACTGTATTCATTCGCTAGGGTATCGGCAACAAAACTCCACAGACTGGGTGACTTAACAAGAGGCATTTCTTTTCCTCGGTGTCATGGAGGCTAGAAGTCCTAGCCCAAGGTGATGGCAGGCTGGGTTTTCCTGCGGCCTCTCTCCTTGGCCGCAGGTGGCTGCCTTCTTGCTGTGTCCTCAGATGGCCCTTCTTCTGTGCGTGACTTCTGGGGAGCCCCTGGTGTCCCTCTGTGTGTCCCAGTCTCCTCTGCTTATAAGGACGCTGGGGCTTCCCAGCTGGCGCTAGCGGTAAAGAACCCGCCTGCCAATGCAGGAGACGTTGGAGATGCAGGTTCAATCCTGGGTCAGGAAGATCCCCTGGAGAAGGGCATGGCAACCCATTCCAGTATTCTTGCCTGGAGAATCCTCTGGCCAGAGGAGCCCAGTGGGCTACAGACCATACTGTTGTAAAGAGTCAGACACGACTGAAGCAACTTAGCACACATAAGGACATCAGTCAGATCAGAGTAAGAGTCATGCTAAGACAGTGGTCCCCAACCTTTTTGGCACCAGGAACCAGTTTCATGGAAGACAGTGTTTTTCCACGGACTGGAGGGTTGAGAAGAGGATGGTTTGGGGATGATTCTCATAAAGAGCGTGCAACCTAGGTCCCTTGATTGCACAGTTCACAGTAGGGTGTGCACGCCCGTATGTGCGAGCTAAGTTGCTTCAATCATTTCCAACTCTTTGCCACCCCATGGACTGCAGCCCGCCGGGCTCCTCTGTCCATAGGATTCTCCATGCAAGAACACGGGAGTGGATTGCCAAGCCCTCCTGCAGGCGATCTTCCTGACTCGGGGACTGAGCCCTGTCTGTGCTTCTGTGAGAGTCTAATGCTGCCCCTGACCTGATGGGAGGCGGAGCTCAGGCAGTAATGTGAGCGATGGGAAGCGGTTGTAAACGCAGATAAAGCTTTGCTTGCTTGCCCACCGCTCACCTTCTGCTGTGCAGACCCATTCTAACAGACCACAGACAGGTACCAGTCCATGGCCCAGAGACTGGGGACCCCCGCTCTAAGAGCTTGCTCTTAATTCAGTCACTGCCTTCAAGGTCCTGTCTCAGTTATGGTCACATTTTGAGGAAGTGGAAGTGGGGACTTCAGAATATGGATTTGGGGCTCACAGTTCAGCCCCTTCAATGACCAAGGGCATCTCTGAGCTGAGCGGGCGCAGTGACAGCAGAATCCTGGTCCTGTGTGTCTCTCTCCAGGTTATGCCCCCACCCCTTGACCCTGACTCGTCTGCTTCCATTCTAGACCTTGGTGCCCCCACAACCCCACCCTCACCCCTCGGTCACTCTGACATCATCACAGCCCGTGCTCACTCTGCTCATTCCTGGTCCCATTCCCACACTGCTGCCAGTGATGAAGCGCTGAGGATGGTGATGGAGAGTGTGTTTGGGGGGCGGGGGGTAGTTAATGATTAAGTTTACATTTAAATAAGCCTTTAGGGGAAAAATTAGGATTGGGCACGGAAGGATTGAGACGATCAGAGATTCTCCCAAAAGCAGAACAGAAAGTGGAAGGGCCGCCAGGAGTCAGGTCAGAGACCACAGCTCGGCTGCTCAAGGTAGACCAGAATGTGAGTATCTGGCCCTGTGATTGCGGAGCCAGCAGCCACATAAATGCACCGAGGAGGAGGAGCTCGGTGGAGATCCCAGAAAGGGTGGCGGGAACTGTGGCAAGGGGTAAAGAGAGTAAGCTCCTGATGAGCTGGGTTTCTGGGCCACCAGAGGCCCAGGAAGCACCAGCAAGTGGGAAGCTGTCGGTTTGGAATCTGCCATAAAGTCCTCGTGGAGAAGGTCGGGGGTCCCACTCCTCTTGGCATCTGGCTGTGAATTGTCAGTGGCAGCAGTTGCTTGTCCAATTGCTCTCCCCTCCTGTTTGCACTGCTGCCTGGGGGTCCTGAGCAGAGTCCCAGGGGGGTGGGGGGTGGGGGTCCCTGGCTGCTTCAGCTCATCTGCCTCGATGCCCTCCCTGTCGGTGTTTCCTTCAAGGAGGGAGGCACAGACGGACCCGCCTGTGGATGAGGCACTTCCTGATTGTCTCCAGCATTAAAAGGGCCACAGTGGCCAGCTTCAAATGTCCTGCTCCCAGCACGCCTGCGTCTAATTGGCTCCAAATGTCCTGTTCCCAGCACACCTGCGTCTAATTGGCTCAAAATGTCCCGCTCCAGCCCGCCTGCATCTCGGCCCGTCTCAGGCAGCTCACGGGGATCTCTAGGGCCGGGCTGGAGGATTGCTGTCATTAGGGAAAGGCCAGCAAAGGGTTTCAGCCTTCTTGTCCACCCTTCCTGCTTCTCAGGCCAGGGGCAACTTAGCTCTCTGAGTCTGACCAACACTTCAGTGTGCAGATCTGATCAGTCTTCCCAGAAGGACCCAGATTGTTCTAGAATTTTCCATTGGCTGTGACCCTGGGCATTAGGACAAAGGGAAGTAAAGGGGACAGCATTCTTGTAGATCCTCTAACTTCCTACTCAAGCTCTTGTTACCCCCGAGGCCACACCAGGGCCTGTGGGGCAGAAGGGTGGGTGTGCAGGGTCTGTGTGAGGGAAAAGTTGACTTAGTGTGTAGTCTGGACCGGAGGTGGCTGTGACTGCTCTAAGACCTCCTCCCTAGGTTTCCCCTTTCCCCGGAGCTGCTTTTTCATCTGGAGGTCTTGACATGACAAGGGGCAGCTTACCCCTTCTTTTGTACCCACCCTCCGCCCACTCCTTTTAATGGAACAATGGGGAAGCAGGAGGAGGGAGCCGGGCCAGGCTGCCTGGACAGCTTTCCAGTTCTTTCATGCATTTGCTGTGTGACCTCGAGAGAGTGTCTTGGCCTCTCTGTGCTAGGACCTCATCTAAAATGTCAGGATAACGATCCTCCCTGCTCGAGGCTGTTGGGGCGCTGGGGTGGCTGGTGGTGTACAGATCTGCCCAACACAGTGCTGGAGGTGAAGATTTAGAGTGCTGACCCCCGGTGCTCCTTTTCCACCCTGCCCAGGGTCTTGCCAGGGTACTAAATGACAACAAAGTGCCAAGCCGGGGTGGGGTGGAGAGAGCACCAGCCTGCCCCTCCCCCAGTGGGAACAGCCTCTGTCTTGCTCTCTACAGCCAGGGCCTGGCCCAGCCCCTCGCCAGCATCTTTACTTTCTGTTTCCCCTTGGCAATAATGTCGGTCCATCAGAGGCTGGGCTCTGCCAAGAGGGAGGGCCCCAGGGAGGGTGGGTCTGAGCCTGAGGAAGCAAAGCACCCCGGGGCCCTCCCACCCCTGGTGCCAAAACAGGAAGGGGGTGGGACCTTGGCTGAGATGGCTGGGAGGTCGCTTTCAGATCAGGCGCTGTCGTAAAAGCAAGGGTCCTGGGAGTGTCTATGACGGAGGGCTGGGCTGGATCAGGCCTTCCTGGGCGAGGAGATTGTGTTTGGACTCCCCAAACCAGGTAAGTCAAGAGCCCAGGAGGAGGAAGAGGATGGAGAAACAGAAAACCAGCCTAGGACTTCCCACCTCGGCTTCTCCAGGCCAGAAGGGCACCTGCCACTCAGAAAGCTGTGGGGGAACATTCTCAGATAAGGGACTCTCCCAAGGCCAAGGGCAGCCTGCTGAGAGGGAGGTGGAGCCAGAGAGCCCAGTGCCAGGGCAAGCCGAGACTGCCAACAGGGCTGGAGCCAGGCTGCGGGGACCAGGTATCGATGCCAGTTCTTCTCTCAGCCTCGGGCTCTGCCACCATCCACTCCCAGCCCTGGGTTCTCTCTCTGGCTCCTTCCCTGCAGTGCTCCACTTCTGTTCATCCTCTTGCCTCAGACTCCCAGCCCCGCCCCTGCCACAGCCTGTCTGTCTGTGTCCCTGGCCATCTCTCTGTCTGGCCCTGGCCATATCCCATAGACATGGCCCCCAGGTCTTCCTGAAGCTTTCTGTGCACCCTCAATCCTAGACTTTAAGTTCAAGGATGATTGAAACAATGTCTGGAGTCAGCTACAAAAGCGTTTTTGTAAAACTGTTTTAAAGGCACAATTTTGCAAAAGAATACTCTCATTTCTACTCTGTGGAGGGAAAACTCTCCAAGATAAGAAGATAACTCATTTCCCATGAAGACACTACCAAGTGTGAAAAATTCAATTGGTCTTTAAATACTTCTTAAAGGTTGTTTCTGTCACACCTACAGTTTTAGCTATTCAAGGTCAAGGTGCAACATACGTGCTATGAAGATAAATCCTCTTGTCTGAAATGTGAAGGGTCTAAGCCTTGAGTTGTCTGGATGTCCCCAGGACAGGGGAGTTTCCCAGAACGTGGAGACTTCAGGGCTAAAATCAGGAAGACTCTGGGCAGACGGGGCAGTGGTTGTCTCGGATGTGCTGCAAATGGGATTTCCCTTCTGATCTGGCCGCCAGTTCCCCTCACCGGGAGTATGAACTTTAGGGGAGGTCAGTGGCGGGTAACAAAAGGTCACAGTCCAGAGATGGTCTCTTTAGCAGTTGTTCTCCAAATCCACCTAAACTTTTACTGATTAACACGAGGGATGTTAGGTTTCCATTGATGAGATGTTTCCACTGGTGAAATCTGTGGCTTTGCTAATTAGAATGCCAGATACCAGAAATGGTTTTTCATTGATGGAACCGGTGGTATTTCAGTGAGTCAGCAGGAAATATGGCAAAGCTTTTCCGGCCTTGTAGGATAATGTTACAACCCAGGGTCCAGGCTGTGAGGGCATCCTTGGTTTGGTTCCTGTGTCCAGATGCCAGTTCCGATGCTCTGAGGTCACCTGTGTCTGATGCGATGATAGGCCAAGTGACATTACCGTGGATGGTGGGTCCAAAAGGACAGTGGTCTGAGGCCATCAAGCCTCCCAGGCTTGTTCAGATTGGCATCTGCTTGGCCTTGAGTGTCCACTTGCGGTGGGGCTCCGGCCAGAGCGTGTCTTCCTACACCTCCCTGGGGTCTGGCAGGAAGGCTCCTGGTTGTATCCACCTGCTTCAATTTGTGCAAAGCCAGCAGCATTTATTGAAAAGAAATGGGGTTTATTGAAATCCCATGGACAGAGGAGCCTGGCAGGCTACAGTCTATGGGGTCACACAGAGTCAGACACGACTTAGTGACTAAACAACTCCGAAGCCCTGGGGGTGTCTGGTCTACAACCCATCTCCTCTGGCCTCAGGCACCCTGATCGGATTCTGATCAAGATACAGATGCTTGAGGAGGGTGGGGTTAATGAGTGAGTGAGTGAGTGAAGGAATACCTAATGAAGGGAAGACGGAGGTCCTTTCCTTGTGCTATGGGCAAGCTCACATACTAGAACCTGGTGGTTCTGCATCTCCACATGGGCTGGGCCACTTTGCAATGTATTACATGAAGGAAAGCAAGATACAAAATAAAATACTTTACAGAGTACAAGCGTAATGGGCGGGGGGAGAAAAAGCTAAGTGAGTGCTTCCACCAAAAGTGTCTGTGGCAACACAGCCTTGGTGACAGCAGGTTTTCCTGGTCATGTACCTCTGCGCTCTTTCTACAGACAGAAGTGCGATACACACACTTCAGCCAAGAGCACAAAGAGTTAAAGGGAAAACACCAGCTTCCATCCCCCCACTCCCCAAAGAGAATGGGTTCTGATATTAGACACAGGATTGAGATGCTTGTGGGACCTACACAGAGGGGTCTGGGGCTCAGGACAAAGATGTGAGAGCCGAGGAAGGACATGCCGTGTTCAGCTCTCGGGGCACCCCTGCCCCACCCCAGCCCAGGCATCCTACCTGCGGTGTCCTCTAGCATGGGCTGGAGTGGGGGGATCTCTCAGGCCAGAGGTGGGAGGTGGTCTCTGAGGTAGGAGGACTCACGCTCTTCGTCTCCCTCCCCGGTCTCCCTGGTCAGCCAAGAAGGAAGAGACCATCCCATACCTCCCCTTAAGGGCCCAGGCGAGCCCAAGGAATTGGGTTCAGAATGTAACCAAGCCTAGGGTGACGCCAGAGAAAGAACACTCTCTGCATCTTGGATTTTCTCCTTCCTTGTTGCACAGAAACACAATGAATCTGCTAAGAGAAACTCTGTTCAAGCAGCAGTTTGGCAACCAGCCCCGGGTCCCACCACCTTACTACCGGAGGAAGACCTACCTGTGCTACCAGCTGAAGGAGCTTGACGACTTGATGCTTGACAAAGGCTGCTTCCGAAACAAGGTGCCAATCGGGTCCTCCAGGTGCAGGGCAGGCAGAGGCTGACCCCATCCATGCAGGGGGATCCCAAGGCTCGGCAGAGGCTGAGTTAACCCAGCTTCCCGGCAACGCTCCACCTTCTTCCCCATCCCCAGGCCACCACAGAAGCCCTTCCCTCCAGCACAAAGTCTTCCTGCTCCTCTTTGAGAAGTTCGTGTTTTCTCATCCTCCAGGGCTCAGCTCAGTCATCACTCCGGGAAGCCAAGCGCTCTTCCAAGGACTGAGCACCTAACCTCACCTGCCAGATCTCCATCACATTTCTGCCTTTCTGCTCACCTTTCTACCTGTCTGTTCCTCCTGTCTCCCTCCCTGACCTGCTCCTTGGTACCCTCAGGTTCAAACATCTCCAGACAACCTCCTGATTGTGTCCAAACACCAGCTCACACTCTACCTGGTGGCTCAGTGGTAACGAATCCACCTGCCAATACAGGAGACGCGGGTTTGATCACTGGGTTGGGGAGATCCCCTGGAGAAGAGAATGGCGACACACTCCAGGATCCTTGCCTGGGAAATCCCATGGACAGAGGCGACTGGGGGGCTATATATCGTCCATGGGGTCGCAAAGAGTTAGACACGACTTAGTGACTAAATAACTACGAAGTCTGGGGGTGTCTGGTCTACAACCCATCTCCTCTGGTCACAAGGACCCTCATCAGATTCTGATCAGGATACAGATATGTGGGGTTAATGGATGAGTGAGTGAGTGAAGGAATACATAATGAGCAAAAGGAGGTTCTTTCCTTGTGCTATCGGCAAGCTCACATACTGGAAAGTTCACAGGATAGAGCCCCTCATCCCCAACTTCACCCTCCATGTGTGACGTCTGGCCTCTGCCTTCTAACCAGCCCTTCCTGCTCTCTGTCCGATACCCTCTCCAGAAGCAGCGGCATGCAGAAATTCGCTTTATTGACAAGATCAACTCACTGAATCTGAACCCGAGCCAGAGCTACAAAATCATCTGCTATATCACATGGAGCCCTTGCCCGAACTGCGCCAGTGAACTGATCGATTTCATCACCAGGAATGACCACCTGAACCTGCAGATCTTTGCCTCCCGCCTGTACTTCCACTGGATCAAGCCGTTTTGGAGGGGGCTGCAGCAGCTGCAGAAAGCTGGGATCTCAGTGGCTGTCATGACCCACACAGGTAGGAAGAGAGACAGAGCTGTCAGTGGCCTGGAGGTTCTGCAAGTTCCGAGTACGAAAGCCACTGAGTGGGAGAGGGAGAAGAGGGGAGGCTGGGCAGGAAGGATGCAGGCCCAGCTGGGACTCAAGGTGTGATACCACCTGGAAGGTGAAATTCCAGGGAGAGGAAGAGAAAGAAGGGGGAAGGAAGGAGGGAACCTGGGTTGCTTGCTGCCCCTCTGCCCTCGGGGCCTGACTCTATTTCTCTCTCTAAAATCTCAAGAGTTTGAAGACTGCTGGGAACAGTTTGTGGACAACCAGCTGAGGCCCTTCCAGCCCTGGGACAAGCTGGAGCAATACAGTGCTAGCATAAGGCGAAGGCTCCAGAGGATCCTGACGGTGAGAAGCTGGCCCTGAGGCAGGCCCTGGCCTCTCCCCCACTCCCTTCCCAGCTTCAGCCTCCCCACTTCTGTCTTCTGTCCTCTCCTTGCTGGCTTCCACCCCCACCCCTTTCTTTTTTCTCATGACACCTCCTCTCGGCTCCCTCTCCCAGGCGCTTGCAGTTCCTTCCATGTCTCTCTCGATAGACCCTTTTTGTTTGTTTGTTTGCTTTAAGTCTTCTTTGTGGCTTCCCCGATGGCTCAGATAGTAAAGAATCTGCCTGCGATGCAGGAGGTCCGGATGTGATCCCTGGGTCAGGAAGATCCCCTGGAGAAGGGAATGGCTAGCCACTCCCGTGTTCCTGCCTGGAGAAGTCCATGGACAGAGGAGCCTGGCGCGCTACTGTGGACGACAGTCCACGGGGCCGCAAAGAGTTGGACACGACTGAGTGACTGACACTTCTCTGTGGCACGCAGCCTGTTAGATGCCCTGCAGCATGTGAGATATTAGTTCCTCTACCAGGGTTCCAACTCAAGTCCCCTGCATGGGAAGGCAGACTCTGTATCACTGGACCACCAGGGAAGCCCCTTAATAAATTCTCGTTAGCGCTCTGTTTCCCTCCAGGCCTCCAGGGCACACTTGAGTCCGTTCTCTCCCTTTGCATTTCCAGTCCCTGCATTTTCAGCATCACCTCTCCTCCCCTACCTCCCTCACAGTTTCCTGCCAATCAAAGCATTCTCGTTCCTCTCTCACAGGCGTCGACTTAGAAAAGATCTTCAGAGGCTTGAGCATCAGACTCTCATCCCCTTTTTCATGAAGAAGTGACTCAAGATGACAGTTCCTGGGGCATCTCAATGCTTCATGAACTGCTGACTCTCCAGATCGAGTAACAAGCTCCACGGGCATGCCTGACTCTCTCCCAAGTCCAGAGTCCTTTCTTCAGTTTTCTAAGTGGGAAAATATTTTTTAATTGAAAAAAAAAAAGATAAATAAAGACAATTTGAAAGTCTGTAAAACTTTACTTTCTAAAAGGGTTAGGTTAGGATTAGTCTTTCCTTCATTAAACGATGAGAGGAGCCTGGTAGGCTACAGTCTATGGAGTCGCAAAGAGTCGGACATGACTGAACGACTTCACGGTCATGTTCACAAAGAACTTAAGTGGTACAGCACTAAGGAAAAATTTGCTTTAGAATTCCTAGTAGAGCCTGGAATAGTGGGATCATTTTGTGGTCCAACTATGCTCTATTCCTTCTCTGTATCTAACATTTGTCTAAATAAATAAGATAAGGACTTCCCTGGTGGTCCAGGGGCTAAGACTCCTTGCTCCCAATGCAAGGGGCCAGGGTTTGAGCCCTGGTCAGGGGACACCGAGATCCCACATGCCACAACTAAAGATCCTGCAAGCCGAAACAAAAAGACCCCATATGTTACAACTACGACCTGGCACAGCCAAGTAAAATAATATATCAAATGTTGTTAATAAGTAAAGTAAAACTTCATCGCATGAAGTTGACCACAGACTTGACTGGGGAAACAACACACTTGAAACTGTGTTTTCTTGTTCTTGGTTGAAGCAACAGACATCCCCGGCCAATTGAAACAGAAAAAACATTTAAGAGAAAGGTGTTGGATGGTTCACAGAATCTCTAGGAAAGATGAGGAACTAAATTTGGAGTCTTCACTGCCAGGAAGCCTCCAGACTGTGCTGCTAGCTGGTCTAGTGACCAGGACTGCTGATGACTACATGCTTTACCCACAGCAGCGGGATACTAACAAAGAATCCCTGCTTCAACTGCCCCCACTGCCGACAGTCCCATCAGGATGGAGGAAAGGGACAGGAAACAGTTACAATAAGTAATGAACACAGCATAAGATGAGAAGAGTAAAATCTAATGTTTTACACTGAATGTGAACCGAGGGGCTTCCCTGGTGGCTCAGATGGTCAAGAATTTGCCCGTAATGCGTAATAGGTTCGATTCCTGGGTTGGGAAGATCGCCTGAAGAAGGGAATGGCAACCTGCTTCCAGTATTCTTGCCTGGAAAATTCCATGGACAGAGGAGACTGGTGGGCTACAGTCAATGGGGTCCCAAGGAATCAGACACGATTGAGCAACTAACACAGCACAAAATGTGACCAGAATAAACATTTCCATGCTACTTACAAAAAAAAATACTCTTTAAGTGATAGAGCTTGGAAATAAAGGGATGAACAAAAAGACAAAGGGATGAACAAAAAGATATCAGGCAAATTAAACTTTATGCAATTAAAATTTTTGAAAAATAACAGCTAAAAAAGAAAGCTGAATGCCAAAGAATGAATGCTTTTGAACTGTGGTATTGGAAAAGACTCTTGAAACTCCCCTGGACTGCAAGGAGATCCAATCAGTCAATCCTAAAGGAAATTGGTCCCGAATATTCATTGGAAGGACTGATGCTGAAACTCTAATACTTTGGCCATCTGATGCAAAGAACTGACTCACTGGAAAAGACCCTGATGCTGGGAAAGATTGAAGGCAGGAGAAGAAGGGGACGACGGAGGATGAGATGGCTGGATGGCATCACTGATGCAATGGACATGAGTTTGAATAAGCTCCAGGAGTTGGTGATGGACAGGGAGGCCTGGCGTGCTGCAGTCCATGGGGTCCAAAAGAGTTGGACACAACTGAGTGACTGAACTGACTGAAATTAACCGGTATAGAGCTTTGTTCTCCAACCCTGTTGTACAGGCTTTACTTTTTTAAAAAAAAATTAATTTGTTTGGTTTTTGGTCCTTAGTTGTGACATGCGGAATCTTTTTGTTTGCGGCATGCGAACTCTTGGTTGCAGCATGTGGGATCTGGTTCTCCAACCAAGGGTCAAACCTGGGCCCCCTGCATTGGGAATATGGAGTCCTAGCCACTGGATTGAGGAAGTCCCCAATTTGAAAATTTTTAATTAGTTAATTGTTGGTTGCATTGGGTTTTCCTGGCTGCGGGTGGGCTTTCTTTAGTAGTTGCAGCAAGCGGATGCTGCTCTTCATTGCGGTACTCAGGTTTCTCTTTGCAGTGATTTCTTCTGTTGTGGAGCACAGACGTAGTTGCACAGGCCTCAGTAATTACAGCTCACAGGCTAAGTTGGTCCGAGGCAAGTGGGATCTTCCTGGACCAGGGATCGAACCTGTGTCTCCTGCATTGGCAGGTGGATTCTTAACCTCTGGACCTCTAGGGAAGTCCCAAATTAAGTTTTAAAGGAAAGCAAGAGTGGCACTATTACACTAGGCGGAGTATAAGGCTCAGCTGGTTAAAGAGGGACTAAATATTGTACAAAGGAGCAATTAAAGAATAAAATGTAACAATTATAAACTGTATGTACCAAATAACATAGCAGCCAGCTACATAGAGGAAAAATAATTGTAAACCCTAGTTGAGTTGGAGTGGCAATGCTTATACCCCAGGGGATGGATCACGGTTGGCCTAAGTCTGCTCAACAGTACGATAACCATGAACTTCCAGATGACTGAGAACTTCCCTCAGTCAGTCTCTCCCATCTGGAAGCTTCCATAAGCCTCTTATCCATCTCCATCAGAGGGCAGACAGACTGAAAACCACAATCACAGAAAACTAACCAATCTAACCACATGGACCACAGCCTTGTCTAACTCAATGAAACTATGAGCCATGCCGTGTAGGGCCACCCAAAATGGACGTGTCATGGTGGAGAATTCTGACAGAATGTGGTCCACTGGAGAAGGGAATCACAAACCACTTCAATATTTTTGCCTTGAGAACCCCATGAACAGTATGAAAATGCAAAAAGATAAGACACTGAAAGAGGAACTCCCCAGGTCGGTAGGTGCCCAATATGCTACTGGAGATCAGTGGAGAAATAACTCCAGAAAGAATGAAGGGATGGAACCAAAGGAAAAACAACACCCAGTTGTGGATATGACTGGTGATGGAAGCAGGGTTCGATGCTGTAAAGAGCAACATTGCATAGGAACCTAGAATGCTAGGTCCATGAATCAAGGCACATTGGAAGTGGTCAAACAGGAGATGGCAAGAGTGAACATTGGCATTTTAGGAATCAGCGAACTAAAATGGACTGGAATGGGTGAATTTAACTCAAATGACCATTATATCTACTACTGTGGGCAGGAATCCCTTAGAAGAAATGGAGTACCCATCATGGTCAACAAAATAGTCTGAAATGCAGTACTTGGATGCAATCTCAAAAACGACAGAATGATCTCTATTCATTTCTAAGGCAAACCATTCAATATTACAGTAATCCAAGTCTATGCCCCAACCAGTAATGCTGAAGAAGCTGAAGTTGAAAGACTCTATGAAGACCTATAAGACCTTCTAGAATTAACACCCAAGAAAGATGTCCTTTTCTTTATAGGGGACTGGAATGCAAAAGTAGGAAGTCAAGAAACACCTGGAATAACAGCCAAATTTGACCTTGGAGTACAGAATGAAGCAAGGCAAAGGCTAATAGTTTTGCCAAGAGAATGCACTGGGCAATCACCCCCTTCCAACCACACAAGAGAAGACTCTACACATGGACATCACCAGATGGTCAACACCAAAATCAGATTGATTGTATTCTTTGCAGCCAAAGATGGAGAAGCTCTATACAGTCAGGAGAAACAAGACCGGAAGCTGACTGTGGCTCAGATCATGAGGTCTTTGTTGCCAAATTCAGACTTAAATGGAAGAAAGTAGGGAAAACTACTAGACCATTCAGGTATGACCTAAATCAAATCCCTAACGATTATACAGTGGAAGTGAGAAATAGATTTAAGGGCCTAGATCTGATAGATAGAGTGCCTGATGAACTATGGATGGAAGTTCACAACATTGTACAGGAGACAGGGATCAAGACCATCCCAAGAAAAAGAAATGCAAAAAAGCAAAATGGCTGTCTGAGGAGGCCTTACAAATAGCTGTGAAAAGAAGAGAAGCAAAAAGCGAAGGAGAAAAGGAAAGATATACCCATTTGAAGGCAGAGTTCCAAAGAATAGCAAGGAGAGATAAGAAAGCCTTCCTCAGCGATCAATGCAAAGAAATAGAGGAAAACAATAGAATGGGAAAGACTAGAGATCTCTTCAAGAAAATGATACCAAGGGAACATTTCATGCAAAGATGGGCTCGATAAAGGACAGAAGTGGTATGGACCTAACAGAAGCAGAAGATATTAAGAAGAGCTGGCAAGAATACACAGAAGAACTGTACAAAAAAGATCTTTATGACCCAGATAATCAGGATGGTGGAAACACTCACCTAGAGCCAGACATCCTGGAATGTGAAGTCAAGTGGACCTAAGCTAGTGGAGGTGATGGAATTCTAGTTGAGCTAATTTTAATCCTAAAAGATGATGCTGTGAAAGTGCTGCACTCAAGATGCCAGCAAATTTGGAAAACTCAGCAGTGGCCCGAGGACTGGAAAAGGTCAAGTTTTCATTCCAGCCCCTAAGAAAGGCAATGCCAAAGAATGCTCAAACTACCGCACAGTCGCACTCAGCTCAGCTCAGTTCAGTCGCTCAGTTGTCTCTGACCCTTCGTGACCCCATGAACCACAGCCCACCAGGTCTCCCTGTCCACCACTGACTCCCGGAGTTCACCCAAACTCATGTCCATCAAGTCAGTGATGCCATCCAGCCATCTCATCCTCTGTCATCCCCTTCTCCTCCTGCCCCCAATCCCTCCCAGCATCAGGGTCTTTTCCAATGAGTCAGCTCTTCGCATGAGGTGGCCAAAGCACTGGAGTTTCAGCCTCAGCATCAGTCCTTCCAATGAACCCCCAGGGCTGATCTCCTTTAGGATGGACTGGTTGGATCTCCTTGCAGTCCAAGGGACTCTCAAGAGTCTTCTCCAACACCACAGCTCAAAAGCATCGATTCTTTGGCACTCAGCTTTCTTTACAGTCCAGCTCTCACATCCATACATGACCACTGGAAAAACCATAGTCTTGACTAGATGGACCTTTGTTGCCAAAGTAATGTCCCTGCTTTTCAACATGCTATCTAGGTTGGTCATAACTTTCCTTCCAAGGAGTAAGCGTCTTTTCATTTCATGGCTGTAATCACCATCTGCAGTGATTTTGGAGCCCAGAAATATAAAGTCAGCCACTATTTCCACTGTTTCCCCATCTATCTGCCATGGAGTGATGGGACCGGATGCCATGATCTTAGTTTCCTGAATGTTCAGCTTTAAGCCAACTTTTTCACTCTCCTCTTTCACTTTCATCAAGAGGATCTTTAGTTCCTCTTCATTTTCTGCCATAAGGGTGGTGTAATTTGCATATCTGAGGTTATTGATATTTCTCCCGGCAATCTTGATTCCAGCTTGTGCTTCTTCCAGCCCAGCGCTTCTCATGATGTACTCTGCATATAAGTTAAATAAGCAGAGTGACAATATACAGCCTTGACGGACTCCTTTTCCTATTTGGAACCAGTCTGTTGTTCCATGTCCAGTTCTAACTGTTGCTTCCTGACCTGCATATAGGTTTCTCAAGAGGCAGGTCAGGTGGTCTGGTATTCCCATCTCTTTCAGAATTTTCCAGTGCAGGGGGCCAGGTCTTGGTCCCTGGTCAGAGAACTGGTTCCCACAGGCTGCAACTGAAGATCCCACGTGCTGCCACTAAGACTCAGTGCAGCCAAATAAATCAGTAAAAAAAAAAAAAAAAAGAAACAGAAATTAAGGAAACAATCCCATTTACCATCACATCAAAAAGAATAAAATACTTAGGAATGAATCTACCTAAGGATGCAAAAGACATATTCTTGGAAAACTGTAAGACACTGAATGAAGCTGAAGCTCCAATACTTTGGCCACCTGATGCGAAGAGCTGACTCATTTGAAAAGACCCTGATGCTGGGAAAGATTGAGGGCAGGAGGAGAAGGGGACGACAGAGGGTGAGATGGTTGGATGGCAACACCAACTCAATGGACATGAGTTTGGGTAAACCCCGGGAGTTGGTGATGGACAGGGAGGCCTGACGTGCTGCCATCCATGGGGTCGCAAAGAGTCGGAGACGACTGAGCGACTGAACTGAACTGAAGACACTGATGAAAGAAACTGAAGATGATACAGATGGAAAGATAGACGTTGTTCTTGGCAATATTGTTAAAATGAGCACGCTACTCAAGGCAGTCTACAGATTCAATGCAATCACTATCAAAATACCATGGGCTTTTTTTTTTTTTACAGAAGTACAATGAATAATTGTGTGGAAATACAAAAGACTCTGAATAGCCCAAACAAGAGTCTGCCTTCCAATGCAGGGGTCAATCCTTGGAAACTAAGATCCTACATGCCTTGGGGCAACTAAGCCAGCATAGCATTCACTGCCGCCTGTGCTCCAGGACCAGAGAAGGCCTTGCCCTGCAACAAGAGATGCCTGGGTGCCACCACAAAAACCCAGCACAGCCAAAATTCAGAGAAAAGAGACAGAGAGAGACAGAGAGCTTTTACTAATAAATGTGAAATATGTATGCACCAAGTTGAGCAGTATCCGCCCAAATTAATACCCTTCCCAGGACCTCAGAATGTTGTCCTTATGGAAATAGAGTCACTGCAGAGATAATTATGTGTGGTCAGATCACGCCAAAGCAGGGTGGACCCTTCCTCTAACACGACTGGTAATCCTCTAAGAAGAGGAAAGACACAGACTTGCATGGAGAATTTCATGTGGGACAGAGGTGGAGGCTGGAGTAATGGTCTACAAGCCCAGGAATGCCCAGCACGAGAAAAAGGCCCCACCTGGTGAAGACGTGGGCAGGAGTCTTCCCTAGCGTCTTCTTCGGATTCTTTACCCCTGCGCCACCTGGGAAGCCCAATCACTAGCTTATCAGACCGCTATTTTTAGATACTTACATCAGACTGGTTTCCACGGCTGCCATAATAAAGTACCGCCAGTGGAGTGACTTTGAGCGACAGAAATGTATCCTTTTACACTTCTGGAGAGCGGAAGTCTGGAATCAAGGTGTGGGCACAAATTAGTGATAACTAATTTAGAAATATTTGTGTGTGTCTGGTGTAGGGGATGCTATTCATAACCGTGATAAAATTTATGAAATGGCTAGGATGAGTCTGAAGATGAAATACGTGGTGGTTTAGTTGCTAAGCAGGGTCTGACTCTTGTGACCCCATGGACTGTAATCCACCAGGCTCCTCTGTCCACGAAATTTCCCAGGCAAGAAGACTGGAGTGGGTTGCCATTTCCTACTCCAGCGGATCTTCCCGACCCAGGGATGGAACCCTCGTCTTCTGCATTGCAACGGGATTCTTTACTGCTGAGCCACCAGGGAAACCCAAGAAGAAATATGTACACTTTATGAACAGAATTGCAACAATATAATAAAGGACATAAAATAGAGCTACATAAAGTGAAGAAACGTTTACTGTTCCCAGGGAAAACATTTTACTTTTCCTTCTCGTCTATAAATTCGGAAGAGTATTAACAAAGATTTCATTTGAAATTCTCACAGAATTTGACAAATCCAATTCTAAGCTCAATATGGAAAGAGAAAGAATCTGCATGAATAGCCAAAATAATTCTGAAAAAGAACAACAATGTTGTGGAGAGGGGAATTGCCTTGTCAGATATTTGAAAACTTTGAACATAGTAAATGTCAAACATACCCTTAAAGCTATAGTAGCCAACTAGGTTAAAACTGGCCCAAACTGATAAATGTTGAGCTTTTGAGCAAGTTGTGATAATAATGAAAGACAGTCATTGAATAAAATAGGGAACCATGAATCCATACTAATATAAATAAATATTAATAACTACATTGAATGTGTGATGAGGATTTTCCATAGTTTCAAATTACAGGCCGACTTCATTTAATCGTGTTGCCCTCTTTTGCGTTTCACAGGCGCTGCACTTTTTACAAACTGAAGGGCTGCGGTAACCTGCACGGAGCAAGCCCACTAGCAGCTTTTTTTACAATATTTGCTCACGTTGTGTCTCTGTGTCATGTGTTAGCAATACTTTCAATCTTTCAAACGTTTTCATTATTATTTTGTTTGTGATGGCGATCTGTGATTTTTTTCTTATTACTTTTTAAATCTATTTTTAATATAAATTTATTTTAATTGGATACTAATTACTTAAAATCTATTTTTAACTGGAGGATAATTGCTTTACCATGTTGTGTTGGTTTCTGATCAGAGATCTTTGACATTACCATTTTAATTTGCTTTTATTGTTTTGTATTTTTAAGCTAAAGTGTGTACTTGAAAAAAAATTTTTTTGGCAGCACCATGCGGCATGCAGGATCTTAGGTCCGAGCCCCCTGCAAGAGGAAGTGCAGTCTTAGTCACTTGGCCGCCAGGAAATTCCAAAGGTATGTACATTCTTAAAAAACGTAATGTTATCGCACACTTAGTAGCCTACAGGATCGTGTAAACAAAACCCTTATATGGGCTAGGAAACCAAAATATTCTTGCAACTTGCTTTATTTCAGTATTCCTTCTGTCGTGGTAGTCTAAAACCAAATCTGTAATATCTCCAAGGCATGCATGAACCTTTTCCAGAAATGGTTATTAACAAAGCAAAAGAAGTAACTTCACGGTGGAGAAGCCTGGCAGGCGCCGTCTTAATCAAATAAACTGGAGAACATGAGCAATGGCGCTCGGATGGGGCACCATGACAACACAGGTCACTTTCGTGACGTTCCTGCTGGAGATGCAAGACCTGAACCTGATCACAAGTGATGAAATAAAATTTATATGATAGGGCGGGACAAGAAAAAGTAATCATAAAATTTTCTGTGTGTGTGTGTGTGTGTGTGTGTGTGTGTATGTTTGGGCCTCCGCCTTCCCTCCCTAACTTGCAATATGCATCTACGCTACACACTAACCTGAGTTTCTCAAAGAAAGGAGTGCCTGCTCAACCATAAAGATCAACTTTTTCCCTTTCTTCAGACGCTGGCAACGTAACTTTTAAAGAGCAGCACTCTTTCCCGGCTCTGCAGGGACTCATGGTGACTCACTGCTCACTTTGTCCAGGCTTACCTGGACTAAGTATCCCCGGTGAACTTTATGTGAAATAGCAGTGTCACTTTGACGTAGGATCCTTTGTCTTAAAAATGTAAATAATTCTGCCCCTTGACTTCTAATTAATAGGCAGAACAATTCTAAGAGCTTTCTGGGACTCTCTTCCCCGGGTTAAAATCCTTAGTTTGGCTCCCCCCTTTTCTTCTTAACTTGAGGGTTAACTGAATTTTTGTAGACATGTGTGAAAGTAGCTCAGTCATGTCTGACTCTTTGCAACCCCATGGATTATACAGTCCATGGGATTCTCCAGGCCAGAATACTGGAGTGGGTAGCCTTTTCCTTCTCCAGGAGATCTTCCCAACCCAGGGATCGAGCCCAGGTTTCCGGCATTGCAGGCGGATTCTTTACCAGATGAGCCGCCAGGGAAGCTCCAAAGAAACATCAGAGGAGGCAAATTCAGGGCGACACTTCAGAGCGCTCACTTACCTGTCATAGGTCATACAGCACCCCTTGCTGTGGGCAGCTGGGGAGGGGAACTGAGGAAATGAACCTTTTGCTGGATAACTGCCATTTCCTCTCATCCAAAATGATGAAGGTTCTACTAGCCGGAAAATGAATTGGGTGTCCATAGGCAACTGTTATGAACTGATTTATGTCCCCCCTTAATATTCACATTGGAATTGCTATATTTAAAATGGATAACCAACAAGGACCTGTTGTATACCACGTGGAACTCTGCTCAATGTTATGTGGCAGTCTGGATGGGAGGGGAGTTTGGGAAAGAATGGATACGTGTATATGTATGGATCAGAGATCAAATTACCAACATCCGCTGGATCATCGAAAAAGCAAGAGATTTCCAGAAAAACATCTACTTCTGCTTTATTGACTATGCCAAAGCCTTTGACTGTGTGCATCACAACAAACTGTGGGAAACTGTTAAAGAGATGGAAATAGTAGACCACCTGACCTGCCTCCTGAGAAATCTGTATGCAGTCCAGGAAGCAACAGTTAGAACTGGACATGGAACAACAGACTGGTTCCAAATCAGGAAAGGAGTGTATGTCCAGGTTGTATATTGTCACCCTGCTTATTTAACTTATATGCAGAGTACATCATGTGAAATACTGGGCTGGAGGAAGCACAAACTGGAATCAAGATTGCTGGGAGAAATATCAACCTCAGATATGCAGATGACACCACTCTTATGGCAGAAAGTGAAGAACTAAAGAGCCTCTTGATGAAAGAGAAAGAGGAGAGTGAAAAAGTTGGCTTAAAATTCAACATTCAGAAAATTAAGATCATGGCATCTGGTCCCATCACTTCATGGCAAATAGATGGGCAAACTGGAAACAATGAGAGACTTTATTTTGGGGGGCTCCAAAATCGCTGCAGATGGTGACTGCAGCCATGAAATTAAAAGAAGCTTACTCCTTGGAAGAAAAGCTATGACCAACCTAGATAGCATATTGCAAAGCAGAGACATTACTTTGGCAACAAAGGTCCATCTAGTCAAAGCTATGGTTTTTTCAGTAGTCATGTACAGGTGTGAGCGATTATAAAGAAAGCTGAGTGCCGAAGAATTGATGCTTTTGAACTGTGGTGTTGGAGAAGACTGTGGAGAGTCCCTTGGACTGCAAGGAGATCCAACCAGTCCATTCTAAAGGAAATCAGTCCTGAATATTCATTGGAAGAACTGATGTTGAAGCTGAAACTCCAATACTTTGGCCACCTGATGCAAAGAACTGACTCATTGGGAAAGACCCTGATGCTGGGAAAGATTGAAGGCAGGAGGAGAAGGGGACGACAGAGGAAGAGATGGTTGGATGGCATCATCGACTTGATGGACATGAGTTTGAGTGAATTTCGGGAGTTGGTGTTGGACAGGGAAGTCTGGCATGCTGCAGTCCATGGGGTCGCAGAGTCGGACACGACTGAGCGACTGAACTGAACTGATATGAATGGGTGAGTCCCTTCATTGTTCACCTGAAACTATCACAACTGTCAATCAGTTATGCTCCAATACAAAATAAAAAGTTTTTTTAAAAAAATAATATACAAATAAAAAAAAATCATGTTGGCGATCTAACCCCCAGGATCTCAGAATGTGACTGCATTTGGAGTAAGAACCTTTAAAGGTGGGATTAAGTTAAATGAGGTCATAGGGGTAAACCCTGCTTCAGTATGAGTCCTTTATAGAGGGGACAGACCCACACAGAAGGAAGGCCGCATGAAAACACAGAGAGAAGACGGCCGTCTACAAGCCAAAGAGAGAAGCCTCAGGAGAAACAGCTCTTCCAACTCCAAGACCTCAAGCTCCTAGCCTCTAGAAGCGTGGGGACATAAGTTCCTGCGCTTCAGTCCCTGCCTCACCCCTGCCTGTGGTCCTTGCTCTGGTGGCCTTGGGACCCTGATACAGAGACTAAGAGTGTCAGCTTCAGTGTGGTGCGAGGCTGTGGAGGGCAGGGTCAAGAGAGACTCAGTCCAGCCAGGCCTGTCTTCAGCAAGAAGTGGGTACAGGGCTTCCCTGGTGGCTCAGTGGTAAAGAATCTGCCTGCCAATGCAGGAGACACAGGTTCGAGCCTTGATTCGGGAAGATCCCACGTATCGAAGAGCACTGGTGTGCAGTAGCTAGGTTGTGTCCAACTCTTTTCGACCCCACAGACTGCAGCATGCCAGGCCTCCCTGTCGCTCACTATCTCCCGGAGTTTGCCCAAGTTCATGTCCATTGAATCGGTGATGCCACCCAACCATCTCTTCCTGTGTCACCCTCTTCTCCTCCTGCCTTCAATCTTTCCCAGCATCAGGGTCTTTTCCAATGAGTCGGCTCCTTGCCTTAGGTGGCCAAAGTATTGGAGAGGGAATAAGATTGGCGCTTCAGCTTCAGTATCAGTCCTTCCAATGAATATTCATGCTTGATTTCCTTTAGGATGGACTGGTTTGATCTCCTTGCTGTCCAAGGGACTCTCAAGAGTCTTCTCCAGCACCACAATCTCAAAGCATCGACGCGATTCTTCAACCAGCAGCCTTCTTTATGGTCCAACTCTCATGTCCGTACATGGCTACACTGAGTCCCCTAATGCTGGGAGCTGATGTTTCTTCCCCTTTCAAGGACAGCTTCAGAAAGTCAGGAAGGCTGCTGGCTGCCTGGTCCCAGGCCAAGGCCCTCTCCCTCCTCACCTTCTGCGGGTCCTCTTCTCTCCTTCTTGTGGTACCTGGCCTTGTGGGTCTCCACAAGGTTTCTCAAGGTCAGTGGCCTCCTTTCCTCCGCTGTCTTCTCCCCTCCTGTTCCTGGGTTCCATCGGACCCTTGCCTTTAATCCCACTTGCTTTAAACCCTTCCTCTCTTGTCCAGGTTTTGTCTTCCTTCTTGACTTGCTTTCTTTCTTGTTCTTCAGCTTTTCCTTTTTAACTTGTTCTTGTTCCTTTTTGGCTGAGGCATACAGGATCCTCCTTCCCCAACCAGGGATTTAACCCATGCCCCCTGCAGCATGCTAAGTCACTCACTCATGTCTGACTCTTTGTGACCCCATGGACAGTAGTCCACCAGGCTCCTCTGTCCATGGCATTCTCCAGGCAAGAATGCTGGAGTGGGTTTCCATGCCCTCCTCTAGGGGATCTTCCTGACCCAGGTATAGAACCAGCATCTATCTCCTGCATTGGCAGGCGGGTTCTTAATCACTAGCGCCACCTGGGAAGCCCATTGTAGTGAGACACAGCTCTCTACGACCTGGCTAGGTGCACCTGAATAGCTAGCTACGCCTTCTCTGTTTGTCCCACCCATGAAAACGAGCACAGTAATGATGCCACTGCAGCAGGTTGTGTTCAGGTAACACACCTGAGTGTCAGGCTGCGAATTCACACCAGAGATCTATGCGACTTTTCTTGGGGACCCATAATCAGAGTCCAGGCTCGGAGCTGAGGGCAGAGCCTGCTGAGTCCCCTACGCTCTAACAGAGTTTTCAAGGAGCTGCCAGGGCAGAGGCCAGACTCCCCCGGGTCAGGAACTAAGAAGCAGCTGGAACTCACCCACATGCTGCCTTCTCGCCTCCTCCAAACCAACCTTGACCTTGGCCCCGTCTCCATCACCCCTGTGGCTTTATCTACTGTTGAGGCAATCTGAGCGTGGGTTGGGAAAGAATTTCCAGACACAGAGTACAGCAGAAAAGAGTGAGTTTATTAAGAACAAAGAGCAGAGATAAAGTGGGCACTGCGAGCACGCGGGACCGACAACTCCTGACGGGCCAGGGAGAGTTGGCCGTGTTCGTCGGTCAGTAGCCAATTTTTATAGCCTCAAGACAAAGGAAATTCCCGCTGGAAGGCTGGCGTTAGATGACCGGTTGGTGCGCTATAGGGTATTTACTGGGTTGGGCATCTTTGCCTAACTGGGAGTCAGGAAGCTTGTTGGTGATGATGGGGGCTTGGGGGCAACAGTTACAAAGGGGCTCAGTCAGCTTCAGAGGTGTCCTTGGTCCTGGGCCCCGCTTCTGTGGCCTTGGTGCAAAGCCTGGCACCGGCGGCCTGGGGGCAGGGCCTCAACATCTACCACTTATGTGCCCACTGCCACCTGAAACTCAGAACGCAAAGCTGGCTGGATCATCTTTCTGGCTGCTTGCCTCCTGTCCTCTTGTCCTTATCAATGATTTTAGCCATGGGAGGATGGATGGGCCATCTTCACTTCCTGCCCCATGGACTCTCCTGATACCCTTGGCCTCTAGGTACAAGGGAGTCAGCGCCCCGGCACCCTTGCCAATGACAGACAGGAGGCTTCAGATAAACATTCCCATCTCCAGTCCTCCCGGTGGTGGGGGACCATTTGGAGCGGGGCACTGGAATGCTTCTCACAAAGTCCAGGTGGAATCAACCCCTCTTGCCCATGGCATCAACCTCAGTGACATGCTTTTTTCCTCCTTCCCCATCCATCTCTCCCTAGTCCTTACCCTGCTCCCAGGGACTACCTCCAAAATAAAGTCTCAGACCTATACCCAAGCCTAGTCTCAGACTCTGTTCTCATAGATACAGTAGCAGTTTTCAGGAGCTAGCTGCTCTAAGGAAGTAAGACTGGATGGCTTAAATAACAGGAATTTATTCTGCCACAGTTTGGAGGCTAGAAGTCTGAGATCAAGGTGTTGGCAGGGCTGGTTCCTTCTGAGGCTGAGGGAAGGATGTGTTCCAGGCCTCTCTCCTCGGTTGGCAGATGGCTACCTTCTCCCTGTGTCTGCTCTTATCACCTCCCCTCTCTGTCTCAGGCCCAAATTTCCCACCAGTCAATTGGATTAGGGTCCAGGGTAATGATATCGCTTACATTTGATTATCTTTGTAAAGACTCAATCTCCAAATAAAGTCATACTCTGAAGCCCTGGAGGTTGAGACTTCAACCTGTGGATTCAGGGAGGTGAAGGGGGCGGGGGGCTGTTTCTGGAAATACAATTCCACCCGTAACAGAAACTGAAGCTAAGACAGGGTCGTGGACATGGGTCTCAGAAGGAGATCCGTAGGGTGGGACGTGGAAACGGGTCCCCCACAGTCAGACCTCTGTGATAATCCCTGACTGTGCTGTGCCCTGGGACGGGTGGCAGAGATGAAACCCTGGATACAAGACGGTGGCCCTGAATGTGGGCTTGGCTCAGTATGAAAGCTCGAACAAAGAACTGGCAGACCCAGGTCAGCCCACTCTCAACTTGGGCCTTGTAGGTTTTTTCTATTTTAAATATTTATTTGGCTGCATCAGGTCTTAGTTGCGGCCCATAGGCTTTGTTTGGAACCTGGACTTCTCTAGCTGTGGTTCTTGGGCTCAGTAGTTGCCCCGCAGCATATGGGATTCTTAGTTCCAAGATTAGGTATTGAACCCTCGTCCCCAGCACTGGAAGGTGTTGTTTTGGAAAGTAATGTTTCATAGATGTATGTGCGTGGTGTGTGTGCCAAGTCCCTTCAGTAGTGTCTGAGTTTGCAACCCATGAACTGTAGCCCACCAGGCTCCTCTGTCCATGGGATTCTCCAGGCAAGAATACTGGAGTGGGTTGCCATTTTTTTCTCCAGGGGATCTTCCCGACCCAGGGACTGAACCCACATCTCTTAGGACTCCTGCATTTACCCCTAGCACCACCTGGGAAGCTCCTCGTGTATGTAAATAGTCATATTTTTTGCATTTTATTTATTACAGTGTTTAAAAGGCCCCTGACATCCGGCAGCCATGGGACATATCCTGCGGGCCGTGGGGCCCAGTATTTAGCTGTAAGAGAGGCAGAGCTGCAAAGGAGACTGAACAGCCTCACGGGCTTCTTATGCTGAGGGCCAACAGGAAGGAATCAGAACCCGAAGCCCTGGGATGAAAACATTAGGGATAAAGGACCTAGGAACCTTGCCCACCAGAATCCCCTGACCCCTCTGGCTGGCCCTGTTAGCCTATGGGCCACCTGGTGCCCATGTGAGGGCCACATCTGAGGCAGATAACCCTCAAGGTCACTCTTCTTCTCAATTCCCCTTCATCTCCCCTCCTCATCCCAGCATTGACCAGAGACAGCTCACTCCTTCCCAGGAGGAAATGCCCTACCCTCCTGAAGAACTGCAAGGCCCGCTGACACACAGGAGAGGCATGCTGAAACCACGTGTGGGGCTGCATGGGAGGGTCTGAGACTTAGAGGGGAAAATTAACCAGACAGGGAGAATGTAGATATGAGAGCACCTCCAGATCTCAAGGTTAACAAGCTGATGCGGACGCCTGGTGCCGGCCCAAGATGGATCTGGGGCGGGGATGGGTCTGAGAGGTCTGGAGGGCTCACCCCAGGGCTGCAGCTCTTCCCTCGGCATGGCTGTGACGCCATTGCAAGCAATGATCAGGTGTCCAACAGCTTTTTTTCTAAAATCACCTTTAATGTTTTAATAATTTTTTTTGCCTCATTTACCAGATAAATCATCTAAATAAATAGATGCTATACAGTCTCTTACCAACATCAGTAGAAAAATAAAACCACGCTCTGCATCTGCTCCAGCTCTCCCGGCACACGCTCACTCAGAAAAGGCATGTGCTTAGAATCGACTCGTGCCCCCCAACCCCTCCCAAATACATTCACTTAGTCTGAACAAAGCTCGACGCTCATTCTGTGCAAAGGAAGCGTTCTTGTGCTGAGCCCTGGAGGCCCGGCAGGCCAGTTATAAAGCACAGGCAAAAACCACCGGACCAGCGAAGCGCCCTCTCCCGGGGCAGGAGCCAAGGAGGAAGCTGGCGATGGGACCACCATCCTGAGAGCAGAGGTGGTCCTTGAGTGGCCTGCGGCATCAGCAGGGGAGTAGCTGTGTCAGGGGCAGAGAACATGCCCTTTGCCCCACCCCACAGCAAAACAAAAGTACCAACCGGTCTCTACATTCAAAACAGGTGGGCCTGGGGGAAGGAAAGGTAGGTGGTCCAACTTTTTCAATGCCCCCTCCCCAAGTGAGTACTGGCCTTCTGGGGTGGCTATGGGGTGGGGAGGGAGGTCGTGCCCAGCTTGTCCCCTCACCCCAAGCCCCACTGGGATGCTCAGGGCTGGAGGAGGCCTGAAGGCCACTTCCAACCCCTCGCAAAGGTCTCTGTCCTGTGTCCTGGGTGGGTAGGTCCTAAGAGCTTTGGCTCCCAGGGTTCAGCCCTCCAGACAGCAGGGCACCCTAAGGGCCGTGAAGGGTTGAGAGTCAAGCAGTGTTCCACCGCAGCAGCCACCCCGTCCCACAAAAGAGCCCCCCACCCCAAACCAGCACATGATACAAACAGCTCGTTAAAGTGAGGCCGGAGGAGGCCACCTGTCCCCAGGGACGGCGTGGGTGTGACTTCTATCAGAAGCTGGCAGCCAAGTCCAAAGCCAGGGCCAGCATCTTTCTGTCACAGTGAGGCCCCTGCCACCACCCTCCCCTCTGCCAGGAGCCCCTGACCTGGGACAGCAGCCCACTCTGGCTGCCCATCCCCTTCCCAGGGCTCCAGGCAGGAGGGCTCCCCATAGCCCCTCAGTTCCCCGGTCCACCCCCACATACTCCTCTAGACACAAACCCCTAGGCTGGGGGTGAATCAAGTCATGGGGTGGGGGGTGGTGCCATCCCCCAATGGAAGCACTGAATTGACCCTGGACAACAAAGGACTGAGGAGGAAGAGGGGACCCACACACAGGGATCTGGGATCTGGGCAGCAAGGAACCCCACGGAAAAATGGGGCTGCAGGGTGTCTTTGGTTTGGGAACTTGGGAAGAAGGGGTCTGGGGAAGAACTGTCCTACTGGAGGCGGCTCAGCAGGATTCTGCCTACTTCCTGAGGACAAAGCAGAGCACGGAGCTGGCCCTGGGGTGGGGAGCGGGGGTCGGGACCCAGTGCCTGGCCTGAGATGGGGACAGGGGAGGGAGCCAGTCTTGCGCTTGCTCCCCTGGTGCTTACCCCCAACCTGGCTTCTCCCTACAGGGCCAGAGTAGGAAGAGGTCACTCCTCACTACAGGGAGAAGCCACCAGTCCACAGGACGCATCTGTGCAAACTAGAAACAGAGCGCCCCCTCTTCTGGCAGACACAGGCCCTGCCAGGGCGGAGGCAGGGGGCGGAACTTGGACACAGCCCGACCCACCCTCCACTACAGCCCGATCACAGGAAGACATGACAGAGGTCCCCCCAGGGGGAAACAAGGTTAGTCCCAGCTGCAGCATTGAGGGTGGATGCGGAGGAGACCCAGAACAGGAGGAGGAAGGGTATTAGGAGTCAAGGGCTGCCCTGAGAAGGTGGTGGGACGCTCTCTCCCTCCCTGACCACCCACACCCATGTCTGGTTGGCTGAGTTGGGGGGGGGGCACAGAAAAAGAGGGGAGGGGAAGGGCTGGAAAGTCACCTGAGTCAGAGAGAACAGGGGCCCCAGCGGGGAGGGGGGCGCGCAGGAGAGGAATGGAACCCAAGTGCCTCCGAGCTTGATGCAGGGCACACATGCACACTTGCACGCCTGTGACTGCGCTGGTCAGGGCACACACACACACACACACTTGCACACCCACGACTGCGCTGGTACAGGGCACACACACACACACCTGCACACCCGTGACTGGCCAGGTGAAACCACAAGAGGGCATCCCATCCCTGGAGCACTGGAGGCCATCTGGCCGCCCTGCCCCAGCCGGACCCCCACCCTCCACTGAGGGCGCCAGCATGCTGATGACAGACCCTGTCAGGTGAAGCGCTGGGAGAGGGGGCTGAGTGGGGGTCGCCTATGGCAAGCTCTTTTGTGCTGTCATTCACCCCCCCATTCACCTGGTCAGGGTTTCTATACAGAAGTTTGCAAGAGCTGTGCGCGCAGTCATGAGGGCACGAGGGACAGTGCACACACCTGTGAGGCCAGGTGCGCGTGTGACTGGCTTTCACAGGCCAGGTGGGGTGGGGTGGGCTGGGGAGTAGCTCTCAGCGCAAGGGGCTTATTAACTAGCAACCACCCGACCTGGGGAAGGGAGAGACCTTTCTGGGTTGTGCCCAGCCATCTCCAACCCTTCCCGGCACCCCTAACCTCTCAGACCCCGTCGCTTTTGCTCAAAGCCAGTCTCCATCTCCCCCAAAGAGCTGGAGTGCAAAGTTAAAAGGAAAGAGCCCTCCCCAAACACACACACAGGAGGTAAAAGGGGTGACCAACCAGAGAGGAGGCAGGATGCTCGGGGGAGGGTTCAGGTCTTCCCGACCTCCTTTAGTCCCGGGACCAGTTGCTCTCTCTCCGAAGAAGGGGGCCAGAGGGGTCTGGGGGAGGCTGGCCCTGTCCCCGTCCTGCCCTGGAGACAGCGCCCCAAGCGACAGAGCAGTGCCAGGCCTCCCCAGGCCTCGCCCCGCCCCAGCTCTGTAAATGTCCGTCTGTCCATCCGCGCAGAGAAAGGGGCGGGTGGGCGGGACAATGTTGGGAGCATCACCCCTTCTCCTGGTCAATGTTTTTGTTGTTGTTGTTTTTTTAAATAAAATAATTATCCCGCCCTAACCCCCTCCTCATTTCCGGATGTCCCCACCCCGAGCCCCAGAAAACAGTTTAAGAGTTAAAAATGGCGGATCAGAACTTCCCGCTCCGGTCTCGGAAGAAGCCCTCGGCGGCCTGGGCCTCGCGGAAGGTGACGGTGATGGAGTTGGCGGTGATGTCGGTCACTGTCACTTCACTTGAGGGGAGCGTGGGTGTCCAGGAAGGGGGCCCCTCGCCCAGGTCTGCTTCTGCTGCAGTCGTGGAACAGACGGATAGACAGACAGACAGACGAGGGGGGAGGCAGCGTTGACAACAAGGTGGGGAAGGTGGGCATGGGGGGCCAAGTGAACCCCCCTTCCAGCCCCCCCACCCCCAACACCAGATCTTCCTCTGAGTCTCCAGCCAGGTCAGAGCCTAGTTCGAGGCTGGCCACACGGGTAGAGGTCACATTTATCTTCCCTGGCTGGACACGCGCTCCTTCCGAGTGGGACCACGGAAAGAGCTCTGGGCTAGGTGCCAGGGTCCCCCGCAGGCTGAGGAGACCCTCTCTGGGCCCTGACAACTCGAGGGGCCTTGCCAGCTCTGAGGGTCCCTGGGTCTGCGCCGGGGGCCGGGCTGCCTTACCCTCCTCTTCGGGGGGCTGCTCGGCAGGCTCCCACTCGCTGGCCGCCTGCAGGACGTCCTGGGCCGGTGACTCCTGCAGGAAGAGCTCCCGTCGATGGCTGTGACTCTCCAGGTTGGGCCCGCGGGGCGGGAACTTCTTGCGTGAGAGCCGCAGGTACTTGTGGGCCTTGCGGGGCTTGCGGAGCGGGAAGGGCAGGGTGGGCACCAAGGGGCCCTTGTCCGCCAGCTCGGGTGCCCCCGCCTTGACCACCCCCTCGGGGCTCCCGCTGCCGAGTGGGCGCGTCAGGGAGAAGCAGAGCTTCTCCTTGCCCTTGGCCTTGTGGGAGCTCCGCAGGTCCATGCTGTACAGCCGCTGCGGGGGCAAGCCAGGGCATGGCGGGTCAGCCCCACCCTCCTGCCTGCTGCCGCGCCTTGGCTCAAGCTTCCCTCCCGCCCGGGGTCCCTTCCCCAAGTTTCAGGGCTCAGAACCAGCCCGCACCCCACCCGGCACCCCAGCCCCAGCTCGGCCTTCATCTTGGCCCCAGAGGCGCGGCCTCATATCAGGGGCCAGGGCTGCAGGCTGCTTTCCTTCCGTCCACAGCAGAGGAGCAGACAAGAGGTACAGATGGAAAACTGACCGACAGAAAAAACACCAGGATTTCTGCGGCCGATAAATTAAGGAGCTATTCATCATAGGAAAGGAATCTTTGCTTCTAACAGGCCCCCAAAGCTGAAACGGTCAGCTGCCAGGGAGATGATGGGAGGCACAGGGCTCTGAAGTTTCTTGGAGAAAGTTAACACAGCACCCGGGTGCACCGTGTCACCCAGCTACAGGGACGGTGCACTGCTGGCAGGCCGCAGACGCCCCTTGGTTCCCCCAGGGCCCTCCTCAGCTCTGAGCCGCAGCAGGGGCTGGGGGGGGTCCAGACCCGTCGATGTCCTGCCTCATTCATGTTAAAAGGGGCTGCAGGGCACGTGTTCCATCATTCAAAGGCTGAAGTTTTAAAATCTGTGCACTTGTCTTACTGACTCCTAGGGGAAATTTATACAAATCCAAGAAAGATCCTTGGTGCTAAGATGTTGAGGGCCTGGGCCATTCTGGGACAGGAGCTCCTCTGCTGTCACCAGAGGCCAAGAGTTCCCAGAAGAGAGTGAGGCCCACAGATGGGACCTGCATGTCAAACATCTCAAGCTGGGGACAGAGGTCATCACAGGTGCAAGCTCCATGCTCCAGTCCCACCTGCTAATCCCCATCACTTGGCACGGGCGCGGCTTGTCATGATGATGTGAAGAGGGCCGAACTGGGAGGAGACTGTGAAGCTACGGCACTGCCTCAGCACTGCAGGGCTTACCCCATGTGCAGCTTTATCAGAGACCACTCCTTCAACCTGGCTCGCAGGCCGGGGAAACTCTCATGCAGTTCTGTTCTTCTCTACCTCACCATGAGAGAATTACAGTTACCAATGGGTCTGCGAGCACCAGGAGTCAGATCTGGGTTTTAGTCCAGCTGTGTGACTTGGTACTGGCCTCCCTGAGCCTCAGTTTCTTCCATCAATGAAATGAAGAAATTATAGCAGCCAGCCTCCAAGATGGTCCCAAATATCTGCCTCTGGGAATTCACACCTGTGTGGAGTCCCCTCTATACTGAATACTGCAGTGTGGGACTTCCGAGGCTAAGTCACTAAGGACACGATGCTTTGTCCTTGCTCTCTCTGTTCACCCACCCTGGGGGAGGCTAGTGGCCCTACTATGAGGCCTGCCAGCAGCCCTATGGAGAGGCCCAGCACTGAGGAACCAGGCCTCCTGTCAACATCCAGCACTGATGCACCAGGCATATGGGGAGCCACGTTAGGAGCAGATCCTCCAGCCCCAATCAAGCCTTCAGATGAGTGGACTTCCAGCTGACATCATGACTGTAATCTGAGCCAGAACCACTAAGGAACCAGCTAAGGTACTCCCTGATTCCTGACTCACTGCAACTGTGGTGTTAAGTGTTTACTGCCTTAAGTTGCTCAGTTAAGGGTTAATTTGTTACACAGCAATAGATGACTGATGCACCCTCCCTGTGGGTTTGGTGTGCAGATAAACTTCATTTGTGAAGAGCATGGAGCGCAGAGCTCAGCATGGAGATGTCTGACATGCTATCTCTTTCTCAGGACCCAATCAACACCAAACCCCAGGGATCACACCCACTGCAGGAAGGGAGACCCATCTAATCTGGCAAAAGCCTCATGTGATCTACAATTTAGAGTCGACAGGAGGCTGGACATGGCTCACACTGCCCATGGACCAAGAAGCCTTAAGTTTTGGCTTTAAAGTCCCAGGTGGGCCTTATTAAATTAAGGACAGCAGGTATTGTTATCATCCGCATTTTGCAGAAGAGAAAACTCGAGCCCAGAGACATGCCTTGAGTCACGGAACTACATCACTCTCGCCTGCATCCTCTTTTCAGTGCAAACCAGTGAAGGGTAGCAGAGTGCCCTCAAGACCTCAAACAGAGGGTTTCTTCTCACTCAAAATGACACGTTTCTAGGACATTCCAAGGCTATGATTCTAAAATTCTATGAATCTCCTTAGATTCTAACATTCCAGACTCCCCTTGTTTCCTCAGCTCTCAAGTTTATGCTCCTAAGGTTCTCAAATACTACAACTTTCTATTTTGGGGAATCTGAGCATCAATTTATTTACAAGATTCTAAGCTTTCAAAATTCTAGGATCCCATGAGCCATACATCCACCCTCCCTCCCTCCACTGGATCTCCCACCCATGCTGTCTTCCCCTGGGTACCAGCCCGAATTCTGACTTTTCCCAACTCCTCCCATTGAAACTTACCCACTAAGTGCCCCACCCACCCCTCCCTCCACAGTGCCCTGGATGGAGCCAGAGGAGGGCTAGTGGTTTAGCAGAACTAGCCAGTACAAATGCACAGATGGTAGGGCTGGGGGTGGGGTGGGGTGGGGTGGGTGGGTAGGAGCAAGGGGCCCTCAGGGGTGGCACCAGAGCTGGCGGGGTTACCTGCAGCAGAAGCCGCTTGGGTTTCGGACCTCTCTTCCTATACCCCGACGCTCGGTCTCTCTCCTCCCTGGGATGCAAAGTAGACGGCAGAAGAAAAGGAGACACTGGTGACATTTAAGGGGAAGTAAGGCGTCCGCGCCACCTGGCCCTCTGCTGCCAAGGGGGGGGCACCCACCACAGGCTACCACCCACCCTGGGGTCAGGACCCCCCCATTGCTCTCTAGGCCCTGACAGTGGGGGGCAGTGTTCAGCTCCCAGAGCTCCCTCTTCTCAACTGACTAAAGGCGAGGGCACAGCCACTGGTCCCATCTGCTGAGGCGGGACTCAGCGGACATCTCCAAAAACATGTGGGTCTCCACGGCCCCAAGGTCAGGCCAGACCTCTGCTCTCCATGCACAGGGAACAACCCCCAGAACAATTTCCAGTTTCCACTCTTAGGAGACTTGTATAGAAACCTCTCAATCAAATTTGCCTTGAATGGGCCCAGAGGAGCTGAGGAGAATGGCGGATTAGTCCTTCCGCATGTGCAGCTCTGCTCAGAACTCCCCACCAATTTGGCATCTGCATGAACCTGGTAGGGAAGACAGGCTCCTGTTGCCTGTATCGTCTGGCTGGGGAAGGGGAGAAAAACTAACTTGCATTAAGTCCCCAGCAGATGTCAGACTCTCTGCCGGATGCCCTCCTCACTTCACACACATGCAAGGCACAAACTGAGGACGCATCCAGACACACACAATGCAACACGCCAGATCCTCCAACCATGTGCTGGAAGTGGTGGGATGATGTAAAGTAATTGTGCTTGACTTCATTCCACTCATGCTTTCTGAGGCCTTAGGCCAGTCTCTCAGTCTGAGCCCAGTTAAGCCAGTGGGTCCATGGCTCCTGTCTCCCTCCTTGAAGGAGTGGCTGCTGCCCGCTTCCAGGCATCAACCTCCAGGAGCGCTGGGGGCAGAGCTGTCCCTCCCACCCTGTGGAGCTGACTTCAGCAGGTCTGCCCTGGGGTCCCAGAACCAGTGTTTGAGAGAAGCACCAAGAGCATGCGATACCCAGACCAATCAGGCCTCTCCGATACTGGAGAGTGAGAATCTAATCTCAGAGCCCGGTGCTGGGAGCCCAGGTCACCCCTATCTGACCCAGGGGACACCCTAGCTGGCCACCCTCCCTCTCTGGGCCTCAGTTTCCTGGTCTGGAGCACGAGCTTCCCTTCTCAGCTGGGCCCTGGGGCTCCTGCGGGGAGCGAGAGGTCCCTGACATTTCTCAAAGCAGGGCTGGGGGGGCGGAGGTAGAAAGACTAAGATCATAGAGAGGAAGGAAGAGGAAGAAAAAAGAGCAAGAGGAGAAGGCAGTGTGGTGGGGGCGGGGGGAGGAAAGGGCCTTGAGAGAAAAGAAGATGATGACGTCTATTATATTTGTGTAAGTGTTGTTCATTTTTATATTTATTACCGTGTCCTGGGCACTCTGTACAAGGCACTGTTCTCAATGCTGTGACCTTCACCCTATGAGGGAGGCACAGTTTCTATCCTCATCTTATAGCTGAGGCACAGAGAGATTAAGTCACTTAGCGATGCCACAATTCCGACAACCTTCGCTACTGGTGAAGATGCTGAGCTCTGGGCACCGGGCCTGGTGAGGTCAATCCTGGGAGCCCAGTCAGGGCCAGTGAGGGCAGGCCTGCAGCCTAGGCCATGTGACCTGGCTTCCCACCTGTAGTGCCCAAGTTTCCGCCCTGTAACTGTGTGTGGGGGGAGCAGGAGGGTGAGGTGGGGGCTTCCACTCTGTCAGTCCTGACCTACCCAGGGACCAGTTTCTGTCAACCCAGGAACCCTTGGCCCTTCAGTGTCCAGGGCTGTGGGGATCGTGGCCCCAGCCAGGCCTCAGTGTCCCCTCGGCCCCTCCCAGGACGCAGGGACTCCGTGACCAGACTCCTTCTGAGTCCCTTAAAAACACTGCAAAGCAGGTGTTAGAATGCTCATCACCCCCCTTCCACTTCCTTCTCACCAAGACCCAGAGAGGAGGAGGAAGGCAAACCACACTGTGGGTCTGCAGGTCTCGGACAGTGGGTCTCATTTGTCCCTTAACTACTGACTTTTCTGACTCAAAGGAACATCCAAACCCTCTCTACCAGGACTCACAGGTAGAGTCTGAGCTGCACCCAACCCCTTCAGCTGCCCATGCCCACTCCACAATGCCCCACCCCTGCCCAGCTCACACCAGTCCAGCCAGCCACGCTCAGAGCCCCACTCGCCTCCATGCCGCTCCTCAGCCCAGGGTCTCTGCTTCAGTGTGCTCTCTTCCCTGGATGGTCTTCCATAACATGCCTACTGGGCTCCTTCCCTCCCTCCCTCCCTCAGCTCAGGTCTGGTCAAACGCCAGCACCCAACCACCGGGCTGAAAGCAGCACCGCCGCCCCACCCCGCCCGTCCAAACAGCAGCCACACGTCTGCATCTATATGATCACCGGCCTACTTGTCACTGCGGGCCTCCACACTGGACTGCGAGCCCCACGAGGGCAGGGACACTTGTTGTTTTTGTGCCTTGCTGTGCCCCAGTCCCTGGAACAGTGCCCAGCACACAGGCCGATCTCCATAAAGACTGGCTGAACAAATGGCAGTGCGAGCTAGGTGACCCCCCGTTACCACGAGGAAAACATCCGCGCGCAAGTGTCCACACTTCATGGCTCGTGACGTGCCTTCACACACCTTTGCTCCCCACGAGAGCCCACGAGGTCAGCACCGTTCTCCCCATTTTACAGACAGGGAAGCTGAGGCTCAGAGAGGAAAAAGGCCCTGCCCAGCACCTCACGGCTGGGGAGCAGCCGAGCCAGGATGCTGATCCAGGCCCTTGATGCCTGCCCAATGGTCTTACCACAATCCAGGACATTCCACAGGGTTCTCCCAGTGTCACAACCCTTTTGGATCAAGGTCCCACCAGCACTCGGGAAACAGAAAGAAGCTGTGGGACAGGAACACTGTGATTTTTAAAGGAAAGACCAGTGGGAACATTTCCTTTGAACCAGCAGCAAGAGGCCTCCTGGGGGAGACGCGATCAGAAGGGGGTGGGGAGGGCAGAGGAACAGCATCACTGGGAGTCAGGAGGCCCACCCGATAAGCCCTAGTTGGACTGTCTCCCAGCCATGAGGCTCCTGGACAAGTCCTTTAGCTCTTCAGAGCCTCGGTCTCCTCATCTGTCAAACGAGACCCTCATCCCTGTCTCAAGAGGTTACTAAAAGGAACCAAACAAAAATGACTTTATAAAATGGCCCTGCACTCTACAGGGCTGACGGGTGGGGGAGAGGCAGAAAGATTGGGCAGTCTGCTGGCAGGGAGGCTGGTAACACCAAGGCTCATCAGAAGGCAATGGCTAGATCATGCTCAAAAAGCCCTCCACCCAGGAGAAACGACATTTTCGGCAAAAGCTCTCCATTAAAGGTGTGCCCTCACGGCCCATTGGAGGAGCTGGCGATCGCTAACACACCCTCAGAACTGCGGCAGAGCCCTGGCAAACACGGGACACTGAGACTTGGGGGCAGCTTTGTTCACGGCCACCCGGCTAGGAGGGGGCCAAGCAGGAGGGACTGCAACCCAGCTGTCCTAGCTCTAAAGTCACACTTCCCCCACCCAGACCTTTCTTGAGCTTCATCAGACTCAGCGAGAGGGTCTCTAGGGGAAAGCTCTCTCTGGCCTATCGCTGGGCTTGATGACAGAGCAATACTGATACAGCCACCCCTCACATGCAAGGCATCTCTATGTCCTTTTTCACCTTCTCCATGGCAACTGAAACCCCTACCTTCTGGGAAAACCGGGGCAAGTATGGTTAGGGGTGGCTAACAATGGCCAAGAAACTGAGGCTTGGGGTGGTTAGCAGAGTGGCTGACATCACCCAGCAGCAGGAAATGAACAGGACCCTCGGCTGCCCTGGGACCCGGTATCCAGTACCTTTCCCCGGCTGCATTTGTCCCTGCCAGAACCCTGTCCCCCCAGGCCCATGACCCTTGTTCAGAGTCAAGCCGGCAACAGTTCCCCACGAGACCTCAGAGCCTGCCGTCCCCGCCCCAGCCCCGGGGCCGGCTGAGCCCCTTACTTCTCCTCGTAGGCCATGACCAGGCGGGGGTCCAGGATGTGTTCCTCCGGCTCCCACGTGCTGTACCTGGGGAGACAAACAAGCGGTCAGAGCTGCCCCGCCTCCAACCCTGCCTCACATTCAAAGGCCACAGCTGCTATGGGCAGGACTTGCCCCTTCCTGATCCAGCCTGAAATTGTTTCCTAATCCCATAAATTGTCCCTAGCCCACCAGACTAGGTTGGGGGCCTTCTGGGGACTTCAACACCAGAACTCTCCTCATTCTGATCACATCACCCTAAAAATGACTTCGTCCAGCTCCTGACTAGACCCCCATGTTCACCTCAGGGTCACATGACTGAGCGACTGAACTGAAAGAGGGCAGGCCCCATACATCCCTGGATTCCCTTCCCATAAGAGGCAAGAGCATGTGGTGAAAAACGGACTCCGGAGCCAGACTGCCCGAGTTCAAACCCCAGCTCTGCCCTGGCTGGCGGCACAACTGTGAACAAGTGGCTCAATATCTCTGTGCTGATTTTCCCATCCATAGATGCTTTTGAACTGTGATGCTGGAGAAGACTCTTGAGAGTCCCTTGGACTGCAAGGAGATCCAATCAGTCCATCCTAAAGGAAATTGGTCCTGAATATTTGTTGCAAGGACTGATGCTGAAGCTGAAACTCCAATACTTTGGCCACCTGATGCGAAGAACTGACTCATCAGAAAAGACCCTGATACTGGGAAAGATTGAAGGCAGGATGAGAAGGAGACGACAGAGGATGAGATGGCTGGATGGTATCACCGACTCCATGGACGTGAGTTTGAGTAAACTCTGGGAGTTGGTAATGGACAGGGAGGCCTGGCGTGCTGCAGTCCACGGGACACAACTGAGCGACTGAGCTGAACTGAAAGGTCTCTCGCGCTGACTAAGTGCGTTCACGCGTTTAATGCAGCCGGTGCACGGGAAGTGCTCTGTGGTTCTTACTGTTGCTGTCCCTAGCCCCCCTGCCGCCCCAGCCCGTGTGGGCTCTGCCTGGCCCAGCCACTCCCTCCCTCCTCAGCACACACCTGCATCATCAAGGCCAGCTCTGAAGGTCCCTTGTCACACAGAAGGAAATCTGGTAAATGCTCAGAGACTGTCTGGTGCAGTGATCCTACAGCAGACCCCTAGGTCTTTCCACAAGGGACCTTCCACCACTCCCAGGCCAGACAGCAGCATTCTAGACAGCCAGGACAGACCTGAGTAATTGCAGAGCTCAGCCATCCTTCTTCCGGCTGCATGATTATTTACCTAGTATCTGCCTTTAACTTAGCTTGCTATTTTATTTGAATAATTTTAAAAGCAAACTTTAAATAACTTCCAAAAGTATGTGTGGGGGGAGGATGATTCATCATAAATAGATGCTGCTGCTAAGTCACTTCAGTCGTGTCCGACTCTGCGCGACCCCCTAGATGGCAGCCCACTAGGCTCCCCCATCCCTGGGATCTCTAGGCAAGAATACTGGAGTGGGTTGCCATTTCCTTCTCCAATGCATAAAAGTGAAAAGTCAAAGTGAAGTTGCTCAGTCGTGTCCGACTCTTTGCGACCCCATGGGCTGCAGCCTACCAGGCTCCTCTGTCCATGGGATTTTCCAGGAAAGAGTACTGGAGTGGGGTGCCATTGCCTTCTCCAAAATAGATGCTAGTACATAAAAAATACAACTTGAAAACATTTATGTATGTATACAGATATACATACAAATGTGTATGGGCATGTTAAAAAAAAAAAAAAGAAAGAAACCCAGAGCAACAGGCTGTGATTCTGGCCAAGGCTGCCCCCAGGACTGCTGGACAAGAAGGGAGGTGAGTAGGTATTAGGGAGGTGTTAGAAGGCAGAGAGAGGCCGGGCCCTGCCCCTGCCATCTTCTAACCAGACAAGCTAAAACCTTCATCCTTAACTGTCCTGGTTACTGTGAAACCTAATAGTAGTCCTGCCTATATCTGAGTGACAAGCTGCCCGACAACAGACCTTTCCTCCTTTCTTTCACTGACACTTCTGCACACTTACTCTGTGTAAGGCCCCGTGAACTCAGCTGTGAAGGTCTGCGCCCAGAGTGTGACATGCCCAGCACCGTCCCAGCTCCTGTCCTTGGCACTTGCTGTGCTCTCCTCCTGGGGGCCCTCTTCCTCCCGGGACCTCCTCACCCTTTAAGAGTCAGGGTCCTGCAGTTTCCCCTGACATCCTCTCCAAGCACAACGAACCCTCCCCTCAGCTGCTCTCCATGGCCTTATTGCTGCCCTTGGCACCTGCCATACATATTGATGAATCAAGCTGGTGTCCTGGCTGGCAGGTTGTGACCTCTCCCCAGCTTGCCCAGCCCGGCCCCAGTCCCCATGTGTTCTGGGAATGGCTATAGAAGTCTCTGCAGAGTTCTGCTCATTCTGAAGAACTGCAAAAGTGAAACATTATTTTTTTATAGTTTGGTAAAGCCCAAACTGAAAGCAATCAGCAGCTGGAAGAGACGTCAACCCTTCCTCCCCACAAAGGTTGAATTTCCTCAATTGTACCTAGTAAGAAAAGAGGGGCAATTTTGTGTTCCTCTGTGTCCTCTGCCTGCCCTCCACCCTCCATATCCTCTAGCTGTAGAAGTCTCTTCAGTGCTCTAGTCTCCTTTGCCCTGCCCATTTCCCCACTGCCCTGCCCATTTTTTGGTGATGTAGCTGCTGTGTGGTTTCTGGCAAGTCCCTAACCACCTCTGTACTTCAATTTCCTCATCTTAAGAATCACCATCACCACCGCCTCCACCGTAACGGTTAGGTGCCAGAGCAGACAACCGCAGGGATTCATCCATCCCTTGTAACACCTTTATGAGGTAGGTTACAGACGCTACAGAGGAAACTGGGGCAGAGAGATGAAGCATCTTGCGAAGGTCACTGTGCCAGTAAGTAGCCAGTCTGTGGTTGGAACTCAGCTGAATCTTGGCCATCCTCTCCCTTTGGGTCCTCACATGGCGACCTATCTGGCTACCCACTGAGCTGTGACGTGTTTGGGAGAGGGGCACGGTCTGATTGACCACGTCTTTAGTGTCTGACCCGGGGCCTGGCACACAGCGGGCGCAGAGAAAGGGTGAGACTCGCCAGCAGGAGGCCTGGCCCTGCTGAGGAAAGGCGGGAGGGGGTCGCTGGACGGCCGCCTCACCCTCTCGGATACCCTCGCCCCTCCGAAAGAGGCGGTCATCAGCAGCCCTCCGCAGTGTGGGGAGCCAGAGGCCGCGGCGAGCGTAGGTCACGCTTTGTGAACCGCGCGGGTTCAAACAAGGCAGGAGTGCGCGGCTGTTGAGACTCGGTCTCCGCGCCGCCGGTTGGGCCGGAACGCAAAGAGGCCGACAGGGGGCTCCACTCCACCGCGCCGTGGGCCCCGCCCCCAGCGACCGGGCAGCCGCGCGGGCACACGCACGCCAGCGGGGGCGCGCCCGCCAGATTACCGGGCTGACCAATGAGGGGCAGGGCGGGGGCGGGGAATGCGCGCGCCGGCTCCGAGGTAAACACGGCCACGTGACCGCCACCCCGCCCCCAGCCGAGGTAAACAGGCTCGCGGCCGCCCCGCCTGGGCCCTGCAGCGCAGGCTCCCGCAGTGCCAGGGGCTGGGCGCCCCATAGAGCCTGGCCACCCAGCAACCCCCTCCAACTCCGATTTAGAGCCACCCAAATGAGAAGCAGTGTGCCGGGCTCCCAGAGAGACTGGCGGGGGCGGTGGTGAGCAGGTGACTCATTTGCTGCGGCCTCCAGTTCATCTGTGAAGCAGAGCTACCAACAGTCCATGTCTTTTAGGGGGGATGTGACAATCAGATGTGTTAAGCCACATACAGCACTTGTGGTACATAATAAAATGTGGTACATAATAAAAGCAAACAAGCAGTAATTAAGTCAATATCAAAAGCCTCCAGAGCATAAACACACACTTGCCAAGACCAAACTCAGGACTCTGCTGCCGCTACTCAGCAGGGTCTTGGAGAAGAAAGAAACGCCTCCTCTTGTGTCTGGCACTGCTATGAACCCTTCCTTGTGTCAGGCTGCCTTCCATGGGGCTCCGTCAGGCTACAGCCCCATTTTACAGCTGACGAAAGGGACGTGCCCATAGTTCAAATCGTGCCACCTGTATGATCTGGGGGGGGGGGGGCCTCCTCTGCTGAGGGTTTCTGTCTCTTCATCTGTCCACTGGGTTGACATTAGGCAAATTACTTACGTGGGCCAATGCCTGATTTTAATAGGGGCTTACCGCTATCAGCCTGGTTATTGCTGTACCTTGATAAACTGATACTATCATTTCTAAAGCTCCATGGAGGCCATCCTCCCCACAAATAGGGTAGCATTCACAAGTGGATAAGAACAGAGGGAAAGAAAGTGTTCCCAAAGAGGGGCAGCAGGGTCCCCAGCAGGCTGAGATGAGGGCCTCTGTGGGGCTGAGAGCATGTAGCTGATTATTAAGCTCCTCAGCCCTGTGCCCCCAGCCCCTCCCTGTGCCATTTGCTGTTCTTTCTAGAACAAGCAGGATAGCTCCTCTACCCCATCTGCTGGGGAGGAAGGGCAGTTATTCCTCTCTTGTTGCATTGAGAAAACAGGCAAAGCACCCAAAAGCTCAACAGGGGCATGGCAGAGTGAATGCTGGTTTACATCGTGGTTTCTGTATTAATAGAAGGCTCCCTGCCCAGGATGGGGAGGGTGCTGGGAGCAGGAGAGTCTGACTCGCCCTCCCACCCAGGGTGGCACTGCGCTAGCCAAGGCTCCCAGGCCTGCAGGGAGCATCTAGTTCCGCTACTCCACTCCCCACCCTCTCTCTCAGCCTCTTCTTCAAGCAAGGCACCCTGAGGAGGGGAGACTAAAGTGGGTGATAAAGAAGCCCTGGTTCTCCTCCTTCTTTCTGTGACTGAATCTATTGTCCCCCAAGTGAAGTGAGGTGGCAGTGGTTGGCATAAAGTGGGCACCATGCTGCACTGTGTTGGCATTTATATTACTGTAGTGACCTCTCCTCTCTGGGCCCCGGTTTCCTCATTTGAAACATGAGAGGACTGATCTGAATGAGGGCTAAAGCTACTTTAGATGGCAGTAGAATCCCCCAGACCCCTTTCCAGCTGGTGAGAGACCTAGGAGCCCAGCTGTGTAACTTACTATTAATAGCAAACATTTACTAAGTGCCTTGTCTGAGTTAAGCATGCACTAGGTACTCTGTATCTGTCATCTAATCCTCACATCACTGCTGTGTTGGATGATTCATTCCAATTTGGAGATGAGGAAGCAGAGATTCTGCTCTGCTGGGGACCTGTCCAAGGGATCCCAGCAGTTAAGCTGTGAACAAGGACCAAAGTGTGAGGAAGTCGGAGATGCCTCAGGTCTTCTGGCCACACAGGACTCCCTGAACTCCTGTGTGTGTGTGGGGGGGGTCACAAAAGGTAGTCATGAGGACCCATCTGGTGATCTCAGCATGTTAGGGAACAAGTGGGCCCCAGGGGCATGGGCATAGGCCAGCAGAACTATACAGGGACCTCTCTTGGAATGCCAGGTCCTTCCCGTGACTGAAGCTCTGATGGGCAGACATACTCATTCAGGATAAAGAAAAGTGGTGGAAGGAACTTGAAATAGACAAATACATCTGTTTAGAGAAGGGAATCTACACAGCAGGAAGAATAGCCAACAATGCCTTGAAGGCCAACAGGCTAGCGTCCACAGTCCCATGCAATCAATGTCTTTTGGTGCAGAAGCTAAGAGGGGAGTGATTACCCAGGGAGTATGCCCGCTCTGAGCACCTTCCTTTTCTAGGTTTCCACCTCCTCTTACTGCCCCTTCACCCAGACTGGAAGCCCACCTCTCCTCTGCCTAGTGGAGGAGGGGATTATCCTTCAGTCTCAGGGTGTTTGGGAAAGGGCAGCAGGAAAGGATGAGTGCATTACCTGGTTGGCCAGCCACCAGCCCTAATCAACAGTATGCCTGCAGGCCATCTGGGACACACCCCAGACCTTTCACCCCACAAAGTGAAGAAGCCTGTGAGAGGAGAGCTGGGCCTGGACTACTGAATCCATTTCGCAGAGAGGGAAGCTGAGGCAGCATGGCTGTTTCCCCCTCTGCTGCGTCTCTCACCACTGTGCGTCCAAGACACTCCCAGGGCCCAAACATCAGGTCACCCTCAACAGCAACACAGCAGAAAGCCCCTGGCACAGATAGCAGGGGCTCTGGAACCAGGGGGGACTCCAGGAATCTATCTCTAGGAAGCCAGGCAGGGAGGTGGGGTGCCCACAGGCCAATGGGGAGGCCCCACGACCTGCTCATTCCCTCCCCTCCCGCAACAACTCCTGCTGGGAGGTGATTGGTTGGTGAGAAGGTTCCTGATTTGGGCTCAGCGGGAGAGGCGGGGCAACTGGGAGAGGTCCTAGACCCAAGTTGGCCCGCCTCCCAACTGGGAGATGGAGGAGGCAAGGAAGAGGGGCTCACTTCAAGCCCCAACTCTGCCTTCCCCTTGCTGTGTGACCTAAGGCCAGCTGCTTACCTTCTCTGAACCTGTTTCCTCATCTTTGGAGATGAGGCCCACAGCTGTCTCACAAGTCTGTGGGGGAACCTGCTCTGCACACTGGAGAGTGCTAGCCAAAGGTGGCTCTGTCCCCAGCTCTATGGCACTGAAGACTCATGCCCCACTGGCTAAACTTGTCTTGCTCAATGTCACAAACTTCCACCTGCCACTGGTACATGCTGCAGCTTGAGTGCCCCTCCACCTTGCAGGGGGCCATTTCTGAAGCCAAGATGCTGGGTCTTCACCACTGAATGCCAGGAGAGGCCAGAAGCAGGGGAGCAGAGGCTCCAACCAGAAGATGGAGCACAGCTCTGAAGGGAAGCTGGCACCCACCTTGACCCTCATATGCTCCAAATCTCTCAGCTGGCAGAGGGGAAACTAAGGCCTAGAAAGAGGACAATTTAATCAAGGTCAGCTGGCCAATTACTAGAGCAGCTGGAGTGAAAAGTGAGGCAGGAGAGCCGGGAAAAGGCAGATGGAAGGAGGTACAGGTAGGCAGACAGACACACACACAAAGGAGCCTTACTTTGGGGGCCATCCTTTCCACTTCACCAAGTATTCAACTTTACCCTGGGGAGAAAGAGAGAAGGAGACACAGTGAGATACACAGATGCTCCGAGGACCACTTGCAGGGCTGAAGGCCCAATCCCCTCTACAGACAGAAGTCCCCCAACACATATACACAAGATCCCCATCAACCAGAGATCCTCAGTCTTTGGCTGCTCCATGTCCATCCCAGACCATCCTCCCTGCTAGAGCACAGGTGTGCACTGGGCCCTCCCTACACACCTCAGTGGTACCTGTGGTACAAGCTTGGAGCCCATGTCACGTGTGGGGAATGTGCATGGCCAAAGATCCAGTGTCCAGTGTGCCAGTGCAAAGACCATAATTCTCTTTTTTTAAATTAGAAGACTCTCCAAGTCCTAGAAAACTCCTCATTGGGGAGTCCCCCAGGCCTCTAGCCCCATCAGCCCCATCCCTGTGAGACAGTGCCTCTGGCCCAGAGTGGACAGGCTAGTGACTCCAAGACTCTCAACTTACTCTCAAGTCAAAAGACCCTGGCAGGACCCCAGAGAAGGCGGACAATCCTCACCGTGAGAAACAGTGCTCATCCCTCCCTCCAGGAGTGAGAAAATAAGAGCCAGGTTCCTCCCTTCCCCACAGGTGACAGGGGCCTTCCCAATCTGACAAGTGATACCCCTCCACACTAGAACTTTAAGACCAAGATAATGTCATCTCCTCAAAGAAGCCTGCCCTGGCCACCCTCCCTCCCACCTTACAGTTCTCTTTCTGTGTGGCACACAACCCCAGTGGAAAGCATCTGTTTACTTCCTCTTTTGCTGCCTGTCTCCTCTACCAGAATGCCAGCTCCACAAAGCCTGGGGCTCCCTCCCCTGGCACTTAGACTGGTGCCTGGTATATAAGAGGTCCTCAAAATTTTGAATGAATGTGAAAGGAACAATGCTCCTCACTCTCTGGCACTACAGCCCCCTGTAGAAAGGGGTAATTACTGTACCTGCTTAGGCTACACTGCATGGAAAAGCACTGGGTTTTGAGGAACAAATTCAAATTAAGGAAACTCTGAGCGAAGGGAGAAGGAGAAGGGGCAGCCCCGACATGAAGACAAAACTCAACCCCATTGGAGTTGGGGGAAGAAAAGAAAAGGTCATGGCCTACTTTGACCCCATTACCCTTAGCCCAAGATAACAGGGCTGAGTTTTCTCCCTTGAAAGATGAGTTGGCAATGAGCCAACTTGAACTCCGGCTCTGCACTCATCTCTAACTTACTGTTTGACCTTGGTCAGGTCACTTCCCCAGCCCGGGCCTCAGTTTGTGCCTCCGTCAAATGGGAGGAGGTGAACTCCTGCCCTGCCGCTAGAGCCTCTCAAGGGGCGGCAGGGAGGAGATAAAAGGATAGTGGTTCTAAGTGTTGGGACAGGAAATTTCCCCAAAGCCTTCCAGTCCCAACTTCCAGCCTGGGGCCAGACTACTTTGCAAACGTGTGCACCGGAAATGGGCATGGCCAAAGTCCAGGCCCGAGGCGCGGGGACAGAACACAGCAGAACAGATGCCTCCTTAAATCGCTGGGTGTATGTTTGGGAGGCGAAGGCAAAGGGGGAGGAGCTTTGAGGATGCCGAAGCGCCGTAGGCGGCTTCACCGAGCCGCCGGGTGGAGCTGGGAGTCGGGGAGGGGAAGACTGAGGGGGTGTGCACTGGAAGTCGGGGAGAGACGCGGAGGTGGGGGTGTAGAGGGGATCGGAAAAGGTCGAAGTCCAGCAGTTAAACTTAAGAGGCGGGAGGAGGCTTTTCCAAAGCTCCGCCTCCAACTTCAAAGGACTTGGCACCAAGAGTAGAGAGTCCTGAGTTCGAGACCCAGCTCCAATGCGAACACACGAGGCAAGCCGTTTCTTCAACTTGGGCCTCAGTCTCCCCATATTTAATGAGAGGAGGGTGAGAACGGATAGCGTTCGAGGTCCCTCCAGTCCGATCCTAATCTCCAGCTCTGGCTGGCTCAGCTGCCCTCAGCATCCTGGGGCGACAACTTTTAATTCTACGCTCCCTACAAGGTGGCGGGGGAAACTGAGGCACGGGCTGGGGATACGGGCCCGGCAGCGCGGGGCTGCCTGGGTCCCCCCGCCCCCACTTTCTCCCTCGCCTTCAGGGTAGAGGAGACAGTACTGGGGACAGAAGGGGACCCCACAGGGGTCCTGGGAGCCGCCCCCCGGGCAGCCTCACCTTCCGCACGCGCTTCTTCCGGATGCTCTCTACGGCGAACACCTGCTCGCCGATGGCTGACAGCTCCATGCGGGGCGGCGGGCGAGCGGGCCCGGGGCCGGGCCTGGCCGGGGGCGGAGCTGCGGGGCCGCGGCTGCGGCGCGCGATGCTCGGGCCGGCGGGGTCCCCGTCACCCTCGCCCGGGCGCGCACGCGCACGCGCACGCGCGCACACCCCCTCGCGCTCCCTCACGCCGCCGACGTTCCATTTTTGAACCTGCGCAACGTTTTCCTCTGCGCGAGCGAGCCCGCAGGCGAGCGCGCCGGGCGGGGGCGAGGGCGGGGCGGGGCGGGGCGGAGCGGGGGCTCGGCTCCCGTCTGGCCGGCCACGCCCCTCCATGGCTCCGCCTCCCGCTCGGGCCCGCCCCTCTGGAGGTCCGCCCCCGGGCTTCGCGCGCGGCGTGTCTCTCCAAAGCCGGCGGCCCGCGGGACTTATTTGGCGGGGGCTCCGCTAGGCGGGTGTGTTGGACGAGATATTAGCACCCAGGAGTGTTTTCTTAAGTCCTCCCGGTGACTCTGAGGGTCTGGAAAAGGCCTGGCCCCTGCTGGGAATATGAGGGCCCGGGGGAGAGCGGTGAGGCCATTTGCCTCGCCTCTCAACAAAGAATAGATGAGATCGCGGCGCGGACCCTCGGGCGTCAGGAGGGCGGGGACGGCCAAGGTTTCCCAACCTGTCAGGGTGTCTCAGTACCACCGTCTCTCTGGATCCAGGCTCCGGAGCGGTGTGGCTTGCCGGTCCTGAGCAGGCGCCTCCGCGTCCATCCTTAACGTCCGTCTGTCCGTCTGGGCGGTTGTGCTGAGACGCCTGGTCCCCAGGCGGCCGCTGCCTCAGGGGCCCCCGCTAGGCAATACTTGGCGGCAGGTATGGCCGCAGCGAATCTAGGGTGAGCAGCGGGACGGATTTTGACGCCACGCAGCCCCAAGTCCCCAGTGACACGCACTTGACACTCTGCACGTAGCAGGTGTTCGACTCTGTGGAATGGATGGATCTTGAGATCTCACACAAATCCATTCATTATCCCCATCCACTCCAACACGGTTTTGTCTGTCCTACGGCGCCAGCTTTCCATCTTCACTAGGAACCCGAGTCATCCGTGCCCCTTGGGCTCCCAACCGCCTGCCTGCGTTGACCCCCCAAGTCCTGCCTCTCTGACCTCCTCCCATCCACACCCCTTGTCCTTTCTCTGGACTGCAGCAACTGCCTTCTCACTTCTCAATGCCCTCCGAGTCCACAGTGCCCGAGTGCGCTTTCTAAAATGCAGATCTGACTGGATCACCTTAGTGCTTTAAAACCTTCCATAGCTCCCTGTGCCCCTCAGAATAAAGTCCAGACGCCTCTGCCTGGCGTCCGGGGTAGAAAAAGAGAAAAGAAAAAGAAATGATTTGCACGGACTTTTTATCAGGAGCAACGGAAGCCCGGAGGCGGTAGAATGATACCTTCAAAGCACTGAAAGAAAATAACCATCATCTTAGAAACTGAGTGAAATTTTATTTCAAGATTTATGTACCCAGTGAAAATGTCTTTCAGAACAAGGGGAAATGATAACATTTACAAATACAAAAACTGACTTTGCCAGTAGCAGACCCTCCCTAAAGGAAATTCCAACGGAAGAACTTCAGGCTGGAGGAAGATGATCACAGACAGAGGTCTGATGAAACAGAGAATAAAGAACAATGAAGAACATTGATAATACAATAACAATGTCTTCTGGATAAAAATAGAATTAAAATACACAACAATGGCATAGAACTTGGGTGAATGGATTAAAGTGTTCTATCTTTCTATTCCTCAGAAGGAAAACGAAAATAGATAGCAAATATACTTAAACTCTGATGAGTTAAGACTGTAAGTTGTCATTAACAGGGTAAACAGAAAGAATGGAAATGCAGTATATAGTATTTAGCCAGATTATTAGAGGGGAAAAACAATGAGAAAATCAATCCAATCAATCCTAAAACAAGCAAGAATGGAGAGAAAAATACAAGATAGGTGGGACAAATAAATAAGTTATAAATTCAAATGTACTATAAAACAATGCAAGTGGACTAAATGTTGTAGTTAAAATACGAAGATTACCAGGCAGGATAAAAATCCAACTACCTGTAATTTACAAGAGACATCCACAAGAAACATTTCCAAAACAAAGACACTGAAAGGGTGAAAGGAAATGCGTAGTTAAAAAAAAAAATCTTATAATACAAAGGCTAAGGAAAAGAAGACTGGTGCAGTTATTTTAGTATCAGAAAAAAATCAGTAGAGATTAAAAGGTCACTGAAAATGGTCCAACTGACCAGAAAGAAAGAACAATTTCAAACTCATATGTAAAGACCATAGTCTTAAAATAAAAAAAAAAAACCAAGAGAACTCTACAGAGAAATAGAAAAACCCACAATTATAATGGGAGATTTAAAAACACATCCCTCTGTAATCAACAGAACAAGCAGAAATACATTTAATAATAATATGAAGAAACTTGACTAGGGGACTTTTACAGAGCAGTGTAGCTACAAGTGCAGAATATTCTCCTTTCAAGACATGGGAGATAGTCACAAAAGCAGCAAAGTTAAGGGCAGAAAGTTATCAGCAAAAGCAAAAGTTATTTCTATGAAAACACTAGTTGCATTGAATTTTTCCATGGACAGAGGAGCCTGGTGGGCTACAGTCCATAGGGTCACAAAGAGTAGGACACAACTGAAACAGCAGGCAAGCATACCTCAATTTGAAAATCCTGGGGAAAATGCTACCATTCATTAGCAATAAACACTGCAAAGCAAAAGAAAAAAAAATCAATTAACGTAATTCACCATTAGTTAAGGAAGCAAGACATATTGTTATTACAAAAGATACAAGGAACGTTCAAGATCTGTTTATGTTTTAAAACCTGTAGCAAATTAGGAATACAAGGGAATGACTTTATCCTGGTAAAAGTATCTACAAAAATCCTACAGCAAATATTCTAATTAATAGTGAAATGTTGAGATTAGTAAAAAGGCAAGGATGATTGCAACCCCCATTTACATTAAACATGGCACAGAATATATTCTAGACCTGTGTTATCCAATATGGTAGCTACTAGCCCCCTATTACTACTGAGATCTTGAAATGTGACTAGTCTGAATTGATGTGTAAGAGTAAAATTAAACATGTTGAATTTTAAATAGTACCAAAAAAAACCATACCATAAAATGGTCTCATTAATAATTGTATGTTGATTACACATTGAATATTTTAATAGATTGGGTTACATGAACTATTTTACAAAAATTCATTTCACCTGCTTTTTAACATTTTTAGCATGGCTATTAATTTTAATTTTAAAATATACCTGTGGTCTGCATTTATGACTCACATTAGATTTCTGAACAGTGTTGACTAGACAGTAAGATAATAAATGAAACTAAGGGAAAGGGATTAGAAATAAAACTGTCACTATTTTCTGGTTTTGTCTAGAAAATCCAAAATTTCTTCAAAATATTATTAGAATTGAAAAGGCATGTTAGCAAAATTGTTGGATTAAAAAAGTCAGTATACAAAAATCTGTTGTGTTTTTATTCCCCTATGCAGCAGTAAATAATTAGAAAATATCACTTTTAGTATAATGAAAATATGTAAAGGACCTAGAAATAAATATACTGATTTATACATCTAGGTCCTTCTGGAATAAAATCATAAATTTTCATTGTGAGACATTAAAGACCATCTAAAAATGGAGAGTTAAACCATGCCCATGGATTGAAAGACCTAGTCCTGGAACCACGACGATTCTCCCCAAATCGGTCTAAGTCAAGAGTCAAGGCAAGCCTAATCAAACTCACTGGAGGAATTTTTTGGGAACTGGATAAACTGAATGTAAAATTTGTATGGAAGTGCAAAGGGCTAGGACAAGTCAAGGTGCCCTTGAAGGAGCTGAACAGAGAGAGGCTGGTGGTGATGAGAGCACCCCTAGCAGATACCAAGACATTATAAAGCTAAAGCAAATAAGACCGTGAACTATTGACACAAGAACAGATAAATAGGACAGTGAAACCAAAATGAAAGCCCAGAGGACTATAACCACAGACAGATCAATCTATCTAGAGAGAAGGAGCAAGAGGCTGAAACTGCTGGTCAGTGGGTATGAACTTTTCAGTAAAGGGTAACTGGGATTATCAATTCTCCATATTGGGGTGGGGTGAAATTAGACCTCCTCCTTACCCCAAATTAACTCCAAGCCTCAATGTGAAAGGCAAAACTCTGAAATTTCTAGAAAATAATATTTTAAAATATATTTATTAGCGTAAGGTAGAGGCTAATTTCTTACACGAGAAACAAGAGTGTAAGTCACATTGGAAACAGTTGATAACTGCAGTTACATTCAAATTATGAACGTTCTTTTTCAAAAGACTATGTAGAGAGTGAAAAGAGAAGTCAGTATTTAAAACACTGTAAACGGACAAAGGAGAATATGTAAGGAATTCCTGTGGACCTGTAGGAGGATAGACAACAAATTAGAACAGAAATCCAGGAGCGGGGAAGGTGGGCAAAGGCTGGAACAGGCGCTTGTAAAGAGGAAACACAAGTGATCAGTCAAATGAAAAGGCATTCACCCTCACAACTGATGCAAATACAAAGCCGCAGTGAGATATAGCTTCACTCCGACTTGCTAAGCAAGGATTGTGAAGGCTGATAATGGCAAGTCCTGACAAGAACTCTCAGATACTTTCTGGTGAGAATAAAAGTGGACTCAACCACTTTGGAAATCAGTTTAGTGCGACTGAGTAAATGGAAATTTGTATGTCGCCTGGGAGCCAGCAGTTTGTCTCCCAGGGACACATGTGAGGACGATTTTTGCACATGTGCAACAGAAAACTCATTTTAAAATGTTCGCAGGAAGGACATTTGCAAAAACTTGAATCTGGAAACAGCCCCAACATCCACTAGGCTGGGCAAGTCTGGAATATTCACACACTGGATTATTACCTAGCACTGAACTTGAGTAAACTACATACAGTGATACACATCAGGGTGAATGAGTCTTTCAAAATAATGTTAAACATAAGAAGTAAGAATATAAACCATACGGTGCCACCTACGTAGAGTTCAAAACCAGGCAAAGCTAAACACTACTTTGTACAGGGATGCAGGTGTGGATGGTAAAAACTAATGAGGGAACAAGAAAACTATGATTGCAGAGAGTGGAATAGTGGTTTTCTTTTGGGGAGAGATATGAAAGTGGATGCAAGGGAACACACGGTCCTGGTGATGTCCCCTTTTCTGATTTGAAAGCTGTTTATGTGGACGTCAGCTTTACTATTATTCTTTGAATGTCCATAAGTTTTACACTCTTGTAAGCGTGATGTGTCACAATCCAAAAATTAAATTTAAAAGAAATCTTTCTGAAACTATAGTTAGGGACCAGACTCTACAGGGCGTTTTAGACTGTGTTAAGGATTTTTGTCTTTATCTTAAAAAGTACTAGATTGTTGAGGAAAAATTGCAGCTGAAAGAGCAATACAAAGAATAATAGAAAAACTGACTCAAAATAATTCAGGGTATAAGATAACTTTGGGATGAAACCTCCTCAGAGATATTTTAGGAGATCCCACATGTGAAAAGCAGAAATAAGCTGCTTTGAGAAGGTAGCAATCAGAAAATAAGAAAGAATTCTTGAACATAAAAAACTGCTGAAATTTAAAAAATGAACAGAGGAGTTAGCGGATTCTAGAATATAGAACAAAAAAAAAAAAGAATATGAAAGAAAAGACAAAAGCTAAAAGGAATCTATGGGGTCTGACATCTGTATCAGGAGTTCCAGAAAGAAAAGGCAGGGAAAGCAAAGGGGAGGAAATGACCAAATAGAAAAGAATTTCCCAGAAGTGAGTAGAGACACGGCCATCACGTTGAAAGGATTTATCAAGCGATGAGCAGGGCAGACACACACTAACAAATGTCTGAACATCAGGATAAAAAGAACATTAAAAGCTTTCTGTTTAAAAAGGTTGCAAAGAAAAGAACACGAATCAGTCTGGCATTACCAGTAACAGAGGCCAGAAGACAGCAGAGAAAGGTCTTTGAATTCTAAACAAAAATTACTTTGAATCTAAAAGTATATGCCTTCTGGGCCAGTTTAAAATGTTCTATTCAACGGAAATTATGACTTACAGTGCTGTAAACAAATAAGAGGCTACTCTTCTCATCTAACCAGATGAGGAAGCATTGCTTGCTTGTTCAGTAGACCAGAGACATCAGGGACAGCATCTCTGTGATTCCACAGGCTTTAGCTTATATTTGTTGCCATCTGGTGATAAGATGACAGCTTCAGCTCCAGACAACACACCCATGTTCCTTTCAAGAAGGAGGGTAGAGGGTGGTGCCATGTGCCTATGTTCCCTTTTAACCTGATTTTAGCAGGAAAACAAAGCTTACCCAGAGAAACTGCTTATGGTTCAGTTGCCAGAAATGTGTTGCAGAGCTTCTCCCGGTTGCCAGAGAGTCTGAGAAAACGGGTATTCAGCCAAATTACATTGCTGCCTCATACACAGAAAAAGGGCAAGAAATAAGTAAGGGAATGGATACCAGGTAGGGAACTAACAGGTTAGCCTCACTAGCCAAACTCAAATGTGATGGCTAAATAAGATAATTTTCAGACCTGCAAGAATTCTGAAAATTTAATTCCTGAGCATCCGTCATTAGGAAATTATTTGAGCATCTACTTCATCAAGAATGGCAAGGTGTTATTCAGGGTAAGTAAGGCTAGCTATCAGACCAACACATATGCACACACACACACACACACAGTCCCAGTAGTTAAATACACCAAGGATTCATTTCTTGACCACCTTGGAGCCAGTGATGGTTACTGAGGCCAGGGAGGGGCTGGGGGAGTCTGCTCTACATACTCATTTATGACCCAGACTTCTCCCATCTGTGTTCTCCACAGGGACATCAAGCCAGATGACAAGGGAAGAGAGTAAATAAGAGACATTCTCTTCACAGAAGTCTAATAAACCTCCCAAGCACATTCCATCGGCAAGAACTAACTATGCATGTGACCCAGTGCAGGTGGAAGGAAGTGGGTCATCACCAGGTGCCAAGGAAGCAGAGGAGCTGGTGGGCTTTGGTGAGTAGCTGCAGTCTCTGTACAGGGTGGATACTGAGAGGAAGCTGTAGGAGATGAAGCAAAGAGATTTGTCTAGGAGTCCAGTGGAAAGCTTCCTTGGACAGCAAAGAGATCCAACCAGTCAATCCTAAAGGAAATCAACCCTGACTATTCATTGGAAGGACTGGTGCTGAAGCTCCAATACTTTGGCCACCTGATGTGAAGAGCTAACTCTTTGGAAAATCCCCTGATGCTAGGAAAGATTGAGAACAGGACGAGAAGGGGGCGACAGAGGACGAGACGGCTGGATGGCATCACCGACTCCATAGACATGAGTTTGAGTGAGCTCCAGGAGATTGTGAAGGATAGGAAGCCTGGCATGCTACAGTTCATAGAGTCGCAAAGAGTAGGACATGAGTGAGCTACTGAACAACAACCAGTGGAAAGAACTTTCGGGAAAATACCTGTTGCAGCAAGCCTAGAAAGCAATTTTCATGTCTCATGGGTAGAAACCTAGGAGTGGAATCATTGGAGTGTAAATGGCAACTTTCTAAGAACCTGTCAAACTGTTGTCTACGATGGCTAGACTATTTTACATTCCCTTCAACACCCAGAGGTCCATTGCTCCACGTCCTTGCCAACACTTGATATCATCAATCTTAGCTATTTGTTGCAGGTATACTGATAGAATTTGCATTTCTCTAATGACGATATTGAGCATCTTTTCATATGTTGATTTGCATAGCTCAGTTGGTAAAGAATCTTCCTATAATGCAGGAGACTCTGGTTCGATTCCTGGGTTGGGAAGAACCTCTGGAGAAGGGAAAGGCTACCCACTCCAGTATTCTGACATGGAGAATTTCATGGCCTGTATATAGTCCATGGGTTTGCAAAGAGTTGGACATGACTGAGTAACTTTCACTTTCACATCCTCTTTGGTAAAATGTGTCTTCAAACATTTTGCCCATTTTGCAAATCAGCTTCTTTGTCTTATTTTCCGTTTATAAGAATTATTTTAATATCCCAAGTCCTTTGTGAGATATATGTTTTGCAAATATTTCCTCCCAGAAAGCTTGTCTTTTCATTTCCTTAGTGGTGTCTTTCAAAGAACAAAACCTTTTACCTTTAGATAATGTGATTCATTATAAGTTACTTTTTGTATGTGATATGACGCGAGGATCAGGCTCATTTTTTTCCACATGGTTATCCATCTTGTCAATTTCTCCCAAAAAAGACTGATAGAATTTTTATGAAGATTATTTTGAACCTGCAGTTTGATTTGGAAATGACTGACATTTCTATATATGTAGTTTTATTTATTTATTTTTGGCTGTCCTTGGTCTTCGTAGCTGCACGGGCCTTTCTCTTGTTGCAATGAGTGGGGGCTACACCTGCTTGTGGCTGGGGGGCCTCTCCTTGAGGTAGCTTCTCTCGTTGCAGAGCTCAGGCTTTAGGGCGAGTGGGCTTCGGTGGCTGCGGCACCTGGGCTCAGTAGCTGCCGCTCCCGGGCTCGAGAGCACAGGCTCGGTAGTTAACGGTGCACAAGCTTGGTTGCTCCACGGCATGTGGAATCTTCCTGGATCGGGGAACGAGCCCGTGTCCCCTGCATTGGCAGGCAGATTCCTTACCACTGAGCCACCAGGAAAGCCCCTGACTGACATCTTATTATTGAATTTTCCAATCCATGAAAATGTTATGACTCTCCATTCAATAGCATTGAACGTTTAGTTTTCATTTGATTTTCTTCAAAAATGTCAAAATGGTCAGCAATGTTCTGTAGCTTCAAGGGTGCAGTTGCTACACAGCTTGTCAGAGCTATCCTTAAGTGTTTCGTGCTGTTATAAAGTGGTGTTTTAAAATTTTAGTTTCCAATTGTTCATGACTAGCATAGACAACTAAATTTGATATTTTGTATTGACCTGTATCATACAACATTGCTAAGCTCATTTATTAGTTCTATTAGCTTGTTTTGTAAATCCCATCCAGTTCTCTATGTAGGTAATCTTGTCTGTGAATAAAGAGTTTTCCTTTACATCCAGTCAGTATGGGTTTCTTTTTCTTGCCTCGATGCGCTGGCTAAGACATCCAGTGCAGTGCTGACTAGAGGCATAGAGGGCAGACATCTTTGCATTTTTCTTGATCTTTGGGAGAAAGCACTCAGGTTTTTATTATATTAGTTACAGATTTTTTGGAAGACACCCTTTATTAGATTAGGAGAGCTTTCTTCTATTCCCAGTTTGCTGAGAGTTTTTATTATAAAGGTGTTGAATATTGTCAATACCTCTATCTACATCTATTGGGATGCGCCTGTGGCTTTCCTTGTTCATTAACAGGGTGAATTAACATTTGACTTCTAAATCAATAATAAAGTTAAATATGTTTTTATTTTTTAGTATTAAAATAGATACTCTCAGGCCCTGAGGGGTGTCGCAGACTCTCTTTCTGACTCACTTCCGACTCATCTCTCAATTCCATCCTTTCCTCCCGACCCTTGGGGTCACCACCACTACCTCCACCCTCAGACCAAGCCTCCAGAACCTCGCACTTCAGTCCTTGACACCTCTTTCATCTGGCACTGTGGCCAGAGTGACCATATCCTTCCCTACTAACCACTTGCGATATTATGATTCTAATAAGAAATATCAATTTGGTTTCCCCATTTCTGACACAGAGCTCCTAAAACCCTTGGCATTTCCTAAGTGATGAGTGATAAAGGTATCCTGATATTTATAACAAACTTCTTTCAACCACATCTGAGTTTATGTTCATAAGGTGACTTCCGGAAAGTGACTAAAGGTAGGGACTGGTTGCCAAGGAAATTAACCAGAGGCTTTCAGCTCCAAGGAAAGAAGAGCTGAAGGCTGAATCAATAGCCAGTGGCCACTGATTTAACCAATCGTGCCTAGGTAATGAAGCCTTCATAAAACCCCAAAATGGGGGGCTCAGAGATCTCTGAATTGGTGAATACCTGGAGGTCTTGGGTGAATAGCCCACCCAAAGAGAGCGTGGAGGCTCCACACCTCTTGCCCATGCTTTGCCCTGTACATCTCTTCCACCTAGCTGTTCCTGAGCTGTATGCTTTTATAATAAACCGGCTATCCAGTGGGTAAGCTGTTTTCCTTAATTCTGTGAACTGCTCTAGCAAAGTAATCAATCCAGAAATAAGGGGCTATGGGAATCTCCGACTTATGGCTGGTGGTACAGAAGCATAGGTGACAACCTGGACTTACTACTGGCTTCTGAAATGGGGGACGGGGTGGGGACGGCTGGCCTTGTGGGACTGAGCCCTTGACCTGTGGGATTTGACACTGTCTCAGGGTAGAATTGTTCACTGTTTGGTGGTGCTGGAAATACACACAGGATCACCATTCAGTGGCTCTCAGCTCAGGGCCTCTATACATACGCTGTTCCCTTCGTGACTTTCTCCCCCTGTCCCTCCTCCGATTGCTAAGGGCCTAAGCCAGTCACTGTTTCCATCCTTCAAAATGAATCTCAAACATTTCCTCCTTCATGAAGCCTCCTGGGTTACTCTTTCCTACCCCAGCAAACCTTCCTGGGCTTTGCTCGGTGACAGCTGTGCCCCTGCTACCCGTCTGTGTGCGCCTCCTCCATTGGACTGGGAGCTCCTCCTGGAGGACAGGGACCATGTTCGATTCAGCTCACCATCCGGGTGCTCTGCCCAGGGACAGGCTCACAAGAGGGGCTTTGCATTTGTTGAGTGAATAAATACATGCTCAGTGAGAGACTGGCCTACCGCAAAGCCAGGGGAAGAGGGCACTATATGGGGTCTTTGCAGTAGGAGGCGGGAAGGCTGCTGAAGAGTCAGCCTCGGGACTTTCCTGGTGACCTTGTGGCTAAGACTCTGCGTTCCCAATGTAGAGGGCCCTGGTTTGATCCCTGGTCAGGAAACTAGATCCCCACGCCTCAGTGAAGATCAAAAATCCTGTGTGCTGCAACTAATACCCCATGCAGCCAAATAAATGAATACAACTAAAAAAAAAAAAAGACTGGCACAATCATTTTTTTAAAAAGGGTGGGGAGCTGAGGGGAAGAGGCCCTGTCGATTGCAGAGGGAAGGCTACAGGATGTCAGGTGTCCTCTTAAGCCTGGGGACATAGCAAGATGCGCTCTGACCACCAGGTGGCGCCAGGCACCCAGGTGTCTGACAGCCCAAGACGTGTTCCTCGACTTCCTTCATAGGATAGACGCCCAAGAAGGCGAGAGCCAGAACCTGCAGGACCCACCGCAGCCACACAAGAGGGTTCTTCTAGGCCGGCCCTTGGGTCACCTCAGGTTCTCAAGGGGTCCTGCCCATCTGCTCTTCTGTGCCTGAGATCCCACCTACTGGACTTGGGATGACTCCGCTACACTGCAATCCCCCTGCTCCTCCCCCAGCCCAGGGAGGAGTGCCTTGGATGATGCATGTGTCACCAGAACAGCAGAAAATGGGACATGGATCCAGGGTCCCTGGGTTCAGATCTCCACTCTGACACTTACTGGTCGTGTGACAGGTACCCAGCACTGAGGCTGCGTCTTGCTATGAGCAGGCACATTCTGAGCACTTTACTTGTGTTACTCCATTAATCCCTCCATCACGCTATGGTGTAGGAACCACCATTAGCCCCATTTTACAGACGAGGAAACTGAGGCACAGAGAAGCTAAGTAGCTAAAGATTACACAGCCAGGAGGTGGGTCCTGCCAGGGAGGGATTAGGCGTGGATGCAATGCCCAGGGCTGGGAGGAGAGAAGAGGGTGGGCGTGGAGGCACAGGAAGTAGGCCAGAGGGTCCAGGCTATCAGGGGAGGTCAACCAGACTGAGGAGGAGCTGCCCAGGGGTCAGAGGAGAATGGCTTGGGAGGTGGGGGTGGGGCACCTTGGAACCAAGCAGGAGAGACATGCGGAAGATGCTGAAGGCTGCTGAGAGATGTAGCAGGCTAAAGAGGGACCGCGAAGGTGGAGAGGTGGTGTGCACGAAAGGAACAGCGGAGAGGCATAGGTGGGAGTTGGGGGTCCAGAGGCTTGTCTGTTTTCAGGGCAGACACTTGAGGGTGTGTCTGGGCTGTAGGGGAGGGAGGCAGACTGGGGAAGAACCAGTAGAGAGGGGGCAGCTGATGGGAGGTGTGGAGCTTATGGTTCTGGAAGTCGGGAGAGGAACAGCACCGGGTGCACCTCCTGGCTGCAGGGTGAGCGGCCCACATCGATGAAGTTCCTGATCCTCACGCTTCCAGCTCTCACTCTACAAGGAGCACACGGAGGCCTTCAGCGACTCACTGAGAACCCCAGGCCGTGCGCTCTCCTCCCAGGCCCCAGTGCCTCCCGGGGACTCAAGCCCCCACCCAGTCCAGGGAGAGAGGCCATGGAGCAGGACCCACGGGCTCGACCCACCCACGATGCCTATGATCAGGGCCAGGAGGCCGAGGCTGAAGGACACGGTTCCGACCTCTGGGTCAGACAGTTTCCCAGTGTCTCTCCCTCTTTCTCCTCGGCCTGTTGCCCTCTGTCCTCAGGGCCAGGCTGGGCACAGAGCCCAGAGATGGAGTTGTTTTGGGGATCCCCACTTAGAAAGCATCTTAGGATGGTTTCTAGGCTCTTATAACCATAACCGTATCCTGTCTTCATAGGCGTGTTACTTCTCTGGGCCTCTAGCACCCCAGGAGGTCCACCCTGTTACAACCCCCTTCTTGAAGGTGGGAAACAGCACAGAAATGTTGAGCATCTTGTCCAAGCCACACAGCAAATGAACGACGGAGCCAGAACGTTCCACGCTGCAGACCACATCGGATTCTGTGTTATTAAAGCTTCTCACCCTCGGGTCTATCTGGTGTGGCTGCGGAGGCAGGACTGAGCCCCGCTGGTCCAGAGGCTGACACACTCTTAAGTGCTTGCCCAGCCTCCTGTCTCTCCAGAGAAAAAGAGCCCCCATTTCACAGATGGGGAAACTGAGGTCCAGAGGGGAACAACTCGACAGAGACCCCAACCCTGGGGTAGAACAGGACTCTTAGCCACCTGTGATGACCCTCTGCTACTTTCTGTCCTGGGAGACCCATCCCATTCCCCTCGGGGCCTCTCCCTGCACCGCCCAGCCCTTCTCCCTCCCTCTTGTAGGCACAAACCGCCCACAGACAGCCTGTATCCCTTTTCCTGTGGCTCATTCAGCAGCCCCCAAGAGGATTTCCTGGGGCAGGTGCGTGTGGGGCGCCGGATGAGGAGGCAGGAGGACAGGTGTGGGCAGGCCAGTCCTTTCTGAGTCCCACCTGAGGGCCTCAGGTGCAGCCCCAAAGCCCAGACGCTGCTCTGTCTGGGGCCCGGCTTCCGGCTGAGCGAGCCCAGGACCCAAAGGCCAGGCTCTGGGACTCAGATTCATTTCCTCCCGGGCCCTGAGCGCACCTGCTCCCGCCCCTCACCACATCTGCTTCTCCTTCCTCACCCTCAGCCCTGGTCTCGGTTCCTTTTCCTGTGGGGACACCCCGCGGTTCTCTGATCTCTTCTCGGAACCCTCGTCCCCTCCTCCATTTCAGTCTTCCCTCCCCCGACCTGGGCCTGGGGCAGCCTCCCTGCCCTCCCTGGTGACCATCTGGCTCCTGCTTCCTCGAGGCTGGTGGTGGGAGAACTTGGAGGGGCCTTGGCCTTCCTCCACCGCCCCTCAGACTATGGCTGGGAAAGCTGAGGCCACCAACCCAGGGGCTCCTCAGAGGCATGGCAGGGGCTTGACATCTGAGTGTCTCTGTGGGCTGGCATGGGGCCAGCATAGGGGCAAGTAGTGCAGTGCGGCACGTCTGAGATGGCAGGTGGGTCAGCTGAGTTGGAATCCAGTTCCACCATGTCGTGCTGTGCAGCCTGGGGCAAGATTCTCAACCTCTCTGAGCCCCCCCCCCTTTTTTTTTTTTCATTTGTAAACTAGGAAGAATAAGACTTACTTCACAGGGCTGTAGTGAGAATGAACAAAACAATGTGTGCAAGATAAATATCTCAGTGTAAGGTGGCTATAACTCGTTCATTCAATAAATATTGACTGAATGCTTATGCGTCATTCTCAGTTAGTTCCAAAGAAAAGAAACCAAGTCAGCAGTGCCCAGGTTCCCTGATCTCCCATCCTCTTCTTTCCTGATATGTACCCCCCACCCCCAACCCAATTCCTACTCTATCTAGAGCAGGCAAGCAAGCTTAGTTGCTCAGCCATGTTCGACTTTTGCGACCCTTTGAACCGTAGCCCACCAGGCTCCTCTGTGCATGGGATTTTTCAGGCAAGGATACTGGAGTAGGTTTCCATTTCCTTCCCCAAGGGATCTTCCCAAACCAGGGATCCAACTCACATCTCTTGTGTCTCCTGCATTGCAGACAGATTCTTTCCCCCTGAGCCATTGGAGAAGCCCCTGTCCAAAGACGTCTCCCTAAATTATCCAATTGCAGGTATGCCTGCCATGCTGGGAAGCCACCAGTGGCCTCTGGTGCCTAGAGTATCAGACCCCAGCTCCCAGGCCTGATAGCCCTGGGATAGCCCTCTGATAGCCCTCAAGGTCATTCCTGATCCGGCTCTCACCTCTCTTTCCCACGAGGTCTCCCCTTATTTTGTGACACCTCTGAGTGTCCAGTGGCCCTGGGTAGAACAGCGATCCTCTTCCTCATTGCCAACAAACTTCTATTAATTTTTTTGGTCTGTTTCCTCCAGGGGCCCCCACGGCCTGCATGGAGGTGGCTGTGAAGCTTGGTCAGCCTCTTCATCTAAGCATCCACCTCACCCCAACCACCACCACCCCACCCCCCCACACACACTGCTTCCTTCCATCACCAGCTTTGGCAGGAACTGCTGGGCCTGTCACACATACTGGGGCGATCATTGCAGAGGGTGACCTGCGCTCTGTCACCATCCAGCCAGTGTTATTCATCTTCATCATGTTCCCAAGGCCTTGGATGCTGCCCTTCTGCCCCTGAGCCTTAGCTTCATCCGAGGTCCTGGTCCCCTTCCAGATAATGGGCACAGTGCCTCCAGCTGCCTTCCAGAACTGTCAGGGCCTAGGAGCCAGACTGTATCATCCAGGCACAGCCCTCAGCACGTGGGAGAGAGCCCAGAGGAACCTTCACCCCCCACCCCCCCACCCCCCCCCCCCCCCCCCCGATCCCACGGCTCACTCTTCTCTCTAGGATCCTACCAAGTTTTCCCAACCTCTGCTTGCCCACCTCCATTGACAGCGCTGCCCCTCACGGGGCTGCCTGTCCGTCTCTGACTCTCAGTTCATGCTGAACTGAAAATTGCCTCCATGAACCTCTGCTGATTCATTCATTCCTTCACGAGTTCATGCAACACGTGTCGCGCATCTATGCGCATGCGCCAATCAGTGAGGCGGGAGGAGGATGCTGACGTGGCGATGAGGGCGAGGATGGAAATGAAGGAGGAAACTGAGGCTGGAAAGAGACAGGTCACCACACAGAATCTCCAGCCGGGGGTGGGAGGTGGGGGGCGGCCAGGACTTGTTTCCATCTCAGTGCCCCAGGCCTCTGCCCTTTCTTTCCCCTGAATTAATGTACCCCTCGTAGGACTTGGGGAATAATAATACCTGGCGTGGGGTGGGGAACTAGCCCATCTGCTCCCCAGAATTTGGGGGGCTCAACAGAGGGGCCACTGGGAAGGATCCCCCCCCCCCCCGCGCCCCCGCTCCGGCCAGGAGCCTCCTTCTGAGAAGGAAGTATTATTTAACCGACATTGTGTCAGGAGGGGAAACACGGGGTCCCTGGAGCTCAGCCAGCCTCCTGCCTTCAGGCTGTTTGGCTTTGTTTGTTTTTTCGGCCCTTTTTTTTTTTTCCTTTTTCTTTGGGCTAATTGTTCTCATTAAATCTTTTTGTCCTGTTTTGCTTTTTACCGAGACTGACAATGCTGCGCGGTGCTCAGCGCCGCTTCCTGTGTTTCTGCCCCAGCTCAGGCCTCCACTGGGGCCTTGCTTCCTGTTGTGAGCGGTTGCCATGGCGACTCGAGGCCCCCCAGTGGGCTCCAGAGGGTGAGGGGGGTGGGCAGAGGGGGAGACAGGGTTGACATCATCGGGTGAGGAGGCAAGGGTCCGAGGTCTGGGGTGGTGGTGGGGGGGCGGTGAATGGAGGCCGGGCAGGCAGTGGCGGGAGCCTGGCGGCGTTGTTGAGGGGTGACTCATAGCCTGGGAAGGGGAAGAACGCCCTCACATTCTTTCGGGAGGTAAACAAGGTCAGGGAGTGCGGCAGGGGATCCTGTTTACCTGACCCTGGCCCCCCTCCCCCTGGGGGACCAGGAGCCTGTGCAGGATGACACGCTGGAACAGAACCAGACAGACCTCAGGGGCCAGGGGAAGGTGGGGGGCCTGGTGACTCCAGCTCAGACCCCCTTGGTGAGGGCTGGTGGGCCCCAGCTGCAAGGTGGCAGCTCTGTGAACTTCAAGCAGGCCACTTCCCCCCTGAGCCTTGGTGCCTCTGTTTCTAACGGGTCGGCCCTCCTGTGTCGATGACCCCTTGTTCTCCCATCACCTGGGTCTGGGTCCGGGTGTGCCTGGCTCTAGGCAACCTCTACAGCACAGCCCTTTGAGGCGCTGTAGTCTGTCCCCACCCACCCATAGTGCCTGATCCAGGTCAGGGATGGGAAGGCTGCATCTGAGCTGGCCAGGGTGATGTCCGAGAGGGGCGGCCCAGACCCAGGACCAGAGCAAGCAGGGAGAGATGGGTCTGCAGCCTGGGGTGTGGGGGCACCTCTAGAATCTCACAGCTGGAGCCTGGTGCCCCTCACTTCTCCCCCCTCCACCCCTGAATCTCCCTTCAGCCTTCCCAGAAGGCTACCTCCTATCCCTGCCCCTCTGACAAGTGACAACCCCCCTGCTCATCACTGAGGGTCCAGAAAGAGCCCCTCCTGGATCCTGAACCCTGGTCAAACTCCTGGATTCCCTGATGCTGGGCTTCTGCAAGAACAGGGGTGGGGGTGGGGGTCAGAGCTGAGCATCAGCCCCTGTATCTCAGAGACAACCTCCCACCTTGATCCTTTGCCTATTGCCAAACAGACCAGCTGCCCATGGGGGGAAGGGTCTGCCTCTCCGCAGCATGCCCCCATATTCTGCAGGTGTCATGGGGGGCCCCAGGAGACAGCCTCTAGGGGCCACAGTGGAGATGAGGCCAACTGGCCTGGTGGCTAAGAGCAAGGGCCTCAACTAAGAGCAAGTTGGCTCAACTATCAGACTGGCTTGGACCAAGTCTGCCTTTGCCACTTGCCAGCTGGTACCCTCAGGCATGTTCCCTGGCCCCTCCTAGTCTCCGTTTCCTCACCTGGGAGAGAGCACCTGATAGGGTTGGTGTGATTGACTATCAACCCGTGAATGAAGCACAAGGTACATAGTAGGTCCTCAACAAACATCCATCCTGCACAGGCCCGCTGTGTGCTCCCCCTGCGGTGCCAGCCCCCCAAGGCTCTCCTGTACCGAGTGCCCATCCCAGGGCAGGAGTGCCCATCCCAGGGCAGGAGCAGTGCCCACCACATGCCCTGTGCCCTGTGGTTTTCCCATAAAGGGGATGGCCGCGGGCTTCCCTGGACAGGGAATATCCTGTTCTCGGTGTGGGGGGAGGAAGAGGAGCGGGAAGGACACAGCCGCTCCGCATTCCTGGCATTCTTGGCCGGAGCCTGTCCAGCTGCCTGGAGCAGGCGCTGCCGGGGGCGCTGGCCCAGTGCCACGCTGGCCTGGCCTGGCAGAACAGCATCCCACTTGGGGTGCCCCTTGAACTTGAGGGGACAGAGGACCCCTCTCTTGTACCATCCCACTCACCCCAGGCTATCACAGAAGCAGACAAACCCCAACCCAGGAAGGAGAGACCTGGGGGGCCAACAGGGGAGAGGGTTTTTTTTTTTTTTTTGTAATTTGACTGGCTTCTTTTTTTAAAATTTATTTTTAATTGAAGGATAATTGCTTTACAGTATTGTGTTGGTTTCTACCAAACATCAACACTAACCAGTCACAGGCTTACTCATGTCCCCGCCCACTTAACATCCCTCCCTCCTCTCTCCCCATCCCAACCCTCTAGGTTGTTACCTAGACCCTGTAGGAGTTCCTTGAGTCATATGGCAAATTCCCATTGGCTATTTATTTTACATATGGTAATGTTCATTTCGTTGTCACTAGGGAAGAGGATTCTGCTTTCAGTTCTGCCTGTGGGGCTCCCCAGATTGTCCCCCATCCCCAGGGAATGGGATTTTTGTCTGTCTATGGGATTTTTCAGGCAAGAATACTGGAGTGGGTTGCCATTTCCTTCTCCAGGGGATCTTCCCAACACTGGGATCGAACCTTTGGCTCTTGTGTCTCCTGCATTGGCAGGCAGATTCTTTACCACTACCACCCAGGGAAGCCCTGGAGAATGGTTGGGGGGAGCAGGGGTGGCTGGGTCAGGGAAGGAGAGGGAGAGGCAGAGGGCACCAAAATTCTAGTCTTTGGTACCTGGGACACTTACTTTTCCTTTATGGGACTCAGTTTCTCCATCTGCAAAATGGGAGGGTTGTCTCCCTCCTTTGGGCAGTCTGCCTTGCTACCCTGTGGTGTCACAATTGGTAACTGCCTCTTCCCCTGATCAAGAGCAGAAACCCAGCTCCTCTGTGCACTGAAGAGCTGGGGCAGGTTAGGGTGATTTCCACTGTTTATCTAGGCCGACTCCATTTGCAGCAATGATCTGCAGACTTCTGAGACTCAGAGAAAAGCCAGAAATGGTGCAGTCCCAGGGTGGTCAGTCTCCAGAGTCTCCTGCATGGGTGTGTCTTGGGGGATCCTGGGAGGGAAATGACTTGTCCAAGACCCCACAGTCAGCCATGTTGAGCTGACCCTGGACCTCATGCATTCACTGTTCTTCCCCAGACTGCCGAGAGCTGAGTTCATTCTTTTCCGTGTTTTTCTGCAAACAGAGCAGAGCAGTCTCCTTCTGCAAACAGAAAGAGCAGGGACAGGACAGCTCCCAGGGGTGGACCTCAGAAACTCCTATCCTCAGGAGACCACACCCATGCACAAGTGACTGTAGACATGGGCCCCTGTCCGCTCTGAGCTGTCCTCTGCACTGGGGGACCCGAGAGATCCCCCAAGGCTGGGTGGGGAAGGGTGGGAGGAATGTGCTGGAATGGACACATTGGGGGTCAAATCTGGGGCACCACTGTCTGGACTCCCTCCTTCTCTCCTCTCGTGCAGTTCAAGAGCCACCCCGAGCCCTTCTGCCCAGTCCTAGAGACCCTGTGAGCCGTCTGCCCTCCTTCCCCCTTAATGCAATTCAAAGCTCTTTGCTGCTCTTGGGACAGAGACCAGGGAACTCTGGTCCAGGCCACACGGGGAGCCAGAAAAGGCTCTTTGCTGGAGTCAGGAGCCCTGAGAGGTCTCAGCGCTGGACCTCCGCGCCTGCATTGGCCGTTGGAGGGCAGAGCCTCCAGGGCCCCAGGATTCTGAGGGTCGAGTGTTCCGCTCTGCATGTCCCTCTGTCCACACTCTTCCTCGACAGAAGCAAAGGAAGCCCCATCTGTCAGCTGCTCTGCCCCGCGGCTTTCCTGTCAGAGCGCAGCCCTGCGGCCCACCGCCCCACCTTCGCCATCCCAGACCTCCTTAAAAGCCCAGACACCCCAAAGCCATTGCATCTACTTCCCCTGACCCCTGCCTGTCTCCTGTCTGCTCTCTCTGTCTGCTGTCTGCTGTCTGTCCCGACATCTGTCTGTCTGAGGGACAGTAAGAGGAAAAGACTGGAACCCCACCCTGCTGGGTCCACATGACCAGTGCACTGTTCACCCCGGGCTGGGAAATCACCTCCATTGTGAAGATGGGGAGCTGCCGGAGTGTGTGTCAGCGCGTTTACCGCACAGCGTGCCGTCAGAGTGTGGGGGTGGATGGGTGGGGGCTGTGTATGTGTGCAGAGGTCAGGGGGGCAGTGTGTGTGAGCCCTCAGTGAAATAAACCATGATAAACTGACACAGTGAAATATTATGCAGCCATTCAATATGATGACTTTGAAAAATAGTGGTGACGTAAGATGTGGTCACAATATAAGATTTAATAACAGAATAAAATGGGTGCCCAGAAGAAAAAGTTGAATGCTGATAATGCTTATATCTGGATACTTAGCTAGTAAATGCTAATAATGGTTATCTTTGGATTGTTAAATTAAGAGTAATTTTGTCTTTTATCAGTTCAGTTCAGTCGCTCAGTCGAGTCCAACTCTTTGTGACCCCATGAACCACAGCACGCCAGGCCTCCCTGTCCGTCACCAACTCATGGAGTCCACCCAAACCCATGTCCATTGAGTTGGTGATGCCATCCAACCATCTCATCCTCTGTCGTCTCCTTCTCCTGCCCCCAATCTTTCCCAGCATCAGGGTCTTTTCAAATGAGTCAGCTCTTAACATCAGGTGGCCAAATTATTGGAGTTTTAGCTTCAGTATCAGTCCTTCCAATGAACATCCAGGACTGATCTCCTTTAGGATGGACTGGTTGGATCTCCTTGCAGTCCAAGGGACTCTCAAGAGTCTTCTCCAACACCACAGTTCAAAAGCATCAATTCTTCGGCACTCAGCTTTCTACACAGTCCAACTCTCACATCTATACATGACCACAGGAAAAACCATAGCCTTGACTAGATGGGCCTTTGTTGACAAAGCCATGTCTCTGCTTTTGAATATGCTGTCTAGGTTGGTCATAACTTTCCTTCCAAGGAGTAAGCGTCTTTTAATTTCATGGCTGCAAACACCATCTGCAGGGATTTTGGAGCCCCCCAAAATAGTCTGACACTGTTTCCACTGTTTCCCCATCTATTTGCCACGAAGTGATGGGACCGGATGCCATGACCCTAGTTATACCCTTGCATATTTTTCATGTTTTCTGCAATGAGTACGTGTCAGTTTTAAAAGTTTTAAAAAGGAGAATAAAGGTACTAAAAAACACATTAAAAATAAACTAGAAAATAAAGAAACAGGACTTAAACTAAGGCCTAGTAGAAAACGCTGAACTTAAAACTAAGCCATATGTTCAGCTTAAAGTCAGCCAACACTGAATGAGCACCTACTAGGTGCTGGGGATCAGTGGAGAGAGAGATTATAGAAATGCTCAAGATATAACCCCCCCTGGCGAGTGCACTGTCCACTGGGAGTGTGGGACAGTCACCAGGCACAGACAGTCCTGACATGGATGGAATGTGTTCCCCACGGGAAGGCACCGGAGAAAGAGAGAGATGGGTGAATCAGGAGGGCTTCAGGGAGGAAGTGACTGCTCACAGGAGGGCTTCAGGGAGGAGGTGACTTCTCACAAGAGGGCTTCAGGGAGGGCAAGGGGTAACAGGGAAGTGCAACAGGGTGGTGTTAGGAGACCTGCCCTATGTCTGGAGCATCATTTAACTACAGAGCAGGAGGGACATGCAGGCTGCAATTCACTAGAAGCCCGCCGTGCTGAAGCTAAGTGGGCATTCAAAGGATTGCTCAGCAATTCACTCATTTATTCACTTAAGAAACACTCCTGTTGTTAAGTATACTATACGCCACGCACTGTTTGGGCTTCCCAGGTGGTGCCACCTGACAGCACAGATGACATAGGAGACTAGGGTTCGATCCCTGGGTCGGGAAGATCCCCTGGAGAAGGAAATGGCAACCCACTCCAGTATCCTTGCCTGGAGAACCCCATGGACAGAGGAGCCTGGCGGGCTACAGTCCATGGGGTCGCAGAGTTGGACATGAGTGAAGCAACTTAGCAAGCACGCGCACGTACTGTTCGGGGACCCCCAAGGGCAGCTTCTATTCAAGGGGAGGAAAACAGGCAATAGAACCATTAGTGAGTAAAATGTATGAGAGGCCAGATGGTAAGAAGTGCTCTGAGAAAAGATGAGGCTGAATGGGAGGTGACAGTTCACTTGCTATGAGGTGGTCAGGGACGGTCTCACCTGAGCATGGTATTTTGATCCCAGACTAAAGGAAGTGAGGTGTGGGATCTGGAGGAGGAGGACTTGGGGAAGAGGCAGAGGGATGGCAAATGCAGAGCCCGAGGGGAGAGCAGGGGAGGCGAGGTCCACTTGGGGCCCATGGTGAGGACCTGCAGCAGCCTGGGGTTGGGTGGGTCAGCAAGGGACTGGGGAGAGGCAGGGGCTGGACTGGGCTTGCATCCTGGAGGTGAGGAAGATGAGGAATCTGACATGTGTTTGAAGGCAGAGCTGACACTGTTTGCCCCATCGGCCAGAGACAGGTAAAGGAAAGGGAAGGCTAATTCCAAGGTTTGTACCCCAGCTGTGGGAGGCTGGCTGGCTGGGTGGGGCAGTGTCGGGATGGGTGGCAGCAGGGAGGCAGGCACTGAGGTTGGACAGGTTGAGGCTGAGATGCCCAGCGATAAATGCAAGTCATCCATCACTCCCGGTGGAGCTGGCATGACATTTAGTTGTCATGGGCTTGTGGGTGGTAATTAACCTATGAGAGAAGATGGGATCGCCTAGAGAATGGGTGTAGGCAAGAGGTCCACTGACTGAGCCCTGGGCTTCCCCCAACATTTAGAAGTCAGAGAAGGAAGGACGGACCGGCAGAGCAGCCTGAGAGGAATAGCCAGGGAGGTGGGGGCCCAGGAAAGCAGGGCGGAGGGGTCGGGGTGGTCCTCAGCCAAGGTGCTCAGCCTTTAGCAGCATGCAAGTGGATGGGGACACAAGAGATACAGTTCCTGCAAGTGATGGCAGCAAGCCTTTTAGGAAAGAGAGGGGTTTGAAAAAGAATAGAGCAGAGAAAGTCAAAAGGGCAAGTGAAGCCAACGCTTCTCGGGAGTGTTGCTGAAGAGGGGGGCCACTGTGCCACCTGAAACCCAGACAAGATGCTCAGAGAGCCCTACGCAGGCCTCTTCCCAAGGCGTGTCCAGGGGACAGCTGTTTGCTGCAGGGGTGGGGGCGGAGGCAGGAGGCATTGGACGGAGCTTGGTCTGAGCTAGGTGTCCACACACAGGTGCTCAGGGCCATTCAAGGTGTGGGTGGAGCCAGGGTAAGAAAGAAGGGGGCTGGGCTGGGAACCAGGGCAAGCACCAAGGCCAAGGCTGGTTGTCCCCTGCGACCATGTTCAAGGAGTGGGAGAGTTCTGAATCCAGACACTTCGTTAAGAAGATCAGCTTCTCAAGTAGAAAGAGGACAGGTTTAACAGCTAGTCCACGTGTTCACATCATTTTGATATTTCGGCTTAGGGTATGTGGGCCTCTCTCCTTTGCTCTTCTCCCGGGCACTGCAAATGTGAGGGCAGGCTTGGGAGCAGCGAACCTGAGTGATGGGGTGAAGACAGGGTTGTTTTAGGGTTTGACTCATTTTCTTTTTTGTTTTTAAGACGGGAGAAGAATTAGCATTCTCTTCTGAAGAGTTTTCCTGGAAGAGAGGAAACTGATAGTGCGAAAGGGGATGCAAACTGCAAGAAGGGGATAAAATCCAGGTCTTAGGTGGGCGTTAGGGTGACTCTCAGATACTCCATCCACAAGACCAGGGGGATGTCAATGTGAGCAGGTGCGGGGCCAGGTTTTAGGAGCATATGGGCATTCTCCCATGATTCCTTCTGTTATTTCAGTGAAAAAGCAGCAAGATGATGGGTCATAAATAAGGGAGGAGGGCCCTGGATATTTGCAGAAGGAGGAGAAGGTGAGAAAGAACCCTCTCCCATGAAGGGGAAGCAAGCAGACCAGAAAAATGTGTCAGCATCACCCATCCACACTGGCCAATCGTATTTTTCCCAAGATGGGAACATCTCCCACCCCACAAGCTCTTCTAGAACCTTCCATGCCTCCGCTAAGAAATGGAGTCTAATTCTCCTCCACTTGAACCTGGGCAGGCTTGTGACTTACTCATTACTGATGGAATGGGTGGAACAACAGTACAACCCTTCTGAAGCTACATGAGAAGAGCTTCTGTCTTGTAGGATACCCATGCTGGAGCCTTGAGCTGCCATACTGTAAGGAAGGCCAAGCTAGCCCATGAAGAGACAACCTGGGGAGTCTCTAAGTCCATGGAAGGAGAGAGATGCCCAGTCAGGGCTCAGATGTTCCAGCCTCAGCCACTCAGTGAGACCCTGAGCAACAGAGATGAGACCCTCCCAAATCCATGACCCACAATCCTTGTGAGACAATAAAATGTTGTTGTCTTAAGCTTTTATTTAATGATGCAGCTAATAGTTGGAAGAAATACCAAAAGCCTAGAGATTCATGATCATGACTTTAAAGTGATGCAACCCATTGGCTCAGCGATATCCAACAGATTTTTGCAGGGACAAGGCCTGCACATTGGCGACAAGTTTCCCCTCCTTGGCTCAAGGGAGGAGTAGAGAGGATGAAGAAGAAAAAAGAGAAGGGATTGGGTCTCAGATGTCAGGATAAAGTCTTGGCCTTGACCCTGTAGTGCCGGGGGCCAGAGTGAGGAACTCCGCCCATGGCAAAGGTCATGAGGAAGGAGGCTTGATCACACCTTTGCGCTGACCCCCGGCACTGTAGGCTACTGAGAGTACCCCAGTGAGAGCTGTTTACATTCTGTGCGCATGCCAGGCCCACTGTGGTGGTAGCAATACAGAATACAGCCCACCTCCTCAGAGGACCTGGAGTTGGGGGTGGAGAGGCCTGGGGACTCAGCATGGCTGCATCCTCAGTTCCTCCCATCTGTCTGAGGCCTCAAGCAAGAAGTCCGTAGAAAGGAAAAGGGGTGAGGAGTGATGAGCCTCAGTGCTTCCATCTGAAAAATGGGGGGCCCTGGACTTAAGGCCTATAAATGTTCTTCTGGCTCTGAGACTAAGGATGGGGCAGAGACATTTTTGGTGCTGGGCTGGATCCTGGGCTCCGTCCTGTGAGTGGGACATGCAGGGAAAGGACTTGAGGCCTGGCCCTCATCATTCTACAGGCCTTATTCAGGATTTCTGGGTTCCAAGGAAGAGAAAACCCAACATATAGGGGCAATTTAAGCTGAAGCTTTAATACTTTGGCCACCTGGTGCAAAGAACCGACTCATTGGAAAAGACCCTGATGCTGAGAAAGATTGAAGGCAGAAGGAGAAGAGGGAAACAGAAGATGAAATGGTTGGATGGCATCACCGATTCAATGGACATGAACTTGGGCAAACTCCGGGAGATGGTGAGGGACAGGGAAGCTTGGCGTGCTGCAGTCCATGGGGTCTCAAAGAGGCAGACACGACTTGAAAACTGGACAACAATGGGGGCTTTTTAAAGACTAAAATCTATGGGCTATATAGTAACCCAAAAGCACAGGGGTTTTTGAGGTTTCAAGCAAAGCTTGATCCAGTTAGCCAAACAGGGTGACAGGACTCGGTTTCTCTGCCTCCATCTCTCGGCTCCACGTGGTCACATTTGCTCCTTTCCCAGGCTGGCTCTCCCCTGGGGATCTCAGGATGTCCTCCACTCAGGCCTGGGTCTACTTGCTTCTCTTCAGGTCCAATGGAGAGAAAGTCTACCTCCTGGAGACCTCAGGGAGAGGCGGTTGCTGTGATTGGCCCTGCCTAAGGCAGGTATCTATCCCTGAACCAATCACAACCACCACAGGATGAGATGTAGTAACTGGCTTAAACCAATCAGGGCCTATTTGGAGCTGGGATGGGGTCTACCCAATCCAGCTATGGGCTGGGGACCAGCGGGTGTTGTCAGGATGGAGGCAAGGGACTGGGTGCTAAGGAGAAAAAAGTGAAAAGTGAAAGTATTAATCATTCAAGTGTGTCTGACTCTTTGCGACTCCATGGACTGTAGTCTGCCAGGCTCCTCTTTCCATGGAATTCAGCAGGCAAGAATACTGGAGTGGGTAGCCATTCCCTTCTTCAGGGAATCTTCCTGACCCAGGGATGGAACCTGGGTCTTCTGCATTGCAGGCAGATTCTTTATCATCTGAGCCACCAGGGAAGCCCCAAGGGTGTCAAGGAGGACCCCCCTGCCCCCCTCCCTCTGGCAGTGTCTGCTATTACAGGACACTGGAGAACAACAGACGAGGGCTCAGCCCATGTCCCTCGGTCCCCGCAGCAGAACCTTCTAGAGACTGCGTGCTCTGTCAGAGAGGAAGTGGTTGAGCACCGGAAAGGGGGGGAATCTCCTATCAAGGCCATTTCCAGTACCAGCTGCCCATCCGGCCGGCCTGGAGCCCTGGGATGGGGGCGGCCACCGTTGGCCGGAACCCAGGGTCTGCCTGGGACACTTGGGCAGCTGGAGACTGATTAAGCTGAGAAAAAGGCAGGCTGGAAAATGCGGGGTTGGGGAAGCCATCTGACTCTTCCCTAACACCAAAAAAGGGAACAGAAAAGGTCAGCTTAGGCACTGGGAAAAAGCCAAACAAGGAGCCCATGACGGAAGCGGACAGCCCCTTCCACCTGAGCTCAGCTCTGCAGGGGGCTGCCTTACCAGAACCCGGGAAGCAAGGCTGCATAGGGATGACCTTGTCGCTCAGATGGGGAGGTGGAGGCCCCGAGAAAAGTGACTCACCTTGCAAGGTAGGGCAAAGCCCAAGTATGAACCTGAGCCCTCTCAGGACTCCCCTCCTCCCATAGCACAGATTAGTCATGCCCATTCCCACGCACAGAGTCACGTGATGGTGAGGCCACGGGGTGGAAGGACATCCAAATCCCCCTACACCCCCACTATTCCAGAGGTCCGGCAGAGAGAGGAAGGGGGCTGCAGGGTCCAAGTGGCCCAAGTTCAAATCCAGCCTCTGCCACTCTGGCTGTGTGAACTTGGGCAAGTCAGGGTCCGCATTTATAAAATGTAGCCAATACTTTCCTGAGAGGTCGTTGGGAGGAGTGATTGACATCACATATGCAAAGCCACTGACACAGTGCAGCACATGGTGAACGTTCCATGCCTCATGTAACAGAAGGAGAGTTTGTCAGGTTTAATTACCATATCACCGCAGAAATGCTGTGATCTGCTGAACCCAGTGCAGCAAGCTGCAGAGGGCGGGGGAGGAGCTCTCCCAAGTGAACCCTGAGAAACAGAGTGGGGGCCGGGGTGTTGTCAAGAAATTCACCAGGACAAGAGATGTGGGGGTCCTGGCTTTCTGGGAGGGATTCAGAGCGCTGTCCCCGCTGCTCATTGGAAGCCAGACACTGCGGGATCTGTTTCTCCTCTTTCCCCAGGGGTTGCACTAGGACCCTCATCCCCTGAGCCTGGGCTCACCAGGGGTGAGAAGGTTGCAGACAGGGGGTCATTGTCCACTCTGACTGGGCCCAGATCCCACAGCTGCCAACCCCTCTAGGGCACAGGGTCTTGTTGGACCAGCCCAGCCATGTGTGTGTGTGTGTTGAGGGGTGTTTATCCCCCAGTTGCCATGGGAGACCCAGATTCTACACTGGGCACTCTCTCCAATGTCCTGACGGTGACCCCAGAGCATCTCTGACCAGCAGGCCTGGGTGGGGCCTGGGAGGACAAAGCTGCCTTTGGCTGCCGGCGGGCGGGTGGGCAGAATGCGTCAGCTTGTCGGCCAGCCAGAGAAACCTGGAAGCCAGCCTTGACATCCCCTCTCTTTGTCACCATGCATATCTTGTTTTTGTCATGACATGACATGACAGATGTTGCTTGCTACTGCTGCCACTGAAGTCGCTCTAGACTCCGGCCCCGCCGTCTAAGCCACAAGCTGCTGCCCTTGGTCACCTCCACCGCTGCACCCCTTCCTCCCCGTCTCACAGTCAGCCTGCCCTGCATCCACAGCCAGGGGAGCTTTGAGAAACACAGTTCAACCACATCAGTCCCTGGTGTTGAGTCCTTCAGTGAGTATCTACAAAACACATACTCAACAAAGGATGCATAACCAGAATATACAAAGAACTTCTACAAATCGATCAGAAAAAGAGAGGCAACCAGTGGAGAATGGGCAAGAGACTTTGAACAGGTCTGTTGCAAAAGAGGTTCTCCATGGGGCTTGTAAACACATGAAAACATTATTAGTCATCAGGAGAATGCAAAATAAAAGCTCAACACCTGCCACTACACACCTGCCAAAATGGCTAAAATAAAAATCATAGAAAGTATCGAGTGTTGGTGAGGACGTGGAGCAACCAGAACTCTCAGAACACGCTGCTGTAGGGACCGTATTTGGTACAACCACTGTTTGGCCTTGTCTCACTGAAACTGGACAGATGCTGACCCCGAATCCAGCAATTTCACTCCTGGGCATAGGCCCAACAGAAATGCACGCACATGTTTGTGGAAAGACATGTACAAGATGTTTTTCTTCCACTTTATTCAGTGCAGCCACAATCCAGAAATAATGTGAATGTCCATTATCAGTAGAATGAAATGAGATTAAACGTATGTCACAGTGTTGAGGGGAAGAAGCTGGTCACAAAGAAGTATATGCTGTGTGATTCCATTTATGTGAGCTTCAAAAACACCAAAGTCAGGACAGTGATATCTTTGGGGAAAAAGGAATGAGGGGAGACACGAAGAGGATTTCTGGGGTGCTGGTAATGTCTTGTCTCTTGATTTAGGCACTGGTTACACAGGTGTGTTTAGCTTATGAAAATTCATCCCAATGAATGCTTACGATGTAAATACTTTTCTTTACATATATTGCTCTTCAATAAAAAGTTTAAAGAAAAATCCTCCACCTACATTGCCCAAATTCCTCTGTGTTGGTCCCCACCAGCTTTGCCGGGGTTCCCTGGACATGCTATGTAGTTCTCTCCACCTGTAATTCCTGACTCCAGTTGGTAAACATTCTGTCTGAGGTCACCACCACCACCAGCAAGCCCTCCTTTCTGGCCCCAGACAGAGAGGGTTTCTCCCTTCTCTAAAAAGCCATAGGTAACTTCTTACTCATCTGACAGTCACTTCAAAGGGTTTATTAACCACTCGTAATGTGCCAGGCACCTACATGTGTGTATGAGTGCCAAGTCGATTCAGTTGTGTCAAACTCTATGTGACCCTATGGACTGTAGCCCTCCAGGCTCCTCTGTCCATGGGGATTCTCCAGGCAAGAATGCCAGAGTGGGGTGTCATGCCCTCCTCCAGGGGATCGTCCCAACCTAGGGATCGAACCCGTGTCCCTTAGGTCTCCTGCATCGGTAGGCAGGTTCTTTACCACTGGCACCACCTGGAAAGCCTGTCAGGCACCTACCCTTGTGAATTAAAGAGTCCTAATTTAGCAGGTTAGATTTTTTTTTAATTTAATAGATGCAGAAATAAATAGACATGGAAAAATTGCAATAAATGCCCCCAAAGGGAAGTTCAGACAAGCAGTGGAGAAAAATGCAGGGGATGGGAGAGTGGGATGGGGTTGGTTTACCCTGGATGATCAGGGGAGGGTGTCCAGTGCAGAGGCTGAGATATCAAAGGGAAGCCAGGCCAAGATCACTTGAGAGGAGTCTCAGCTGAGGGCACTACGCTGATGAAGAACGTTAACCTTTGAGTGTCCTGGGGTTGGCACCGTTGGCCTGTTAGGTGTCTGGAGTATTCATGAATGAATGATGGGAGGCTGGGAGAGACAGGCAGGGAGATCATAGATAAGGGTTTGGTGGCCCCAAGGACACAGGTGTCTCTTTTCAAGTGTGCACGGCATGGCCAAAGTAAGAAATAAAATTTGAGGTTCCCAGAAGCATAGACCCCTCTCCCAGCAAGTGTGCAGAAACACAGGCCAATTGCTCCTTCATTTACTCATTTATTGTGCCAGGCCCGATATAGGGACTGTCCCCTTTGCCTCCCATTCACGCCAAATCCCCAGAGGTTATTTTAACTTCTGGGATCTCTGAGGCTTCAAGTCTCGCCCTGTTTCAAAATGTTTCCCCACCTCAAACCTCAGTGCCCTTCCATTGCCCAGGCAGGACTCTCCCCTGATCACGAGGGGAAATCCAGGGGAAACTTGCCTTACGCCACCTAGTTATTTACAAGCCCAAACATGATTTAGGGGGCAGCACTCACCTTGCCAAAATAATGTCTGCTTCACCAAAGAATTCTCAAAGCTATTTTAATTAGTTTTCCCAACAGGACTTCTCAGACACTGTTGACCAGAGCATAAACAGGTACTGCCTTCCCAGCATATGCCAGGACTTGGAGCGATTATGACAGCATGCGCCTGTAACCTAGCCACCCTCACCTCTGTGCAAACCTTGGAGCACCTTCCACCCAGGTCTACAGGGGGCACGCCCCGTGTATCCCTGGCAACACTTGCAGCAGCTGTGAAGCAGAGGCAACCCAGATTTCCCCAACTAAGGAATAGGTAAGTAGATGTTATGGGCTTCCCAGGCAGCACTAGTGGTAAAGAACCCACCTGCCAATGCAAGAGATGTAAGAGACACAGTTTCGATCCCTGGGTTGGGAAGATCCCCTGGAGGAGAGCATGGCAACCCACTCCAGTACTCTTGCCTGGAGAAGCCCATGGACAGAGGAGCTTGGCAGGCCACAGTCCATAGGGTGGCACAGAGTTGGACACGACTGAAACGACTTAGCACGCTAGTAAAAGGTGGTGGATGCACGTGGTGGTTAGAAGTAGCTCACCCGTAGAACAACATGGGTCAAACCAAAAAGACCTATTTGGGGAAAAGGGAAATAAATAAAATGGGATGTCTGACATGTTGTTGTTCAGTTGCTACGTCATGTCCAACTCTTTGCGACCCCATGGACTGCAGCACATCAGGCTCCTCTGTCCTCCACTATATCCTGGAGTTTGTTCAAATTCTTGTCTACTGAGTCAGTGATGCTAACTAACCATCTCATCCTCTGTCCCCCCACCTTCTCCTTTTGCCTTCAATCTTTCCCAGCATCAGGCTCTTTTTCAGTGAGTCAGCTCTTTGCATCAGGTGGCCAAATTATTGGAGTTTCAGATTCAGCCTCAGTCTTTCCAATGAATAGTCAGGGTTGATTTTTTTTAGGATTGACTGGTTTGATACCCTTGCAGTCCAAGGGACTCTCAAGAGTCATCTCCAGCACCACAATTTGAAAGCATCATCTGACATGTTACCATTTGTGTAAACACATATACACACACATACAAAGACACACAAAACTATATCTTCCGGGGCTGCATACGTACTTAAGGACATACATTGAGTATTCTAGGTATGGAGCCTTTGGAGGGAGGGGAATAGGAGTTGGTTCATGGATGAGGGGAGATTTTTTTAATACACACACATACAAATACAAGTGCATACTTTATATAAAACAGGAGAGAGCCTTGCATGGACATTGAAAGTGTACTAAGAACAAAGGATTTTAATTAATTCAATAATTTCCCTTTGAGGTAAACATAAAATTTAAATTTTAAATGTTTACATCTTCTGGGAAGATGTAGGAGGCTTACTTCCTTCCCTGTTCCTCCCCCTAAGTACAGCCAGAAACCTAGACGTAATATACAAAGCAAGCACAAAGAGACTCTAAAAGGAGCGGAGAAGAAGACAGATTAGCTTGGGATCCAAGAACCCAAGAAACAAACACACTGATGAGTTTTCTGGTTGTTGTTTTCCTTCTTTCTTATAATTTATTTGCCTTATTCATCCCAGACTTGGAGCTGAAGAAGCTATCAACCTGGAATTGCCAAGAAGCCTAGACAATAAACGCAACCCTTCCTCAAAAAAAAAAAAAAAAAAGCCTATTCTCTCTACTCAAAAAAGGAAAAACAGAAAAGAGGCAGCCTAGCAAAATGGAAACATTTTAGACATGAATTAATTACTCTGTTCCAGCCAAACACCTCAGAAAAATCTGTAGCCCCACCATGCCAGCAAAAAGCAAGTTTGGAAAGTATACTTGAACCCTCAACAGGTTACAGTGAGTGCTCCAATTTTCCCACCAGGGTGAAGGCTAAGTAGGAACCTGGGACTTCCACTCCCACCCAGGCTGTAACAAGGAACCTCATCGCCTCATGTATCAGTAGAGGTCAAGTGGGGAACTTGGACTTGTAACCCTATCCAGCAGCAATGAGGCGGCAGCCTCCTCACTTGCCCTGATAGAGCAGCATTAGAGGAAACCAGCTAAAGCAGAAGGTTTAAGAAGATAGGATCTTATAACATAAAACATAAAATGTCCAGGTTTTAATAGAATATTTCTCATTGTGCCAAGAACCAGGAAGATCCCAAACTTCCTGAAAAACAGACAATCAACAAGTGCTAAGACTGAGGTAATAGAAATGTTATGAACATACTTGAGACAAATGAAAAAAGTCAAACACCTCAGCAAAGAAATAGAAGGTATAGAGAAAAATGTTAGGACTTTCCTGGTGGTCCAGTGGTTAAGAATCCATCTTCCAATGCAGGGTCGTGGGTTTGATCCCTGGTCAGGGAACTAAGATCCCACATGCCACCAGGCAGCTAAGCCCACACGTCACAGTGAAGAGCCCACACGTGCAATGAAGGATCCCACATGCCACAACTAAGACCCCACACAGTCAAATATTTTTTTATTTTTAAAGAAGAATGTCAACCACAGAATGGAGGAGATAAAGAATTAGTGAAAACCAGATCTTCCTTGACTTATGATGGGGTTATGTCCCAACAAACCCATTGCAAGTTGAAAATATCAAAAGTCAAAATGTATTTAATACATCTAGCCTACCAAAGAGAAGGCAATGGCACCCCACTCCAGTACTCTTGCCTGGCAAATCCCATGGACAGAGGAGCCTGGTAGGCTGCAGTCCATGGGGTCGCTAAGAGTCGGACACGACTGAGCAACTTCTCTTTCACTTTTCACTTTCATGCACTGGAGAAGGAAATGGCAGCCCACTCTAGTGTTCTTGCCTGGAGAATCCCAGGGACGGGGGAGCCTGGTGGGCTGCCGTCTATGGGGTCACACAGAGTCGGACACGACTGAAGCGACTTAGCAGCAACAACCTACCAAATGTCATAACTTAGCCTAGCCTACCTTAAATGTACTCAGAACACTTACATTAGCCTACAGTTGGGCAAAACCATCTAACACAAAGCCTATTTTACAATAAAGCATTGAATATCTCATGTAATGTACTGAACTGAGAGTGAAACACTGAATGGTCTGCGTCCAGAGAAGGGTTGTAAGCATATCAGTTGTTTACTCTTGTGATCTTATGACCGACCGGACCCTGTGGTTTGCTACCACTGCCCAGCATCACGAGAGAGCATTGTACTGCATATCATAAGCCGTGGGAAACAACAAAATTCAAAATATGGTTTCTACCAATATTATTTTAGCACCATCATAAAGTGAAAAAGTCATAAATTGAAACATTGTAAGTTACAGACTATATGTACAGAATATAGAAATTACCTAACTTGAACAAGAGAGAGAAAGTAGAACAGAAGGAACAAAGTCTCAGGGAGCTGTGGGACTAAAGATCTAACATTCATGTCCCTGGAGTCCCAGAAGGAGAAGAGAAAGAGGTCAGGGCTAAAAGGGCACGCAAAGAAATAAGGGCTGACAATTTGCCCCCAGATGTAGGCCTATAGATTCAAGAGGCTGAGTACATCCCAAACAGGAAAAACCCAAAGAAATCCACACAAAGATATCACAGTCAAACTTATTCTGAAAACTAGAAACAAAGAAAAAGTCTTTAAGGCAGCGGGAGAGAAATGACATGGTACTTACAGGAGAAAAAAATAACTTGAAAGACAGTGGATTTTCTTTCAAGAAACTACAGAGTTCGGGAGGTAGTGGCACAAAATTTTTCAAGTGCTGAAAGAAAAGAATTTTCAACCCAGAATCCTATATCCAGAGAAAATATACCTTAGAAATCAAGGGGAAATCAAGCCATTCTTGGGTGAAGGAAAACCAAGAGAATTGTCATCATCAACCCCAATCTAAAGGAATAGCTTTAAAAAAAAGTTCTTGAAACAGAGGAAATGATTTTTTAAAAAGTAATCTTGGAACATACGGAAGGAAAAAGAACATAGCAAACAAAAAATACGGGTAAGCACATGAGAATTTCCTTCTTGGATTCAAGAGTTGAAGCAAAAAAAATTTTAACACTATCTGACATGCCTCTAAATGTATCTAGAGAAAATATTTAAGACAATTATATTATAAATAGGAGAAAGCAAAGGGATTTATGATTTCTATACTTCACTGAAAGTTGTAAAATAATGACACCAGTATACTGTGATATATTATGTACCTATAGTACTCAGAGAAGCTACTAAAAAGATATACACTTAAAAATACCATAGATAAATCAAAATGGAATTCTTAAGAATATTCAAGTAACCCACAGGAATGCAGGAAAAGAAAACAGAGGAATCTAAAACAGAACACAGAGAAGACAAAACAAAACAATAACAAAATTAAGCCCTAACATGTTAATAATTACATTAAAACTAATGGTCTAAGAACACTTATTAAAGAGAGATTGGCAGAGTGGATTAAGAAAACATGATCCAGCTGTATGACATCTACAAGAAATTCCCTTCAAATATAATGATAGAGGCAGGTTGAAAGTAAAAGGATTGTAAAAGACGTATCATGCAAACATTAATCAAAAGAAAGCAGATGTGACTATATCAACATCAGATTAAGTAGACTTCAAAGCAGAGAAAATTGCCAGAGGCAGAGAGAAACATTTTGCGATGATAAAAGTGTCAATCTACGCAGAAGTCACAGCAAACCTAAGCATGTATGCCCCAAACAGTAAACTGCAAGGTATGTGAAGAAAACCCTTATAGAACTAAAAGGAGAAAATAGACAAATTCCCAATTACAGTTGGAGATTTCAACATCATTTCTCATAAGTGATAGAACAAAGAGAAAATCAGCAAAGACACAGAAGAACTCAACACCACCAGCAACCAACAGATCAACATTTGTAGAACGTACCACCCAACAATGGCAGAATACACATTCAAGTACTTTCAGAACGCGTACGAATGTGAGAGCTGGACCATAAAGAAGGTTGAGTGGAGAAGATTTGATGCTTTCGATCTGTGGTGCTGGAAAAGACTCTTGGGAGTCTCTTGGACAGCAGGGAGATCAAGCCAGCCAATCTTAAAGAAAATCAACCCTGAATTTTCACTGGAAGGACTCATGCTGAAGTTCCAATACTTTGGCCACCTGATGCAGAGAGCTGACTCACTGGAAAAGAGCCTGATGCTGGGAAAGACTAAAGGCAAAAGGAGAAGGGGGCGACAAAGGATGAGATGGTTGGTTAGCATCACTGACTCAATGGACAAGAATGTGAGCAAACTCCAGGATATAGTGGAGGACAGAGGAGCCTGATGTGCTGCAGTCCATGGGGTCACAAAGAGCTGGACACAACTTAGCAACTGAACAACAATAACAACTTTAGAACATGTACTAAGATATACCATTTTTTCTAAACTCAGTAAATTTAAAATAAATGAAATAATGCAAAATTGTTCTCTGACTACAATGGAATCAAACTAGAAATCAGTAACAGAAGTATAATAGGAAAATCTCCAAACACTTAGAAATTAGATAAAACACTTCTAAATAATCCACAGATCAAAGAGGAAGTCTCAAAGGAATTCCAAAAATATACTGAACTGAGTGAAAATGAAAACACAACATACCAAAATATGGGACACACCTAAAGCATTACAGAAAAGGAAAATTAGAGCACTAAGCATACATATTAGAAAAGAGGGAAAGTATCTCATCTCGAGAATCTAGGAAAAGAAGAACATAATAATCCCAAAACAAGCAAAGGAAAGAAATAATAGAGATAAAAGTAGAAATCAGTGAAATTGAAAACAAAAATAATAGAGAAAATCAATGAAACAAGAGAGCTGGTTCTTTGAAAAGATCAATAAAACTGAGAAATCTCCAGCAAGACTGACAAAGAGGAAAAAAAGAAAGAATACAAATTATCAATATCAGGAACAAGACAGGAGATTTCACTACAGACACCACAGACACCAAAATGATTATAAGGAAATGCTATGAACAACTTTACACACATAAATTTGACAAATTTAGATGAAATATACCCGTTTCTAGAAAAATGCAAACTACCGCAACTCACTCAATATAAAACCGATAATTTGAAACATTCTGTAACTGTCAAAGAAATTGAATTTGTAATTTTTAAAACTCATCCCCCTACCAAAAGTCTCCAGGCCCAGATAGTTTCACAGAGACTTCTACCACATGTTTTAACACAAACTTTACATGATCTCTTCCAGGGAATGGAAGAGAAGAAAACACTACCCAATTCATTTTATAAAGCTAGTATTATCTCAATAGCAAAACCAGACAAAGACAGTACAGAACAAGGAACCAATTTCCTTCATGAATGTAGGTGCAAAGAACCTTAGCAAAATATCAGCAAATATAATTAAACAGCATATAAAAATACTTATACATCATGATCAACTGGGATTTATTCCAGGGATGCAAGAGTAGTTTGATATTTGAAAAGCTATCAATGCAATCCACTCTACTAACAGGCTAAAGGGAAAAAAAATCACATGATCATGTCAGTTGATGCAGAAAAAACATTTGACATGATAATTCATGATAAAAACACTCAGAAAAAATAGGCATAGAGGGGGAACGTCCTTAACTTTGATAAAGTATCTACAAAACTCCTACAGATAACATTATACTTAAAAATGCCTTTCCCCCAAGATCAGAAACAAAACAAGTATATCTACTCTCACACTTTTATTCAACAAAGTGCTGGAAGTTCTGGCCTATGTAAGAAGGCAAGAAAAATAAATAATATACAGATCAGAAAAGAAGAAATAAAACTATCCCTCTTCACAGATGACATCATTGTTTATATAGAAAATCCCAAAGAATCTACCAAAAAACTCCTAGAATTAATAAGTGAAATTCAGCAAGGTAGCAGGATACAAGATAATATGTTCAAAAATCAATAGTATTTCTATATCATAGAAACAAGCATACGGGCACCAAACTTTAAATACCATTTATAATCTCTCAAAATAAATAAAATGCTTAGATGTAAATCTAACAAAATATATATACAGGATTCACATGCTGAAACTATATGCTGATCATATAAAGCAAAGATAAATAAATGGAGCGATATATCATGTTCATTAATTGAAAGACTCAACACAGTAAAGATGTCAGTTCTCCCCAGTTGACATGCAGATTTAACACAATTCCTTTAAACACTCCAGCAAGATTTTTTTGTAGCTATAGACAAGATTATTCTAAAATTTATATGAAGAAGGAAAGGCACGTGAATCATTTAAACAACTTTGCTTTTTTCTTAATATATATAATTTATTGAAATATAGTTGACTTACAATGTTTCAGGTGCACAGCAAAGTGATTCAGTCATTTAACAACTTTGGGGAAAAAAAAAGAACAAAATGAGAGGAATTGGTCTCCTTGATTTAGTATAAACTTTTATAAGGCATAAAGGATTTATTATACACCCACTGCAATCAAGACTGTTGTATTGGCTGTGCAAGTAACACACAGATCAGTGGAACAAACCACACAAATATTCCTGATGGATTTCTTTTTATAAGAACACAAAAGCAATTCAATGGAGGAAAGACAGACTCTTAATAAGTGGAGTCAGAGCAGCTGAATATCCATAGAGGAAAAAAAGCCCCCCAAATAAAACCAAAAACCCCTCAACCTAAGTCTCATATCTTTTACAAAAAATTAATTCAAAATGGACCATAGGCTTAAATGCAAAACGTAAAACTATAAAACTTTCTAAAAACGCAGGAGAAGAACTTTGGGATCTAAGGCTAGGTGAATAATGTTCACACTTGACACCAAAACGTAATCCATAAAAGGAAAGATTGATAAATTGGACACCATCAGAATTTAGAACTTTCTCTTTGTGAAAGAACCTGTTAAGAAGATGAAAAGACAAACTACAGAATTGAAAAAAAGTTTGTAAACCACTCATCTCACAAAGAAGGGATTCCCAGGTGGCTCAGACTGTGAAGAATGATCCTGCTATGTAGGAGACCTGGGTGATTCCCTGGAGAAGGAAATGGCTACCCACTCCAGTATTCTTGCCTGGAGAATTCCATGGACAGAGAAGCCTGGAGGGCTACAGTCCATGGGGCCACAAAGAAATGGACACAACCAAGCAACTAACACTATCTGACAAAAGACCCGTATCTAGGACACATAAAGAACTCTCAAAAGTCAACAGCAAAAGAAGGAAATATCTAATTAGAAAACACATAAAGAGACACTTCACCAAAGAGGGTATTCAAATGGCAGGTAAGTATGTGAAAATATGTTCAATGTCATTAACTGTGAGTGAAATGCAAATTAAACCATACTGAGCTATCATTACATACCTCTCAGAATGGCTAAAATAAAAAATAGTGGCAACATCAAGTGTTGGTGAGGATGCAGAGAAACTCAGTTCAGTTCAGTTGCTGAGTTATATCTGACTCTTTGAGACTCCATGGACTGCAGCATGCCAGGCTTCCCTGTCCATCACCAACTCCTGGAGCTTACTCAAATTCATGTCCATCAAGTCGGTGATGCCATGCAACCATCTCATCCTCTGTTGTCCCCTTCTACTCCTGCCTTCAGTCTTTCCCAACATCAGGGTCTTTTCCAATGAGTCAGTTCTTTGCATCAGGTGGCCAAAGTTTTGGAGTTTCAGCTTCAGCATCAGTCCTTCCAGTGAATATTCAGGACTGATTTCCTTCAGGATGGACTGGTTGGACCTCCTTGCAGTCCAAGGGACTCTCAAGAGTCTTCTCCAACACCACACTTCAGAAGCATCAATTCTTTGGCACTCAGCTTTCTTTATAGCCCAACTCTTACATCCATACATGACTACTGGAGAAACCATAGCTTTGACTAGACGGACCTTTATTGACAAAGTAATGTCTCTGCTTTTTAATATGCTATCTAGGTTGGTCATAGCTTTTCTTCCAAGGAGCAAGCTTCTTTTAATTTCATGGCTGCAGTCACCACCTGCAGTGACTTTGGAGCCCAAGAAATTGAAGTCTGTCACTGTTTCCATTGATTCCCCATCTACTTGCCATGAAGTGATGGGACCAGATGCCATGATCTTCGTTTTCTGAATGTTGAGTTTTAAGCCAACTTTTTCACTCTTCTCTCTTACTTTCATCAAGAGGCTCTTTAGCTCTTCACGTCTTGCCATAAGGGTGGTGTCATCTGCATATCTGAAATTATTGATATTTCTCCCAGCAATCTTGATTCCAGCTTGTGCTTTATCCAGCCCAGCGTTTCTCATGATGTACTCTGCATATACGTTAAATAAGCAGGGTGACACTACACAGCCTTGATGTACTCCTTTCCCAATTTGGAACCAGTCTGTTGTTCCATGTCCAGTTCTAACTGTTGCTTCTTGACCTGCATACAGATTTCTCAGGAGGCAGGTTAGGTGGTCTGGTGTTCCCATCTCTTTATATTGCTGGTGGGAACGTAAAATGGTATAGCCCCTCTAGAAAATAGTGTGGCAATTTCTTTAAAAATTAAACATGCAACTCTATGTGATCCGGTAATTGCACTCCTGGGCATTTACCCCAGAGAAACGAAAACTTATGTTCACAAACAAACCTGTACTGGGATGTCTATGGCAACTTTATTCATAATAGCCCAAACTGGGAACAACCCAGATGTCCTCCAGTGAATGAATGGTTAAACAGACTGGGGGACATCCACACTGTGGAAAACTACTCGATGACAATAAGGGAACCGTTCATGTCCACAACAACCTGGATGACTCTCCGGAGAATCACGCCGAGTTGGAAAAGCCGACCCCGAAAGGTTACATACTGTATGATTCCATTTATATAACATTCTTGAAATAACAAAATTGCATGCTTGCCAGGGTTTAAGGAAGGATAGGGATTAGCGGGAAGTGGGTGTGGCCGTAAAAGGGCAACAGGGGGGATCTCTGTAGGGATGGAAATGTTCATTATCTTGACTGTATCCATGTTAACATCCTGATTGTGATGTCGTCCTACAGTTTTGCAAGATGTTCTCATTGGGGGGTACTAGGTAAAGGGCACATGGGATCTCTGCACTGTTTCTTAAAAACTGCGTGTGAACCTACAATTACCTGAAAATGAAAAGTTTAATTTTAAAGAAGACTTTAGCTGGTATCACCTCCCTCTTTCCCGCCCCACTCCCCTAGTCCAGGAAGGCTGATGCTATTTCTGCAGACCAGCCGTGGCTGGCGAGCCAGGGTGTCAGAACCACTGCCATCATCTTGAGGAAACTTAAGAGAATGGGACTGAAGCCAGATGCTAAAGGCAGGCAAATGTGGTTTCACATGAAACGAGGGGAAACGATACCAGAGGGCCTAAACCGGAGGGCTTGACATAAGCCCTGGCAGACTTCCAGGGTGGACGAGGACTAAGTGGGATACCTAAATCGTGGGAACCGAAGTGGGTTCTTCCAACAAAATAGAAGCTTTTAGGGCTCTCTGGACCTGCGTGAGGTCCAAGTCACCAACTTCCTCCTAGTCTGGCCCCAGCCTGCTCATCCATGGCCCCCTGCCCCTCCTGTGTGCTCTCTTCTGGGGATGGAAATAATTTTACCCTGAGAGCAAGAGGGCTAGTGTTGAAGTCCTGGCTCCATTAGTTACTTGTGAGACTTTGAGTTCATTCCTGCCCTCTATGGCCTCAGTTTCCCCATCTGTCATATGGGAGCAGAGGGGTAGCCTCAACACCAACCATGAGCTCCCCAACCAGAATTCAGCCCCCAAGATCTGACTCCCCCCAACTCATGCCCCTCGGCGGCACACAGTAGGTCTTCAGAAAATGGGTGCAGGACACAGAGTTCCAAGTCACCTAACCTATGGCTGTCTGGGCTCAGTCATGGAACAAGTTGCAGTTCTCTGGGAACTCCTGTCTCCTTCACAGCTCCCGAGCCAGGACGCCTGAACCACAGGCAGGAGCTGGGTGATCCCATCTCACAGCTGAGGTGCAGGGTCTGCCGCAAGATTCACAGTGACCCTCCAAGTGGCAGTCTGGCTGCAATGATGTTAACAATTATAAAGGCGAGAAGCCACGGCATGTCCCCTTCCCACCCCCAGCTGAGGTTCCTCCCCCTAATACGTGAACACACACACTTAAACACACATGCAAGCACAGTTGCACTGGTACACACACACATTTGCCCGACTGCATGCACGCACACATACACACGCCCCTCCCAGGCCCTGGTGTGCCTGTGTGAGTCATGGGGTGACTCACAGGCACATCCCCTCCCTGACTGGGAAAAGGAGAGGGAAAAGAGGTATCTCAGAGCCAAACGTGAGAAAGTGACTTTGGACACGCCTGGCAAGGGACTGCTGGGTCAGGGCTGGGGCTTGGTCCCAAGGGGTCCCTCCTGGGAAACCAAGCAAGTCACACACACACACACACACACACACACACACACACACACAGAGCATCAGGACCAGGCCCCATACTCGGGCCTCCCAGTGGCTCCTGGAGGTGAGAGCCATTCCCACCGGCGCCACCCATTGCCAATAGCCCCCTAGGCCCCAGCCCACCCCGCCCTCAGTTACAATCCTCACACTTCCAGGGCCCACATCCCTCTCCAGGGGGTGTGCAGACAGCGCTGGGAGTCATCCAGCGACGGATGAGTGGCGGAGGCCTGGACCACACTGGGTTGGAGGATGGTGTTATCTGCCGCCCCCTCCTCAGGAGGGAAAGCTTCAGGAGTAACAGGATCAGGGATGCAGTGGGCTGGGAGGATGTGGGGCCTGGGGGCAACGCTGAGGTTGGGACGAGCAGCCACCTACTTGAGACCTGGGGCCGCCTCAGTTTCCCGATTTGGGTGATTTCCTGCCATCACTGACTCTTCTGAGGCTCTGTCTTCCCTCAACTCAGAAAAGACATGGGGGAGGAGGGCAGGTTGTGTGGGGGAAGGGGCTCATGCGGGAGGCAGGGTCCCCGCTGCTGGGGCCCCCAAGTCCCGCTCCGCGACTCAACACCCCCTCCGTGTGTGGGATCGTCCTCTGGGCTTGGCCCCCCTCTCCCACCTACCCTGGGGGTAGTGGAGGCAGGAGAGAGGTGTCTGAGCCACGGGGAGGCAGGGGTGGGTGGTGGAGTCGCCCCGGGTCTGGGAGCTTCTCACTCACATCGCCCAGCTGCTTCCCAGCCCCAAACAGGTGGCCGCGGAGCAGGGCTGGGGGGTGGGTGGTGCTCCGACGGCCCCCACGCCCCTGCTTTCCGCCTTGATTAGCAGAAACATTCCTACATCTGTCATGGGAAGACAGCCTGCTCCCCAGCGTCGTCAATCACCCAGGAAATGCAAACACATTCCGGCTGCTCCCAGACCTTCTTCCCACAAAGCCGTGGGCAGCCTGGGGCCCCCCACCCCCGCCCCGGAGCAGGCGTGTGAGAGAAACCCACTTCCCCCCCGCTCCTCAGATCTCAGCTTCTGCCTCAGCGGGGAAGGTCTGAGTCACACACCTCTCTCCTTACACACTCTCTCTCTCTTTCTCGGGAATACATAGAACTGCCAGCAAAACATGGATGCACTCAAAGCCACGCCCACGGACAGCTGTGCGCATGCGCGCAGCCACGGACAAGGGGGTGCAAACGAACTCACAGTTCTTGCCCCAGCAGAGATCTCCCTCTCCCATAGCTAGCACATGGCAGTGCACGGTAGGTCCACACCCAGTGGCACTCCCCACCTTGGGGCCTCCAGTGCAATGTCCCTATTTCTTCCACCTGCTTCCACTGCTGTCCACTCCCCCACCTGACTGGGATGTGAGCTCTGTATGGTCAGGATCTTTCTCCCGTTCACAGAACCCCAGCACCTAGCACAGAGCTTGGCATACAGTAGGAGCTCAGTAGGTTTGCTCAGTCAAGGAACAGATCTAGACCCAACCTGCAATTTGGAACCAAGTCCAGCCGACTCTCAGACTGGAAAGGGAGATGAGCACTCTCAGTGCTCTGGACCACTAAGTTTGGTGTTTGTTACGTGGTGTTAACATGTCAGTTGCTGACTGAAACAGCTGAACTCACATGTACTTTTTCACTTGATTCACTAAGCTTATCTGGCTCACCATTATCGTTACTCCTGTTTTTCAGATGAGAGAACTGAGACAGAGAGGCTATCACAACCCTAAGGGAGGAGCAGAGGCAGCGAGATTCCAGCACTTGAGTACTTAACCACCCCATCACTCTCAGTAATCAAATCTCCTACCCCAGAAACAAGGGTGAGGCCAACCACCAGCTTGGGCCAGACTCTGCTTGTTTTCTTGTCCCTTTTTTAGCTTGTTCCTCATGCAGGGAGCCTTGGTCTCCAGGAGAGAGGCCTCCAGCAGCCCTCCTTCCCAGCTGAAGCCTTCACAGTCTACAGAGTAATCTCACAGCCTGTGTCCCATTTAATACTTACAAAAGCCTGGGGAGACAGGTGTCTCTACCTTCAGCCTATACACGATGAGAGGCTCAGAGAACTGTACATCTTGCCCAAGGATGGAAAAGAATATGAGGGCAGATAAAAGCTAACATATGTGACAGTGTATTCTATAAAAATAAATTCAGTTGTAAGCAAACAAAAGAAATATCCAGTTCATATCAGCTGAGGGAAGAGAAACAGGGATTTAATTTTTTTCCATCATATGAAATCAAGAAATAACAACAGTAATCCTGGCATTGTCCCATAACTTGACAGGGTCAGAGCTGGAGTTCTTACTGTTTCCTTGACTTTGTTATCACGCACATCACCTCATTACTGCAAAATGGCTGCTGATCCTCCAAGCCCTGCATCTGCATTCAAAGCAGGAAGGGAGACTAGAGAAGGACGACCTCCCTGGAAGTCTCTGTCTTTTTACTGCAGAAGAGCCTCCGTTGTCACCCTTCCTCTATACCCAACAGACTTCCTCTTACATCTCAGTAGTCAAAGTAGGGTCACACGGCCAAACTTAGACCGACCACTGGTCCAGGGGAATCAGAGGTCCATGACTGGGTTTGACCAATCACAGTTCATCTTCTGGCACTGAGATCACAGCATTTCTGCTGACTTCATAAGCAGATCAGTGTTCTGTTTATCGGGAAAAGGGAGGATGGTCAGGTGAGGCGACAGGCACACCATCAGTCAGTTTCCATACAGCATCTCACTTGGTCCTCATACAGCCTTATGAAGCCAGGACTGTTTTATGGTAACTTAGCAAACGAAGTAACAAAGCTGGAGAGCTGGAGAGCTGGAGAGCTGCTCCATATTCTTACCTATTCTTCCAGACTGCAGGGCATGGAGGGACTCACATGCCAGCAAAGCAAGAGATTGTGCAATGCCAATATGTCAGGCCCACTCACCACACACACCTCACCACACGCCTGCCCTCCCTTGGCTCCAACTGTGCAAGGTCAGAGTACCTCGGTACCCAGGTATGACAGGTGAAGGCACCCATGTCTGGGGGGGTTGCTGCCCACGAAGCTCACTGCAGCCACTGTGCTTTAGTCAGAGGTATGGGCTGAGCCTCTCTCCCCCCACCCCCGCCCTTGTGGAGGGACCTTGCTGCCAGGCTCTCCTACTTCAAAGAAATCTTGGGTAGAATGATTAAGGGATTCAGAGGAAAAAGTGCTCACTTCTGACCACAGGGACAGTCTTTTTTCTCCCAGTTTTTCTTTTTTAAAAAAATTGTGGTAAAATGGGCTTCACAGGTGGCTCAGATGGTAAAAGAATCTGCCTGCAATGCAGGAGATCTGGGTTCAATCCCTGGGTCGGGAAGATGTCCTGGAGGAGGAAATGGCTACCCACTCCAGTATTTTTGCCTGGAGAATTCCATGGACAGAGGAGCCTGGCAGGCTACAGTCCATGGGGTCGCAAAGAGTTGGACATGACTCTAGTTAGTTAGTGAATGATTAACACTCACAAAATGCACAGAACATTAAAGTTAGCATTTTAATCATTTTTATGTGTACAATTCAGTGATTTTAGATACATTCAGACTGTTGTGCAACCAGCGCCACCATCCATCTCCAGGACATTTTCATCTGGCAAAACTGAAGCTGTAGCGCCATCAAACACTAACTCCCTATTCCTCCTTCCCCATCCCCTGGCAACCATTATTCTAGTTTCTGTCCCTATGAATTTGACTCCCCTAGGGACCTCACGAGATTTCGCTTTCACTTTTCACTTTCATGCATTGGAGAAGGAAATGGCAACCCACTCCAGTGTTCTCGCCTGGAGAATCCCAGGGATGGGGGAGCCTGGTGGGCTGCCGTCTATGGGGTTGCACAGAGTCGGACACGACTGAAGCGACTTAGCAGCAGCAGCAGCTGCAGCAGAAGCAGGGACCTCACTGAAGTGTATTTTTGTAACTGGCTTATTTGACTTAGCAGAATGTCCTCAAGATTCACCCATGTTGTAGTTTGTATTAGAATTTCCTTCTTTTTCAGGGCTGACTATGGGGCTTCCCTATTTGCCGAGTAGTTAGGACCCTGCGCTTTCACTGCAAGGGACATGAATTTGATCCCTGGTCAGGGAGTTGAGATCCCATGTAGCATGCGGCAAACAAAAGGGGGGGCTGAATAATAACCCATTTGTATGTATAGACCGCATTTTACTTATCCAGTCATCTGTCAGTGGACACTGGTTTGCTTCTAGCTTTTGGCTATTGTGAAATAGCGCTGCTGTGAACGTGGGGTACCAATACGTCTTTAAAACTGTGCTTTCAATTATTCTGTGTGTATACCCAGAAGTGGAACTGGTGGGTTGTACAGTAATTCCATTAAGTCTTTTTAGCAACCGCTGTACTCTTTTCCACAGCAGTGACACTATTTTACATTCCTGCGGGGGCAGTTTTAACAGCAAATTGGAGGTTGACCTTGAAGATGATCAGCGAGGCTTAGATGTGGGGAAACCCGCAGCAAAGTGGGGAAGGAAGGAGGAGGTGCAGCCCAAATTGCGGGCAGGAGGGCAGGCTGGGGAGGGAGAGGTCAGGGTGTAGATCAGGGCAGGGGCCTCTGCACATCTGTGGGTGAGTGTGACTCTCGTTTGAGGATGGGACCCACAGATGACTTTGAACAAAGGAGTGACCTGACCACTCTACCCCCAGCAAGATTCATGGGGCAGCTAAGAGTCAGGGGGACTGTGGCAGAATATTCTGGGGGTGGGAGACCCAGGAGGAGGTTTTTGATAGCTGGGGCAATAGAGTGAGAATAGAAACCAAGTCCACAAAAAGAAGCAAAAAGGCAGTGAGCATGGAACCAGGATAGCAGGGTCAGGACTAGAGTGAAGCCGCTGAAGCACTCACCTTGGGCACAACATTTTAAATAGATAATATTTATTTAGGGCTTCCCTGGTGGCTCAGTGTAAAGAATCTGCCTGCAATGCAGGAGTTGCGGGAGACACAGGCTCAGTCCCTGGGTTGGGAAGATCCCCTGGAGGAGGAAATGGCAACCCATTCCTGTATTCTTGCCTGGAGAATCCCAGGGACAGAGGAGCCTGGCGGGTCCTTAGTGTCGTGAAGAGCTGGGCATGACTGAAATGACTTAGCACACATGCATATTATTTGTTTAATAATTTATTATAAGACTTCCCTGGTGGCTGAGTGGTAAACAATTTGCCTGCCAATGCAAGAGAGAAGGGTTTGATCCCTGATCCAGGGAGATCCCACATGCCTCAGAACAACTAAGCCTGAGCACCAGAACTACTGAGCCTGGGCTCTAGAGCCCAGGGGCTGCAACTACTGAGCCCCTGTGCTGCAGCTACTGAAGGCTGCGTGCCGAAAGCCTGCGCTCTGCAACAGAAGCCATCGTATCTCAATGAGAGGCCTGAGCACCGCATCTAGAGAGCGGCCCCCTCTTGCCGCGACTAGAGAAAAGCCAGACCAGCGTCGGAAAGCCAGCACAGGCGAAAACAAAAATAAAGAAAATGATATAAGACAATTTATTGTAATACTTATCATAATGTTCTAATATTTGTATTATACATATAGGTAGAATTTATATTTTATTTAAATAAAGGATCTGACCTGGCCAAGATTAGAGTGAGGCAAGTGAGACATCCTGAAAGTGTAAGGTTGGATCGTGTCTTTAATTGAAATTTGATATTTGGGTCACTGTGGACTTTTTTTTTGCATTCATTTTGATTAAAAAAAATTTTTTTTTCTGTTAATGAGAATATCTACAAAACAAAAACAGACTCGAAGATATAGAAAATAGACTTGTGCTTGCCAAGGGGGAGAGAAGGACTAGGAGTTTGAGATCAACAGATGCAAACTAGTATATTTAGGATGGAAAAGCAACAATATCCTCCTGTATAGAACAGGGAACTATATTCCATATCCTGTGATAAACCATAATGGGAAAGAACATGAAAATATATATGTGTTTATCCTTTGCTGTTCATCTGAATCTACCACAACATTGGTATGCCCCAATACAAAATGCTTTTGGTGTTAAAAATCTTTTAATTTTTTTAAAAAATTATATATATGTATATACATGTATAACTGAGTCACTTTGCAGTACAGCAAAGTGATTTACAATGCACAACATTGTAAATCAACTCAACTTCAGTAAAATTTTTAAAAATCGTGTTGAAAATATTACTTATCTTGATACTGGGTGTTTGGTGCTGCCTGCAACTTTGCACCTGAGGTGAGCGCCTCAGTTAATTCCACCCTGGACTGTGGCATAGATTCATGCAATTATTTAGCAGGACTTACTGTGAGCCTGTGACGTAACTGTGCTAGGATCCGGGGATCCAAAAGTGGGTGAAATCAGTGTAGTTCTCTGTCTTCAAGTTCAAGGCCAAGTAGATAATGAATCAGAGAAAGAGAGACCTGTTTTAAAAGAGTTTATTTGTTTTTTTTATTTATGGCTGTGTCGGGTCTTAGTTTTGGCATGCGAGATCTTCGTTGTGCGCAGATAGATAAAATTTATATTTTTTTAAATACATTTTATCTTCCCTCTAGTTGAGGCACGTGGGCTTAGTAGTTGCAGCTCTCGGGCTTAGTTGCCTCAGCACATGGGATCTTAGTTCCCCAACCAGGGATCGAACTTGTGTCCCCTGCATTGGAAGGCGAACTCTTAACCACTGGACCACCAGGGAGGTCCCCGGGGAGATAATCTTGGGCAGGTAGACTTCCAGCCTAGCCTAGAAGAAATGAGTGAAGTGTGGTACAGAATGAGACAGACATTTAGCTTTTGTTTTGCTTCAGGGTTTTGACCACTCACTCTCTGAACCCCACTTCATGGGTCTTAGCCCATGGACTACTCCCTTCAATTGAAACTAAAAACGCCAATCCCACATTCTCAGACTCCCTTGCAGCTGGGGACTTCAAGGCTCACCCGTCAGATGCATCAACTCAAGATTTAAAAACAAGACTTGGGCTGCCAAGAAGCAGAGCACCTCCCTGCTGAGCCCCGAGAACAGCGGTGCCCAGGGCTGGGTGTTGGCGTGTGGGACGTGCAGGTCGCAGGGGCTGTGACGTCCTTCAGGTGTTTGGAGCACCGGCCTCAGAGATCACCTGGGAGCATCGATCTTGTTTGCATACCACAAGCCTGGGTCTCCAGCTCACTGATGATTCATGAGTCACTCAACATTCTTTGAATATCCTTTTGAGTATCTATTCTTTGAACATCCTTTTCTGCTTAAGTTAACCTGAGTTGGTTTCTACTGCCTGCAACCAAGAATGCTGCCTTATATAGAAATTGGTGCCAGAAGGGGTTACAGCCCATGGATGCTGGAGGATATTCAGAGAAGCTGAGATGGGTTATCTGGACTGCTTGGGACTGGAGACAGTAAAAATTTAGAGCATAACAAGGGATCAGACCAGGAATCCTATGGCATGCGGAGGAAAATGGGAATTCCAGTCCGCCACCTGGAATCACCTGGAATGAAGAGCCCGTTGAGGGCAGGGGTTTTGAGACTGAAATTCCACTGCCTTACAAGAGCATGTAAGGAATGAGGAAGTAGACTGTGGGAATGCACTGCTGGCCCGGACAGATGAAGAAACAGAAGACAGTGTCCTGAATTCTTGACTCCAGAGCCAGATCAAAACCAGAGGACTCGTGTGCTGAAGATACCTGATTTCTCGCGGCCATAAGGCTGAGACAGCCAAAAATGAAACAGAATCTGAGCCTGCAGCATGGCAAGTTATATCATTAGCAGATGCCATGGCTTTCATCAGCTCTGCTCTGTGGACATCAGCTCTTTGGGAAGCTGTGAGCTCAGCCTTTGTATGGAGCCACGTGGGAGGGTATGGGGTAACGCTGAACCCCTCCCTGATCCCCCATACTCGCTGAACTCCCTTGAGAGCTGAAGCAACTTCTCCTCACTGTCTGATGATGCTGGCCCTGTCCAGGGCCCATTTAACGAGCCCCCTGTGTCCCCCCATCCCTCAGGGTCTTCAGATCACAAAGCTGTCCCCAGATGGCCAGCGGGATGGGGCAGCACTGAATATCAACCCCAAATCAAATTTGGGGCAAAACTTCACCCAGATGTTATTTCATACCATCAAAAGTCTGGAGACAGTCTGTGAATGGACTGACCGAGACGAATCTAACACGGTGGTACCTAGCGGCAGTCCTGGATTCGTGGTGTCAGACTGATCAGCTGGGGTGGCTCTAATTGTTTCCAGGACTGGTTTGTTTATGGCAGGCATGCTGAAGCCTGACTCAACGATGGCCCACGCTCACTAAGGCGGAGATGGCAGAGATGCCGAGGTGGAATGAAAAGACAGCTGTGTGAGTTAACCATGGGAGACCCATCCCACCTAAGGACACCCCCAAATACTTTCGTGCTTTCCTTCGCCAAGAGAGTGAGGACCAGGATGCTGAGGCAACACAACAGCTTTCAAAGGACTCGGTGTCCAGGTGCAGAGTGCTGCCAGTGATCTGACTCCTGATTTCTGGGGGAGGGTGGAGTAAGGGGGCACCTAGCCCTCGGGAAGGCAGAGGCCATGGCAGCCGTGACTGGCCATCACGGCAGCAGGACCAGGTGGCCATCCCAGTGGTCTGGCCATGAGGACGGGTGGGGGTAATGGATCACAAAGTCCCCAGGGCGGAAATGGGCCAACGACCCACAAGGACCTAAGGCTCTTCTTTTAAAAACTAATTTATTTTTGATTTTTTGGTTGTGCTGGGTCTTCATTCCTTTTGCACAGGCTACTCTTTGCTGTGGTCCGAGGACTCCTCATTTCAGTGGTTTCTCTTGTTGCCGAGCATGGACTCGAGGTGTGCGGGCTCAGCAGTTGTGGGCCACGGGCTTAGCTGCTCCACGGCACGCGGGATCTCCCCGAGACAGGGAAGGAACCCGTGCCCCTCACATTGGCAGGTGGATTCTTATCCACTGCACCACCAGGGACATCTGGACCTAAGACTTTTATAACCAGAAGGATCTAGGTCTGGTAAACAGAGGTCTGACTTGACAGAAATCAATGGGTGGTCCCACCCCCACCTCAAACCCAAGTCCGTTCGCAGACCCAGAGCTCCCTGAGCAAGGAAAGGACCTGACATTACATTCCGAGTCGGTCCCATGCATCTCCCCAAAACATTCCCCCAAGGGGACCATGGCCATTTATGGAAGAACTATGCCCCGGGGAGTAGGAGGGAGGGAGGTCTGAACCTCGCTGAGTCCTTGTTTCCTCATCTGTAACGGAGGACAATAATATCTGCCTGAAAGGATTGTGGGGTTAATTGAGTAGAATAATGGGGCAGTGCCTGGAATATAAATGCACGCTCTGGCTGCAGCTGAACTTTTCATCCCTCTGTGATTTTGTGCTCTTTCTTTCTTTGTTTCCATCTTAACTCCACGGTAGTCGAGTGTGATTGGCCCTTTGCTGGATGCTGAGAGTTAAAAAATAACACCCCACCGCTGACCAAGGCGAGGGACACGCCAGGATCAGTGCACGGCCCTCATGTCTGTAACCTGTGCAGCTGCTCTGTAAGGCCACACAGGGGCTTAGTGCTGCTGGGACGGGGCCACCTGTGTTCCGTGCTAAACCTTTGTTCTCTTCACTGGTGCGATACTCCTCGGAAGTTAATAAAACGAGGTGGCAAATACAGATCTTCGGACGTGGTAGAAGTAAGAAATAGAGAGGGGAGGAAGGAGGGAGATAGTGGATGAGTAGAGAGAAGGACAGACAGATGGGTGGATGAATGAATGGACAGATGGGTGAATGGGTCGGTGGATGGATGATGGATAGATGGGTGAGTGGATGGATGTTGTGGGAGATAGGCAGATGGGTGAAACGGTGGGTGGGTAGGTGGGTGGGTGGCGGGGTGGATAGATGGATGGATGGATGGATGGAGAGATGCAGATATGGAGAGAGATGATGGCTAAATAGTTTAGAAGATGGATTCGACATGACCCCCAGCTCGCAAGAATCTTCCAATCAAGGAAGATGGCTGAGAAGTTGAAATACCTTATCTGTAGTTCGTGACTGCAACGTCCCAGCCTCACCACAGTGTGTGTGATGAAGATTAGCCAAGCAAGCTGCCACATGGGGCAGACACACTTGATTGCTCCGGTAACAGAACTTTATGTTCATTCATTCAACGGGCATCTATTGAGTGCCTATCATGTACCAGGTACTAGGCTCTGGGGACAGAAAGATGAACAGAATAACTCAGTGGGGGCTTGGAGGAGATGAGAAAAGATGTACAGTGGACCCTTGAACAATGCAGGTTTGAATGGCATGGGTCCACTTACACACATATATTTTTCAATAGTAAATACAACAGTACTATGTTGTCCATGGTTGGTTGAATTTGCGGATGAGGAAGAACCAAGGATGAAAGGTATATGGGGAGGGCTGACTATAAACGGATCAGTCCTTATGTTGTTCAGGGGTCATGTAGAGTGAGCCAAAAGCGGTAAGTTTTATGGCGATAGATAAAGCAGCTAAGTAGGCAGCGGGGAGTGAGGGAGTTAGCTCTGCAGCAAGACTCACTGGTGGGTTGACAATTGCAAGGAAGCCCAAAGGAAGGGCTGAGATCCGAGAGGAGCAGTGACTTTCCCAGGATCACATGGTAACTGCATGACTGAACCAGGACTATATACCCCAGGTGGTGTACAAGTGTTGGGATTCTGGGGTTCTTGGTCTGATGTTATGAAACAGTGGAAACACACCAGATGCGGTGTCAGCAGAGGAGGGTGTGGTTGGGATCCAGCCACTCAGGAGCTGCGTGATCTTCAGCAAGTCACTTACTCTCTCTAAGCCTGTTTGCCGTCACTTCGCCCTTCCTCTCCTCCTCCATTCCTTAAAACAATCCCACTAGTAATAAAAGGTCATAGATATTTTTCTTTATGAGTGAAAAAGGTCCATTATTTTGTTATGTTACAGAGGCAGCCAACTCTTAAGCCTCCAAGGAGGGCTAGAGTTCTACTCTAGTTGAGGGAGAAGTCTTGCTAACTGGGACAGAGAAGATTCCTGGGGTGTGGGGATAGGGGTGGAGAACAAGATCTGAGTGGGCCCTGAATAAAGGAGAAGAGTTCACAAGGTGATGCTAAGTGCCCAAGGATTGTGGAAGATTAATGGTCCAACCCGGGAGCCACATCACCTCTTTTCCAGAATGAACAGGGATATTATGATTGAGTTTGGTTATGAACAGAAAACCCCAAATAAGAGTAGGTCAAATAGAGATATTTCCTCCTTTCTTATATAAAAAACTCTTAAGCTAGGCGGTCAGGTGTCAGGGACCCCCGGCTCTTCTGTTATGCTCCACCAGTCTCAGCACTTTTTCACCTCAGTGCTCAGTATGGCTGCTGAAGTGCCAGACATCATGCCTGTATTACAGCCCACAGGGCAGAGAAAGGAACCAAGAAGGGAATGCCCTGTCCCAAGCAGAGGGGATTCTGGAAGAATGTCATTTTAGGTTGGTGGTTCTAAAACTCAGAGAGGGCCCACCAGGACCCTGGAGGCCTCTAGGCTGGACACTGCAGCTGCCTGGGATGGCACAGCCGGGAAGAGCACCCGGGAAGGGGAAAGATACAGGCAGCTCTGCCTGTTTCACCCAGGACATTCCTGCAGCTATCCATGGAACATCACAGCTGCTTTTCAGATGCTGAGATGTCACATACACTGGGCCCTCTAGCTGCCTGCTAAGTTCCATCCCCTCCTCCTGAGCCTTCTCTAGTGCCTTGGGACCCAGAACTCTGCGGGTCTGGGGAATAGGGAGGGTTCTAAGACAGGCTGGGCAGGCAGGGGTAGAAGTCTTCAGATAAGCCCCTCTGATGTGCACTGTCCATCACCACCACCGCAAGCACGGGGCTATGAATCCCAGGGTGAATCTACACCAAATAGCTATCCAAGACCCTGGCAGAGACAGACACAAAATATGGGATCAAGATGAATGAATGAATGAGCCAGTCAATCAATCAACCAAAAACCAATCAATCAAGGGGTGCGCCAATATTATTTGGTCTAACCTCAGCCAACTTGTCACCAAGCTGCTAACTTGTCACTTACACACTTCCAGTGACAGGGACCTCACTACTTACAGAGGCAAAATGGTTTTAGTTTTAGATTGTCTTTATGAGGAGTCAGATTCTCCACCTCCTAGGTTTCCCTGTCAGCCCCAGTCTGCCAAAGGGCTTCCCAGGTGGTGCAGTGGTCAAGAATCCTGCCAATTGAGGAGGCTCAAGAGATGTAGGTTGGGTCCCCGGGTCGGGAAGATCCTCTGGGGAAGGAAATGGCAACCCACTCCAGTATTCTGCCTGGAAAATTCCATGGACAGAGGAGCCTAGCCCATGGGGATCCAAAAAGTCCCCTAGTCCATGGGGGCCCAAGAAGTAGGACACGACTGAGCACACACACACACACACACACACACACACACAGTCTGCCAGCAGTTAAGACCCAGATACATGTAGCATCTTTCTCATGAAATCAGACCCAAGTCTTCAGGGATGAGGGGAAGCACAGAACCCCACAGCTGAACCTTGGAGACCACAAGCCTCCTGCTCATCTTCTTGTGCTTCAGATGGGGCTCTGACCAGAGAGGGACTACGACTTGCGCAAGGCCACACAGCTAGCTAAGGGCTGAACCAAGATCAGACCCCCGTCCCAACCTTGAGCTGTGCTCCTTCTAAACCCCACACTCCTCAGGGACCTCCTCCAGCCTTCCCCACAGTGGGTCTCCCCTCCCACAGCCAGTCCCAACCCGTGATGCTGAGGATCCGTTCTCTTTGTAGAGACCCTCAGACTGGAGAAATTCATCTCTTTTCACTGCCAGTGACGGGCACAGGGCTGGCATGTGGGGCCCAGGTATCACGAGCTGCAGTGGGACCTAGCTGTACAGAGTGGGTTGCCTGGCTCTCACCCACTCCCAGAGGCCTCCCTCAGAGCAGCAGGCTGGCATGTGTGCATAAGCATGTGTGAACGTGTGTATGTGTGCGTGTGCGTGAGTTTGCGCCTGAGCCTCCGGGAGCGAGAGGAACATGCCGCAAGCTGTCGGTAAATCCTGCCAATGCAGAAAGGGTAATTGTCACACGCAGTGCCAACAGACAGATTTCCGGCGGATTCATTTGGTTTTGTTTTGTGGTTATTTTTTTTTTACCACTTTAAATACAGAATATAAATAAATTTTAAATTTAAAAAATAAAAGGAAAGCCCCCAAAAATATAACCACCGATTTTACAAACTGAAGGAAGCAGATTGGGAGACAGCGGGGAAGAGGGGAAAGTGCAGAAGGTGGAAAGGGAGGTGGGAGGTCAGACCCCACCCCTAGGGGGCCCTGGGGATCTTTTCCCTTTTCTCCCCCACTCCCAGCCCAAGAGCTGGTTTCCTGGGAGGAGCCACCAGATCTGGAACTCAAAAGGATCTAAGAGGAGGCGCGTGAGCAGGGGCATGGAGCAGGGTTGCCCCCTCCCTTGGAGACATTCTCTTGGGCTTTTCACACCTGCCTGAAGGGAAGACTGCTTGAGCTGAGGACTTGGGGTAATGGAGGCCACATGGACAAATGCTGCCTCCCTGCCCCTCACCAAGGGCTTACTCCTGTCTGACCACTCCAAATCGTGGGCTGGGTCATAGACACAGCCAGTCCACATGGAGCCTTCGTGTCAATTAGGAAAAGAATCCCTCCATTTGCCAAAGAATTGTCATAATAAATACACAAATTGGCCACATCTATGGTGTGTGTGAACTGTGATCCCCGCATGCAGCGCCCTTGTGCAGTGCACACCCTGTACAACCTTACATGGTAGTCTTGGCTGGGCTGGGATACGATGGGCAGGCCCCCTGCTGCCCTCTGGCCCCTGGTTTTCTGTCCTACAGAGCAGTGACTGGGGTTATCTGGGGCTTCAATAAGGGGTCCAGGAGCCCCTTGGTGGTGCAGATAAGGGAGGAGACACAGGATGGAGGTAGAGAGATGAAATGGGAAACAGTGAACTAGGGTGGGGAGTGGGAGGAGGCAGTGGATGCCCGGGTCACCACCTACATCCACCTTCAAAGCAAACGTCATCCCTAACCCGTCCGAGAGGGCACTTGACTGCCTGGTGCTCTTGCCACACCTGCCCAGAGGAGTCCACGTCTTCCAATAATTCAAACATATTAAATGAAAAGAAGCCACTGTGAGCAGAGGTGACTAAGGGGAGACGACTGGGCCTCGGCGCCGCAGGAGGGGTTCTCTCCAGTCTATGCTCCCCACGCGGTCTCAGCCACAGGAGTATGAGCACCCTGGCCGGCCTGAGGGTGCTCCCATCAGAGCTGGCTGAGGGTCCGGGGATCCTCAGGCCCATGTGCAGGGTGTCAGGCCAATCCACAGCACTGGGGAAGGATGCCCCTTTCTCCCAACAGCGACCCCATCAGTCTCTCTTGCATTTCTATCCCGTTTTTGCCAGGTCAGGAGAGGAAGACAGCGATGGAGTCCAGGTCCTTCGTTTCCTTCTCGAGCTTCTTGGCAAGACGCTGGAGGCCGCTGAGGGAAGACCCACTGGTGGAAGGGTGGACAGACGCGTGGAGGGGTGGGGGAAGCACCATTGGCCGTCCGAATCAGGCATCGAGACAGACGGACGAGGGGAACAATATTATCTCTCCAAGGACCCCATGGGGGCAATACAGCAAATACCATATTAAATAACCCTGTAGGCCAAGCAGAGGGACACAGGGGTCAGAGACAGCCTGGGGCTCCATCCCATGCTCACAGACAACCAGGGGCAGGGTCGACCAGCTGTCCCTGATTTCTAGCAGCACTCAGGACTGGGAAATATGAGGTTTAGACCTCCTGATTCCTTTAAGATGTACTGGGACACAGCTGGGTCGGGGCCTCCCCCAGCCCCTCACCCAACCTGCTCCATGAAAAAGCTCCACTGATAACTGGCAAGAGGGGATCAAGGCTTAGAGCCTGCATTTTATAAGGGAACTGCTTCTCCCCTCACCCCTGTCTCAGCCCAAGCCCAGGCCAGGGAGAAGGAGCAGAGCGCTGGCCCTCACCTGCCCACATTCTCCTGCAGATGCCCCTAGGCTCCGAGGGTCTCCTTCAGCGCCGTCTTGTCATGCGTGTGCTTGAACTTCCGGTGCTTCCCCTTGGGGGGCCGGCGGACTCGCACCGTCCGAATGGTCACCCGAGTTTGGGGCGTCCTGGCTGCTTGAGAGAAAGAAAGGTCTGGTTAGCAGGTGGATGAGACCGGCAGAGGTCGGGGCATGTCAATGCCCCCTTGACCAAGGCCGCCACAGACCTCCTCAGATCCTGCAGGCTAAGGGGAGGGGAGTCTGGGACCAGACCTTCTGGGTTTGGATCCCAGCTCCACTGCTCACCAGCTGCACCTGAGGAACAATGACTGAGCCATTTTATGCCTCTGCTTCCCCATCTGTGAAATGGGGATAATAGACTGTCCATTTCATAGGACTAAAATAACTGATAGTATGCTGGCCAACACAGAGAGGAGCAGATGAGTTCTGGCCTCAATTTATTTGTCATTACCCCACTGACACTGGCCCTTGTTTCCATGCCCTTGAACCTGGCCTGGACTTGGCCCCATTAACCAATATAAGGAGGCAGACTGGTACTGGCCAGGTCCAGACATAAGCCTTACGAAGGCCTGGCAGCTCCCGCCTTTGCACTTTGGGGAACCCTGTGCCTCCACATAAGAAGTCTGGTTCCCCTGCTGGGGATCCCATCTGTGGAGGCCACAGGGTGAGGAGAAGCCCTGGACTTCAGGGAGAGGGACAGAGGCCCAGTTGTCCCAGTGCAGCCTCCAGGTAACTGACTGCAACCGTAAGAGATGCAAGCAGGCCCACCCAGATGAGCCCAGGCAACCCACAGACCAGAGAACAGAAAATGGCCACTGTCTTAAGCCACTAAGTTTAGAGAAGAAGTGATCAGCAAAAATAGCAGCTGCTCTTATTCACTTGTTTCTTTTTTCCCCAGTTTGACCTCCTACTGAGGTTTCTTCCTACCCACTTCAGCCCCTTCTGGTCGGTCATGGGATGGGGAAGCCACTGGGCTTTGAGCATAACCACACCTCCCACCAGGGACCTGGTCCTTTCTCTCCACTGTACCTATGGTCTACCTGGCCCTTACCACCAGTACAGCACGGTGGGCCAGACCACCTGCATCCAAACTGGGCTCTGCCAGGAGTTAGTTGGAAGCTTTGAGGAAAGCCATCCACACTCTCCGTGCCTCAATTCCCATACCTTTAAAACTGAGAACAGCTGCCCTGGCCTCCTAGGGTTAGGAGATAATGCGTGGAAATCACCAGAAACCCTTAGCTAGCGCTTACCACGCACCTGGCAAAGTTCTAAGCCTATTCCTCCTCGCAGCAGACAGAGATGTGAATAGTTAACAGATGAAGAAACCGAGACAGAAAGTCTGGAATTTAACCCAGGGACCTGCCTCTGGAATCCATGCTTTCAATCACTGGGCTGGAAATCACTGTGCCTGAAAGTCTTGGTCAAGGTTAGCACTTCATTTCTGTCTCTCTTCCTCCTGGGCTGCTAAGTAGACAGCCTGGAAATGAAAGTTTTCTCTGCCAAGCTCAAGGCCCACCTCTTCCTGGGAGCCTTTGGAGTTTCCCCCTTGGCTCATCCAGCTCTCTGGGGGCCAACACCTGACCTTCCACCTCACAGACACAAGTCCCCATGAGGCACTTATCCCACTGCAGCAAACGTGAAATTTAGGGACTCGGGTGGGTCTCAGATCCTTCTTGAGGGAGGCTGCCCAGGGGGGCCACTGAAGGGCCAGAGACCAAGCCATCAGCAGGACGCTAGGCTGGGCAAAGCCTGAGAAAGTTCAAGGTCATCACTCAGCTCATAAGTGACAGAGCAGAGATTTGAGCCCAGGAGGCCTGACACTGACCATCACATAAGCCACGCTGCCAGCTGCCAGAGGAACTGCCCCCCAGGGCCACAACGCTGAAACTAAAATGGCAAGACCTACATAGCAAGTGGGTGAACATGCCTTGTAAGAAACTGGTTTAGAAAATCATATGAAACAGAGGCAGGGAAGAGAACCCCATTCTAAACATAAAGAAGAATATAATTTTTCCTGAATAGAAAGCACTCTCCATAGTAAGTCTACAAATAATGTATAGCACGTCAGTTTGAAGCTGTCAAATTATCAGCCTTTCCCAGGGCATCCCTGCCTCAGCTCAGCTCTGAGAGCAGGAGGAAGAGGCTGAGATAGCTCTGCCTTCAGGGGGCTTGTTAGTAAGAAATGACAGTGAGATTGTCCTGCCCCCTAACCAAAGAAAGTTACTGAAAATCAAAACAGTCACTTGCATGGATTTTTTTTTTATGCTTACCTAATCCTATTGCCAGGAGAAATATCAACAACCTCAGATATGCAGATGACACCACTCTAATGGCAGAAACTGAAGAGGAACTAAAAAGACTCTTGATGAGTGTGAAAGAAGAGAGTGAAAAAACTGGCTTGAAACTCAAACATTCAAAAAACTAAGATCATGGCATTCGGTCCCATCACTTCATGGCAAATAGAATGGGAAAAAGTAGAAGCAGTGACAAGTTTTATTTTCCTGGGCTCCAAAATTACTGTGGATGGTGACTGCAGCCATGAAATTAAAAGACGCTTGCTTGCTCCTTGGAAGGAAAGTTATGACAAACCTAGACATCATATTAAAAATCAGAGACATCACTTTGCTGAGAAAAGTCCGTACAGTCAAAGCTATGGTTTTTTCCAGAAGTCATGTACAGATGTGAGAGCTAGACCATAAAGGAGGCTGAGTGCCAAAGAATTGATGCTTTCAAATTGTGTTGCTGAAGAAGACTTGAGAGTCCCTTGGACTGCAAGGACATCAAACCAGTCAATCCTAAAGGAAATCAACCCTGAATGTTCATTGGAACGTGTGATGCTGTTCACACGCTCACTTCAGCTTCAGTGATGCTGAAGCTCCAATACTTAATGTGAAGAGCCGACCTGTTGGAAAAGACCCTGATGCTGGGAAGGATTGAAGGCAAAAGGAGAAGGGGACAGCAGAGGATAACATGGTTAGATACCATTACCAACTCAAAGAACATGAATTTGAGTAAACTCCGGGAGATAATGAAGGACAGGGAAGCCCAGTGTGCTGCAGTCCATGGGGTTGCAAAGAGGCAGACGCAACTCAGTGACTGAACAACACTCCTATTAACCTAACGAGTCTCATATAATCCTTACTTTTCTCTGAGGAAGAAAAGATAGCACAATATAGTCAAAAGAACCCCAAACTAGACGTTCCAAGACCTGGGTTCCAGGCTCAATTTTGCCACTGTGCAACCCTCATTAAGTCCCTTAACCCGTCTGTGCTCCAGCAGCCCTATTAGTAACACTGAAGGAGGGGCTTGTCAGGTCATCGCTAGCTCTAAAATTTTTAAATACTTAAAAAGAAGAAATGAGCCAGTGACAGCGGTCAGGGTGAGAGAAGAGCCAAGAACAAAACTTCAGAATACCTGAATTCTAGCTGTGCCCCTGTCTGAAACTGGCTGTGTGACCTTGGGCAAGACCATGGCCTATCTAGGCCTCGGGCATCTCTTCCACTTAATGCAGAGGAGGCAACTGGAGATCATTTTTTAGCCCATTTCAGTTAAGTCAAACTGCAGGCATGCACGCACAGTCATTTCGGTTGTGTCCAACCCTTTGCGACCCCATGGACTGTGGCCCGCCAGGCTCCTCTGTCCACGGGATTCTCCAGGCAAGAACACTGGAGTGGGTTGCCATTTCCTTCTCCAGGGGATCTTCCCGACCCAGGGATCGAACCTGCACCTCTTATGTCTCCTGCATGCAGGAGGTTCTTTACCAACAGTGCCATCTGGGAAGTACACGTAGTTAAAATCTCTCTGGTGATTTTCCCCCACTGCCCCTAATTCCTTCATCAAGGCTACAAGGGGAAAAAAAAAAAAGGTGGGGGGGAAAGGCTACAAGGAATTAATTTGATTTTTCATCTCCAGGACAAGTTGTCAAATATCTGAATATGATATATGCATGGGTTGTTCTCTTCTCCAGGTCATGGTTCCTCCCACCGTTTCATGCACTCACTAAACAAAGCAGGGGGCTGTGGTAGCAAGACAGGGACGGGGGCTGCTCTGGACGCGGTGGCCAGCAGACCTCTAGAAGGAGGTGACTTCTGACCTTAGACCCAAGCGAGGAATAGGAGCTAGGCTTGAGAAGAGCTAGGAGATGTGAATTTCACCCAGACGGACATGTGCAAAGGCCCTGAGGCAGAAACTTATCTGGCCACTCAATGAGGCCACCCTTGCTGGGGTGGCATAAGTGAGGGGCATTGGTTGGAAACAAGGACAGAGTGCCAGCTGGGGGCTATATACTCGCATAAGCCCTCCCAGGCAGGGGAGGAAGCTGGACTGTTGCCAGCGCTATGAAAAGCTTCAGGTGAATTTAACCAGGGGCATGCCTGATCCAATTCTCCCTGAGTGCCCCCAGCAGCTGCCACAGGAGAAGGGGGCGGCAGGGCTGAGCAATGAGAGGCAGACCTTGGATAAGCAGTTACCTCGCTGCTCCTGGGAACTCCCCGGGGTTCGGGTCACGGCTCGAGCCATCACCGTCTCACACCTGCACGCCAGGTGGTCCACCAAGGTCACTGTGGCCTTCTTAAAGATCTTCTTCTTCCGCACGATCTCAATCTTTTTCACCTGGAGGACAGAACCCCCAAAGTGCCTCTGAAGGGGACCACACGGGTTGGGGCCCGAGGGAGCTGCCTGCCTGCTCAGCATCCCCTGAGGTCATCTTTCCTCGAAAGCCCAGAGGGCAGCAGGGCAGGCGCTTCAGCCCGAACAATGGCAGGACTTTGCCCTCTGCCCTCATAGCTTTTCCATCAAAACAAGCCCTCCCCACCTGGCCTCCGGGCAGTCCCCTTAGGATCCCCCAGAGAGGGAGAAAGGCATTTCCGGGTTGAGTGTGGGGCCTGTGGTATCCTCATTCCCGGAGCGCCAGCCAAGGTCAGGGGCTGCGGCAGAGGCAGAGGCGGGGAAATGGTTGTCTGGAAGGAAGCAGGGGGAGGCTTTATCCAGAAGGGAGGCGGGAAGGGGGAGGTCAGCTGTCAGGTGTCCATCCATAGAGCTGGCAGGGCTGGGGACAGGAGATACCACGGCAGTGGATGCCGGGGTGGAGAGTGACATTGTTCATCTCGGGCCCAGGGCCCAGACTTGAGATAGAAGGGGGACACAAGAAAAGGCCGCGGCTGACCACAGGGGCGGGGAGTGTGGTGAGGAGGCCGAACACTTGGCAAGAGGAGGTAGGGGTCACCTGTTGGTCCTGGGCCCTGGGAAGGTGTGCCCACCACCCCACAGCTGCTGTGTGGCAAGGCTGGCCAGAGGGATGCAGAAACCTTTCCACATGAATCAGAGACTTCTCTGGCCCTGCCCTGCCCTGCCCTATGGAGCTCCGAGGATGGCCTCTGCTCTAAAATTTCCCTTGAATCACAGTGTATACCCAGTCTTTCCAGCAAAGGGGCAGGCTTCAGCCTTCTGACTCTCTGCTAGGGGCTGCCCCAGCTCTTGCAGGGCCTGCTGCCTTGAGGCGGGGGGGGGGGGGGGGGGGGTCTTCTGTGCCCCCCTTGGTGAAGACATGACTTGTTGAAGGGAGATAAGTGGGTGCTAAAAATGCTGGGGTGCCTATGAGCCCTTCTCTGTGTGGAAGGAAGAAAATGGAGATCCCTGTATAGGGGAGAGCTTTGGGGAAAGCTGAACAGCTGCCCAGAATATCCTGAGTGTCCAGTATGTTAGCAGACCTGTCTGTTGCAGGAACATTTGGGGATTTTATCCACCTGGGGGCTTGTCTGAGGCTCATGGTCAGCCCAGCCTTGGGGGCCTCCCCACGCCTGTCAGCCGTCTCTGGACAGACCCCAGGGGCCCTCCGGGAAGGCCTCTGCACCCGCCCCAACCCCACTGCGGGCTGGACGAGGCCTGCGCACCTGCACCTTCCGATCCTGCACCTGCGTGGGGCGGCACTGCACGTTGCGGTTGTTGCAGCAGCCAGAGCAGCGCTGCACCTCCACGCAGGGCGGCCACACCAGGAAGTTAGCGTTGGTGCGGTCTATGAGGCGCCGCGAGATCTCAAACACCTCCGTGCGCGTCTTGCACTCCGCGATCACGGCTGGCTCTGCGGCGACCGTCGGGGAACCTGGAGGGAGCAGGGACCTCCTTCAGCGGGGGTGGACCTGTCCAGAGGCCCCCTAGCTGGTAGAAACGCCCAGGGCAGAGCCCCTCTAGGACTGCTCGAATTCAGAAGCAGGCAAGGCCTGTCCCACCCCTTGCAACCCCGGGTTGGAAGGTTACCAGCCATGGGCCTTGGGCATGAGGCCTGGGGCCTCGGTTTCCCCATCTCCAAAATGGGGTTGAGGAGATCTACAACCTAGAACCACTATAAGGATCAAGTTAGATCATTCTGAGAGTGCTGATCTGTGCTACATGTCAGTTCCTCCACCATTTTATTCTACAATTTCACACATTTATAAGTTTGCCCAGTATGTGGCCCTTACTTGTGTATTACTTACATTGCTGTTTACACTGTAATATAGTCTTATCTTGTTGCTTTTTTCAAGCCTCAGTTTCCTCATCTGTGAAATGGGACAATAACTCTGCCTACCCTGCACTTGCCAATTGAACAATTAATGGGAGTGAAACTTGGCTTTCAGCAGACTGACAGTCAGTGCTGGGGCAACTGCCATTTGTCTTTCACATACAGAGGGACTGAGGCTCTGAGAGCTAAGAGCCCAAATTAGCTGCCCAAATTCACAGAGTAAGGACGGAAACCCAGGCCACTTGATTCTTATGCGGCAGGGCCCCAGCCTCAGTCTACAGCGTTTTGGGACTGTAGGCAGAGAGGAGGAGGGGCTTGGAGTGGGCACCTGCCTCCCTAAAAATGCTGCAGTGGGACCCAATGACCTATATCCTCCTTTGCTTAACGCACATCACCCCTTGCTAGCTGTGTGACCTCAGGCTGCTTCTTCACCCTCTCTGGGCCCCAGTTTTCAACTCTGTAAAATGAGGTCAATAATATCTGCCTCCCTGGTGGAACTAATGAACAAATGAGGTTTTAAAGAACTATACCGAGAAAAGAGTGTGTGTTGGGGGAGGGGAGAATGATGACTCATCTCCTGGGTAGAGGGTATTTAAGGATGGCTACACACTTTTAGCTCCACACCTTCCCACGTGTCAGGACGAAGGAGCCGGCCCTCCAGCCTTGGGCTGGCCACGTCCCCAATTCTCTGTCCCTGGCTCCCACCTTTGAGGGGCCATCACCCTCAGTCTTACCTAGGCTCCTTCTCCCACGGGATAAGCTCTCAAGCTCGCCTCCAGAATGGGACCGGGTCAAGTTCAGGTCCAATTCAGCTCCGTCTTCATCTGTAGGAGGAGGTCAGACACACTGAGAACCGCCAGCCGGACCGAGGCTGGAATCTGATGGGGATTCCAGGACAGGTGGGAGGATTGCTCCCCTCCCCCACCCCCGCTGGACCACCACCACTCCAGGGAATAGTGTCCCCTTCTGGCTCCCCGTACACCTGAGGGTCCTAGCTCTGAGAGGGGCCCCTCCAGGCAAACAAACGCCCGGGTAGCCACAGGGCTCAGAGGGTGGCAGGGCCCTTTGACTGCATCGCCAAGGGATTGTCAGCCCCACTCCCGGCCCTTCCACCACATATTTGGACAGAACCCATGTCAATGGAGTTAAAAATAACCCATCCCCTTTGCTACTGTAAGAGAACCCTCCTTGGCCTCCAGGGCAGGGTGAGGACCCAGAGCTCTGAAGGCCAGTTTCCAGTGCCCCTCCGCCCAGCGTTCCCACAGGAAGTGCTGAATGGAGAAATTCCCAGCATCCCCAGGAGGGACCAGCATGCCCTGGACGCAGCCCCTCTGGAGCCCCGGACAATGGCGCAGTTGGGCGGGAGAGAGAGAGGGAAGGCGAGGGGTGGGGGCGGGGGCCAAAGACCAAGAGAAGGGTGGAGAGCCAGGTCTGCTGGGTAGGTGCACCCTTGCCTTGCCCCCTTTCAGGCATGAGTCTCTCTCCAGCCCCCAGCCTTTCACTGTTTATGTCTCTCCCTCTAACCTTGTGCCCCGTGTCTGCCCTCAGCTGTCCATTTACTCCTAAAGAAGTCACGAACCACAGCTCCCTTCTCAAGCCTTGGCGTCATCGGCACGCCTTGAAGGCATCTCTCTCTCTAGCAATGGCAGCCGGAAGCCGCTGCAGGAAGTGAGGGCTGCAGAGGACTCGGAGCTCCATGCTGAATTGCATGGAGCCCCTTCTATCTCTCCGATGGTTCAAGGGTCAGCAAATGAACCACAGGGACATGGAGGACAAGCTCCTGCCCACTTCACACAGCACCTCACCTCTGTTCTTCTGTCTCCCCAGCCCGCTGGCCCTGCCCAAGACAAAGCTCCCTGCTCATCCATGCAGGCTCCTGGGGGGGTCCTGTTCGGAGGAGACCGTGCCCTAACTGGTGCCTTTCCGTCTAATCTGCTGCTCCTGCGTCTGTCTGTCCTTCTTACTCCCTTCCTTTCTCTCTACCGTCTCTGGAATGTCCCTGGTGGGGAGGAGATGGGGAAAAGATGTGCTTTGTGGAAAGGTTAAGTTGATTGGGAAAAAAATAGCCACATGGTTGCCTTGAAACAGGCCCACTATTGAAAGGTTCGTCTCGGAGATCCCGACCCCCACCAGGGGTACGTAGGGGCTGCCCGAGGGTGGGGGCCAAGGGCCTTGGAAAGAAACAGCAGAAAGGCTAAATTTGGCAGTTGCCCCATTGTGTTGACCAGGGCTGGCCAGTCGGGCATGGGGTGAGGGGTGTGGGAGATGTGGGGTGGGGGGCCTGGTGAACAATAGGTGGGCCCAGCTGGGTCCCCCTCCCGCCTGCCTCGCCAGCCCCCGGCACAGGCAGGTTTGAAAGGGCCCGAGAATGCTTTTGAGAGGGAGCCAGGGGCCCAACGGGGAGAGGAAACAAAGGCAGGAAATGCTGTCCCCCGTAGATAGCAGTCTGGGCAAGGATTACAAAGTGACAAAGAGACAAAACCCCAGAGGGAAGGGGAGCTGGGGGTGCAGGGGGGGTGCCGACTAGGGCTCCAGGGAACAGGCCAGAGGTTAGAATAGAAAGGAATTTGCTCTGAAGACAGCGTTTATAAATACATTCCCGACCCAGCCCGTCAGCCCCGCCACGTGTGTGCCACTAAGCACGTGCCCATGTGCTGGGCGCGCTCTTGGGCATGGGCAGGACTCCCCACTGGTCCAGGCCAGGTGTCCCCGGGAGACCTTGGAGACTGGGCACTCGGCCAGACAGGCAGGGAGATGGCGCCTCCCACCCCATCCTCCCTGGCTGAGTCCACACCTGGATAGACATTCAGCAGATGCCCTGGGCACCTTCTCCCCGCCCCCTCCTCTTGGGACCCCGCCCTCTGCACCCTCGCCAGAGCCACATGTGGGAGCTTCGCTTGCCACGCCCCACGTCCCAGGTAACAACCCGCCTGCCTGCTCAGCCCTGCCCTGGACAGGTGTGGCCAAGCCCTCCCAGGCAGCCATAGGCCTCTGGTCCTCTGGATGTCAAGGAAGAAGGTATGTCCTTGCCCGGCCCCTCGAGGACCCCCAGGACTCAGCAAAAGGCCAGAGCACCGGGTGAGGATTCAATTTACCTAAGGAGTCTCCATGCAGCAGGCGCTGGAGGTCATCGAAGGAACGGATGGAGTGGTCACTCAGCATCTCGTAGAGCTCCTCGGGGATGGGGTCTCCCTGCCAGGCAAAGACGGGGGGCCAAGTGAGCTGAGAGCCAGGGCTTCCCAGCCATGGCCCTCTTCCCCCCAGCATACACACACACTCCCTCCCATGGGAAGTTCCCACAGGGCCCCTTGGCCAAGGGCAAGTGGACAACCAGGATGAAGGCATGTGGGGGTGGGCTGAGGGCAGATTCCAGGCTGGACAACCAGAAGCACAGAAACCTGGGACCAAGTCTCTAAGACCCAGCTCAGATCTGTGTCCCTCACCCCAAACAGAACCCCAGCTTGCTTTAAAGTTAGATTTGACCATATTTATCTATCTCCCCTTGAAATCCATATTCTTGCCTGGAGAATTCCACAGACAGAGGAGCCAGGTGGACTGGAGTCCACGGGGTAGCAAAGAGTCAGACATGATTGGGCGACTAACACACACACACACACACACACACACACACACACACACACCTGTCTCCCCATCACACTACAGGTTCCGGGGGCTCCAACAATCTGATTTCTGCTTCCCTTCCACACCTGACAGCTAAAGGCAGCCAGCACTTGTCGTGGGAGATCGAATTATCCCCATTGGACAGATAGAAAAACAGTGGCTCCCATGGCTGATTCATGTCAATGGATGGCAAAACCCATCACAATATGGAAAGTAATTATCCTCCAATTAAAATACATTAGTTAAAAAGAAAGAAAACTCAAAAAACAAAAAGAGGCTCAAAAAGGCGACATCCTTTGTCAGAACCCTATAGCTGATTTTCGGCAGAAGCTGCATTCAAATCCAAGTCTTTATGATGGCAGAACCCGTACTCCTGGCCTCCTGGGTATACAAGGTGTTTAATAAGTGCTTGAAGAGTTGGATGGTCTCAGGAGGCCACATGTACTTGTCTTATCTGTTCAGCCTCTCACTCAGAAGAGGAGAGAAGGGAATCCTCAGACACGGCCAGGAAACCTGAAGGTTCACCCGCGCCCCATGCCCAACCAAACCCTATTTTTAGAGCCCCCTCTGGCCTGCCACCAAAAACACTTGAAACTTAATAAGCACTTTAACAGGCCCTGTTCGAAGCTGGGCTTCCTCCAGGGAAATCACAGGTCCCACAATAACATGACAGCAGCCCTCATAGGAAGGTCACGGCCACGTCCCCCACGGTCCAGGGAGACCCGAGGGGCTGACGGCAAAGGTCTGAAGGAAGAGGTGAAGGCAGAACAGAGGCTGGAAAGCAGACGCTGACCATCAGCGTCTCTGGGCAAAGAAAATGCGCGAGATCGGCTGCAGGTCCGGACTCACACCCCTGCAGACATATGCCCGTGCACATGCAAACACACAGAAGGGCCCTGTCTTGTGGAGGAGCCCCAGGGAGGGCATCAGCAGACCGGACTTACTACCGCCTGACCTTAGGTTACACAATTCCCGCCTCAGTCTCCCCAGATTAAGACAAGAGGTGCTCCTGCTCCAGCTAGTTCTCTCTACGTTCCAAGGACTGGAGCGCTAAGAGGCTCTGCACAGGCTGTCTTGAGAAAGGGCTGCCTTCTCCCTGCCTGACAGGTGTAGGAGGTCATCCTGCCTTGTGGCCAGTCCCAGGGATGCTCCCAAAAAGGTTTGTTAGGAGCCTGGTGATGGATGAGGTTTTAGCCTCCGCCAAAGCTCCATTTCCTCACCTAAGGGTCCCATCGCTTGCAGCCCTGGCCACTGGAGTCAGCCCTGGAACCAGAGGACCCAGGGTGGAGCACAGCCATGCTTTTAAAGCGAATTCCTTAAGAGCCTTGAGCTCAGTTGCTTCATTTGAACGTGGAGCTTATAATCCTGCCTGGTGCCCAGGGCTGTCAGGAGAGAAGGGTGAAGGTCTAGCAGTTAAGCCTGGCTGGAAGCTCAGGTCCACGGCTGCACAGCCAGGAAACCAGATGATACGAGTGTGAGATGGGAAGGATATCAACTCGGTTGGCCCGCACTTGCCTTTCCCATCTCCAGCCTGACCTGCCTCCTCCCACCCAGAGAGACGACGCCTTTGTTGGTCTCCAGATGTGAACACAGGACCCAGTTCATGCAAGGGAAAACAGGGGCTGGTCTCCAGTGAAGCCCAAAGCAGGCCATGCCCCCCGAGAGTTCTGTCTGTCTCAGAGCGAGTAGTCCAAAGAGCTGGATTCCCCCTCCACTGCCACTGACCGTCCCGTGAACTCAGGTTGGCCACCGCCCCTCTCTGGTCCTGGCTCTCATCTATGAATAGAAGGGGTTGAAGACACTTGATTCAACTCTCATCCTGCCTGGGGGTGGCTAGAGAAGCAGGAGAGGGAAGCCAAGGATGGGGTACCCAGCCAGGTCTCCCCGGCTTCTTGTGGAGTAATAATTCATAATTCCCCAGGAGAGGAGCCCAACAGCCCAGGACCGAATGGCACATAGCACTCATGCCAAGACCTCCTTGCCCCCTAGAGCGCCGGCTGCAGCTGCCAGTGATGGCAGAGTAGGCAGGTCCCCAAACCGGCCTAGCAGATGCTCCTGACTCGGTTGATGATGCCAAGAAGATGCCATCTCATGGAAGCAAACCCAGAACCTCCCAGCCTGAGAGGGGAAGAGCCTGGGAGAGAGACTGGGGAAGTGGGAGAAGCACACAGTAGGTGCTCAATAAATGCTGGTAAAATGCATGGAGGACTCTCCCCCTCTCTCTGGGGTTCCCTTCTGCATGATTCTCCCACCCCATCCACCAGGAGGACCACTCCCCAAGCACCCTGCCTCCTAAAGAGTCTACTTTTTTTCTAAGCAGAGAGGTGATTCCTGCACGTGCTTTCTGTAATTTGGCCACCAGATGCCCAGAGTGCCCTGAGAGCTCCTGGATTTTATACTAACACCACAGCTAATGTCTATGAAGTGCTAACCACAAGGCAGGCACTGGGCTAAATGCTGTACCAATGACCAAACCCAAGAGGCTGGCGCTGCTTTTATTCCCATCTTCCAGATGAGGAAGCTGAGGCTCAGAAAAATTAAGTAAACAGCTACAGGTCTACACGACTCCTAAGAGGCAGAGCAGAGCCCCCTCTCCCAGCACCAAGGAGGTGCTCCTCAGTTGCTGTCGGCTCCCCACCCTGTGTGTGTCATGAGCAGTGGGTCTCAATCAGGGGCAAGTGGGCCTCCAGGGGACACTGGCTATGTCTGGAGGCATTTTTGGTGGTTACAAACAGAGGAATGCGGCTGGTATCAAGTAGGTGGAGGCCAGTGCAGCTGCTAGACATCCTCCTATGCACAGGACAGCCTCCATCTATAGGATTCTGTGGCCCCAAACATGCACAGTGCAGAGACGGAGAAGCTCTGTAGTAGACAAAAAAGGCAAAGGCTTCAGCTGTCATGGAAACTGGGGTTCTTGGAGTAAGTATTTTATTTATCTATTTGTTGGCCTTGTGGCATGCTGGATCTTAGTTCCCCCACCAGGGTTCAAACCCATGCCCCCTGCAGTGAAAGAACAGAGTCTTAACCCTGGGTCACCAGGGAAGTCAGGGAGTTAAGTCTTTTAACAACCTAAAACCTCAGCTTCTTTATCTTTGAAATGGGGCTCACAATACCTCGCAGGGGTTGGCAGGTAGAATCAGACCTTGCAGAGCAGCCAACAGATTGATGGGTAGTTAATGAGCCCTGCTATGGTCCGCATCCATTCCTTCTGTGTGGCTCCTTGAGGGCAGCAGTGAGCAGCACGCATGCGTGGGGCCAGCAGTGCAGGACATTTTTGAGGATAACAGTGGGTGGGTGGAAAGCTGCCCACCCAGGGGAGATATGTGACTGTGCGAACCACAGGAAATGACACCTGAGCCCCACACTGGCACTTGCCGGGGGGCCCTGTAGGCTGGTGGGTGAGTCCCTTCCGGGGCTGGGGGTGGTTGAGAGGTGGGGACATTTTGCCTTGTGGTCAGCTCCAGGATGCGATGCCCTGCGGGGACTCGGGGCACCTGCGGGGGGTCAGAGTCTCCTCGTGGCGTGGGAGGGTGAGCAGCAAAGAGCCTGGGTTTCCTGAGCACAGGTTCTAGAAACCTCCTTAAGGTGGGAAGCTCCCCCTCAGAAATGGGAAAGGAGGCCTCGCACCCTGATAAAGCTGCCCCAGATCTCAGGCCTGGGGTTCCTGGCAGGGCGAGGGCGTGGCGAGAGAAGGCAGCTGGGGCACAGCCAGCCTCCTCGGGAGCCAAAGCAAACAGCCTCCTCCCCACCCCACCCCACCCCACCCCCAACGCCAGCTGCAGAGGTAGGAAGGGCACGAGCTGGCTGAGGCCAGGTGAATTACCTGCTCCCAGTCAGGCTGGCAGATTAAAGGGGCTTGGACCCCACCCTCTGCCTGGGCCTCAGCGCTCGCACACAGATACACACTCCCCAGGCTGCCTGAAGTTCCGCTGTGGGAGACGACAAGGGCTTGGCCCAAGCAACCAGGGGCGTTGTCAGTGGCTGGCAGAGGAAGAAGGCCTTGGAGCACCCGCCTGCCTGAGAGTCTCGGGCCTGATTTAGATTCGATGCCAAAGCCAAGCCCTTTGAAGAAGCCTTCTCTGGGCAGACCATAGAAGCCTTTTAGAACCAGCCATTCCCACCAGCATTTCCCTGCCCTATTGCTCCTGGGACCCTCCCTCTCCCCCATCCTTATTACGGTTAGCCCAGCCCCCACCCCCACCAGCTACCCCAGTGGGCTCCCTTCTCTCCTTCCAGCAGAAAAACTGTTAGACGGGAGAGAGAGGCCAGAGCAGCAATTACAATCCTGGCAGTCCACCGCAATCACTGCCCCCAGCCACCACCACCACCCTGATCCCAACTCCCAGCATCCAGTGGGGCCCAGGAATTTGCATTTTCAAGAGACCAGGTAATTCTGCTGCTCTTGAGAAACTGAGCTAATCTAGTCTTCTCTCTCTCTCTCTCTCTCTCTCTCTCTCTCTCTCGCTTTTAGATGGTGGAAACTGAGGCCCAGCTCAAAACACCCAGAACTATTTGTGATCTCACTTTGCTTCTGTTTCTTCCCCTCTGTCCAGTCCAGTCTTGGCAGTCTAAGTCCCAAGACACGGAAAAGAAAGATGCTTGTCTTTCAAGACTGGGGGATGCTGCGGGGGACTCGAAGATGTCTGCTGGAGGGCAGGAGAGCTGTACTGGGCTGCCCTGGGTGAGGACGGAATGAGGCCGTGTTTATAAAGCACTTAGCAAGCCTGGGATACACGTCCGGTCCTTCCCTCCCCCCTTCAAGGATTCACTGTCCTCTCCACAAATATTTACAGATTATCCATCATGGCCAGGCACCATTCTAAGCAGGGGAGACAGTGGTGACCAAGACAAAAGCTGTCTAGTGGAGTTTACACTCCAGTGAGGAAAAATGGGTAAGAAACAACCAAATAAATCAGAAAATGAAGATAATTGCACTAGACGGGGTACTTCAATGGAGAAGGGGGGGTGGTGAGGGAAGATTCTGAGAGGGTCTTAGGAGGTCCATGGCAAGTTATTTCTTTTCTACTTCTGCTGAATCAATCTTTCTCACACACACACACATACACACACACAGTTCCTAGGTCTTGCACCAGAGCCTTCAAATTCTGTTTGATCCTAAGCTTGCAGACACTTCTAGGGTTGGGAGATTCCAGCAAGTCAGTCTCCCACTAAGTAAGAGCATTAGCAAATAAGAAAGAAGCTGGGTGATGAAGGTCTGTGGGCCCTTCACTTCTTCTTGGCAGAAGGGTGCTGAGGCCAGAGGCATCACATGATGATGAGTGTCACCCTCCCGGAAGCCAGCTCAGCTAATGGAGATGAGACCTTATGGACTTCAGCCGACCCTCAACCAGGCCCCACCTCAGAGCTCCCTACTCTTCCTTCCCAACTGCTGGCATACAGGGGACAGGACCAACCTCAAGGCTACCTCCACCAGGAAGCCCTCCTGGATTGGCTCCCATGTCACTGGGTTTTCCCTTTTCCCTTTAGGTCTCCTCCCTCAGAGCCTCCTGAGGCTTACTCAGGCTCTGCAGGAAAGTGCTTCATAAACTGCAAAGCACGACACAACCGTGAGTTCCTGAAGACTACGTTCAAGGATGCTGTGATTCAAGTGAGGAGAGAGGCACCAGCTTCCTGGCCAGAGCCTCCGCACCAAGCACACACCCCCATGGAGTTGTGGAACAGGAGGAGGAGGTGCTGGATGAAGCTGGAAATGGAAAGGGCAGGCCTGCAGAGGCCTTTTCCAGCTGTCACCCAGCCTCCCCAGAGCCGGCTGGGGAGGGAAAGACGACTGAGCCGGCAGGGATGGGAAACCCCCTCAAGCGGTTCAGGGCCCACAGTCTTGGCTGGAGGTTCAAAGCTGGGCCTATGTGAAGGGAGAAGTGCTCTGGACATCACAACGGCCCCAGTCACACAACATCTTTTTCGGCCACCTGAGGATGGTTTGAAAAAGCAGCTACAGAGGGGTCATGCTTGAGGGGCGTGGGGCTGACCTGACAAGGCAAAAACCAGCGCGTGCCGTGGAGCCAGACCCTGACGGGAGGGTTCCTGTTTCCATCCCCTCATCGGACCCAGGAAGGAAATGGGGTGGCTGCAGAGGTGACCAGGTTCCAGGGCCACCTGTTGCGCGGGGGAGGGAACCTGGTACAGGGTGGGTATACGAGCCCTGCGTGCCTGTGTGCGTGCGTGGGTGTGCGCGCACGTGTGCTGAAGCTGCGTGTTCGGGGGCCGTGCGTACGTGTGTATGCGGTGCGCGCGCGTGTGCCCCGCGTGTGCACGGGCGTGGCGGCGGCGGCGGGCGCGCGACCCGGCCGCGGTAGTGCGTGCCCGTCGCTTTGCGCACCCGCCCGCCCGCCGGAGCGCAGCATCGCCTCCGGCCAAGAGTGTGCATGCGTGGGGTGAGTGAGCGCGAGTCGGGGGGCCGGGCGGGGTGGGCTGCGGAGAGCAGAGGCGGGGGCGCTGCCGCGGTTCCCAGGACGCCCTGGCACCGGGCCCAGCCCCCCAGGCCCCGCGGCGAGGCAAGGCGGCAGCTGGGGCCGGCCGGCGCCCCCCTCCCCAACAGCTGGCCGCGGCCCGGGGGGCTGCGGGAGCGGAGAGGAGGGGACGTCGGGAGGGGCCTGCAGGCGGTCGGGCCGAGCCCCGCGTCCTCCCTCCCGGGTGCTGCCGCCGGGGTGGGGGGGGGTGGCGGGTGGCCGCGGAAGGGCGGGGCCCCAGGGCGGGCGGCCGGCGGCCCTCGAGGAGCCCCGAGAACAAAAGGAGACGGCGACGGCTCCTCCGTGGTCAAAACAACCTGCGCTGGCGGCGGCCCAAGGCCCGGCCGCGGCCTCGGAGCTCTTCACCTTAACCCCTTCGCCGCCGCCGCCTCCTTCCTGCGCCTCGTCGGAGGCCGAGAGCGGCCGGTCCTCCCCCCGGGAGCGGGCGAGGTGCGGGCTCCCGGCCGCGGCCGAGCATTGGCGGGACGGGACCCAGGAGCGGCGCGCGGCCCGCCGCCCTCTCCTCCCCGGCACCTCGCGCCTCCTCCCTGCCCCGCCCCCTTTCCCACCTGGATTCCGGGTAGACTTGCCAACTCACTGCTACGTGAGGCTGGGAGGGGTGCGGGGGACCCGTACGATCTGATAGCTCCCGCAGACGTTTCCCTATCCCAGCTTCCTTGCTGCGGGGCTTTTCGAGGCGGCGCGCTCCGCACCCTGCGGTCGGGGGAAGAGAGGTGCGTCCTCTCGCAGGGTGCGGGCGCAGGTATGGCGCGGCCTCAGGCACACACCGCCACCGGGGCTGGATTCCCTACAAGCCCCTGCTCCGCCCCTCAGGCCAGGTGCCCCAAACCTCTCACTGCACCCACCGCGCCCGTAGACTGCAAGCGGCTCCGACACTGCACTCTGGGGCCGGGCAAGACCTGCACGGCCCGATGGGCACCCGCCCCGACCGGGAGCAGGAGCCGGGGTAGTTCGCAGACCCCCGCCGAAGCTTGGTGTGGCTGCCACCCGTGCGCGAGCTCGCACCTCCAGGGCAAACCGGGTCCTGGGCAGGACCTAAGCTTAACCGAAGTGGGCTCTCGAGGACGCGCTGCCTGCTGCCTAGGCAGCACCCCACCCCTCTCGCTTGGGCTAGGAAGGGGCTTATTCTCGGGTTCCTGGAGGGGTGGGGGACAGGACCACACACACCTCCTCCCCTGACGCTTAAAAGATCGGAGATCTGAGATCCCCCCAGGGAAAAGAAAGCCACGGCTGCCCCTCCCCTTAGAGCCTAGCACTCCCGGACCTCGCTTTGCAGCCTTCGGAGGTCACCTCACGCCCGCCGCCAAGCCCACGGGTCCAAAGTTCACTGCAGCGAAGGGAGGGGGCGATCGGGAGGCAGGGATGGGGGTAATGAATGAAGCGAAGCAGCCCCAGCCGCCGTCGCAACTCACCTCGGCGCTGACCAGACGCAGGTAGCAGCAGAGAGACAGGAAGAGCGCCCAGCAGCGATTCATGCCGACTCCGGGCCCGGCCCCGCGGGGCCCCGGACGCGTGGACCGAGCGCGCCGCCCCCGCGGCCAGGGTGGGGGGCGGGGGCTGGGGAGGGAGGTGGGCTCTGCTCGGGTCTGCGGCGATCAGGCTCTCAGGCCGCTGCAGCCGCCGCCACGGCTCACCCGCATGGCCCCCGGGCGCCGCCGCCCCCAGCCCGGGCTCCGTCGTTGGGGGGTTGGGGAGGGCCTGGGCGCGGGACCAGGGTCCGAGGCCGCTACCTGGGCGGATCCCGAGCCCGAGCGAGCATCCACGGCCGGAGGGCTGCGTCGCGAACCAGCCGAGGCTTCTAGCCGTGTGGGGGCGCCCAGGGGACTCCAACCTCCAAGAGGAAAAAGAACACGGCAGTCGATGGTTCGTCTTCACTCGCCGGCTAAAGGCGTTTTCCTCTGCCCGCTGGCTTAGCTTTTTTGCAACATTTTCTGGAAAGGTCCCTGAAGTCGGAAAGCGCAAAGCTGGGCACCTCAAAGCCAAAGTCTCCCCAAAAAAACTTTTTCCAAAGTTGGTTCTGCAGCGGCGGCTCGAGTACCCGGGCAGGGAGAGGTGCAAACTCCCGCCCGGGCCGGGTGGGGGGGGCCGGAGCGTGTGCGCCCTGGCGCGGGGCCCGGGCGGCGGGCACGGCTGCTCCGCGCGCGCGGCGTGTCCGCTGCGCCCTGGGCCGCGCCCGGCAGACAGGTGGACGCGGCGCGAGTCTGTCGGTCCGTCTGCCCGCCCTCTCGCCGCTCTGGACGTCCTCTGCGGGCTGCGAGCTGCGGCTGCTCCGGCTTTCTCTTTGCAACGAGGCTGGAGGGTGGGTTGTCTTTTTTTTTTTTCCCCTTTTTTGCGCGTGTGTGTCTGTGTGTGCGCGCAAAATATCTCTATCTGGGGAATGAAAGATGGGCGCTGGCGGCCAGAGGGGAGCCCTCGGGGAGGCAGCGGGGGAGGCTGCGGGCGCACGGGGAGGCAGGAGGAGAAGTTGCCACCCTTTCAGCTGTTCCGGCCTTTATAAAGGAGACGGGAGAGTGCGAGAGGTGGGTGGAGACAGCTTTTCCTCTTCTGGCCGAGAGTCAGTAACGGGAGGGTGGGGAGAGCTCCAGGAGGGCCTGAGGCGAGGAGGGGGAACTTAGGGGTCTCCGAAAGCCCCGCCGCCCGTCTGCCCAGGAATCTGGTCCCTGGCAAGGGAGAACTAGGGGCCATCAAACGCTGGGCCCCTCAGCAGTGTCTGTGGCCTGGTTTCTGGCCCATGTGGTTGGGGGCCAGGGTGTCTCCCAAGCCGCTGGCTTGCAGGATTCCAAGGCGATACCTCCAAGACCGGCGGTTTGCGGCCCTAGCCCAGGCGTGGTGCTGAAGGACTCAGGCTCTGCAATCCTGCCTGGCGCTGAGTAGCTGGGTCACCTTGGGCAAGTCACTTCCTCTCTGTGCTCCTCCATCTCGCCTCAAAGTGGGGTGGGTGGACTGTGAGGACTTAGTGCCTGGAGAGAGCAAAAGTACCCAGCCCCAAACCAGGCACAAGGTGATCACACAAACCCTGCAGCCGAAAGCCTCACACGCTCCTCTCCTCCTAGCCGGTTGCCTGGCACACAACAGGCGCTGCCAGCATTGGCTGAATTTGAATTTGTTGAGCTGCAAAGTCACACAAACCCCACAACCCTGCAGCATCCTTGTAGGGTCGCCATCATGCTCCTCCAATTGCCCTGATGTTTACTACCTCCCTCAGCCCCCAGGTTGGAGGCCGCCGGCCCCCCCCCCACACCAGCATTCATACAGTTAACGCCTTCCGCCCCCCTAGCTCCGGGAGCTGCTATGTCCCTGCCTTCAGCAGTCACACGGTCACAGTCACAGAGTCACACGCCCACACGAGCCCAGCACCCCACCATGAGGCCCGCAGGCTCACCGCATCGCCCGGCTCCTGGCTTGAGGACACCTTTATCTGGTCTCGTTGTGATGTCTTTGTTGTCTGCCCTTTGTACCCAAACATCCCTCTGGGGTGGCGGCCTGCTCCTCACATGTGCACACACCCTTCTGAGAGACGCACCCACCGTCTCTTCCTAGATTGTCTTCTTGGGCCTGAGTGAGCAGGGGCGGTGAGGAGGGAGGACATCTCTACAGACCACCACATGCTCCCACCCTCTTCCCATTACCGCCAAGGCAGCTTGGCCGGGGACAGGTCATCTTGGTTCAAATACTGGCGTGGCCACTTGCTGACCAAGTGTCTCTGGGAAGTCTAACTTCTCAGTCCCTCGATTTCCTTCCCTATCTCAAAACTGGAGAGAAATCTACAATTGGAGGGAGGGAGGGATTTCCAAGAAGCATGGGACATTTTGGGGATGGGGGGTGGAAACATTTGTCGTCTTGGCTGGGTGTGATGAATTCACAAGTATTCACATATATCCAGACCGATAAGTGCTTTATTGGAGCTCAAGACAGTTGTAGAAGAATTGTTATCTACTTCATAGAGTGGTCTGGAGGCACAGATAAAATAATCCATGTGGAAGCACAGAGCAGGATGCCTGGTACATGGAATGCATCATTCCTTCAACACAGTCCCCCGGTGGCCAGGCACCGTCCGGCCACTGGGGAGACGGCTTGGTGCTGATACTGCTCTGGAAGAACCCCATGTGGAAGGACAGACAGAGGCGTGAACAGATTAATTAGGAGACAGGGTGACAAGGGGGACAGGGTGGGGAAGATGAGAAGATAATCCCCAAACCCAAGATTTGAAGTCTGCAGACTTAGAGATAAAACCCTGCTGCACTGGACAGCTAGGTGAACTTGACCTTGACCTTCTGTATCCTTCTTTATAACTGACAATAGCTACTGTTATGACTGAGGTGTCCTTATGGCTGGTAGTGTTCTTCTTACTCTGCATATGATCTTCAATGCTCCAGGGAGATATGTTTGCTCCTGTATTATACATGGAGTCAGTGAAGCAAGGTCACATAACCACAGAGTTCAAGGTCACATATCAGTGGAGTCAGAACTTGAATTCAGGTCATCCAGCTGCTGCGCTCACACATTTGCTTAAACCACCATGCTGGGCTGCGTCCTGGCAGGTGATGGCGATGACTGCAACGGCACTTCTTACATAGGGCTTTGATGAGCTTCAAACACACAAACACCAAACAAAACACACCAAATCAAACACACAAACCCCTGCAAAAGCACCTTGCCAACTGAGAATGCTGTACCAATATGAGTTCTGACTTAAGTACAGCGTGCTGTAGGAGCGCAAAAGGAGCGCACACAGCTCAGCCTCAGAAGGGGGATGTGATGGGAGAAGGCTACTGGGAGCAGCATCGTTGAGCACCTACTGCATGCAGGCCCTGTGTGAAACACTGGGAAATGGAATCAGGAAGGAGAGCCAGCCCTGGCACTCTGGGACCGCCAGGCTCTTGAGTTAGGGAGGCATAAATCATTCCAGTCCAAGATGGCTTTGCACACTGGTTAGAAGTGGCAAGACAGGGACCACAGCAGAGGCAGCAGGGACCACATGGCACATGGCCCTGAATGTCATGCTGAGCAGAGCCCTTTCCTGCAGCAAGCACCATATCAGTGTGGGCGTGGCAGGGAGGGGGAAGAACACCTCCTACTTTTTCTCTTGACAGGCTGGGCTTAACCAACACCTCCTCCAGGAAGCACCCAGGCTTGGTGCTTACTCTGGGTTCCCACAGCATGTCCTCCATAGTATTGAAAGTGGACGTGTTAGTCACTTAGTTGTGTCTGACTCTTTGCGACCCCATGGACTGTAGCCCACCAGTCTCCTCTGTCCATGGGATTCTCCAGGCAAGAATACTGGAGCGGGTAGCCATATCCTTCTCCAGGGGATCTTCCCATCCCAGGGATTGAACCCAGGTTTCCTGCGTTGCACGCAGACTCTTTACCATCTGAGCCACCAGGGAACACCATGGTATTGTCATTGCCCTTTTTTATCGGTCTGGTGCTAGACTGACACCCATTTCAGCTCCTGCAGTACAGTAGTTGCTCAATAAATATCTGCTGAAGAAACAAATAAATGAGTCAAGATCTTACCTGTTTCTTCCTGGCCTGTTGGTTCCATCGGAATGGTGGAAAAAGTTGGGGAGGGAGCTTGGACCATGAGCCTCTAAACTGAGATGCACAAGATACCTGAGGGGCACCCCCTTGCAGCACCCAGCCCATCTTTGGCCCTGGGACCGCTGAGGAATCAGGCTTTCCAGGAGGGCTGGGAGTGGATTATGATGGGTGGAGGCCACACTCCCATAATTCTCATTCCCCCTCACCCCAAATAGGTCTGACCCAAGTGGAAAACTGAGCAGCTGAAGCCCTCAAATAGGTGCTGGAGGGGGCCTGCCCAAAGCTGGGGGCATTGGGGACTGTTTAGAGCAAGCTAAACCCTCAGCCATTGAAAGCATCTCATACCATGGGAGTGGGGACCAGGGGCTGAGGAAGGAGTTGGATTCAAGCCCACCCTCAGGCGCCCCCAAGTCCAGAAGGATGGGAATGGTGTGTCTGGGTATTCCTGCTCTGCAGAGGGAGCCCTGGAAGTACCCCTGCCAGGCAAGTTGGCTTTTCCCAGCTTGATGGAAGAGGAACTGGAGCGTCAAGCTGGGGATGGTCCAAGACCAGGCTACAAATGGCCTGAGACCCTAGCCCGAGCTGAGTGATGGCCAAGTGTGTCCTCTGCCCCTGCGCCCTGTAGCTGCCATCGGCTCCCCCAGACCCCCTAACTGGCCAGTCCCCTGCCTCCCTGCTGGCAAGGCCTTTGCCCTTGCCTTGCCCCCACAATCACCTGGAGAGGGAAATGTTACATTGTGTGTGCTCATTTTACAGAGGAGGAAACTGAGACTTAGCAAGGGCAGCGGACAAGGCTTCCCTGCAAGAACTGCCTGCGTTCGAAGCCCCGCTTTACCATGTATTAGCTCGTGACCTTCAACAAGTCACCCCACTGTTCTGAGCCTTGGTTTCCTCATCTGTAAAACGTGAATGGTGATCGTAATTACCTTATAGAGTCAAATGAGGTAATACATCTTCAGTGTGGAGAGCAGGGGCAGGTAGTCCAGCGGTGTCATCAGTCGTCCCTGTGTGCATTATCATCACTCTAAGCTGCACACGCGTGTGCACACACACACCCACTGGTGAACTCCAGAGGCAGGGCTAGGGGCCCACAGCTGGGGAGGCCACAGCATGTGACCTGGATGGGGGGGACTTGTCCTCACATAGTGCCTTCACCAGTCCTGTTAGACACCACCCACCCTGGTTGAAGCTCAGGCCATTGAGGCTGTGAGGGAGGCAGGAGAGACCCCAAGAAGGCAGAGAGACAGATACCTGCCCCCCACCACCACCTCTGCCCCGGCAGGCCTAGGGAAGCCTGGAGCAGCCCACCACACTGCCTTCGCGGCCTTGGGCCTTGTGTCCTGTAGACAAAAGCAAGGGAAGCATCGTGTTTGTTTACCCAGGGCCAAGGCAATGCATTTTTAGCTCCTCCAGTCTCCAGACAAGGAAGAGGATGTTTGGACGGGCAGCTCTGATGTACCTGTCCTGGAAGCTGGCTGGAAATGGAGTAAAGCCCCCCAGGGTGAGGGACCCGGGCCAGACAGACCGGGAGACAAGCCCCGTCTGGCACCTGGTCGGCTCTCGCTGCACCTTTTGCTGCTCACCTGCTGGTCCTGGAGCGCCCTGATCACTGAGACAGCCTCGCTTCCGGAGCATTCGCCCTGAGCCAGAGCTTTACCTAAACTGACAGCATTGAGAGAAGTACAGCAAAGGTCACCCTTTCAGCAGCAAACGAACACGACTGGCAGAGTCCTTACCCGCTTCCCAGAGGGCTGGTGCTCTTATCATAGTTTTCATACCTGGAGGAGGGGGCACTGAAGGTCAGAGAGACACTAGCTTGCCTGGTGTCACCCAGCAAGGAAGTCTCCGTGCCAGAATTTGAATCCAGGGCTGTCATGCCAAAGCCCACACTCTTGCCATCACCCTGATACATGATGTCTCCCTGTGTGGCCTGGATCACAGCTGCCCAGCGTTTCATGTCACTTTACACATAGAAAAGTAAACACATCACACAAGCCAGATGAAGGAGGCCGGGCAGGGCGGGGTGGGGGGGGCCAGGCGCAGTGGGCCCCCAGGTGGGGAGCCGCCTTCTTGATCCGGGTTAGCCAGCCCTTTCCGAATCAGGGTGTCCTGGCCACTGGGTGCTGAAGATTTGACTAGGAATTCTGGAAAGGAGGGGATAGGCAGGTAGCAGACAGCCCCCTGGGTGGGGTACACCTGCAACAGCAGACAAACCCTCACCAGCTTTCCAGGGGAGTGTATTTGTCACTGCAGGAAACATAATGGACCTGCCGATGGGAAGCCAGCTGCAGGGGAAAAGCCAGAGATTTTTCATCAACATTCATGAGAACAAATGTCTACGTGGCACTCACTTCCTTGGCAGCTTGCTCCAAGCCCTTCAGGTGTACTGACTCAGTTAAGCCCCAAGAGAGGAGCCGTGATCACCTCATTTTACAGATGGGAACACCAAGATCTGGTGCAGTTCCACCAGGGCAGGGATGAGGAAGGGCAGGGCTGGGATTTGAACCTGGGCAACCGGGGCCAGCTTCACTCTCTGGATGTCTACACCCATCTGCCAGGCCAGGCAAAGAGGAAGACACATAAGTGCCCAGACCACCTGGGCCCCACCCTCACTCACCCACAGATTCTGGCCCAGCTCCACAGCTCTCTAGCGAGGGCCCTCTGGTGGGCATTGGTCTGGACCCCTGGCTAAAGAAACCTCACACTCTCATGAATGATGCTGCCACGTGCTGGGCAGTGGACCCTAGAGGATTCGAGAAAGGAAATGCACATAGGAGGTATACATGGTCCAGTCCTGGTCTTCCTCTCTCTCTGCCTCAGCTTACTCACCCACACCCCCATCTCCCCCACCGCCATTAGGAAGTACCCCTTTGGGAGAAGGTCTGATGTGGCTTCAAGATTGATAGACAAGGACCCTGCTGGGTAAGCCCTGCAGGTCTGCCTTTGAGACCCTGCAGGTGCCAGTTACTAGCTGTGTGTCCCTGGGCAGGGCATTGGCCTCTCTGAGCCTCGCTTTCCTCATCTGAACACTGAGATAGGCACACTTGCCTTGCAGGGCTGCTCTGAGGATTGGACAGGAGCAACGATGTGTTGGCACCACATACTTGCTCAGTTTGCATTGAGGTCTAGCTCTCCACCGTTACCTCCCGCAATGTGGCCCACCCCACCGACCAGCAGCCATATCCTCGGGAGCTTGTCAGAAATGCATAGTGCCAGGCCAACCCTAGACTTGCTGAATGAGAATCTGCATTTTGGAAAGACCCTGGTGAGCCATGTGCACAGTCTGAGGAGCCCTGCTCTAAAGCATGGGTCCAGAAGGGTCCGACATTGTGATATCATGGCTAAACCCCTGAACCACTCGACAATCCAGGGACAGCAAAGTGTATTATCCCCATTCTACAGACAAGAAAACTGAGTCCTGGAGAGATCATGTGACTTCCCTAATTCACATGATCGGGAGGCAGCCAAGTCAGATGTCGTCCAGTGCATTGGGCTTCAGGGCTGGACCTGCTGGGGTGGCCGTCCTGGGCCAGTCTGGCGCTGGGCATGGAGGAGAGCAGTGCAAGGTCTCAGAGTGTTCACCTGTCGACTGGGGTCCCAACACAACCTGACAGTGGGGAGTGTGCGCAGACGTGGCCTGTGTGGTGCCTGGGAGTTGTCCTCATACAGAATCGGGCGTTGCACTGTCAGCTCACCTCTCTGGAGCCCCCTGCCCTTGAGGGGCTTACAGGCTGAGGCAGGCAGGTGGAAGACAGAAAGACCGAGACAACTGTGCAAACACCCTCGGGTGGTGCTTATATAAGTCAACAAGCAAACAGAGGGCAGCCCGGCGGGAGTGACTAATCGTCTTAATAGTAACCACCACGCAGGGGGCATAAGGCTGCCTGTCACCGGGCACATCCCTGCTGTAGCCACGGGGTTGTCACTGATGGACCCAGCAGGAACGCGAGACCCAAGGAAGCTGGGCCACCTTGTCCTCTTACCCTCCCCCTCCCCCTTCCTCCCCACTCCCTCCTCCTTCTCCCCCTTTCTCCACTCCTCCCCCTCCCCCTCCTCCCCCTCCTCTTTTGGGTGCTCCTTCATTTTCCTTGGATATGAACCATGCTGAGGAACCCAGAGTTCACAACCAACCTCTACCACATCCCAGCCGTGTGACCCTCAGGTGGTCCTTGCCCTCTGGGCCATAGATGAGGGTGATTCTGGAACATACCTTGTTTGGTCAGGGGGGTTAATCTAGTGACTGGATGTAGGTGCTTAGCACAGAGAGCACGCTGAGTAAACGGGGGCTGTGGTTGTCAGTCCCCTGACTTGGAAAACTTGGTCCCAGCAATTTGCCCCAGAGGGAAGCACCATGGAGAAGACCATACCCTCCTTACAGATGAGAAAACTGAGGCTCAGAGAGGGAAATTGACTTCCCTTAGATTGCCCTGCCCCTTGGAGTTGGAGCAAAGCCAGATCTGAGCTGAAGTCACAGGATTTCCAGGGCAGTCCTCAATGGGAGGGAAAAACAAAGGTCAGAAAGGCAGACCCTTCCCCAAGTCCCATTCACCCAGAGGAAGACCTTTTCTCCCGTGGGATTTGGAGGGGATTGCTGGGATGGACATGTGACGGGTGTGAGAGGGGACCAAGGGGACACGGGTCTTGTGCATATCAGCATCTGTGTACTATGTCCATGAAGGCACATGGGCCCGGGGGTCAGAGAGGACAAAAATGCCTGGGGCAGCCAGGGATGTCCCACACGGGGGACACGCGGCACCAGCCCTAGTGCCCCTGGGGCCCTGCGTGCAGGTGCCGGCCGGGGGGCTCCCCTCCCAGAAGACCACCACAGGGTGGAGGATGCATCTCGGCCTCCACCCTTCATCTCTCCGTCCATCCCCCACCTCTCCCAGCTCCTTCCTGTTTTGATGGAAGGAAAAAATTTCAGCTTTTTCCTTCTTTATTTTTCCAGACGGGTGACTCGCTCGGGAAAGGAATTCCCCCCTCCCCAAACCATCATAATACCTATAAATCGATGCCATAGATCCAGGCCCATCCTGTTGTGCTGGGACAGGCACCGCTATTTTTGGGCGCTCTATGGGGGTGGTACCCTAAGGGAGGGGATATGGTGGGGGGAGGGGGACCTCAGCTGCCTTTTCCCAGTCCACATCCCCCACCCAGGTTCCTCCCCACCCCCACTTGTCCTCCCAGCCTGGGTTCTGGGAGGAGGGAAGGAAGCCTGCTTAGCCAGGGTATAAATAACTCAGGTGGTTACTCAGCTCCTGAGAACATGATAACGTGAGTCATGATGTGAAATCAAGAGAAGCAGTGAACAGCCTTGGGCCGCTGCTCCGGGCAGGGCAGTGGGGCTGCCGGCAGAGAGCTGGTGCCTGGAGACCCGCAGTGGGCAGAGCTCAGGAGAATGGGGGAAGCTACTCTCCCCCGCATGGTCTCAGACAAGCCTCCTCCTAGCTCAGACCCTCAGCTCACCCATTTGGAACGTGGGGCAGGGTGGGCTGGGTGGACTTCATTCCCGAGGTCCTCCCTGAGCTGGGAAGAGGATGGAGGCCAGGGGCCATTCTGAGCACGGAAGCCCGGGGTCCTCTCCCTTTCCCTGTCTCAGTCAGCTGGAAGAGCAGGTCTGCTGGAACTTCTGGTCCCCCTCCCCCCATCTCCAAGGCAGGTGGCCCAATGAGCTCCCTGGGCCTCCGGGGGATGTGCAGGGTGGGCGATCGGGGCTTAGACAAGAGCCCAAGGCTCCTGGACACTTGGCCTACTGAACCTTCCCCCACCAGGGTGGCCCTGAACCAAGGACAGTCCCTGTCCTCCTCCTCTGGCTGCCTGACCTCGGGGTGGACATGAGGCGTGGGTGCAGAAACAGGACACCCTCACGGATCCCGGCTTAGCCAGTGTGACCAGCCCGGGGGCAGCCTGGCCAGGCTGCTGGCTCAGTCCCGGGTTCTGGCAGATGGGGGTCAGAAGGCAGCCCTAGCTGTGGCCACCCTCCCCCTCAACACACACCTGCTCACCCAAGGAAGTCCTCAGCTTCAGGCTCCTCTCCAGAGCAGGGCAGGCCTGGACCCCATGTTGCCATGGCAACAGGTTCTGGAGCCTGTGCGCAGGCGGAGCCCTGTGGCTGCCTGGCCCGCTGGGGAGAGGGCCACGCTGGAGCGAAGGCGCACAGTACTTGTCCTGGTGGGAGGATGCGGGCTGGGGCACAGCTGATTGCTGTGGATCCAGGATGGAAGTCAGGACTGGGGCCGTCTGCGTGGCGATCAGCAACTCACGCCTTAGATCCGAGCCCCACCCCTAACTAGAAGATGGCAGAGCTGTGGGGAGGACTGATTGTGTCTTGGCTGTGAAGAGCATCGCACAACTGAACGGCTGTGATCAGGGCCGCCCAGAGCCCCCTCTTCTCAACTGTGAGGCACCCCTCCTTCTCACCTTTGGCCTTAATCCCAAGGGTAGCACCCCTAGTATCGGCACCCCCACCACCGCCAGCCTCCACCCCAGCTCTGCCCTGCTGACCCTTGGCCTGGCTTCTCCTCCAGCAGGCCGGGGGCCACCCCACCACCGCCCCCCACCCCTGCAGGCCCAGACAGCTTGGCATGGCTCAGACCCAGCCATTCAGTGGACCGCCTGCCCTCTGGCCCGTTACAAACAATGGGGACTCCAGGAATATTGTCCTGCCTGGGCTGAATCAAACGCTCTAAATTTAGCCCATCTGATGCGTCCTCTGCTTCCTGCCCCTGCTGCCCTCCTTTCAAGGCGATGAGGTCACCCCGGAACCGCTTGCCCCAGCAGCCAGACTGAGGGGGTTTCCAGGTCCAGCGCTGTGCTCTTGCTGTTGGGGAATGAGATGCCTTGAGACCAGGGATCATAAGTCCTCCCTCCCTCCTTCTCTTCCTCCTCCCTCCTTCTCTTCCTCCTCCCTCCTTCTCTTCCTCCCTCCCTCCTTCCCCCTCAGGCTGCTTTGCCCAGAGCTGAGTCCCCAGGAACTTTACCACCAGCCTGAGCTGGGGAAGTCCACCACAGAGGGAAAGAGCAGTGAGCACCCAGGGAAGAAGCTCCCATTGACAACCCAGAGGCCTAGACATATTGGAAGAAACACAGAGTTTCATCATCATCCATTCAAAAAAGATGTATTGATGGGGCTTCCCTGGTGGTTCAGTGGTTAAGACTCTGAGATTGCAATGCAGGGGGCACGGGTTCAATCCCTGGTCCGGGAACTAAGATCCACCATGCTGTGGGGCATGGCCCACCTAAAAAAAGGTATATTGAGTGAGTGCTCTGTGCTGGGCCCAGTGTGGAAGAAAAGGTAACCCTGCCCTCCTGGAGTAGACAGATCAGAGGAAGAACGGGAATCAGCGGAGTAAACAATGAATGGCCAAGATCCTTTCTGTCATGACACGTGTTATGAAGGAAAAGAAATCAAAGAGATGGGCTCATGAAATGTGAGCGGAGGGCCCTTGTTCAGAGAAAGGGGTCAGGGAAGGCCTCTCGAGAGGTGGCATTTGAGCTGAGTCTTGGATGATCAGAATGAACTATTCGAAGATCTGGGTGGGGCCAAGCCCCCCAGGCCAGAGGAGAGGCAGGGGTGGCAGATGGCCTGGAGGGAAGAAACTGGTCAGGTTGCCAGGCTGGGGCTGTCAGGAGGCCAGGAGACCATCCCAGGAGGGATGGGGTGGGAAGGGGTGGGATCAGGAGACAGCAGGGGCTATGTGAGGAAGAAGCGGGGTGACATTCCCATGTGAGAGGCGGTCCCCTCCCCACCCCACCCCCCCGCCGGGAGATGAGCAAGGGAGTCACGTGCCTGACTCGAAAATTTAAGAGAATCTGTTGGTTGCTGTGTAGAGGTGGGATAACAGAGAGACCAGAGAGGATGCTGAAGCCGTAGCATCTCGGCATAAGAAAAACCATTTGCTAGAGGGCATCTTCAAGATTCACCTGCTTCAGGCCTCATGGGTCTCTGAGGCCCAGAGAGAGTATGTGTCTTGCCCAAGGTCACACAGCAAGTTGGCGCTCTGCCTGGATAACCTTTAATAGGAGTTAGTAAGAGGGACTTGACACCTGAAAAGAGCGTCTTGTCTGAGATGCTGCCCTCAGCCCAGCTCTCCCAGTCTGTAGGCTGAGTTGTGGGCCCTACCCAGGATCCAGCCTGGGGAAAGGTGAGCCAACTGGAGATGTGCAGTCCCTGGGGGATGGCCAGGCCCCTCCCACCATAACCCTCTCCCCTCCCAGAAGCCCCCGCTCTCCTGCTCTGCCAAGAATCTGGGGTTGGCAGGGAGTTGTTGGGGGGCCTCTGGAATGTCGTTTTCTGGTGCCAGCAACAGCGTGCCAACCTTGGTGAGGGCTACGGGGGCGGATGGGGGATCACCAGATCTTGTCTGGAATGGGGAGCTGTCCGCCGGGAGCCAGGGGAGGGCTGGGCCCTGCCTGCCACTTCCCAGGTGGGGAACATCCCACGTTGGAGCTGCCCCCCAACCCCTAGCTCCCATGAACTGCTGACCCGCTGACTGTCTACTCACCATCCCTCCAGGAGCAAGGAAGCCAGTTCCCTAGGAACGGTGCCCCCATCCCACTCTTCCCTCCAAGCCCACATCCTCTAGCTTTACCCTGGATCCCAGCTGAGGGTGAGGGGAGACCGTGCTCTGTGAGATTCCTATTATACCAGGATCGAGGAACAGTGCTTTGGACAGAAGCTGATCTGGGATCAAATCTTATCTTGACAGTGGTGGACTTTCTGGGCCTCGGTTTCCTCATCTGCAAAATAGACACGCTTCCTCCTGCACAAGAACTTGGTGTGAGAATGTAATAAGGAACCCCCCCACCCCACTCCTGGACTTCCCTTGTGGCTCAGCTGGTAAAGAATCTGCCTGCAACGCGGGAGACCTGGATTTGATCCCTGGGTAGGGAAGATCCCCTGGAGAAGGGAAAGGCTACACACTCCAGTATTCTGGCCTGGAGAATTCCATGGACTGTACAGTCCATGGGGTTGCAAACAGTCAGACGCGACGGAGTGACTTTTATTTCACCCCACTCCAAGGGCCTAGCACCCTCCAGCGCTCCTTGTCTGTCGGTTTCCCCCTCCTCTCCCCGCTCCTGATCAGCCTCCCTATCCCCGCATCCCCTGGCCACTGTGGGGAACTAGGAAGCTTCTCTGCTGTGACGGGACCAGAGACCAGGAGAGGCGGCGCTCGGGAGCGGCACGGGGCAGTGCGGTCCCTGCTTATGGTCCTGGCTCCTCCGCTGACCAGCTGTGTGGCCTTTTCCAAGTTACTAAGCTCTCTGAGCCTCGATTGCCTTACTTATCCAATGGTAATAAATAATAATAGTGCCTCCCCCCACCAGGTTATCAAGATATGGTTGTCACTGTTATCAGCTGGTAGGGGAAAGAGAGTCTTGGGGAATCTGGTATACCCCAGTGGCCTCAGGTTGTTGGAAGCCTCTGGTGAAGGTCAGAGACAGATTTGAGTGACTAGAGTGAGGAGAGGGCAGCCAGCACCCAGACACCCACCCACGCTCCTGTGCCTCTCGTGGCAAGAGAAGCCAAGGGGCCGGAGATTCTCTGGGGACCCCCCATGTGCCCAGCTTTGCTGGTGGCGGAGCTGGGTGAGGCTCCTTTTCTAGCCAGATGCCCTTCAGGCCTGGGCCAGGGCTGCCCCCTCCTTCCCTCTGCCAGCAGGGCCCAGGCCAAGATGCCTTTATTTTTATACCTGCAAACAATGCCTGGCCGGGCACGGCCTCCTGCAGAGGACAGAGTGCAAGGATGGGCTGGAAGCCACGCTTCCTGGGCCAGCACTCCGCACCCCCAGACAGGTGCCAAGGGGACATGGCCCTCCCACCGACGAGGGCACAGGGCCTGCTCGGGTTTCTCTCGCCCCTGGCCTTGATCCTGCTCTCCCTTGGGGGTCTGGATTCCAGAGTCCTTCACAGTCCCTGTTCCCCACCCCAGCTGGGATGAGCCACCCCCACCAGACAGGCCTGGATGAGGCACAGATGCTATTCTTGGGTTCCCCCCCAGGGTCCAGTCCCTAGAGTCCCTGCGGAGCCCAGGACATCTGGCTCCTCACAGTGGGCTGGCTCCGATCCCTGCCCCACCCCAGAACCCTCTCTGCGTCCTCAGAAAGGCTACCCTTCCCGCCCTTGATCCGTTACTGTCCCCTCACCCCTCGCTCTGCTCCCAGCTTTCCAGAAAATTCCCGAGCCTGTTCAGCAGGAGGATTTGAACTGGGCAGTGACTGGCAGCACCACACCCAGAGGGCAGGGCAAGACCAATGGATCGGAAGTCGTGGATGCGGGGTCTGGTCGCGCCATCAACCCCCAGGTGACCTTGAGAGAGACCCAGAACCACGTTTCTCCCTCAGTTTCCTCTTCTGCAAAACAAGGATAATTAACCGACCCTCCTCCCATTTCAGGCTGGGAGAAGGTTGTGAGCTCCGAGGTGCTGCAGACGCACGGGTCACAGGGCCTCTGGATGGGCAGGAGTCACTGGAAACAGTCGTCCCCAGTGCCCACTGGTCTGGGTGAAGAGCCATAGACACCAAACCCCAGAGCCAGACAGCCTGGCTTCAGATCCCCGCTCTCTATGATCAGGCTCAGACTTTAGGTGGGGCAACTACCCACTTAGTCCCCATCTGTAAAATGGAATCAAGACAGTACATGTCTCAAAGAGTTCTTGGGAAGATTGAGATAAAAATTGAGAGAGGACGTGCTTGATTCACATCAGCTCTAACCACGTGTGGACATGCGTGTGTCCAGGTACATCCACACGTCTCCACCCACTGGCATCTCCTCCTACTGGGACCCCACTGCCACAGTCTAGCCCTGCCCCTGGCCACTGGGGAGCAGCCTCAAAGGGCGATGTCTAGGAGAGGGTGCTGGAGAAGGACACAGGTCACTGCCGCCTCAACACGGGCTGTCTGTCCCGTCCCCCAGGCTGCTTTGACAGTCCCCGTAGCACTTCTGCCCGCTATAGCCCCCGTAGTTGCTGTATCTGCCTTCTGCCTGCACTCGTGAACGTGCACGCGCTCAGCCATGTCCGACTCTTTGCTACCTTTTGGACTGTAGCCCCCCCAGGCTCCTCTGTCCATGGGACTTTTCAGGCGAGAGTACTGGAGTGGGTTGCCATCTCCTCCTCCAGGGGATCTTCCCCACCCAGGGACTGAACTCGCGCCTCCTGCATTACAAGCCACCAGGGAAGACCGAGATTTTGTCTGTTTTGTCTGCTGCCTCAGTGCCTAGACCAGTGCCAGACACACAGTAGGTGCTCAACAAGCACGTGGATGGATGGTTTTGTTGTCAGCCCTACTGAGGTATCATGCACTCACAATGGAAGTCGCCAGTTGTCAAACTCAAACGTATACAGTGGTGTAAGCACCACCTCCATCAGGACCAAGATTAATTCCTCATCCTAAAGGTTCCTTCAGCCCCTCCTTAGTGACTTTCACCCTTGGCCCCAGGCAAGCACTGGCCTGCCTTCTAGTATGATAATGTTGAACTTTCCAGAATGCCGCATAAGCTGTGTGATGTGATCACGCCTGCCGTGGAGGAGATGACACCTGCTGTTGCATGGGTCCTGGTAAGGAGGGCCGAGGAGGGTGGAGGTGAAGGGTGGAGGAAAGGTGGAGGGCTTGAGAGGAACCCTCAGGGCCAGGTGAGCTTCCGGCTGTAGCAGCAGAGGCGAGGCTTCCTGCTGGAGCAGCTGACCAGAGGGCGAGGGGGCCGTCATGAAGCAGGAGTTCAGGGGGTGTTGCTGGCTTGCCTGGAGAGAGAAAGATGCTCACAGGCACCTGAGTCCGTGGGTGTGCACGTAAGCACACCTGTGCTTGCACAAGGAGGGCAGCCCAAGCAGATGGCGCTGAGTTAACAGCCGCAGAGAGGCACAGTTACTCCAAACTTTGCTGTTTGCATCTTCTTCTCTGTGGAGAAGTTCTTCTCTCCAGGCTGCACAGAGTGGAACCAACATGTTTGGTGAGAAGGAGGCAGGGTAGGCCTTGGTCCCTAGACCCAACCCTGTGAGAGGCGTGGTGCATGTGGAAGGAATCCCAGCCTTAGGATGCAGCTGGTATCCGATGCTCCTTCTAACATGAGGATGCAGAGGTGTGAAGAGGCCGAGTGATTTGGTCTTGTTGCAGTGACAGCACCCAAACACAGTTTCTTCAGTTTGTGACATGCTCTCCTTACAGCACAACCTCGACCTCCCCCCCAAGGAGACGCATCCGCCTGTGTTCCCCCTCCTCCAATCTAGAGAGCCTTGGAATTTGCAGATGCAAAGCTCTGTGGTTTCTGAGCGAGGTCAGAAAATGCGATGTAGCTTCCACTTGGTTCTCCTAGGACACTCACCTCTGGAGCACTGAGCCACCACCATGCTGGGAGGAAGCCCAGCCAGCCCACATAGACCAAGTAGAAGGGTCCAGAGAGAATAGGAGGAGGGGAGAGATGCCCAGCCAGCCGACTGCAGCCACTGGCTGCAGCTGCATGAGGGACCCCAAGCCAGACCACCTAGCCAAGCCCATTCCAAATTCATGACCCATAGAAACTATGAAAAACAGTAAGATGATTCTTGTTGTTTTAAGCCGCGTAAAGTGTGGGGTTGGTTGGTTATGTGGCTAATTAAAAAACAACCCTCATGTTGATGGATGGCAGAAATGGAACCAATTTTGTAAAGCAATTATCCTTCAATTAAAAAAAATAAACACAACCCATTGCAAATCTTGTGGGACTCATGATTCAAAATAATCTAGAATCCAGCTGCTTCTCACCTCTCCACCCACACCACCCTAATCTGGGCCCCCCATCGCCTCTTGCCTGGACCACTCAGCAGCCTCCTGACTGTTCTCCCTGCTTCTGCCCTGGACCCTGCGTTCTGGTCTGCACAGCAGCTGGAGTGAACCCGTGGAGCCAGGACACCTGCTCAGAGCCCTCCTTTGGCTCCCCTCTCCCTCAAGTCTTGACAGCGACCCACAGGCTCTCCATGACCTGCCTCCATGACCTCTCTGACCTCCACCCTCCCAACTTTCCCCTCCTTTACTCCACTTCAGCTGTTTCCCCAAACTCGTCAAGCTCAGCCGTTTCCCAGAGCCACTGCCCGTGTGATTCCTCCCACCTAGGATGACTTTTCCTCCTGAGGTCTGCCTGGCTCACTCCCTCACCGCTTCAGCTCTCACCCCCAGTGCCACCTACTCAGGGAGGGCCCCGGCCGCCATGTGCCCCCAGAACTCCCCATCCTCTCCCTGCTTCATTCTTCTCCATTGAATTTCCACCTCCTGATAATGATGAGAACTTATGTCTCCATTTTTGGCCTGTGCCTTCATTGTCACAGGAGCGCCCTGCCAAGAGCAACTTTGTTTTTTTCTTGTTGTTGTTTTCTTCTATCTTTTTTTTTTTTTAATTTTTGGCTGCACTGGGTCTTCATTGCTGGGCTCAGGCTTTCTCTAGTTGCGGCAAGTGCAGACTGCTCTTTCTTCAGTGTGCAGGCTTCTCATTACGGTGGCTTCTCTCTTGTGATGCATGGGTTCTAGGGCATTCCGGCTCAGTAGTTGTGGCGCATGGGCTTAGCTGCTCCATAGCCTGTGAAATCTTCCCAGACCAGGGACTGAACCTGTATCCGCTGCATCGGTAGTCGGATTCTTAACCACTGGACCACCAGGGAAACCTAAGATCAAGTTCTGTTTTCACTGCTGTGTCCTCGCTGCCTAGTTCAAGGCCTGGCACGCAGAGTTTTGATGTCTATTGAATGAACAAAAGAATGCGTGAGTGAATGAATGACTCCAGAATCCTTCCACTTGACTAAAACCCCTGATAGTTAAGAGGATAAAAGAAGAGGCATTGAGCTGCCCTCCTGCCCATCCAGGGCACATCCGCATGGTCCAAATGAGGAGACTGAGGCCTGAGAAGGTAAATCATTTGTTGAAGGCTAACTAGTCATTTATGTGGTCAACAAATGTAAAAGCTTTAAAACATCGAAACCTTCTGGAGTCTTCAAATACAGACTTCCTGAGTTCAAATCACAGGGCTTCCCCTTGCAAGCCTAGGGGCGAGTTACTTCATCTGCATGCCTCAGTGTCCTCAAGTGTAACATAGGAATAATCTTCCACCCTAGAGGCAGCACATTTGCCCTGTGACAAATGAGCTTTAAGCCCCAGCACCCCTCAGCTGCATGGCCCCATCCAAGGCAACATTCCTATTCCCTATTCTTTTTTAAAAACTTTTTTTATTTTATATTGGAGTAGAGTTCCACACAATTGCATGCATCTCACATGCTAGGAAAATACTGCTCAAAATTCTCCAAGCCAGGCTTTAGCAATATGTGAACCGTGAACTTCCTGATGTTCAAGCTGGTTTTAGAAAAGGCAGAGGAACCAGAGATCAAATTGCCAACATCCGCTGGATCATCAAAAAAGCAAGAGAGTTCCAGAAAAACATCTATTTCTGCTTTATTGACTATACCAAAGCCTTTGACTGTGTGGATCACAAGAAACTGCGGAAAATTCTGAAAGAGATGGGAATACCAGACCACCTGACCAGCCTCTTGAGAAATCTGTATGCAGGTCAGGAAGCAACAGTTAGAACTGGACATGAAACAACAGACTGGTTCCAAATAGGAAAAGGAGTATGTCAAGGCTGTATATTGTCACCCTGCTTAGTTAACGTATATGCAGAGTACATCATGAGAAACGCTGGGCTGGGAGAAGCACAAGCTGGAATCAAGATTGCCAGGAGGAATATCAATCACCTCAGATATGCAGATGACACCACCCTTATGGCAGAAAGTGAAGAGGAACTAAAAAACCTCTTGATGAAAGTGAAAGAGGAGAGTGAAAAAGTTGGCTTAAAGCTCAACATTCAGAAAACGAAGATCATGGCATCCGGTCCCATCGCTTCATGGGAAATAGATGGGGAAACAGTGGAAACAGTGTCAGACTTTATTTTGGGGGCTCCAAAATCACTGCAGATGGTGATTTCAGCCATGAAATGGAAAGACGCTTACTCCTTGGTAGAAAAGTTATGACGAAGCTAGATAGCTTATTCAAAACCAGAGACATTACTTTGCCAACAAAAGTCCATCTAGTCAAGGCTATGGTTTTTCCAGTAGTCATGTATGGATGTGATAGTTGAACTGTGAAGAAAGCTGAGCGCTGAAGAATTGATGCTTTTGAACTGTGGTGTTGGAGAAGACTTTTGAGAGTCCCTTGGACTGCAAGGAGATTCAACCAGTCCATCCTAAAGGAGATCAGTCCTGGGTGTTCTTTGGAAGGAATGATGCTAAAGCTGAAGCTCCAGTACTTTGGCCACCTCATGCGAAGAGCTGACTCATTGGAAAAGACTCTGATGCTGGGAGGGATTGGGGGCAGGAGGAGAAGGGGACGACAGAGGATGAGATGGCTGGATGGCATCACGGACTCGATGGGACGTGAGTCTGAGTGAACTCTGGGAGTTGGTGATGGACAGGGAGGCCTGGCGTGCTGCGATTCATGGGGTCGCAAAGAGGCGGACACGACTGAGCGACTGAACTGAACTGAACTGAGAGCTGATTGACTATGTTGTGTTAGTTTCAGGTGAACAAGAAAGTAACTCAGTTGTACATGCGTATGTATCTATTCTTCTTCAAAGTCTTTTCCCATTTATTTTGTTAAATAATATTGAGCAGAGCTCCCTGTTAAGCAGTGGGTCCTTGCTGGTTATCCATTTTAGTTTTTTAATAAATTAACTTGTTTTTATTGGCATATAATTGCTTTACAATGTTCTGTTATTTTCTGCTGTACAATGGAGTGAATCAGCTCTATGTATACTATAACCCCTCCCTCTTGGACCTCCCTCCCACCCCCACATCCATTTTAAACACACCGGTATGAACATGGCAATTCCAAACTCCCTAACTCTCCCTCCCCAAACCCACCCTTCCCCGGCTGGTAACCATAAATTCGTTCCCTAAGTCTGTGAATCTGTTTTGCAAAGAAGTTCACTTGTACTGTTTTTTTTTCTAAAGATTCTGCATGTAAGGGATATCACCTATTTCATGTTCTTAATCACATTAAAGATCTCAAGAATGATTCAGCTTCAGGCCCCACCAATCCAGGACTGGCCCACCACCCATGGCATGTTCAGAATTAAATGAGTTACTGCCCACAGGATGGTGCCTGGCATATAGTGAATGCCCAGTGCTATGTTGTTGAGGGCCCACTGTGTGCCAGGTAGTATGCTTGGAGCTGGGAATTCAGTGATGAACAGAACAGACCACGATCCTGTCCTTACCGAGCTTATGTCCTGAGGGGAAGAAGAAACAGTGAATAAGTGAGCACAAGGTGGTTAGATGGCAGGAAATAATGTACAATCACGTGGCGCTGCAATGGGGAAGGAGGTTGGGGATGGGGCAGGGCCGTGCAGAGGGGTCAAGCAGGTGATACTTAAGAGGCGAATGGATGAGAGAACAGAGTCGTTTCAGGCAGAGAGGACAGCGGGTGCAAAGGCCCTGAGGTAGGAAGGAGTGGGATGCATTGGAGAAACAGCAGCAAGGCCAGTGGGAAGTGAGTGAGGAAGCAGAGGCAGGAGATGCCGTCAGAGGAGCCCCGGTGCTGGGTCCACTTCCCTCTCCCCTTCCTGCCTCTGACGGAGGAGCGCTTGCAGAACTGCCCACCAGCCCCCAGGCCCGAGCTAGGGTGCTGCTCCGCCACCACCCCTCCTGCCTTGTGACCTCAGCTGCAGCCCAGCCCCAGCCCAGCCCCCACTTCCCCTTCCAGTTATGACCCGGGAAGGCAGGAACCGCATCCTTTCCTAAACTGCATCTTCCCTGCCTCACTCCCTCTTGGACTTCCAGAGAGGACGGCGGAGGTCGGAGCAGCTGACCGACACCCAGTCAGTGGGTGACTGCCTTCTCATCCCTCCCCCACTCACTGGCCGCCCCCCCCGAGTAGGGTCAGACCCTGGCAGCCTGCTCTCCTTCCCTTTCAGCAGCCCTCCCAGACACCATGGGGGTTCCCCAAAAGCATCAGCCATTCCTTGGGCCCAGAACACCCTTTCTTCCCTCCTCACATCTCAGCTGTTACCGCCTCCTGGAAGTCCCTGGGTTATGAGCAGAAGAGGGATCTTGCTCATCTCTATACCTTAGGGCCAGGCATAGGGCCTGGCATCAAGAAGGATCTTAGTGGACAGACAGATAAGTGAATGAACAAACAGAGAAATTATCCGGGTCCACTTGGCACATTAGCCACTGGCCTGTTTGCTGAGCATTGTGCTGGCCACGGAAGTCAACGATGACTATGACAGACAGATCCCCTCGAGTTCAAGGGTCAAGACCCCATCCCCCAAAGCCAGAGGTCTGGAGCCGGTCTGGGCTTTGCACACATGGGAAACCACTGACCTGTGCTGGGCTTCGCATTTGCCAAAGCCGCAATTGGAAGAAGCTAAGTGGTCTCAAAGCATTACAATCACGAGTGTGAGTTCAAGCCAGGCGGCCTGGGGTCAAATCCTGGCCCTGTGCCCATGCCAGCTGTGTGATCACGGGCGAGTTTCTTAACCACTCTGATTCTCCAGTCCCCCATCGATAGTGCTGAGGAGCTTCAGGGCCTATCTCACGGAGCGGGTCTGAAGATTCACAGTGATGGCTCCTATGGGAAGCCCTGGACACGCATTAACCTTCAGGTTAATTAGACCGTAAGCAGGGCCGATGTCCTTGATCTGCGCCTGAGAGTGTGACAGGTTTGTTGCACATCTCCACTGTGTGTCAGAGCAGAGGCTTGCGAGTGTCCAGGACTGAGGTTCTGGGGTCCCTCGTGGCAACAAGGATGGGGTGACTGTCACCCCTGGCTGAGAACTGGTGCACCCCGCTTGTATGTTTTGGCTGTGCATACACAGGTGTTCTTTCTTGTATACCCACCACCAACCCTGAAGCAGCCTCTGCCCTTCCTCCCCTGCTGGACCCTCTGAGGGGTCAAATGTGACAGTGGGCACTGAGGGTAATCCCACCCCATGGACTGAGCTTCAAGACACTCTCTGGGATATATCCCCCCAAACCACCCACCTACCCCCACACTCTCCCGGGGAATGGTGGGCCAGAAATGAGGTCACAGGCCACCCATGGGAGGTTCTGGGGATCCCAGCCACTAAGGGGCTGCCTCTCAGAGTCCTGCGTCCCTGCCCCTAAGGGCTGGGGTGAGGGGGCCTCCAGTGAACGGAGTTTAGGGGTCTTAGTGACCCCTGTGTCCAGAGCCTGTGGCAAGGGGAAGCTGAGGCTAGGAAGGCTGAGTGACTCGCCCAAGGTCACACAGCAGTGGAGGAAGAACTAGGACAAGAACCCAGGACTCTGAGTCCCTGGCCCTGTTCCTCCTCCACACAGTGATGCGTTTCTGGAAATTACCCCCGGTCGACTTTCCAAAATGAGTCAGGAACATCTGTACCTTGGGGGCCCAAAAATACTCCCAAGGACTCCAAACAAAGACACTGACATCTTCCCAAGGTGACTGAAAGCAGAGCTGGCCTTCCCAGGAACTGCTAATAAGGATACCATTGGGTTCACTCAGTTGGAGTTTCGGAAGGCATGAGAAAGCCATGTTCTTGTCCTGTTCTTGCTACTGTAAAGTGAGGGACCGGGCCCCATTTGACAGGGGACATAGCTGAAGCCCAAAGGAATGGAATGATTTGCCCAGTGTCACACACACACACATCCCTGGTTCTGAACTTGGGTTGCCAACCGCAAGCCCAGAACCTTCTCTGATTCCCCGGAGGAGACTGTAACCTTCCCTATCAGAGACCTGGGTAGACTTTAGGCTGCATCAACTCCCACTTCCCAATTCACATTCTTTTTCATTTTTAATGAAGCAACAATACATGCTCATTTATGAAAACCTGAAAAATGCAGAAAAGTCAAAATAAGGAAGAAAAATCACCACCCACGGCCCCACCACCCAGGACAATCATTGTTAAGGTTTGATGGATTTCCTTCTATAGTTTTTTGTTTGGAACCTTTTTTTAAACCTGGCTGAGGTCATACTGTATATTAAAAGAAAAAAAACAAAACGGTGGTATCCTGCCTTTTTGACTTGCCATTATATCACGGGCACTTTTCTGGTTATTTCACTCCCTGTAACCCCATTTCTTTTTCCTCTTCTCTGAACCTCATTTTTATTGGCTGCCTAATAGTTTGTCAAGTGGAAGTTCCATAGTTTATTTAGCCATTCCCTTATTGTCGGACATCTCCATTATTTCCAGTTTTTCGATGTTATAAATAATGTATTTTGGTAGATCTTTGTACATAAAGCTTTCCTTTTTCCATATTTAGGGATATCTCCTTGGCTGGAATGGAATTACTGGGTCAGTGAGTCATATAGATTTCTGGCACACTGGGTCGAATTGCTTTCCAAAGGCCTTAAGCACCATCCATTCTACAGAAGAGCAAAGAGAGGCCCCAAGAGGTGACGTGAAGTGTCCACAGTCACTCAGCCAATCAGCTATGCCCACCATCCTTCCCTGATACCTCACCTCCCTCCACCACCACGCATTCCTCTAATCACTCAGCAGAAGAGGTGCACCTCCTGTATGCCAGGAACAGGCCTAGGTCCTCGCAGTACTGCAGTGAGCAAAACAGAAAAAAGCCCTGCCCTCAGGACATTTCCATCCCAAAGGCATGGAGGGAAAGAGCTAACAGGAAGACTGCCCTGGCATTCGGCTCTGTGCCAACAAGAAAAGGTGCTCATTGGCCTGTCAGAATCGGAGCAGCGCTGAGGAGGCAGAGGGTGACATCTGGCAGCCTCAAGGGCAGAATCCAGCCCAGTTTTTCTCGACCCCTAACTGTTTTCTAAAATTTGACCTTCCCTTAAAAATTTGGAGAGTTCTTGGATTGCTGGCATCTCCTGAATACTCTGCAGACCTGGCCAGGCAGGGCCAGGTTCCCAGATGGTCCTTGGGGACCGCTGCAGCCCAGACCCCCCCACCCCGGCCACCTGGCCCCTCACTGCTCGGCTCTTCAGCTGTGCTTCCTGCACAAGCGCAGTCCACGGGCCTTCCGTGATGTGAGCTGGGCTGGAGGGACTAAGAACGATAACAATCGTAAATAACACTGAGACAGTAACAAGGAGGCCAAGTCTCAAGGCAGGTGACAGAGTTACAAGCGAGAGGCGGGGTCTAAATGGGGTGGTCGGGCTCCTAAGTCCAGGCTCTCGACTGCACCTGGCTGACAGTTTAGTGCAGAAGCTATCAGGTACCAGAAGGATCCCCAGGTGGACAAACAGCCATGCCTCAGCCAGGGGGAGCTCAGAGGCATCCCCAGGCCAAGAAGCAGTACTGAGAAAATGGGCCAGGGGGAGGGGGAGGGGAGTTGACAAGGCAGGTTGGATATTTCCTGTTTCTCTGAACCTGGGCTTCCCACTGCCCAGAAGGTCCTCTCCCCCTTCCTTTGCCTGCTTAATGCTTACTCTTGCTCAGCTGAGATGCCACCTTCTCCAGGAAGCCCTCCTTGACCCTGGGGCAGTTTGCAACTGGCTCCTGAACCCTGGTCCATCCCAGAGAAAGCACAGGTCTTGGCAGGATAGGAGTTACTGGAGCACCAGCAGCATCTGGGTTCTTAAGTTTTCACAAGGCACACCCTCTGATGCTCACTCTTCAACCCCCAATCCCTAATCCAGCTCCCACCCCTCAGTGCAGGTTAGAGAGAAAGGAAGAGTGAGTGGTGACTACAGGACAGAGGGCGTGGCTGGTGGCCTCCGACAGCCCAAGGAGTCTGAGTCCTGGGTGCATATCCCAGCTTTAAGCTCCCCAAATGGATGAGCTTGGGCACTCCTTAACCTCTCTGCACTTCATTTTCCTCACTTTTTTTTTTTTGCCACGCTGTGTAGCATATGGGGCTTCCCTGGTATCTCAGATGGTAAAGAGTCTGCCTGCAATGCAGGAGACCTGGGTTCAATCCTGGGTCAGGAAGATCCCCTGGAGAAGGACATGGCAACCCACTAAGGGTTCATGCCTGGAAAATCCCATGAATGGAGGAGCCTGGCCGGCTTGGCGGGCTACAGTCCGTGGGGTCGCAAAGAATCGGACACAGCTAAGCAACTAACACTTTCATTTCCACAGCATATGGGGATCCTAGTTGCCAACCAGGGATGGAAACCCCCACGGCCCAAGGCAGTGAAAGCACTGAGTCCTAAACCCTGGCCCGCCAGGGAATTCCCTCCTCACTTCTCAAACCAACTGCAAGGCTTCCCTGGTGGCTCAGTGGTAAAGAATCCGCCTGCCAGTGCAGAGGACACAGGTTCGATCCCTGATCCGGGAAGATGCCACATGCCACTGGGCAGCTAAGCCCATGCACCACAACTACTGAGCCTGTGCTCCGGAGCCCTGGAACTGCAGCGGCTGAAGCCCGCATGCCCTGGGGCCTGTGTTCCTCCACAGGAGAAGCCACCACAATGAGAAGCCCGCACACCTTAGCTAGAGAGTAGCCCGAGAAAAAGCCCGTGCAGCAGTGAAGACCCAGCACAGTCAAAAGATAAAAATAAATGTTAATAGACAAAAATGATTCTTAAAATGAAAAGATAAAAAACTGTAATGGTATGCTTCGCTCCCAGGCACTGTGAGATTTAACTGGAAAAGTCATGGTGTGAGCGCCCCAATAGGTGCTCACTATGTTTTACCAATGAACAGGAAGCAGGCATCCTTGGGGTCACGGGCCCAGAGGATGCCAGGGGCTTACAGAGCCCCAGCCCCTCTCTCCCATTTTACAGCTGAGAAAACTGAGTTCAGAGGAGGAGGCCATGCCTTAAACAATAGCCTCTTCTCCCCTCCCCTAGTTGCTGTCAGCAGCTGCCCTTGGTCCTAGGTCCACCCAGCTAGAAAAGTTTAAGAGACTCAGTGACCTCCGGCCTGGGCCTTAAAGGACCAGTGTATGCCTTCCGTCCTGGGCCCAGCCAGGGCCTGCTCCCGGAGCATTCACCTCTCTGGGAAGGAACTCTTCCCCCCAGAGACCGCCTCCCCTGGCCATCAAGGAGGGGGTGGCTTCCTGGCCTGAACAATGGGGCCGGGATGTCCCTCTCTGGCAGGCAGGGGTGTGGGGACATTTAACGAGGATGCCAGTCCCATTCAGGGAGCACAGGGAATGTGGAGAAGGGGGCAGGAAGGGGCTCCAAGGCCCCAGTTGGAAGCAGCAGCGTCTTTAGGAAACTCTGCCCAGCCTTGTCCTTGTGACTTGGGCAAGGGGCTCCATTTCAGTGGGCCTCAGTCTCCTCACCTGTAAAACAGAATGATGAAAACATCTACTCCATAGGATGGTTGTGAAATTAATCAGATTCTTTCAAAGGTCTCAACATGGGCCAAACGGGGTCAGAGTTCACACCCAGGGTGAAGCCAGGCAGTGAGGGCAGCAGCTACACGCATACACTCAGCTGCCATCTACCTGGACTAGAAGCCCACTCTGCCGTCCCAGCTGTGTGACCTTGAACAAGTTACTTAACCTCTCTGTGCCTTAGGCACCTCATCTGTATAGTGGGGATACCATAACAGTCCCTCTACTGAGGAGTGTTTGACAACCAACTCAGTTTACACATGTAAAGTGCTTCAAGAACCGTGCTGGGCCCTTCCTAAGTGTTCATTATTGTGGCTGTCATTATTATCTATCCTTACCCTCGGTATCAGCTTCCTGTGGCTGCTGTAACAAATAGCTACTAATGTGATGACTTAAAGCAACATAAATTTTTAATCTTACAGTTTGGGAAGAAAAGCTGTTACAAACCTAGACAGTGCATTAAAAAGCAGAGAAATTACTTTGCTGACAAAGATCCGTATAGTCAAAGCTTTGGTTTTTCCAGTAGTCATGTATGGATATGAGAGTTGGACCATAAAGAATTGGTGCTTTTGAATTGTGGTGTTGGAGAAGACTCTTGATAGTCCCTTGGACTGCAAGGAAATCAAAACCAGTCAATCCCAAAGAAACTCAACCCTGAATATTCATTGGAAAGACTGATGCTGAAGCTGAAGCTCTAATACTTTGGCCACCTGGTGTAAAGAGCTGACTCACTGGAAAAGACCCTGGGAAAGATGCTGGGAAAGCTTGACGGTAGGAGGAGAACAGGGTGAGAGGATGAGATGGTTAACGTATATACAGCCCTGTAAACTGCAGACTTTATTCAGATGTCACCAGCTTCACCACCAATGTACTTTCCCTGTTCCAGAATCTGTCCAGGATCCCATGTGACATTGTCACCTCCATCCCTCCCGTCTGTGATGTTCCTCAGTCTTTCCTGATCTTGACATTTTTGAGGCGTGCTGCTTGGGTATTTTGTCGCTCCATTTGGTTTTTTAAAAACAGCTTTATTGAGATGTAACTCACATACCATACGATTCACCCATTTAAAGTATACAGTTCCAAGGGAATTCCCTGGCGGTCCGGTGGTTAGGACTCTGCACTTCCACAGCAGGGGCCACAGGTTCACTCCCTGGTTGGGGAAGTAAGATGCCGCAAGCCCCGCCCTCCATGTGGCCAAAATAAGTATATGAATAAATAAAGTATACAATTCCATGACTTGGGATTTACTCCATTATTACTTTTCTAGAATTGCCTGGAGAATCCCAGGGACGGCGGAGCCTGGTGGGCTGCCGTCTATGGGGTCGCACAGAGTAGGACACGACTGAAGCGACTCAGCAGCAGCAGCAGATCTAACGTGACAGTTGTCATTTTAACTGCTTCTAAGTGTGCGGTTCAGCTTGTTCCTTCTGACAAAGACCCTGGTGATTCCATGGGGCCCTGATGGATGATCCAGGCTAATCTCCCATCTCGTGATCACATCTGGAGAATTCCTTTTGCTCCAAAGGCAAAATTCCAGGGATTAGGACTTGGCTATCCTGGGCAGTGGGGTGGGGGTGAGGGGTGCGGGGGCAGTTACTCTGTCTGCCACGCCTTCCTTGGAGCCATCAGCCACCTTTTACCCGCAATTACCTGTCTGCCCACTGGCCTTAGGCTCTTGAATACAGGGTCTGGCCGTCCTCGCTCATCTCTGTGCCTCCAGTACCTGGAACAAGGCCTGAGAAACCTGAATTCCTACATTCACCAGCACTCACAACCGCCTGAGCACAGGAAATGGCCGTTTTTGTCAAAAATGGTCAAACAGAAATTTCCAGGCGGTCGCCCTAGTTTGCGCTGGCACCACTTGCAGCCACCGGCTCAGGAGGCCCTGCTTCTGCCTCAGTTGTGCAGAACCAGCCATTCTCAGGTCACTTTACAGACAAGCAGACATTATCTCCCGGTGTCTCTGCCCTGGGCCCCTCACCTCGACACCATGTAGGCTGGGGAGTCACCGGGACCTCCCAGGTTGCTAAATCCTAAAGTAGACCCAAATCCACCGGTAACCAGCCTCGGCTCCAGGTCTCCAAATGCCCCCCTGCGCTGCCCAGACCCCCGCCTCCAGCCCTCAGGCTTCCTTATGAGCTAGTGACTAGCGGGTCTCACCTGTCCTAGAAGGGGGTCCTCAGACCTGCTTGCCCAGGTCAGCTGACTGGCCGCTGCCTGGACCCCCCGGGTGTGAGCGCTTATCAGTCTCTCCCCTGCTCTGGCACAGTAGATGCTCGGTGAGCACGAAACCCCTCGCAGCCCCTTGCTGCCCGCCCGGTGCTCAGGCTACTTGGCCTCACTTCTGGTCCCCCCGCCACAGCCTCGGTGCTGCCAGGGAGCCCCCCACCCTCCTCACTTCCTGCGAGACCGCTGGGTGTGAAGGGGGCAGAACAAGAGGGCTTTGAGGCAGCCCTATCTCCAGAGGGAAGTGGAGGAGATAAACACAGCTTCTCACTTTCCCAGCCTGTCCCAGGCCAGAGATAACCCGGGGGAGTCGGGATGCCCGGAGCCCTATTCGCAGCAGAGCCACCCACCTGCCCTCTGGGTCTCCCACATCCCCACTATCACAGACTTGGTGCTGAAACCCAAGGAGCCGCTCGGAAGAGCCGCCCGAGACAGGCAGGCGATAAGCCAGCCAGAGCTCCTGGGCAGGAGGGGGCCCAGTCTCTAGTGTCCCCTGGAAAATGACCTGAGGGCTGCGGCCACTCTTCCCAAAGCCTGGCTCCACCCATACCTCCCCCTGGGAGCCAGCTCTGACCCGCCCCACACACTCAAATGAATGAATAAATGAATGAATGACGGGACTTCCTTGGTAGACCAGTGGTTAAGACACTGCCTTAGAAGGCCAGGAGCATGGGTTTGATCCTGGATTGGAGAGCTAAGATCCCATGTGTTTTGAGGTGCAGCCAAAATAAAATTAAATTAAAAAATTATAATAAAATTAAATAAATGAATGAATGAGTGAATGGAGGGAATGAACGGGAGGAGGCCGCGCTTACCCAGGGACAAGCCTGCTGTTTCCCACAGCCCAGCAGCCCAGGCACTGCCTGCCTGCCCTCCGCCCACTCCCAGCCTGAGCAAGGATTTCCCTGCATCCCAGAACCTCCCAGCATTTGGGCCCCAGGAGTGCAGGCTGGCCCAAGACCCAGAATAGAGACCCCGGCCCTCAGCTGGCCCCGGCAGGCCAGTGCCTCGAGGGTGAGCCTCTTGGGGATCTGGAAGCTCCCCTCATCTTGCTTTCAAGTTCACTTGTAGCAGCAAATCTGATGCTCATGGCAGAATAGATGGTAGATGGGGAAACTGAGGCCGAGGCAAATGTTGTCCAAGGCCCCAGAATGAGACAGAGGAAGACATTAGGAAGACTACAGGCTCATTTGTGTTTTTTGACCACACCCACAGCATGCAGCATCTTAGTTCCCAGAGCAGATAAACGTGTGCCCCTATAGTGCAAACGCGGAGTCCAAACCACGGGGCCGCCAGGGAGGTCCCAGCGCTCATTTCTTTGACCCTGAAGCCCCAGGGGGGCTCCTCAGGCCTCCTTGTTGCCCTCATCGCCTGTGCCCCCCATTTGCATGACTCTGAGGTGCACAAACTCCCCTCCCCAGATGTGGTGTCCCAGCGTAAGGGCCCAGGGCTCACAGCCTTGGCCCCACCATCTCTCATGAGTTCCTCTGAACCTCAGTTTTCCTCTGACATCAAGGAGCTGACGATAATAGTACAGATCTCATGACATTTCTGTGAGGATTAAATGAGATGCTGTCATTTGAATAGACATTTCTCCCCAAAACATATCTGAATAAGCACATGAAAAGATGACCATGATTAGTGGTTAAGGAAATAAAAATTAAAACATCACTCCCATAAGGATGGCTATCATCGAAAGTAGATGCGGAAAAAGTGTTGGTGAAGATGTAGAGAAATGAAGCTCTCGTACATCGCTGGTGAGAGTGTGAAATGATTCCGCCACTTTAGAAACAGTTGAACAGCCCCTTGAAATGTTGAACTAAGAGTTACCGTTTGAGATTGAAACTCCCCACCTCAGTATACAGCCAAGAGAAATGAAAACAGGTCCATAACAAAGACTTGTACAGGAGTGTTGGTAGCAGTGGTCTTCCTTATAGCCAAAAGGCAGAAGTAAGCTAAATGTCCATCCGTGAATGAATGGATGCGCCAAAAGGAACGCATCCATATAATGGAAGATTTTTCAGCCATGAAAAAGAATGATGTACTGACGCATGCTACAGCATGATGCTAAGTGAGAGAAGCCAATCACGAAAGACCGCATGTTGTATGATTCCATTTGTATGAAGGGTGCAGGGTAGGTAAATCCATAGAGATTAGAGCGGTGGTTCCGGGGCTGGAGCAAAGGGTTTGGGGAGTGACTGCTGATGAGTATCAGTTTGCTCTGCAGGGCAATCCTAAAATTGGATTATGGTGATGTTTGTACAACTATGTAAATATACTAAAAACCACTGAACCACACACTTTAAATGGGTGAACTTTACGGTATGTAAATTATATCTCAATAAAGCTATTTAACAAATGAGATACTCAAGCTTGCCTGTCCAGCATCTGGTTAGACTCACAGGTGGTAGCAGCAAGGATTGGCAGCCTTGTTACATGCACGATCATCTCTTTTGCTCTTTACAACCCCACCAAGCGGGCACTTCGTGGGCATTTGTGTGTATGTATGTGTGTGTATGCTGGGAAGACATTGTCAGGGCAGCCTTTCCAGGGAAGGCGGGTTAGGGCACCATTAGCTACATTTTCATGTGCCTGGCTCTGTAGCGGGAGAAAGCGGGACAGCAAGGGCATCCTGGGCTCTGGCCCCTCCACCCTCCTCCACTCCAGGCCTCTGTTTTCCCATCTGTCTATAGAGCTCCACCAGTAGTTCTCAAACTGTGTTCCAAGGTACCCTGCGGACAAGAAGAGATCTCAACCGCCCTCAAAAAAGGATGCCCCCAAGGTCCTACCAGGACTCCACCCTCGTCCTTGCCTCCCCTTCAGGCCTGGCCCACCCCTACAGGATGTGACTGCCAAATGTAGATGGGGAAGAGGAAGGCGTGGGAGGTTGTGCGCAGGAATCCACATCCTGGGGACCAGGAGATGGGAACTCCAGGTGCCCGTAGCCTAGCTTCCGGCTCCAGCCTAGGGAAGAAGCCTCAGCTGCCGCCTCCCAGGACACAGCCGCCTGGCTTGGAGCCTGGAGCCCATCCCGGACAGACGTGGTGCCAGTGCTTCCGCTTCCCTTCTGGTACAGGAGACACTCTGGAGCCTCCCGCCCAAGGCCTGAGTCCTCAGGCCTGGATTGCTCACGGCTCTGGCTACAAAGTCCCAGACAGCCTGAGAAGCTGGCAAGAGGTAAAGCTGGAGCCCGTGCTGCGCACTGAGGACCGTACCCTCGGGGAGCTCACAGAGCCCCCACCATGGTTGCAAGACTCTAACCCCAACATCACAAACCTGCTTGTGGAGCAGGCAGAAAGGTCAGTGAGCCATGTGGGCTAAGGAACCTCCCCGCCCGTCCAAAGGGGGCTGCTGCTACTAGACTATACGCAGCCTTTGCCAGACGTTTTGTTTTTCAAGAGAAGCCAGATAATCTGTGTTTTAATGTGAAATCTCTAGATCTGGGCAAAACTGGGGGGAGCAAAACAGTCCATAAACAGATGCAGCTTGTGGGCCACCAGTTAGCAATGCTGTCTCACTGATGGAAGCAAGCACTCCTTGACAGGGGAGAAAACTGAGGCTGAAGGAGGGGAAGCGTGATGGATGAGACTCCCTGAGGGATGTGGATAGGAGGCCATGCTCAAGCCCATGTCTCTTGTCCCCGATTCCCTAAGGAAAACACTTCCATTCCATTGTCCCCTTGCTGAGAGAGAGAGAGAGAGAGAAGGGAGGGAGGGAAAAGAGACAAGAAGAAAGAGAGAAAGGAAGGAGGAAAAAAGAAAGAGAGGAGGAAAGAGAGAAAGGGAAAGCAGGCCAGCTTCCGTCTGTGGTCTGGTTGAACAGTGCTGGAACACCCGCAGGCAGTGCCACAAGAAAAGAACGAGGAAGCTCCGCAAGGGGCCGATGGGGCCGCTCCAAGGTGCAGGAGAGGAAGAGCCAGGCCGCCAACGGGCGCATGTTTAGGGCAGAGGAAAGCATGTGAACATTTCTTGACATGTGTCTGCCTAGGTCATCCCTGGAAGACTCCAGAAACTGGACTAAGGAAGAGTGGGAGCTGTTCATTCCACTCCTGCGATATATTTTAATTGTTGGACACGTGAGCAGCAGCCTTCAGCAAGTGAATCATGTTTTAATTTGTTTCCATTGTCCCCTCTTCTTCCCCTCCTGTCATTCTCTGAACCTGGGACATGGAGGGGGATTTGCAGGTGTCCTGCGGTTGGGGGCAAGCTCCCTGGGAGCTAGAGAGATGGAAAAGGAGAGCTACCCCCTTGAGGCCTGCGGTATGTGTCCAGGCCCCGAGCGTGCGACCCTTTCAGTCCTCACAAAAACTCTGGGAGGTGAGGCTATTATGACCCCATTTAGGAAACTGAGCTGCAGGACCAGAAGTTATGGAAGGTGGCTCAGAGCTCAGGGCCCAGGTTTCCACGGCGTCCCTGCTCCTCCCTTTCTCTTTGTCCACTAAAGATCCACCGTCTGAGGTCTTCTTGGCCCAACCCAGGCCCCAGACCCCTGGCGCCTTCTTCAGACTCCTTCCTGAAAGTTACGAGGGCAGTTCCGGACCCCCAGCCACACCCTCATGCTCCTGCCCATCGAGCTGGACTCAGAGCGGCTGGTTTCCTTCCAGGAATGGCTCAACCCCAGGTCTGGAAACCATCTGGATTCCAACCAGAAGCATTCCCACCCCTGAACCTCCAGTCTAGCTGGGGGCTACACAGACCCCAGTGGAGCCTGAGTCTAGGACCCCCCAGTGCAGCCTGTCCAGGGTGGGATTTGCAGGCAGGATACCTCAAGAATTCATAGTGTCCCCTTAGACAACACAGCATCATCAAGAGGCTAGAGTCCCACTGATTCCTCCGATAAGGAGACCAGAAATGTTGTGCCATCAGCCTAAAGTTACACAGCAAATGGGGACTTTGGGCCAGTCACTTCCTTGCCAGGTCTCAGCTTCCTCCGCTGTGGAGGAAGATAGAATGACACGTCCTAGGCTATGAAGGGAAGAAGTGGGGGTCCACATATGAACACAGACGGAAAAGAGGCTTCCCGAGCCTTAGAAGCTCAGGCTCCAGAGACGAATTAACAGGCTTGACTCTGAGAGTGAGGAACTCAGAGAAAGGGAGCTGGGAGCCCAGGGAATGCCCGAGGCCAGCCTGGGGGTCAGTAAGGACTTTCGGAGAAAGGGGCACATGGAAGGCCCTGGGGCAGAGCAGTTAAACTGGGTGAGTATAAGCCCTCAGGAGACCCAGCTATGACCAGACAGAGCAGGAAGCCCCTGAGTGGGGCTTTCTGGGCGGAAGTGGAGGTGGGGTTCCTCAAGGTGGAGAATGAGGTCAAGTCTTGGCCAACACCAGCAGGTGATTCCTTCTAGCCAGTTCCTGCCCTGTCCAGGGAGGTGAGCCCACCCCAGGGGGCCTTCCTCGTCACCAGCCAGTAGTCAGGCCTGGGCTGCCCAGTGCCCCCTGTGCTGACTCATATCCGCCCGGTTGGCCTTGGCTGAGGGAGGGGCGGACCCCATGCCACACTTGACCTTATCAGGCCTTGCTTGCGTCCAGCGCCTGGACGTGGGCAGGGCCTCTGCACCTCCCCACCCCCTCACTGGCCTGGCCGCACAGGGCATGCCTGAGCTCATGGGAGCCTGAGGCGGGGACCAGAAGCCGGGGCAGTGGCCCAAGAAGCGGGGAGGGCAGTAGCCTGTCTAGGGTGCCCAGTGGGGCTGCCCATCGGCCCCCGGCCCGCTGGGACAGGGCTGGGCCTGGGCTATTTTTAGTTCCCAAATGAGGAATGGTGAGACCTGGATGTAACAGCTGCTACAGGGAGGGTTTTCACTGCCGCAGCCTGCCCTCGGGAGCACAAACCCACACACACGGACAAACCTGTGTACTTGGCACCCATGCCCCTCCACGGGCACATGTACACAAACATGCTTGCACACAGAGGCGTGCACACAAGCACAAGCACTGAGATATACCCACGCCACGTATACCTACAGACACGCGTACGTGGATCCTCGTGAGCACAGCCTGGCCAAAATACTCAGAGGCCTTGCACGCAAGACTCATGCAAGGAGCAAGCAGCTCCAGGGCCCCCACCTGTGTGCACACATCCCGTCCTCCCATGGGGCTCTTCAACCCCTTGCCAGCCATTCTGTTGATGCCCTTGAGGAGCTCCCAGCCTGGCAGCTATAAACAGGCTGTGACCACTCAGTGGGACCCATGTCATGGTGGGGAGAAAACAGGGGGCTGTAGATGCACAAAGGTGATAGCAGCTCAGCCTGGGATGGTCAGGGAAGGCTTCCTGGAGGAGGAAGCCCCCAAAGGAATGATCAGTGAAGGATCTGACTATTTTAATGAAGCCTGGAGTGGGTCATTTTTTTAGTGCTTATGATAATAACAATAACGGGCAACCACAGAAGCTGCCAAGCACCGTGGCTCGCACTCTGCCAGCCCCTCCATCCCTCATCTCATTCCACCCTCTCAGCGCCTCTCAAGGCAAGTGCTATTACAACCACTGTTTGCAGAGGCAGAAACAGAGGCTGAGAGAGATCTTGGGATAAGACTGGTGGGACTGACCCCAAAGCCTGTGTTCAGGCACTGGTGCTGATTTTTTTGGCTGTGGGGATGTCTCAGTTAGCTGTCACTGTGTAACAAATGACCCCCAAATTTGTTGGCTTGAAACAAGAGCAAACAGATCTGCAAGTTAAGCAGAGCTCATCAGGGAAGGCACAGTCTTGCTCCAGGAGGCATCAGCTGGGGCAAGTCGACGGGGGACTGGAGGATCCATTAGCTCTGTGGGTGTGAGGGCCTCTGTTCCCCTCCACATGGCCCTTCCATGGAGCTGGTGGGCTTCATCACAGCATGGTGGTTGAGTTCCAAGTGTAAGCAACCCACTTTATGGGTAGTGGAAGCTGCCGTTTCTTACAGCCTGGGTCTGACACAGCATCACTTCCACCATTTTGCCCAAGAATCCCCAGAACCCAGATTTAAGGGAAAGGAACACAGACACCTCCCCCCACCTCTTATAAGAAGACTGTCAGATACCAAGGGGCAGGGCATCTTCTAAAACCACCAAACTGAAGACAGAGGTGGCCCCAAGGCAGGAAACTACTATCTATCCCAGACCCCCTGAGCCCTGCCCCAGAGCCCAGCCCTCCAGCCACAGCTAGCAGATCAGTCCTAGAGCAGGTGGCCCCATTTCCCCTGTCCCCACCCTGCCCTCCATTCACGTCTCCTTCAGTGCCACGCACTGAGGGACCAGTGTGCGTGGCCATAGAGACCCAGCTGGCCCTGCACCCCAGCTGGAAAGGGGCAGCCTCAATGGGGCAGAAGAGCCGGGTGCCCAGGTTGGGGAGGTGCCTCGCTCTTGCCAGGGCTCTCCCAGGGCCCACCCCACCCCCAGTCCTATCTCCTCTGCTTTCTACTTGCTCACCCCAGAGGGACTCAGAGTGGTCACCTTGAGTCACCCCAAGTGAGACTCCAGCATAGATGTCCTTTCCAAGGACGCTTCTCCCTCTCACCCTCACGATTCTGGGGTTGGAAGTATCCAACACGATAAACCCCTTCTCAGGTATCTAAGTTTCTAACACATTTTAACTCAATTTGACAAAACCAGTAGAATTGTACACAGGCTTACCCTTTGATTCAGGAATTTTTCTTCTGAGGGATCTTCTGTGCCCCGGAAACCATCAGGCATAAGAGATAGTGCAAAGATGCTCACGGTGGCGTGCACACGGAGCAAAATGGAAACCGCCTGCACAGCCACCCACAAGGTCTCACTACACGAGCCGTGTAGAATCACGGGGCGGACTAACTACGGGTACTAGAAATGATGAAGTCAGCTGTAGGAGTAAGACCCTGGAGCCCTCCCCAGACACAGTGGACGGCGATGACAGCCACTTACAAGACGCGATGTGGGGTATGTGTCTATCTGAAAAGCACAGTCTCTTGTATACAAGTTGGGTCTACATGGGGAGGAGAGAGAAGCCGTAGAGGGACAGACAGGAGACTGGGAAGGGCTCTGGGACGAGTCTGCAACGGTTTCCTGGGACTGCTGTAACAAACAACCGCAGACCAAGTGGCTAAAAGCAAGGGACGTTTATTCTCCTAGCTCCAGAGACCGGAAGTCCGAAAGCAAGGTGTCACAAGAGCCCGGCTCCCTCCGAAGTCTTAGGGCCGAATCCTTCCTGCCCTCCCGCAGCTGCTGGTGGCTCCCGCCACCCTGGACTTGTGGCCACGTCCCTCCCATCTCTGCTCCGTCTCCCTCTGTCCCTGTTTCCTCTTTCCTTGTTTCCATTTTCAAATCCCTCTCCTTTCTCTTATAAGGTCATTGTCCTTGGATTTAGGACCTGCCCAATTCCAGGATAATCTTATTTTGAGATCCTTATTCTAATTGCATCTGAAAAGAAAAACAAAAACCCTTATTCCAAATAAGGTCATAATTTGAGGTTCTGGGTAGACATGAATCTGGGGGACACTATTCAACCCCTGCGGGGGCAGGTGAATGTGCCTTCCTACACGGAAGGTTGTCTTTATGGACTTTGATTTTACTTGCATTGTTGCATTTTAACTGTTTTTCTTTTTTGGCCCTGCCATGTAGCTTTTGGGGTCTTAGTTTCCCAATTAATGATCGAACCCGTGCCACCTGCAGTGAAAGTGTGGCGTCGTAACCACCGGACTTCCAGGGAAGTCCCACATTTCATCTTAATTTGAAAGAATTCTAAAATCTCAGAAGACCGGATGCATTCCAAGATCCCTTGCCTCCCAGGGTCAGCGTCTCAGGTTTCCTGGGAGGTCCAGTCTCCTCAGCAATGAGGTAAAAATTTTCACCGTGGGCAGGACTGAGCTCTGCCACACGAGCCCTAGCTGACCAAGCTGACAGTCGCCAGGAGACCTCAGATGACCAGATCAGGAGCCTCCCATGTCACTGGAGGGATGGCTCCTGGTATTCACAGCCCAGCACCTCCCCGGGAGGATGAGCCGAGCACCCAGTACATGGTGGGGGCAGGGAGGGGAGCGGTGGGCTTGGGGCTCCGCATGGCACCAACGACCCATTCTTTCACCCATTAAAAGTCCCCCCAGGGTCCTGGGCATTCACTGATGCGACCCCTCATTTTATACATGGGGAAACCGAGGCTGGAAAATCAGAAAGGATTAGGCCAAGGTCAGCCCTTGAATTAGGAGTCATGTGTCCGGTCCCGTCTCAACAAGGACCTGCCCCCCCCCCCCACTTTCTACACCCACCATCTGCGGCCCCCAGCATTTCCACTGGAGGCTCATTCTTCCCAGGTGCCCCTGTGAGGCAAGCTGGGCAGCGAGGTAGGTGAGGGAAACTGAGGTTCAGCCCCGCGAAGAGCCTGAGGGGGTCAGAACCCAGCTGGGCCCGTCCCGTCCAGTCGGCAGACCCTGATTGGGCTCAGAGGGCCCTCAGAGCTGGCGCGGAGGTGGGCACCTATGACACCCAGCTCCCAGGGCACGCCGGGGGTCAAACAGACCCATGAAACAGAAGCCAGGACGGGGCGCTACAGCCCTCCTTGCCCTGCCTGGCCTCTCGGTTCTGTCCTGGCCCCCTGCTGACCGCGGGCTGTGTGGTACCCACGGCCTGGGGCGGAGCAGTGAGAGTGACTCCTCTAAGTGTCTCTGGGACTTGGGCGGGCCCTGCCTGTGTGTCCCCTTGCTCACCCTGGGAGCTGGGAGAGGGCTCCTGGGTCACAGGCACCCAGGGCACTAGACCGAGCCCCTCTAAGTCTCGGTAATTAATTAACCATCAGGCTGTTTAAAGGTTAACGAAAGCAGAACAGAGGAGGAGGAGCTCAGCCCTTCCCAGGCGACCCCTGGACCGGGTGACACAGGTGGGGTGTGAAAAGGCGGCTGGCTCTGAACCCCCCTCCTCTCTCTGCCTCTGCCCTTCCCGGCCTTACCTGGGGCAAGAGGGTTCCTCCAAGGACAAGATCCCTGGGCTTAGGGCCTTCTTGGTAGGGGAACTAAGAGCCCACCCACACCCCCTGCATACACCCCAGTACAACACACCCCCTCAGAAAACACCTGGAATCTTGGACTTAGGTCAGACCTCCTCCACCCACAGGCACTTAACTGGGCAGTGTGACCTTAGGTGGGTCACTCCCCCCAACCCCAGAGCCTCGCTTTCTTCACCTGCCAAAATAAGGACATGGCCAGCAGGCTGGTTTGAGGATTCTCTGAAATAACGCCTGCCAAACGGATGTCACAAGCCAGGCACTTAGTAGGTGCCTGTGATGTTCTCCTAGCGGTTTGACACCCTAAGTCCTGACCCTGAGTCCTCCCTCCACCCTCCATGGCAGAGTCACTGTCTTTATAAAACAGCCAAGTTCAAGTTCAATTCCAACCCCCAGGGAAGAGAAAGTGGCCCTTTCTCCAGGGCCAGATGGGGAAGGTGAATCAGCTTCCTCACCTGGGCTGATTCACACCTGTGCAGAGTATAAGACAGGAGGCAGGCAGGCAGACAGACAGACAGGGACATATTCCTTCCTTTGCACTGAGGCAACCGCATCCACAGTCCTTAAGTGGCCGGTTCCAGACAGCCTGCTCTGGAAGGTGGGATTCTAGATGAACCCCCTGAGGGGATGGTGTGATGCACCAGAGGCAACACAGAGTCAACACCCCGTGTCCAGGGGCGGACCCCCTCCTTCTTTCCCCCATCTCGCCCTGCACCGTTAGGTAATAGAGCCCCACCCTGTTTGCCAGCCCAGCCAGCTGCCTCCTTTCCTCCAAAGGTGCCCAGGGGCCAGTGAGTTAGGTGTGGGTGACTCAGGGGTGGGAAAGGCCCATGAAGTCATCCAACAGCCTCAGCCACCTCCGGAGTGCAGGAGCCTGTCTGGTCCTTGGACTCACCGGCTGGGGAGTTCCCTAGGGAGGGGGCTGTCTGCACCCCTTTCCCGTCCCGCCCTGGCTACAGGTTAGAGACAGCCCTGCTGGAGGAAGCGCCCAGCGCTGGACTCCGCTGGCCCAGACTGCAAGCCTCCTAGCCCACCCAGCTCCTTTCCTCACCCCAGCCAGGGAGAAGAGAGAAGTGGACGCCTTGAATGGGCAGTGGGCCAGGGACTCCAGGCTGTGCTGGTGTGAGAGTCAGGGAACATAACTGTTTCTTTTATTACTTGCTGGCCATTCCAGCTGAGCATTCTGAGCTTTTACTACCGTGATCATCTAAAAAGCTGACAATAAAGTGTTGCCTACAACCAAAGTCCTCAGACGCTGGAGTAACAGAGACAGGGGTTCAAATCCTGGCATTCTCTGGCCGCAAGGCTCGGAGTCATTCATAAACCCTCTCTGGGCCTCAGTTTTCTCGTCTTAAAATGGAGATCATGAAGATACCTGGCCTGGTGGCTGGGAGGAAAGCAAGTGAACGTATCAAGGTCCTGGCAGGAAACAGAGATAGGGGCTTTAGGAGAGGAAATCTTGGGGAAGGGACCCCTCTGAGCTATGGACAAATGAGATGTGAAGCCCCTGAAAAAGTGTCCGAGGAGTTGTGAGCTTCCCCAGAGCCGTGGAGGGACAAGGAGGCCTGAGGGTCTGCAAGCTGGTGAGAGGGGAGGCAGGCGCAGGCCACACACAGAGGGGCTACAGCTGTGGCGGGCCCAGCTGCGACCAAGGAGGGGAACGGGGACAAATACCCCTCCTCCATCCTCCCACCTGTCCACCCACCAGCGCTTCCCACTGGCTGAAACCCACTGGAATCTGCTGAGCCAGAAACCCACTGCCCCGAGAACCTATGGGATGGGGCAACCAAAAGGCAGGATGAGAAGAGCAGAGAAAGGGCCTGGGGGCAACAAGCAGAGAATAATCCACATAATATGAATGCAGCTTCATTCAGCAAACGTTTCCTGAGCACAGCCACAGCCAGGCTTTGTTCTGGGCCTGGGGACAGAGTGGTGACCCAGACAGACCAAGTCCCCACTCCACGGAGCAGAATGAGGCAGAGTGATTCTCATGACTGGGCCATGAGAAATGTTTTAAGCCAAGGAAATCCCTACAGGGCCATCAGAGACCATCTGCACAAACGGGGAAACGAGGCTGGAGGGAGGCAAGGGCTTGTCCAAGGTCACCCAGCAAGTCAATGGCACGGGGAAGCTCCCCCTATTCCCCTCGCCCTCACTCTTCCAATGCCCAGGAGGTTGCCTTGCAGGAGATGTGGACCCAGGAACTCCTAGCCTGCCTCCCTTGGCCATTGCGGGATACACACCAAGTGTCGCCGGGTGGGAGCCCCCATCAGGGAGCAGGCTGTGTGGGGAGCAACATGCCTGCATTCCCAGACAGGCTGGCACATTCCTGCTGGGGAGCCACTGTGCCACCCGCCCGGCCCCGCCTGCTCCCCTACACACAGAGCCATTGTCTGCCCCAGACACTTTGAGCAGCCGCTGCCCCCGGCCGCCAACACCGCTCCACGTCCTCCATTGCCAGGTGGGGTTCCAGGAGCGGAACACCCCTGTCCCAGTCCCAAGCCCCAAAGGGCAGCCACACCACCTATCTTGGAGCCAAGCAGGGATCAGAGAGTGGAGATGACTTGCCCCAAGTCACAGAGGCCAAAATCCAAATCGCTGGACTCCCTACTTAATTACTGTTTCTTAAGAACGCCTCCTCTCCTTTATACCTGCACTCCTGGGCTGCTGGACACCCCTCCAATGGGTAAGCCCTGGACTGGCCCTTGACGACCCCTCCCCGAGTGTGAAAAACCCCATTTTACAGGCTGGGAAGCTGACTGGGGAGGAAGGAGTTTGCCAAGGCCACCCAGGCACAGTGATGAGATATAGCCCGGGTCATGAGTCCCAGCCCACACCCTCTTCTTCCTGCAAGAACAGCTCTGAGCTGCACCCAGGGGGAGAAATGTCCAAACAAATCCTCACGGCGAGGATGTGTGCCTGATACACAAAGGCCGGGCAGCCTGTCAGAGATTGTTCACTCACCTGGCACACGTGTGCCCAGCCCATGCCCAGGGGAGACACAGCTGGAAGCTTCAATGCAGGGTGAGGACTCAGGGCAACCCTGGCCCAAGGGAGACGGGAACCCCTTCAAGAGAAAACAACAGGTGCAGATGGGGTCAGATAAGAGGTGCTCTTCAAGACTTGCCTGGTGGCCTGGTGGCTAAGACCCCGCGCTCCCAATGTAGGGGGCCTGGGTTCCATCCCTGGTGGAACCGGGTCCCACGTGCCGCAACTAACAGTTCACGTGCGACATCTGAAGATGCTGTGTGCAAAAGGAAGACTGAAGATCCTAAGTGCTGGAACTAAGATGCAGCATAGTCAAACAAATTAAAAAAAATTTTTTTTAACCAAGTAGGGACTTCCCTGGGGTTCCACTGGTTAAGACTCCATGCTTCCATTTCAGGGAGCTTGGGTTCCATCCCTGATTGGGGCACTAAGATCCCATATGCTGGGTGGCACGATCAAAATACAGAGAAATCTCCCCGGTGGTTCAGGGCTTACAAGTCCTCCTTGCAATGAAGGGGACGTGGGTTCAACCTCTGGTTGAGGAACTAAGATCCCAGTGGAGCAACCAAGCCCATGCGCTGCAACTAGAGAGCTCATGCCCCACAAAGAAAGATCCCACGTGATGCAACTGGGACCTGAGGCAGCCAAATAAATAAATAAATATTCAATTTAAATATATATATATATGTTGTGCGTGCATGCTCAGTCATGTCCAGCTCTTTGCAACCCCGTGGACTGTAGCCTGCCAGGCGTCTGTCCACAAAATTTTTCAGGCAAGAATACTAGGGTGGGTTGTTGTTTCCTACTGCAGGGGATCTTCCTGACCCAGGGATCAAACCCACTCATCTCTTGTACTGGCAGACAGATCCTTTACCACTGCACCACCGGGGAAGATACATGTGTGTGTGTGTGTGTGTGTGTGTGTGTGTATCAGTCCCTAAAATGACAACCTCCAATGCCCCTCCCCTCACAATGACCTCTTCTAACCCTGCAGGGTGGATCAGGACCCTGTCCTCATCTCTCTTCTGAGGGCCGTTGCTCGAGCTGTCCTCCCAGGCCCCTTTCCTCACTTCCTTCCGGTCTCATCTCCCTGAACCTTCATCCACGCCATCCTAAGGGCTACAGTCCATGGGGTCGCAAAGAGTCGGACACGACTGAAGCAACTTAGCATGCATGCTTGCGTGAAGTAAAATCAAAACTGATAATTTGGTTTTTTTTTTTTGATTCAACCTACCCACAAAACCGGCTCCAAGATCAAGACGAGATCTCTTCCGGCCTCCAGAAGCATCCTCGTTCTCCCTCTGGTCGGTACCCCGTCCCTGCCCAGGGAGAAACACCTGCCTGCTCTTGACTTTCACACACGTGCAGCCACAGCCCATGCTCCTTCCACGCCCTGGCTTCTTGCCCCCTGAGTGAGATTTGCCTGCGTAACTGTGGGCAGTAAGGGGGACCAGCGGGTTTTAGCCTAAGCAACTGGGTGGGCATGACGCCCTTACTGAGCTGAAGACTGCTGGAGAGGAGCAGGTGTGGGGGTCTAGAGCTCTGTCTGGGGCCTTGGGAGGGGAGCAGGCAGCCCAGCACCGGGCTGGGTTATGCATCAGCTCGGCTCAATGATGCCGTTAAAGCCTGAGTAGGGAGCGTTCGAGATGCCCCTGCTCCCAAGGGAACCATCCCTTTCTGCTGCTCACTCAGGGCCACCTGCCCTGGGTCAGGCTTCCCACCTGCTCCTCACTGGAAGGGCCTTCAAGGACCCAGTTTGGAAACTTACTCCTGTTTCAGGAGAGGAGTGGAAGCCCAGCAAGGAAGAGTGACTGGCCCAAGAGCACACGGCACAGAAACTCCTCGCTCTGCTCTGGAGACCCCTGCCCAGCCCTCTAGGCATGCCAGAAGGACCTGGAGTGGCTCGACTGGCACGCAGATGAAGGTCTAGCCCACAGTGAGGGTCTGGATTAGCTGAGAGGGTGTTCAGAGTCTCAGAGTAACCCACAAAGGCTCCCTATAGGATGCAGGCCAGAGGAGCCTGAGGCAGGGTAACCCCCACCTGAGGTCACCGTCTCCCCAGCAGTGACATCACTGCTCTGGGCCACATAGCTGGAGGACCAGGCAAGCTGAAGGGGGGCCAAGCAGGCAGCTGGAAATATGTCACCAGCCCCAAGGCCAACCTCCCCAGCAGCCGAAGGCCCCTGGAAGATGACTGGCTCCCATGTACCTTGGACACCTGAGTGAGAAGCCGGTGGGGTGGAGGAGGTGGACCCATCGTGGATGGTCCCAGTGTCTCATTTTATAGATAGGTAAACTGAGGCCTGGAGAGGACCACACGTCTCCCAAGGTTGCACAGGAGTGAGGGGCAGATGTTCTCTGGGACAACATGCTGAGCCAAGGACCACAGTCCCCAGCACCCAGTTGGGTTAGGGTGCTAGGGGAGGCATGAGTGCTAGAAGAGGGCTGAGTTCAGAATGATCCAGAGGCTTCAAGGTCGGATGGTCCTGACCCCCAGGAGCTCACAGTCTGGGGAGCAGGTGCTGAGGGAGTACAACTCAGATGTGTCTGCCTTCATCGTCTGTCCGCACCCAGAATATAAGTCCCCTGTGGGCAGCTTTTACTCACAGGTGTAGCCCAGCACCTAGTGCAACGCCTGGCACATAGTAGGTGCTCATTAAATACTTGAATCAGTGAATCCATAGAAGCGTATGTTGTTGTTACTGCTCAGTCGCTCAGGCGTGTCCGACTCTTTGCGACCCCATGGGCTGCTGCACGCCAGGCCTCCTTCACTATCTCCTGGAGTCTGCTCAAACTCATGTCCATAGAGTCAAGGATGCCATCCAACTATCTCATCCTCTATCGCCCCCTTCTCCTCCTGCCCTCAATCTTTCCCAGCATCAGAGAAGGACATAGCAGGACCCTAAAGCCGTCCTCATCTGTACACAATGGCACTGGAGACAAGGGCTGTGGGACGTGGTCAGAACCCACTTCCCCTTCTGCTTCTTCCTCTCATAGGCCTGTCCTGCCTTGGGTGTCTCCAGACCATGGCTCCCTCCCAACCAACCCCCACTCAGTCCTGACTTCCAGACTGTTCTCTGCCCCTTCCCACCACTCCTCCTTCCCTGGGGGCTTGTTGGGAGCAAGCTGGAGGAATTCCTGGCCCGAGTCAGGGGAGGTGCCCCAGCAGGCGGGAGGCAGCGCGCACACGCCAGGGACCGCTCCAAATTCCAGCTCCCACGAGCCTGCTGGGAGGGAGCCAAGTGGGGCCGTGGGGCAGGGTGGGGAGGCCCTCCCCACGGAAGCCAGGAGGGCACAGGGGAGTCTGGGGAAGGGCCAGGGGCCAAAGAAGCAGACAGTCAGAGCAGATGTGGTCAGGGCCCCAGGGGCACAGGGCACACCTCCTCCAGGACACAGGCGGGAAGATTGAGGCCCCCAGGTATCAAACTCTAAGCTCCTGACCCGGGATGTTGTGGGGGTGAGAGTCTATGACCAGACACCAAACGTCTCGGGAAGAAGAGGGGTGTTTGAGGGGGTGCATAATGTGAGACCACATGGAAAGAGCCCTGGACTGGCAGCAGGAAGCTGGGGACAGGTCTTGGACCGCCCCTGTCCTCAGTGGGACCAGGCTGCGCCCAGAGTCCCCTACTTGTTCATGGGGGGCAAGGGGGTTCCCCTCAATGGGCCAGCACTCTCAGCTACTGGGAGTTCAGTGGGCAACGGGAGAAGGGTCCCAGGGAAGGAAGGAGGTGGCGGAGTGTCTGGAAAGTTCTCAGCCTAGCCTCTTCTGGGTCCCCTCCCAGTCCTGGGTCAGGGCCAGGTGCCATGAGCTCAGACAGCCGCCCCTGCCCAGCTGTCAGCAAGAGCTGCAGCCAACACCCACACCAGCGCACCTGGCCTGCCACCGTGCCACCCCCAACCGCCCCCTCCTCGGTGGCCCTCCTGCCCTACCACCAGCTCCTGGGCCATCCTCGACACAAGGTGTGGCAACAGGACTACAGGCAACTGGATCCAGACGTCCAGGACCACAGCGTCTGGGAATTAGAACACTCTAGAACCGTAGGTTCTCATAACCAGAAAATCCCAGGACCATCAGATATTGGAATGCTTTTATTCCAGGCCCCCAAGACTCTTTGAACCAAATAATTTCAGAAATGCAGTCTCTCACAGCCAAAGATGAGGACCACAGACACTTGGAGTTCCACGGTTTGGGGTTCTGGGACTCTCTGTCGTAGTCGTTTAGTTCTCTTTCGAGACCCCATGGACTGTTGCTCGCCAGGCTCCTCTGTCCGTGGGATTTCCCAGGCAAGAATACTGGAGTGGGTTGCCACTCTCTTCTCCAGGAGATCTTCCCAACCCAGAGATCAAGCTGGAGTCTCCTGCACTGGCAGGCGGATTAAGCAGAAAATTCCCAAATAACAAGCACATTATCCCAGAGGACACAAGCCCGGGGAATCTTCCCACCACCCAGACTAACAACCAGGAGCAGACCAAGCCAGGCCTTGGTGGGGTCATTCCACTGGCCCCTGCTTTGGGCAGGTCTCTCTGCTCCTGGAACAGCAAAGGCAGGAAGGGAGAGGGGGCGCTTCTGAGCAAATCGAAGGAGCTGAGGGCCTCTCCTCCACGCCCTGGGCGGCTTCCTTTTGCCAACAGAGAGGAGAAGAGAAAGAAGGCCCTTGATGCTGCAGGTTCGGGAGGTGGGTGTGTGGTCACAGGGGTGGCAGGGTCTACCCCCTCCCTGGCTGGAGGAGCTTGGAATTTTCTCCTGGCAGGAAGGGCCCACCCTCCTAGGAATGGAAAACAATCCCTGGCATCTGGCCCCTGAGGCGTACAAGGTTTTGACAATCAAGCATTATTATTCTCCCTGCCTCGCCCCAGCTCTATGCAGAGGGGAAACCGAGGCAGGCGGGCTGTCTAAACCAAGAATCTGCCCCTGGCAGATTCCAGTCGTCCCCTTCCCTGACCGCAGAATGTCAGAGCTGAGACAGCCGTAGAGCACCTGGAGTCTGAGACCAGAGAGGGCAGCCGTTCACCCAAAGTCACCCAGCTCGCTGCAGCAGTCGCTTACAGCTTCCACTAAGGCTCACTTCCAGGGCATCTTCCTCCAGGAAGCCTTCCCAGATCAGGTTCCCCTGGGCCTCTCTGCCTGCTTAAGACTTCACTCCTCCACTAAGCTGCATGCTGTAATTACTCAGACCTTGCTGTCTCAGTATTGTGTACAAAAATGTCTCATCTTCTCAGCCTATGCTGGGAGGGTGCCTCCTCATTAGCCTGGAAGAAAAAGCCTTGGGCTTCCCTGGTGGCTCAGATGGTAAAGAACCTGCCTGCAATGCCGGACCCAGGGTTCGATCCCTGGGTTGGGAAGATCCCCTGGAGGAGGGCATGGCAACCCACTCCAGTATTCTTGCATAGGAAATCCCATGGACAAAAGAGCCTGGTGGGCTACAGGCCATGGGGTCGCAAAGAGTCAGACATGACTGAGTGATTAACACTTGCACTTTCTTCAGAAGCCTTGGGCAGAGGCCTCCAAGCCCCTGCTCAAATACCTCCCTGGCTCCCTGCTGCCCAGGGACAAAGTCTAAGGCACTCAGCTCTCGTTAGGGCTCTGTGGCTGCACTCAGTCTCATCCTGTGATCCCACAGGCATGGGTCTCACTGAGTTCCTGGTGGCCTCTGCCAGGCCGTTTCTTTCCCTGCAGCTTCCTTGACTCCCCCATCCTTCCCGGGCCAGAGCATCCTCATCTCTGAGGCCTCAGTGAGACCACCTGCCTGGGGCCAGTGTCTCCTCTGGACCACCTCGGGCTTCCGCTCTGCAGCCCCACTGCCCTGCCAGTGGCGGCCTCTGCCGGGACACCCACTCCCCAAGGCTGGGCTGGGTCTTACCCCACCTGGGTCTTAGACTAATGGGGACTGTGGGTCTTTACTGAGGCCCCACGGCTGGTTCCAGCCTCTCACAGGCCTTCACTCATCAGATCCCAGCAACAAAGCTAGGGACAGATTCTGGGCTGATCACGCCCATTTTACAGATGATGAGACCAAGCCCAGTGTGGCTGAATGGCTTCCTTAAAGTCACACAGTCAGCAACAGAGCTGAGATGGGGACCCTGAGAATCTGGATCCAGAGCCCACGTGCTGTCCTGTTAGGTCACATCGCCCTGGGAAGGCAAGGGACGGAAGCGCTGAGCCTGCAGCAGCACTGGGGAGTCTCGAGACCACTTAGCTCAACCCTACAGCCCACAGAGGGCAGAGCACTTATTTCAGGATCCCCTCCGCCCACCACCCACATACCTGTGTGCAGAGAAACACACACAGAGAAAAAGTCACACACATGCACACTCACACTTGGACACAAGCCCCCAGCCCCTGGGACCCGCCTGCAGGAAACCCTCAGCTGCCCAAGCCTTTTTCACTTCAGCTTTTTCCTAAATTTGCTTTGAGGAAGTTGCTGGCCTCTTGGAGTTCTCTCTCTCACGCGCTCCAGACCACATCCCTTTCCACGCACTTCCACCTTCTCTGGAAACCTGAGTTCCAACTTCTCAGAAAAACCTGAACTCTCCTGGAGAACAGGAGAGGGGGCGACAGACAGTAAACAGGATGCATAAGTCCCTTCTGCAGATGGTAGTGAAACCGTGGAACGTGGTTTGGGACCTGAACCTGCAATCTTTTCACTGAAACCACATTCTTGGAGTCAGGACTTCACGAAGCTCAGGTTCTTGATGTCTCGTCACAGAAAGAATTCAGTAAGGGTCAAAGTGATAGGCAAGAAGCGGATTTATCTGAGCACCACCAGGGCCTGGGGGTTGTCAGTTTTTATAGGGGAGGGTAATTTCATGGACTAATGAGTGGGAGGAGTATTCCACCTATTTGGGGAAAAGGGTGGGGAATTTCCAGGAATTGGGTCGCGCTCACTTTTTGACCTTTATGGTCGGCCTTGGGACTGTCATGGTGCCTGTGGGTGTGTATTTAGCTTGCTGATGTGTTATAATGAGCATGTACTGAGGCTCAAGGTCTAGCAGAAGTTGGCTCATCTGCCATCTCGAACATATTTGGTGCTAACCCGTATATGTTGTGTCCTCAGGCTATGTCATTCTTTTAAAGGTTGTGCCCTGCCCCTTTCTCTCTGGTTTCAGTATCAGGGGACAGGCTGCAGAAGAAAGGTGTGGAGGGGTAGCAGGTCAAGAGTACCGGGGAAGCAGGTTCCAGCAGCAGTAAATAGGGTGATGTCTGCGGTGAGAAAGTAGCATCTCTCCCTGGGTCAAGAAGATCCCCTGGAGAGGGGAATGGCAACCCATTCCAATATTCTTGCTTGGAGAATTCCAAAGACAGACCATGAGGTCGTAAAGAGTCGGATACGACCGAGCAACAAACACACTGCAGACTTCTAAGCAGAGGCCTTCTGGGAAGAGGAAAGAGCCAGTGCAAAGGTCCTGGGGCAGGAGTGGGCCTGCCATGTCAGAGGAACAGAGAGGTCAGTGTGGCCGTGGATGAGCATGAGTTCAGGGAGAGTTAGAGAGGTGAGGTCGGGGTGGTAGGGTGTCTAGGGTGGCCCAGGCTTTTCCTCTAGTGACGGCATTGATGGGAACCATGCAGGGCTCTGAGCAGAGGAACGATGCCATGTGTGTGCATGTGTTAAAATACAAGTAAGATGAAATATACCACCTTCACCATTTTTAAGTGCACAGTTCAGTGGTATGAAATATATCCATGGGACTCCCCTGGTGGTCCAGCGGCTAAGACTCCACGCTTCCACTGCAGGAGGCCAGGGTTCGATCCCTGGTCAGGGAACTAGATCCCACGTGCCGCAACTAAAACCCAGTGCGGCTGAAGACATAAATCAATAAATACTGGTATACATTCACCCGGTTGGCAGCCACCACCCATCCCTGTCACTCTTCTCATCTTGTAAAACTGAAGCTCCATATGGAGGGAGGCAACCTGACTTGAGTTCTAACAGGGTCACTCCGGCTGCTGGGTGGACCCTCCACAAGGACGTCCAGACAGAAGCGGGAAAACCAGACAGAAGGCAAGAGGCAGGAGCCCTGGGTTCCCCCGGGGCCCCGCTTCCCTGACTACCTCGATGACCTTGGACAAACCATTTTGTTCATTCTTAAGCTTGTTTATTCATGCCTTTGGTCAGTTGGTCTTTCAAGAAGTATCTGTTGAACACCTGCTATGCACACTGTGCTGTGTACAGAGGGCGCAAAACGAGCAGAACAGACTGGCCTCTGACTCGGGGAGGTGCCGTGTGGCTGGGAAGACAGACATGGAGCAAAGAGCAGCAAAAATAATGGAGTGATAACGCTGGTGCGGATGGTGCAGGAGAAGCAGAGAGAGCGTCAGAGGGAAAGCATTCTAGCAGAAGCTCTGAGGCGTGGGCCTCCTGCTTCTGTGAAAAACTTCCTCTCCCTTCCCTCCTCTAGATAAAAGGGAGCAGAGGAACCCCAGTGGTCCAGCCCGGATTCCTAGCCTGTGAACTGGCTGTCCTCTCTGTGCCGGCTGCCCCTCTAGATGTGACGAGTAACTGAGCCAATGCAGGGAATTCCCTGGGGCTGCAGTGGTTAAGAATCCACCTTCCAAGGCAGGGGACTCGGGTTCAATCTTGGTGGTGGAGCTAAAAGCCCCACATGTCACAGGACAACTAAGCCCGTGCCCTGCAATTACTGAGCCCACATGCCACAGCTAGAGAGAAGCCCGCACACCACAGTGCAGATCCCGTAGCACGACTAAAACCCGATGCAGCCAACAGAAAAATCAATGTTTTTTTTAAAAAGAGAGAGAGGCGACTTCCCTGGTGGCCCCACGGTTAGGAATCTGCCTTCCAATTCAGGGGACAGAGGTTTGATCCCTGGTTGGGGAACTAAGATCCCACGTGCTGCAGGGCAACTAAGGCCCTAAAGAAGCCTGTGCATCACCAAAAATAAAAAATAAAATATGAGAGAGCCAATGGGTGGCAAGCTCCAGATACACAGATACACAAGGCCACGAGGCCCCACCCCCACCCACTCCAACCTGGTCTACAAAAGTGGGCTCCCTCCGATGAGGTGCAACGACAGTCTCAGGGGAGACCTCCCACCAGCCACCCCCGAATCTCTCTCGACTTGCTTCCTGCTGTGCCTGAAATCCCTGTTACAAACTCATTCCTTTGCACTGTGCTTTCCTACCCTTCCAGAACCACACATTTATTCGGGTTAGCCCTGGGCTGGGTGTTGCTCAGCTTTCAGAGGCTCAAGCCTCTCTCTTTCAGGAAGCCTTCCCTGACTATTGCTGCCCGTGGAATCTCTCTTTCCCTCCCTTTTCCTCACTCTCTCTTTCCTTGCTCTGTGCTGGCTTTTGGCTTTCACTGTCTCAGCTAAAAGGGTCCTGAGAAATCCAACCCAGGCTGCCCTGAGCCCCCATTCTTTCAGATGAGGAAACTGAGGCCCAGATACTGAGTTCTCATGGCAAATGGTTTGGTCATCTGTGGAACAGAAGTAAAATACTACCTCTTTGGGGTTCTGTCCAGACATTCAGTATTTACTGATAGGGAGTGTGGATTGGACATTGAGTGAAGACTCAGGTCAGCGGCGTGTCCCATAGAGGACCTGCTGAATCCTCACTGCGGTTTCCGGGGGCTGTCACAGTGCTAGAAGGGGCTGAGCTGGCATCCAGCCTGACTCACCTCATGAGGTCATCACAGCACAGCCAGAAGGCCTGGGCAGGATGACTCTGGTGGCCCCACATGACCAGGGCACACCAGCCTGCGATGAGCTGGAGGTTGACTGGGGCTAAATGGTGATACATGTTGAATGCCACACCAAGGTGCCTGATGCATTGCTGATGTTGTTCAGTCGCTGTCATGTCCAACTCTTTGCGACCCCATGGACTGCAAAACGCCAGGCTTCCCTGTCCTTTGCCATCTCCCGGAGTTTGCTCAAACTCATGTCTATTGAGCCAGTGATGCCATCCAACCATCTCATCCTCTGTCACCACCGTCTCCTCCTGCCCTCAGTCTTCCTCAGCATCAGGGTCTCTTCCAGTGAGTCAGCTCTTCGCCTCAGGTGGCCAAAGTATTGGAGCTTCAGTTTCTGCATCTGTCCTTCCAATGAATATTCTGGGCTGATTCCCTTTAGGATTGACAGGTTTGATCTCCTTGCAGTCCAAGGGGCTCTCAAGAGTCTTCTCCAGCACCACAGTTCAAAAGCACCAATTCTTCGGTGCTCAGCCGGATGCACAGGATGTGATAAATACAAGTTTTTGCTGTATGCACAAAGAAATGTGCTGCGGAGAGTCATGGAAAGCTCTTGAGCAGGGTAGGGCCCTGCCTTTGACGGAACACATCTTGGAGCACTCAGGTGAGCGGCTGACCCTGAGGAAACAGGAGGGCGTGCTGTCTCCAGGGGCCTTCGTGTCGCTGTGCTGGTGTGCTCACAGTCGGATGGAACCAGGTGACTGGGTCAGGGTGGAGGTGTGCTTGTGGGCACTGGGGCGTGAATGGGCTGCTGTGCTCCAGGGAGCTGCTGTCCCCTTCTGCTCAGGCTCCCCACATAGAAAATGGGGGTGATAAAAAACTCCCCTCCTGTCACCTTGGGGGGCAGGGGGCAGGGACTTTGAGAATGGACAAGTCACATCCCTGCCTGGCCTAGCGCCTGGACAGTGGGGAACCTTCACATTAGGACCACGGCCTGGGTCCCTGTGTGATGCCCCAGGCTGGGTGACGAGGCTCTGGGGAGCGGCTGCTGTGGGGTGGGGGCCTGCTTGGAGGAGCCCGTGGCGGGGGATGAGGTGGTGGCCAGGGAGATGGGGAAGTTGGCCTGTCAGCTATCTTTAGCGCCTTCTCTCACAGCCCTTTTCCTCTGCCTGGCTACAAGGGGCTGGGGCAGGGAGCCAGGAGAAGAGGTCACTTCTCCATAGTCACATGAAGCCCGGTGACCCAGAGGCCAGCTGTGGGGCTCAGGCAAGTGGAGGGGGCCGACTGTGGTACCTGGTACCCCGCCAGTGTGCTGGCCGCCCTGAGGGCAGCATCCCCTGGTGCCCCCCATCATGCCACCTCTCAAGCAAGCAGAGGCCGGAGTCGGGCATCTACGAGGGGTGGTCGGTGCCGTGGGGGCTGCTGGGATGTGGCATCCTCTCTCGCTCCTTGTTCCTCGCCACGAGCCTCCAGGCCCCCATTCAATGAGGGCAGTGCAGTGCAGTGGTTAGCACCAGCCTCCTGGGGCCTGGACTTGGCTCTCTGCGTCAGCACTGCTGAGAGTCCCGTCTGAGTGAAGGCCTCTGATTTAGTCTCCCAGGTCTCAACGTCCTCACTGTGAAAACAGGAGTGACGCCAGGAACCTCGTCACACCGCTCAGAGGACTGTCACAATCACCCAGGGAGACAGCATCTAAGATGCCTGGCGGAGAACATTCTACCTCTCTGACCTGGAAAGAGTCTCTGAATCTCTCTGGGCCTCCATTTCCCCAACTGTGAAATGGAAATAGTGGTTGCAAGGATTAAACAGAGTAGCTTTGAAAGGGTCTAACATAAGGTTTGGCACACAGTAGGTACTCAACAAATAAGCCTCCTTGGGCACTTTCCTGGCATTCCAGTGGTTAGGACTGCAGAGGGCAGGGGTTCTATCCCTGGTCAGGGAACTAAGATCTCGCATGCTACATGGCAATGCCCAAACAAAAACCAAAAACCAAACAAGCACCAACTCCTCCTCCTTTGAGCCAAAATATGCTTTGCAGGTCCTAATACCATAGGATTAGGGTGAAGAGATGCTCAGGTTCAAATCCCACCCCACAAGTTATACACTGTGTGCCCTTGGGCAAGTCGTACACTCTCTCTGAGCCTCAATTTATTTATAAAATGGGGGTAATAATTGGAGCTGCCTCAAGGGGTGATCCTGAGTATAGTTCAGTTCAGTTAAGTCGTTCAGCCATGTATGACTTTTTGCGACCCCATGGACTGCAGCACACCAGGCTTCCCTGTCCACCACCAACTCCCAGAACTTGCTCAAACTTATGTCCATCGAGTCAGTGATGCCGTCCAACCATCTCATCTTCTGTCACCTCCTTCTCCCACCTTCAATTTTTCCCAGAATCAGGGTCTTCTCCAATGAGTCAGTTCTTTGCATCAGGTGGCCAAAGTATTGGAGTTTCAGCTTCAGCATCAGTCCTTCCAATGAACATTCAGGACTGATTTCCTTTAGGATTGACTGGTGTGACCTCCTTACTGTCCAAGGGGCTTGCAAGAATCTTCTCCAACCCCACACTTCATAAGCATCAATTCTTTGGTGCTCAGCCTTCTTCATAGTCCAACTCTCAGAGCCATACATAGCTACTGGAAAAGCCATAGCTTTGACTAGACAGACCTTTGTCCATAAAGTAATGTCTGCTTTTTAGTATGCTGTCTAGGTTGGTGATAGCTTTTCTTCCAAGGAGCAAGCGTCTTTTAATTTCATGACTGCAGTCACCATCTGCAGCAATTTTGGAGCCCCAAAAGATAAAGTCTGTCAGTATTTCCATTGTTTCGCCATCTATTTGCCATGAAGTGATGGGATCAGATGCCACAATCTTCATTTTTAAAATTTTGAGTTTTAAGCCAGCTTTTTCATTCTTCTCTTTCACTTTCATCAAGAGGCTCTTTAGTTCCTCTTCACTTTCTGCCATAAGGGTGGTGTCATCTGCGTATCTGAGGTTACTGATATTTCTCCCAGCAATCTTGATTCCAGCTTGTGCTTCATCCAGTCTGGCATTTCACATGATGTATTCTTCATATAAGTTAAATAAGCAAGGTGACAACATACAGCCTTGACATAATCCTTTCCCAGTTTGGAACCAGTCCATTGTTCCATGTTCAGTTCTAACTTTTGCTTCTTGATCTGCATATAGATTTCTCAGGAGACAGGTAAGGTGGTCTGATATTCTCATCTCTTTAAGAATTTTCCACAGTTTACTGTGATCCACACCGTCAAAGGCTTTAGTGTAGTCAATGAAGCAGAAGTTGATGTTTTCCTGGAACCCTCTTGCTTTTTCTTTGATCCAGTGGATGTTGGCAATTTTATCTTTGGTTCCTCTGCTTTTTCTAAATCCAGCTTGAACATCTGGAAGTCCTCGGTTCATGTACTTTTGAAGCCTAACTTGGAGAATTTTGAGCACTACTTTGCTAGCATGTGAGATGAGTGCAATTGTGAGGTAATTTGAACATTCTTTGGCATTGCCTTTCTTTGGAACTGGAATGAAAACTGACATTTTTCAGGCCTGCAGCCACTGCTGAGTTTCCCAAATTTGCTGGTATATTGAGTGCAGCACTTTCACAGCATCATCTTTTAGGATTTGAAATAGCCCAGCTGGAATTTCATCACCTCCTTTAGCTCATAGTGATGCTTCCTAAGGCCCACTTGACTTCACACTCCAGGATGTCTGGCTCTAGGTGAGTGATCACACCATCGTGGTCATCTGGGTCACGAAGGTCTTTTCTGTACAGTTCTGTGTATTCTTGCCACCTCTTTTTAATCTCTTCTGCTTCTGTTAGGTCCATACCATTTCTGTCCTTTATTGAGCCCATCTTTGCATGAAATGTTCCCTTGGTATCTCTAATTTTCTTGAAGAGATCTCTAGTCTTTCCCATTTCTATTGTTTTTCTCTGTTTCTTTGCATTAATCACTTAGGAAGGCTTTCTTATCTCTCCTTTGGAACTCTGCATTCAGATGGATGTATCTTTCCTTTTCTCCTTTGCCTGAGTATTGAGTTTATATATATGAAGTACATAGGACAGTGACTGATAGGTATAAATTATTCATAGTTATTACCACCTGCTAACCCAGGCACCACCCTCTGGAGGCCTTCAAAGTCAACATGAGCGCTGGTTATCAAGGGCAAGGAGCTGGTGAAGTTGGGCCCTGGGCAGCATGTGGGTCCAGACGGCTGATGGGTGCCAAGGGCAGTCATTCAACATTTAAAAGTTCTGATGTTAACAGGGGCTTCCCTGGTAGCTCAGTGGTAAAGAATCTGCACGCCAATGCAGGAGATGCGAGTTCAATCCCTGGGTCAGGAAGATCCCTGGAGAAGGAAATGGCAACCTACTCCAGTATTCTTGCCTGGGAAATCCCATGGATAGAGAAGCCTGGCCGGCAACAGTTCATGGGGTCACAGAAGAGTCGGACACAACTTAGCGGCTGAACAACAATGTGTTAATAGGGCCTGGAAGTGTCCTGAATGCCACCTCCCTCATTTCTGGGCTCATAGATGTTAACCCTCTCTCCTCGTAGGGGTCCAGCTCAGGCTTTGGAGCCTCTGCTGGAAGGACAGGGAGAGCTCTTGGGGTTCCTGGGAGCAGCCAGGAGTCCGGATCCTGGAAGGCATAGGGAGCTGGAGGGGACAGCAGGCCCTGAGTGCCAGCCTAGCAGCAGAATGTCGTAAGGAAGGCGGGGGACCCACAGAAGCTTCAGACAAGCCGCTGCGTGCCGAGAGCCGATGGGAGAAGGGTGACGTCGCTAGAAGCCAAGGCCAGGCACCTGGGGGGCAGGGGCAGGGCTGGGGGTGATGGCGGATGAGGACTGAGGGGCAAGGATTGGGGAAGAGCACCTCCACCCCCAAGCCTGTATCCAGGTGAGCTCCACAAAGTTGCTGGCTCTGCCTTTTAAGGCAATGGTGGCTTCTGCCATCTCCATGTTCTCACTTGCTCAGAAATTTCCAGCAAGTATTTTCTTTATTCTTTTTTTTAGGAGGAATGGAATGAAGCTCCTTGTTTTGTCACCGCAGGATTCCGGAGAGGCCTGTATGGGGTTCTGGTGACAGGAAACACAGACCTCTGGGCACTTGGAGACCGCTCTCCGTGACACGCACAGACACGGATCTCAGGAGGCCCGGACGCCTGTCCCGCCCACTGCAGGCCCACGGAAAGGCCTGGGGACCCCCGTTCGGGACACCCAAGCACTGATGAGTCCCAGAGATGCAGGGAACGTTTATTGGGCACCTGCTACATGCCCACTCACTCAGACTTTCCCCTGGAGAGTTGTTTCCTTTCAGAGCTCAGATCTGAGCCCCAAAGCCTCGTTCCCACCTCAGGGCCTATGCACCCACTGGTCTTTTTGAGTGGGGCATGTTCACCCCTTAGAGCTCCACGAGGTTGGATCCAATACACCCTCAGGTTTCAGAAAGGCCTCCCCTGCCCCATCTCACTCGATCCCTGTTTTATTTCTTTACAGCATTTAGCACTTCTTTTTTAAAAATTAATTTATTTAATTGAAAGCTAATTACTTTATAATATTGTTGTGGTTTTTGCCATACATTGACATGAATCAGCCATGTGTACATGTGTCTCCCATCCTGAACCCCCCTCCCTCTTCTTTTAAAAGTGCATTTAGGGGAGTTCCCTGGCAGTTCAATGGTTAAGACTCCATGCTTTCACTGCCGAGGCCCGTGTTCAATCCCTGGTCAGAGAACTAAGATTCCACAAGCTGCACAGCACAGCCAAAAAGCATATACTATGAAAGAAACGTTCTCAATCAATGTCTGTAATATAGAGCCCTTCACTACCCAGTGTGTGTGTGTGTGTGTGTGTGCGCGTGTGTGTGGGTTGCTTCAGTCATGTCCAACTCTTTGCGACCCTATGGACGGTAGCTCATCAGACTCCTCCGTCCATGGGATTCTCCAGGCAAGGATACTGGAGTGGGTTGCCATGCCCTCCTCCAGGGGATCTTCCCGACCCAGGGATCAAACCCACATCTCTTTAAGTCTCTGGCGTTGGCAGGCAGGTTCTTTACCACTAGTGCCACTTGGGAAGGCCCTCATAATCCAAGACTCAGCTCAAAAAGTTTAACAACCCAATAGTAAATATAAGTTTCCAATTTGAATGAAGAGTAAAATATACCAGTCAGGGCCCTGGTATACCCAGGACCTTACAAAATGATAATATTCAAAAGAAGCTCACAGTTTGGAGGGATTCCCAGGTGGCCCCAGTGGTAAAGAACCTGCCTGCCAACGTGGGAGAAAGAAGAGACACAGATTCAATCCCTGGGCTGGAAAGAGCTCCTGGAGGAGGAAAGGGCAATCCACCCCAGTATTCTTGCCTGGAGAATCCCGTGGACTGCAGCTACACAGCACGCACAGTTCAGAATCATCCTACTGGTTTTAGACCCACAGCAATTCTTTTTGTAATAATTGGATTTAACAGTATCATAATTCTAATGAACAAGTTAAATCATGTGTGTATGCTCAGTTCTGTCTGACTCTTTGGGACCCCATGGACTGTAGCCCATCAGGCTCCTCTGTCCGTGGGATTTTCCAGGCAAGAATACCGGAGTGGGTTGCCGTTTCTTCCTCCAGGGGATCCTCCCAACCCAGGGATTGAACCCATGTCTCCTACATTGGGAGGCAGATTCTTTACCACTGAGCTACTTGGGAAGCCCCAAGTTATATCAGGGATCTCTAAATTCTGGAATCGACTAACAGATGCATCAATCAACTAACTACAAGTAAGTATTACCCCACATCTATCACCAATGACTCAGATGTTTCTTTTGAATCATTCGACTATTTCATTTTCAAAGTTCTGAAAAGGCCAACAGACCATACAAAGATTTCTTTAGGCTCCTGCTTAACACTGACAGCTTCCGCAAACTGCTGGCCTTGATTCAGGGCCAAAGCATCCATCGCTTCTATTATCTAAATAATAAACCTTAGCAGACCAACGCTTTTTTTTTTTTTAAACTTTTTTACGCTGTGAGACACAGCCTAGGAGATTATTTCCATGACCAGGGATAGAATCTGTACCCCCCTGCAGTGGAAGCTCAGAGTCTTAACCACTGGACCGCCAGGGAAGTCCCTCGTCACTTCTAAAACTGTCCTGTTTGCCAGTGTTTACTGTCTGCCCTCCCCAACTAGAGGATAAGCTCAAGAGCTGGGCCTCTAAGTTCAGCACGGCTTCCCCAGCACCTGTGTGCCTGGCGGGCACTCAGGGTTTCTTAAGAGTGAAGCTGATCCCACACACATGGGTGGGCTTACTGCTGCCCCTGGGAAGCCCAAATTCTCATTCTGACCACAGCTCCAGTGGTTCTGTGCATCCACTGGGTCCACCTTCTGCACTGGGTCCCACAACCCCCACTGCCAAGGTGTCAGTCTCCAACCAGCTGAGGCTGAGGTTCAGATCTGTGACCTGGAAGGTGCCCAAGATCACTCCCTGGCCAGGGGGAGGGCAGAAACAAAGAGGAGGATGGGGACATAGGGATACAGGGATGGTCGGCAGACAGGGGCTCAGTCAAGCAAGCCTGCTCCTGAAGTCTCTCTGTGCACAGGTGTGGGGCCAGGAGGGTGCCGTCTGTCTCTGCTGTCGGATGCATGTGCGCACACCATCAGCCTGTTCTCTGGACCCCATCTCTACAGTTGTCATCCTCTACAACTGGGCAGATTCCTAAAAGGGAGTGAGGCCCAGCCAAGACATCTCAAACCAGCAAAGCCTTTCCTACCTGGGCTGGATGGGCAGCTAGGCTCCAGGGCTGACATAAGGTCCGCGGAGGCCCCCGGGCTCAGAGGCCAAGGGCAACTGGGGTGGGCGAAGGGACGAGGTGGGGCCTCAACCATCTCAGCACCTTCCCCAGGACGGGAGAAGCTTCTGCAGTGACAAGACCAGGAACCCAGCTCCCATCCTCTGGTTCTGCCAGAGCTGCCTGGTGGCCTTGGGGCAGGTCCTGACCCTCTCTGGCTGTGGGCTTGACTCCGGGGACTATGGGGCATCTGAAGCGGCCCTGGTTGAGGAGGGCACTGAGCCTCCTGCAGTCCAGAGCCCTCCCGCAAGGCTGTCCCAACGGGGAGCTGCCCACTCTTGCCCCCTGGTGGCTGCAGCCTTGAGTGCAGCTCAGGGCCCGGGTCCTGGGAAGATGGGTGTTGCAAGGATAGCAAACTAGCAGAGGCGGGCTCCGAGGCCCACTGCCCCACTCAGCTCAGAAGGGACTCCAGGAAAGCTGGGCAAAGATGGTGGGGAGGGGCCCCAGGCTTAAGGGTTCTTGCTCAGCCTCCTCTACCACAGAACCCAACCAAGTGTGGAGGGGGCGGGGGGTGGTGTGTGGGGGGCACGTTTAATGAGAACCAGAGGCTCAATTCAGGCCACCTCCAGTAATCCTGACACATAACCCGCAGTGCCTTGAGTTAGGTTCCTTGGTCAGGGAGATCCCATGAAGGAAATGGCAACCCACTCCTGGACTCGTCTGCAAAATGGCACAGGGGAGCCTGGCATCTACCCAGTCCATTGGGTCAGAGTCACACAATGGAGCACATATGCTCACTGGGCCAATCTTCCCATTACGACTCCTCCAAAAGAAAACCAAGGCTCAGAGAATACCAGAACCAGCCGGCTGCTAAGATGCTGGGCAGGGATGTCAGAAGTACGGGGGCTGTGGTCTCTGCCCCTTAGGTGGGGCCAAGGCAAAACATGCCACTTAGACGACATGGGCAGCTGGGACTGGAAAGGAGATGCTGGGATTCACTGCACCAAAGGGTGGGCGAGACCCCAGAAGCCAGCACAGAGGTCCAGGAACCAAGCTCTCAACAGCCTGGGTTTGATCCCTGGGTTGGGAAGATACCCTGGAGAAGGGAAAAGCTACCCACTTGTGTTCTGGCCTGGAGAACTCCATGGACTGTAGTCAGTCCATGGGGTCAGAGAGTCGGGCACGACTGACTTTCACAATGCACTGCAGCACTCCAGGCTTCCCTCACCATCTCCCAGTTGTTTGCTGACTGGCCTACAAGATGCCAGATGCTCAACAATGGTCAGCACAACAGGAGCCAGACAGAGACCAGAATGCAAACAGGGTTTCAATAACATGACAAGCCATGTGAGCCAGGTCCACTTAACCCCCACCAACCCATATTCTCATTCTAATGAAGTCAATTTTAATCACCAGGGGCTTCCACAAAGCAAATTCTTGTTCTGGGCCCCAAGGGACATGCAGGCCCTTCTGCTTGACATCCATTCTCTCCCACAGCCAGAACCTGGCTGATGGCTATGAAAGAACCTCAGCAAGCCCCAACTGGAATCCCTCCAGTGATCACTGACTAAACCATGTAGCTGGACACTCAGCAGAGCCAGGGTCTGCCCTGCCAGTGGGTGACAAGGACTCCAGATCCCCACTGCCTCATGCACTGCCACACAAGCAACCAAGACACCTTGCCCAATGACAAACATTTCACACAAAGCTCACTCCCCAGGCTGGCTGGCTCTCAACTTCTGCTCATCTTCACAAGGCTGGGGCCACCGTGGTAGGGCAAAGAGCTGGGGGGACCCAGGGAGCATGAGGGCCCAAGGAAGTGGCCAAAACTGAGAAAGCAAAGTCAGAGGCAGATGTCACTGGAAAACAATTTTATTGAGATTCTACCAGCTGTATAATCTGTTCTATTAGGCCCCTTCTTCCTTTGCAATTCGGTCCTTCTTAAGTGGTCCCTGTGGAGAGAGAAGCAGCAACGTTAGAGGCAGAAGGCAGCAGTCACAACTTTCCCAACCCCAGTGGGTCAGACTCTGGAATGGTCTCCCCAGCCCTGGCACAAAGAAGCACCTTCTGTATCAGTACCACATGGGCAGGCTGACAGGTAATAGCAGCTGAAAGCCACCCCCACCCCAGCCTGAGGGCAGCAAGCTAAGTACTTACCATGAAGGCTTTCTTCTCCTCCACAGTCTGGAAGCGACCATGACCAAATTTGGAGGTGGTGTCAATAAATTTGAGGTCGATCTTCTCCAGGGCCCGCCGTTTGGTCTGCACCAGCAAGGACTGTGGGCCAAGAGGGGAAGGTTAGAGAGCCAAGCCTTTCCCTGTACCACCTTAGTTCATAGCCCTTCATCTTAGAGGGATGAGGTGAGAATACAGATGAGGAATATATATATATAGGCAAGCAACAAACATCTGGGCCAAGCCAGCCGGAATTTTCTCCTCCCAAGACGTCAGGCATAGCAATTCCTGCTTTTCCTCCCAACCAACTCCCCTAACAGAGCTCGGCATTCCCCTCCCAGCCTCACCTTGCGCAGAGTGAGCACTCGCTTCTTGGTTCCCACCACGCAGCCTTTGAGCATGACAAAGTCATTGGTCACCTCACCATAGTGGACAAAGCCACCCTGGGAAGGAGCAAGGTCATCGGGTCAGCACAGATCAAGCATGAGGCTATAGCCAGATCTGACCACGCCCACACCCTGGTCCTGGTGGGCCCAGAGCTGTTCTCAGAAGGAAGGCAGCGAGGAATACTTCCGCAGTCTGACTCGGGCGCTGTGCCCAGCGCTCATTCCAGGGTCTCATCACTGAACAGCTGGCCCCACCCCACAAACAGTCCCCACTGTGGCTGGATGCTGCCCAGGGGACCAGTGAACTGTGGGGAAAAACCAATCCTGATCCCATAAGGGAGGCCTGGGACTCAGGGAAATCCCCCGCCAGACCAGACAGGATTTGCAAGGACAGCTCCCATTTCTCACCAGAGGGTTGATGCTCTTGTCAGACAGATCGTAATCAGTAGAGGCATTGTTCTTGATCAGTTTGCCGTCCTTGATGAGGTAGCCCTGACCAATCTTGTAGATCTAAAGGAAGAAATGAGCATAAATATTTGATTAACAAGAAAACAAGGCAGGGACTCAAGCTGACTGGAGGCAAGGACTGCCATCAGGGACAAACGATTCCCCAACTTGGGGGCAGGGGAGCCTACAAAGGACTCTGGGAAAGCAGTTATGACCTTGACCCTCATGATGGGGCATCCCAGGCCTGTAGCAAAGAAAAGCTGCCTGGGCCGAACAATCCAGGGAAATAAGGGATGGGGCCTCTCCAACACCATGGGACAGAAGAGGATAAACGAGGCTCCCATCCTCAACCTGACCAGAATCACCTTCAAGGATGGCACTTTACAAACCAGGACACTAACGAGTCACAACTGTGCCACCAGGCATGAGCAACTAAGTCCATGTGAGGCTCCACCCAATGGACTGATGATGACAAGGACTAGAACCCCCCACAACCCCCAATAACGGAGCCACTCTGCTCCCCTAAGGTTTAAGTCTCCACAGGGGCCCCACGTGCACCTCACCTTCTTGTTGATCTCAGTGCGGTGATGGTAGCCTTTCTGCCCAGCCCGAGCCACAGAGAAGGCCACCCGGGCAGGATGCCATGCCCCAATACAGGCAACCTTGCGCAGCCCTCGATGGGTCTTACGGGGCAGCTTCTTGGTGTGCCAACGGCTGGTGACACCTGGGAGTGACAGTCTGTTAACACCATGCCACTGGCCCTTTCGTGCTATGAATGCCCAACTTCAGTTCGTGGTACTTTGTCCGAAGAAATACAACACCTGACTGCAACAATCCTCTCCCTTTATATACCTCCATCCATCCAAGGTGATTATCAGCTTAGACATAAACCTTTTCAGCAACAAGATCAGGCCTTAAAGAATCATCCCTGTACCAGAATATCATGTGGACCCAAGAGGATTTACGAAGCCCGGAGCCCATTATTTTGCAGTGTGTTCGAAAGCCATTCACCCCAGTCCCACACACTGACCCAACCACCTGACCAGAGCTATTCTCAGAAGGCAGGCAGCAAGGAACACTTCCGCAGTCTGACTCGGGCGCTGTGCCCAGCACTCATTCCACGGCCTCATCACTCAACAGCGGGGCCCAGCATCACTCTCCCAGGGTAACCACAGCAACGCTCACCTTTGTAGCCTTTGCCCTTGGTCACCCCAATGACATCAATCATCTCATCCTGGCCAAACACCTGGCTCACAGGGACCTGCTGCTCAAGCCTCTCGCGGGCCCAGTCCAGTTTCTCAGCCACAGTGCCTCCGTTCACCTGGACCTCCATGAGGTGGGCCTTCTTCTGGCGCAGAGGAAGCAGGCGCATCTAGAAAGGCACAGGGAATTCAGCATGAGAGGACCTCAAGCCGGGCCAAACACCAAGAACCTTCCACCAACCAGCTCCCTGTTCCAGACTGGTCCTTTTGGCCAGTGCCTCTGGGGTACCTGCTCTGGTTTACCCTAGCCGTCTAGCATGCTCTTAACTGCCAACAAGCCACTTTTAAAAAGAGCAGAATAGCACTGCAAATACAAGCTATGAGGAACAAAATCTAAACCAAGCTTTTTAAAAGCTGGCCAGTGCTATACTACTGAGCTACCTTCAGTGGACACAGCACGAGGCTGTGGTAATGTGTCACCACTAACCACACAAGACGACTCTTCACTTAGAAATGACAGGTAAACACACAGGTTTAACAACCCAGATTACACCCAGTCTAACCCAGAAAACTAAAAGCTAAAGCTAATTCAACTCAAGCCAGGTCTGAAGTGCAAACTCAAGTCAGCCTCTCAACACTATTTTCAGTTAGGTGCTAGACTACCTACGTAAGTTATGACTCACCAATTCCTTCAACCAGTTTTCCTAAAAACGGGGCATGGTTTTATCTAAGTAAGATTCACTGGGGACACAGTGCCCTCTGCTGGTAACAAAAAGCCCTGCGTGGAGCCACTGGATGCCTTCTCAAGCCACTGTGTCCTTAGGTTCCGGCCCCAGGAACCCAGGTCTCAAGGCAGGGCCTTGGCTGGACTGTGTTGCTTTTAACAATCTCTCACCCACCAGGAAAATACATTTAAAGACCTGAAAATCTTACTATTCCTGAAATCATGAGGTCTGGCACAAAACGTTGAGCACAGAATCAATTCAGAAGATAACAGAGTCCCCCCAAAGCCACTGGTGACCACGTAGGCCACCGCCCTCACAGACGGGCAGCAGTGGGTAGTCACCCTCCTCTTGGCCCTGGCCAGCTCACCTGAGTGTGGGCAATGACACGGATGACCTGGCAGTACTTCTTCATGCTGCTGAAGTCCCTCTCAAGCTGCTTCTTGCCATCTACGTCCTGCCACTTCTTGCAGTATTTGGTGAAGGCCTTCTTCTTAGACTTATGCCTTCAGGAGCAGAGCAGAGTTGGGGAGGGGGCCCAGGTGCCAGCCTTGATCACCCCTCCACCAGGTGAGGGGGAGGCATACAGGCACCGTGTGGGGATGGGGCTCATTGCCGGCTTCTAAGGAGCCTTTTCCACCGGCAAGCGGAGCCTGGATGGAGCTCATCGGGCAGAGCCGAGCGGAGCTGAGCAGAGGTCCACAAGGTTAATAATGAAACATGACATTCGGATACACAAATTCTTGCTCCAAGTTAGCCATTAACCAGACCACACACCTGGGGTGGGCTGGGGGCGTTAGTCACCGCTCTGTAGACCCCCATACTTGTCAGTAACCAAGAGGCTTGCTGAACTGAGGCAGCACCCAAAGTCTACACCAAAGGAACTGTCCGGGACGCTGCCCCCATTGTCCCTGAGAACTGTTCTGCCCAAGAGGAAACTAAGCCTGACACGAGAGCAGCTGCCCTGCCGTCGGCCATGGAGCTGAGGCCCTACACAGCACACAGCCCTTTCCCCGCGGAGCCCAGCCGCGGCTCCCTTACCAGTTCTTGTAGAAGCGCCTCTTGCACTCGTCGCTGATGTGCTCAGCAAAGACGGTCTTAAAGGTCCGGAGGCCTCGGGGTGTTTCCACGTAGCCCACGACGCCCACGACCACCATGGGCGGAGTCTCCACGATGGTCACGGCCTCCACAACTTCCTTCTTGTTCACCTCTGCAAAGGGCGAGCAGTCAGGCTGAGCGCACCAGCGAGGCCCTGCACGCGCCCTCCCAGGCCAGCAACCTGCCTCCCAGGACAGGGGTCTGCAGCCGTCTGCACCTCAGGCCTGTCCTCACTACAGACTGCTCAGCTGGCGCGCAGGTATTTTCAACTCAATCGAAACCATCTGGACCCTACTCAACCACGCTAAGTCTGGCTCCAGGTCTGGTCAGTTATAACCACCTCTAGAGACTAATTCCTCATTGCTTTCACAAGAATACCAAGTATAGTAAGGTAGTAACACCGGAGCCTAGAAACCATTTTAACTGTCCAACGCTATCTGTTTCAGCACTCAGTGCTACATGTTCTACTTAGTCACTTTTCTACTTCAGTTTCCCAGGAAAAAAATACTGCAACGTGCTGCCATTTCCTTTTCCAGGGATCTTACCAACCCAGGGGTCTCCAGCTTGGCAGGCAGGTATTTTTTTTAACCACTGAGCCAGCGGGGGAATCCTTCTATTCTTTGGCTCTTAACAAATTTACTCGCCCATGCTCCTTGACTTCATTACACCCCTCTGCCTATAACAATGCCAGTCACCTGAACTCTGGGGCACTAATCAATCCTAAAATATATTTCCATTCTGAAGTCCAGAGGTTCTGTTGATCTCCTCCAAAGCCTGCTCCCTTCTGACTGCTTGGCCCCATCTAGTCAGTTCCCACCAACTCCAGCTCTCCCATCAGCTAGAAAGATGCAGCATGTACTTACTGGACCCTGGCCTATCTACCTCCCTCACAATGTGGGTCATGCCAGCCTTGTAGCCAAGAAAGGCGGTGAGGTGCACGGGCTTGGAAGAGTCATCCTTGGGGAAGCTCTTCACCTTCCCGCGGTGCCGGCTGCTGCGCTTCCGAGGCAGGAAGCCCAGGGACCCGTGCCTGGGAGCAGAGAACTTCCTGTGAGACTAAGAGAAATAGAAGAACGTTAGCACCTTCTGAGGAGCTTTGTTCCCAGAGGCCTAGGTTTCAAGAGGATTTCAAGCAATGATGACTCCACGCCAGCAACCCAGGTTAAAAAATTTACATTCTGAATTAAGTTAAATTCTCTGTAATCACATCCAGAAGGCATTATTCAGCCACACCTGAATTGAATATTTACCTCAACCCCTCACCTTATAACTTAAAAGGAACCATCCCCTTTTTCCTCTTAAAAAAAGACAAAGACACACCAGAGAGTAGCATTAAGAATGGCTTAACAAGCCTTACGCTCAAGATTCTGATCATCATTGTTGCCACTTTGCCCAGGGACTCCTTGTTAGAGGGCTGGGTGGTGGGCAACGGTACTGAAGGATTCCCGATGCTCCCAGCGGGAGCCAAACTGGAAAATGGAGGCCACTAGAACTCGGCAGAGCCAAATCAGAACATGACAATCAGCACAGCGTCTCTGTCCGCCCGTCAATAAGTTCATCATTTCTGGTTTCTGACAACTCTAGAGGCCAAAGGAGTTGTACCAACCTTCCCAGACGTTTCAGAATGAGGCCTCAACAACTCCTGCCCCGAATACCCTCCCCAGCCTGACAGCCTGTATTTCTGCACCTCTTTAACACTCGAGCCAAACAATCGCACACACTGTCCTCCTGCCAAAAGGCTCAAGACTTGAATCTCGAATGCTGAGCTCGAAATCCAGGTAGTCAGTCTATGGTTTGAAAATTGTCGGGCCCAGGCCCCACAAGCCAAGGCCTCTCGGCCGCCCCCACACCATCCTCAAGTCCCAGACGTTTCCAGGAAATAGACCTGACCGCGGGTTCCGCTGAGTGCCCCGTGCTATTACAGCAGAACCCCGGCGCCGGGTGAGCCGAGATGGCGGCGATGTGTCGCGGATTCAGCCAGGCCACCACGACAAAGAGGAAGCCGCCATGACACTACATACCATTCCTGCCGTCGGAAGCTGCCGGTAGAGGTCGGCCAGCGGGCCGCGCGAGATATATAAATGCTAGTCTGGCTCCGCCCCTTCCGGCGTACGAGCGCGCACCCGCGGCAGACGTCGGGTCGCGGGGCAGACACCGGACTCCATTTCCGCGCATGCTCGTTCTCGCCTTGCTTGCGCTCCGACCAGGGCGTCAGTTTGGTAGGCGGGATTTAGAGGTCCTACAGCGAGCGGCTGGGATCACACTTCGAGAAAATTTTCGGACGCGCCGGCATAAAATGAAAGTACTGTTACCCTACAGCGTTGGACAGTAGCCAACTTTTAAGGAAACGTTGAAACGCGCTATTACGCTGAAAGGAGATGGTCAGTCACCTCTGGAATTGAATAACCCTATCGGGGCTTCAGTTCCTAAGCGTTTTCACACGTGGTATATCCTTTCCCTCCAGCACTCTGGATCATCGATGTTGCCATTTTGCAGGCATATTGGGAAGTGGAATCAGTTGCGCAGCCCCCACCAACTCAAAGTTAGAAAAGACTGAACCCCTGGTTTTCCTGGTTCCCAACTCAGAGGCTCTTCCCGACACCAGCTTGCCTTTAATACGTGCTGATTTGGGATTTCCCCTCCCTCTAGCTCCATCTAGGCCATTCCTCCCACTATCGGGCTGCGGGGCCTGGCTCTGGATTCTGAAGGTCTGAGGCGGCGAATCCCTCACCAGCTGCCGGGCGTCACGAAGCCTGGCTCTCCCTGCCTCCCAGATCCTCTGCATGAAGGACCCTCGCTCATCTCTGCCTGGGCTCGTCGTCACCTAGGAGTCTCCTAGTTGCTCACCCTGCCGCCAGGCTTGTCCATCCAGATCTAAAAATCGTATTATCTTTTGGTTACTTCCCGTGCCCTTCCTCACCCCCACTCCTAGTTATTTCCTCTGGTTTAAGGCTTAGCTCCTGAGCCTGCAAGCCAAGAATCTGCCCTAACTAGCTGCTCCAGCCTCTTTTCTGTGGGTGAACACACACACACTTTCCCACCTTCTACCTCCATCCCACCCCGTTCTGTTCTTTGATTCTGGGCCTGGCCATTGCTCACACCGTTATTAAGAAAACGTTCTCAACTAACCTTCACTCCATCCCCCAGTGGCAGTGTTGAGAGTCCTCAGCCCCTTATTGGAAATCTTTGAGGCCAGATCTGTTTCCAAATTCAGCATTTTCCATGTTTTAGATAATATCATGCAGTATGGTGCACATACTGTATATTATGTAATCCTCCCTAAGCTCTTTAATGAAACACATTAATTCTGTAAAGAGACATGAATATTCACATGGAGTGGAATAAATAGCCCCACAGTTCAAGGCTAACTTTGCTGCCTAAAAAATTCAGATTAGTTTCGTTTTTGCCACCAACTGACTTAAGTTTTTCATAATTCAATTTACAGCAATATGGATGGACCTAGAGAGTACTCTTGCCTGGAGAATCCCATGGACGGAGGAGCTTGGTGGGCTGCAGTCCATGGGGTCGCTAAGAGTCGGACACGACTGAAGCGACGCAGCAGCAGCAGCAGCAGCAGCAGAGAGTATCATACTGAGTGAAGACAGAAAAAGACAAATACTGTGATATCACTTGTGTGGAATCTAAAATATGATACAAATGAACTTACTTCCCAAACAGAAGCAGACTCACATAGAAGACAAAGGTATGGTTACCAAAGAGAAAAAGGGTTAGGGAAGGAATGAATTGGGAGATTGGGATTAGATACAAATTGCTGTGTATAAAATAGAGAAACAAGGTCCTATTGTATGCCACAGGGAACTGTATTCAATATCCTATACTAAACCATAGTGGAAAAGAATATGAAAAAGAATATATGACCAAATCACTTTCCTTTATACCAGAAACTTAACATTATAAATCAAAACTTTTTATTTCAGAATGGCAGACAAGGAATTATGGCCCACACTGTCCCCTTTTACAGAGAAAACTAAGTTCAGGCCAAAAAGGAATAATTTGGCAAAAGTCATACAATTAAGAAAGGACAGAGCTCAAGTCTGATTCTAGGTTAGGTTTTCATGATATCAGACTCAGGGTTCATTCACCTCTTCACTGGAAAAGGAGCTCTGGGGTCCTGAGTCACTCATTTGCTCAATAAGAAATTCTTCCTGGAGTCTCGCTGCATCTCAGATGCTGCACCAGGCTGTGGGAATGACGCAAAAGGGAAGGGGGCAGGGCACAACCTTTGAAAGAATGACAAATCCTGAGGACACCACGTACTGATTAAAACCAAATAGGTCCAAGATAACAGACTAGTCCACTTCCACTAGACCTTGAGCCTCAGTATGTGGTCACTGGAACACATCAGCAAGCTACCTGACACACTCGCCAGTTCCAAGGCCACCCATCAAAGACAAAAAAGTGGGGCATTGGCCCAATTCCAGCCTGGCCTTTCACATGATGTACTCTGCATATAAGTTAAATTTTCAGTGTGACAATATACAGTCTTGCTGTACTCCTTTCCCATTTTGAACCAGTCTATTGTTTCATGTCCGGTTCTAACTGTTGCTTTTCTTTTTTTCCAACTGTTGCTTCTTGACCTGAATACAGGTTTCTCAGGAGAGATAAGTAAGGTGGTCTGGTACTCCCATCTTTTAAGAATTTTTCACAGTTTGGTGTGATCCACACAGTCAAAGGCTTCAGCATAGTCACTGAAGCAGAAGCAGATGTTTTTCTGGAATTCCTTTGCTTTTTCTATGATCCAACAGATGTTGGCAATTTGATCTCTGGTTCCTCTGTCTTTTCTAAATCCAGCTTGTACATCTGAAAGTTCTTGGTTCATGTACTGTTGAAGCTTAGCTTGAAGGATTTTGAGCATGACCTTGTTAGCATGTGAAATGAGTACAATTGTACAGTAATTTGAACATTCTTTGGCTTTGCCTTTCTTTGGGATTGGAATGAAAATTGACCTTTTCCAGTTTTGTGGTCTCTGCTGAGTTTTCCAAATTTGCTGAAATATTGAGTACAGCACTTTAACAGCATCGTCTTTTCCAGTTCTATGGCCTCTGCTGAGTTTTCTAAATTTGCTGGCATATTGAGTATAGCACTTTAACAGCATCATCTTTTAGAATTTTAAATAGCTCTGCTTGAATTCCATCACTTCCACTAGCTTTGTTCGTAGTAATGCTTCCTAAGGCCCACTTGACTTAACATTCCAGGATGTCTGGCTCTAGGTGAGTGACCACACCGTCATGGTATCAGAGTCATTAAGAACTGTTTTGTATAGTCCATCTGTGTATTCCTGCCACTTCTTAATCTCTTCTGCTTCTGTTAGGTCCTTGCCATTTCTGTTCTTTATTGTGCTCATCTTTGCATGAAATATTCCTTCAGTGACTCCAGTTTTCTTGAAGAGATCTCTAGTCTTTCCCATGCTACCGTTTTCCTCTAGAGATATTGCCTTAGGCCTCAGCTTTCCCATCTGTCAAATGAAGGATTCATTCATTCATTCAGCAGATGGGGATCAAATTGCCAACATCCACTGGATCATCGAAAAAGCAAGAGAGTTCCAGAAAAACATCTGCTTTATTGACTATGCCAAAACCTTTGACTGTGTAGATGACAACAAACTGGAAAATTCTAAAAGAGATGGGAATACCAGACCACCTGACCTGCCTCCTGAGAAATCTGTATGCAGGTCAAGAAGCAAAAGTTAAAACTGTATATGGAACAACAGACTGATTCCAAATCAGGAAAGGAGTACGTCAAGGCTGTATATTGTCACCATGCTTATTTAACTTCTATGCAGAGTACATCATGAGAAATGCCGGGCTGGATGAACCACAAGCTGGAATCAAGATTGCCGGGAGAAATATCGATTACCTCAGATATGCAGATGATACCACCCTTATGGCAGAAAGCAAAGAAAAACTAAAGAGCCTCTTGATGAAAGAGAAAGAGGAGAGTGAAAAAGTTGGCTTAAAACTCGACATTCAGAAAACAAAGATCATGGCATCCAGTCCCATCACTTCATGGCAAATAGATGGGAAAACAGTGGAAACAGTGTCATACTTTATTTTGGGGGGCTTCAAAATCACTGCAGATGGTGACTGCAGCCATGAAACTAAAAGACACTTGCTCCTTGGAAGAAAAACTATGACCAACCTAGATAGCACATTAAAAGCAGAGACATTACTTTGCCAAAAACGGTCCATCTAGTCAAAGCTATGGTTTTTCCAGTGGTCATGTATGGATGTGAGGGTTGGACTATAAAGAAAACTGAGCACTGAAGAATTTATGCTTTTGAACTGTAGTTGTTGGAGAAGACTCTTGAGAATCCCTTGGACTGCAAGGAGATCTGACCAGTCAATCCTAAAGGAAATCAACCCTGAATATTCATTGGAAGGACTGATGCTGAAGCTGAAGCTGAAACTCCAATACTTTGGCCACCTGATGTGAAGAACTGACTCATTTGAAAAGACCCTGGTGCTGGGAAAGATTAAGGGCAGGAGGAGAAGAGGACGACAGAGGGTGAGATGGTTGGATAGCATCACTGACTTGATGAATATGAGTTTGAGTAAGCTCCAGGAGTTGGTGATGGACAGGGAAACCTGGCGTGCTGCAGTCCATGGGGTCGCAAAGAGTCAGACACAACTGAACAACTGAACTGAACTGAAAGATGGGAATAAAGCAGAAGGGCTTTCACTATTCCTTGCAAGCCATCAGGTGGGTGACCAGGAAAAGGACCCTGAGAGTCGACATGAATGATCAGAATCAGAAGATCTTTAGGATCCATAGGATCCGGAGACTATTTGTATGAGTCACTGTGAGGGACCTGGGAGAGCAAGCAGAGATAGCAGGAGTTAAGATAACCATTTTGGAATATTGGTAGTTAAGATAACCATTTTGGAATATTGGAATATAGATAGTGTTACTTTTGGGGCTTCCCTGGTAGCTCAGCTGGTAAAGAATTCACCTGCAATGCTGGAGACCCTGGTTCAATTCCTGAATCGGGAAGATCCCCTGGAGAAGGGGTAGGCTACCCACTCCAGTATTCTTGGGCTTCCCTGGTGGCTCAGGTGGTAAAGAATCTGCTTGCATTGCGTGAGACCTGGGTTCGATTCCTGAGTTGGGAAGATCTCCTGGAGGAGGGCATGGCAACCCACTCCAGTATTCTTGCCTGGAAAATCCCCAAGGACAGAGGAGTCTGGCAAGCTACAGGCCATGGGGTTGTAAAGAGTCTGAGCGACTAAGCACAGCACAGTGTTACTTTTACAAAGGATAGATTAACTTCTGTGTATAGGTTTAGATGCGGAGTAGTACATCATGAGAAACGCTGGACTGGAAGAAACACAAGCTGGAATCAAGATTGCCAGGAGAAATATCAATAACCTCAGATATGCAGATGACACCACCCTTATGGCAGAAAGTGAGGAGGAACTAAAGAGCCTCTTGATGAAAGTGAAAGAGGAGGGTGAAAAAGTTGGCTTAAAGCTCAACATTCAGAAAATGAAGATCATAGCATCCAGTCCCATCACTTCATGGGAAATAGATGGGGAAACAGTGGAAACAGTGCCAGACTCTATTTTGGGGGGCTCCAAAATCACTGCAGATGGTGACTGCAGCCATGAAATTACATGAAATTACGCTTACTCCTTGGAAGAAAAGTTATGACCAACCTAGATAGTATATTCAAAAGCAGAGACGTTACTTTGCCAACAAAGGTCCGTCTAGTCAAGGGTATGGTTTTTCCTGTGGTCATGTATGGATGTGAGAGTTGGACTGTGAAGAAGGCTGAGCACCAAAAAATTGATGCTTTTGAATTGTGGTGTTGGAGAAGACTCTTGAGAGTCCCTTGGACTGCAAAGAGATCCAACCAATCCATTCTGAAGGAGATCAGCCCTGGATGTTCTTTGGAAGGAATGATGCTAAAGCTGAAACTCCAGTACTTTGGCCACCTCATGCGAAGAGTTGACTCATTGGAAAAGACTCTGATGCTGGGAGGGATTGGGGGCAGGAGGAGAAAGGGACGACAGAAGATGAGATGGCTGGATGGCATCACTGACTCGATGGACGTGAGTCTGAGTGAACTCCAGGAGTTGGTGATGGACAGGGAGGCCTGGTATGCTGTGATTCATGGGGTCACAAAGAGTCGGACACGACTGAGCGACTGAACTAAACTGAACTGATAGGTTTAGAATCATTTATGGGGTTAACTCTATCATCTCTTCTTCCAAGAACAAGTCTAAGGCTACACAGCAAGATGTATGCAAATTAACAAGAAGAAACTAAGGATGTGAGAGAAGGGAAATATGAAGCCTGAGAGGGATTGATGCCAAAAGCTCAGTTTTTCTGTATATACCGGTGCAGAATCGAATCACGCAGAGGGTTTTTGCTGAAGCAGGAAAGAAAAGCTTTATTGCTTTGCCAGGCAAAGGGCTTGGGAGTTTGGTAAGGAGTTTTATGGCAACAGATCACGGTGAGGTTGCTGATAAGAGTAAGGGTGTGTGTAGGGTCTCTGATGAGCTTCTCTGATCCCTTTAATCTTTTTTTTTTCTGCCAATAAATTCAGCCAATTTATTTATTTGGCTGTCTTGGGTCTTAGTTATGGCACATGGGATCTTTCATTGCAACAGGAACTTTCTAGTTGGGGCGCATGGCTCCAGAGCATGTGGGCTCAGTAGTTATGGTGTGGAGGCTTAGTTATTTTGTGGCGAATGAGATCCTAGGTCCTGGACCAGGAATTGAACCTGCATCTCCTGCATTTTGAGGCAGATTCTTAACCACTGGACAGTCTCTTTAATCTTTCCTCAGCCAAAGTTCTTGGCTGTACCTACCTTGATTAGCAACTGCTGGAACTGGCCTTTTGGAACTCGGGGAAGGTCATGGAGGCTGGAGTCTTGCCTACAAGAAACGGGGGACAAAAAGGCCTCCATGACCGGGAACCCGACAGGGCACCACTCAGTTTCAGGATCACACCCAAACACACATTATAGACCACTCTTCATGCCAGAGTAGTCCTTCCATTTGGCTTCAAGCCTCTTCCAGCCAAATACAAAAGATAAATATGATTAGTAACATGATTCACAACATCCACATGATAAAAACAAACAATGGCCAGAGGAGTCCACTGTGCCTGGAATAAGGCTTTAAAGAAATTTCTCAGGGAGATGGGGTTCTCCTAAAGGGATCAAAATGGGATGCAGCTAATGACACCCTGAACATCACCGCACAGTGAATACACAGTTAAGCACATTTGTGCAAACCAGTGAAATCTGGGTGACACACCAAGCCCATCTGGGTGAGCTGTTTGCAACAGGTCAAAACAAAGGAGTTAGGTTACTTGATCCCCGATTACTAATTTAATCCAAAGAAAAAATCCAGAGTCTGGAAAGAAGTGAACTGACTCTGTTCATAAGTGGGCCTCTGTCAATAGTGTTTTTGAAAATGGAACTCGTAGTAAGGAATGGAAAAGGGCCCATGTTTTGCTCAAATCATTGAAGGGCAGTTATTTTCTGCTGCTAGGTAAAACCCAAAGCGTGGACCAACCTTGGCAGCAGGAGGTTAGGGGGACCAGAAAAGCAGAATGGGGAAGCACAGGGGAATTCCCTGCTGGTCTGGTGGTTAGGACACAGCTCTCTCACTTCCGGGGCCCCAGGTTCAATCCCTCTGCTTTCTTTCATAGCAGAGAGAAAAAAAAAAAAAAAATGGAGAAGTATGAGGGCAAGAGGGAAGAGAGGACTTGAGTGAGGCAGTTTTGTCATGAGTGTATTTCAATGTCCATCTCTCTTGTTGTTCAGTCGCTCAGTCATGTCTGACTCTTTGTGACCCCATGGACTGCAGAACACCAGGCTTCCCTGTCCTTCACCATCTCCCTGACTCAAACTCATGTCCGTTGAGTCAGTGATGTCATCCAACTGTCTCATCTTCCCTTGCCCCCTTCTCCTCTTGCGCTCAATCTTTTCCAGCATCAGGGTATTTTCCAATGAGTCAGCTCTTTGCATCAGGTGGCCAAAGTATTGGAGCTTCAGCTTCAGCATCAGTCCTTCCAATGAATATTCAGGACTGATTTCCTTTAGGATGGACTGGTTTGATCTCCTTGCAGTCCAAACGAACCTCAAGAGTCTTCTCCAACACCACAGTTTAAAAGCATCAATTCTTTGGCACTCTTCAGCCTTCTTGAAGATCCAACTCTCACATCCATACATGACCACTGGAAAAACCAATTTTGACTATATGGACCTTTGTCAGCAAAGTGATGACTCTTCTTTTAAATACACTGTCAAGGTTTGTCATCTCTCTTGCCAGACCACAAGCTTCATGGCGGCCGAGATTGCAGGGCCTAGCTCCAAGAAGGCTCAGGCTGCCATTTGTCAGATGTGGGCATGAACACAGCAGGCCCCACCTAAACTTCATAGCTTCAAAGTCTGCCTCCCTTACCCATTGAGGCAATAATGCTCCCTCTTTGACAAGAGCTCACATCCTGATCTTTTGTGCTGTCACTGATTGTTGCACAACCACCTGGCTCAGCTGACAGGGTGTTTGGGCCAGAGGGCCAGTTAATATGAGCTTGTGGCATGAGGGCAGCTCCATGCCCCCAGAACGGGAGGCTGGGCACAGAGCCTCTGGGTCATGAAGGCCCCTCTCCCGGCTCCTCCACCACCATCTGCCAAGGTGATGCCCCACAGAATGGGAGCGGGCTGGCCCGAGGCACCTGGCAGCTCCTGCTCCTGTGTGGGCCCAGCCTGGTGAAATTCTACCGGCCACTGCTGGGGCTGCAGGCAGCCGTGGCAAACATGGCTTCCCACTGCCTGCCTCTCTACATGCTGGGCTTCTGCGTCTTCTGGGGCAGCAATCTACAGGTGATGGGGGTGCTCTTCCTGGCCCAGAAGCTGTGTATGGAGGTGCTGCTGCCCGCCCAGCAGACCGTGTGGCGCCTGCTGACCATCGCGCGGGGCTGGGGCCTTCAGCTGCTGGCCACCCTGATGCACAGAGCCTGCCGCTGCGTCCCGTGGCTCCAGTGGCACTTGCGATGGGAGGCCCACCTCGCCCTGCTGTCTGTGGCCCAGTGTGCCTACTACAGCCTGGTCGACTTCCACCATGAGCACAGAAGGGCCTTGGAGCTGCTGCCACAGGCTGTGCTGCAGCAGACGGCCGTGTCCCTGCTGCTCCGCTGCCTGGACAGGCTGGGGGTGGCCATGGGACAGGTGGCCAGAGCCATGTGGGGCGGTGGCCTGCGGTCCCTGGGATGGGCCAGGCTGTGCAAGGCACCCTCTGAAGATCTGGATGCGGTCACCACCGTCCTTCCAGTGACCACCATTCCTTTTAGCCAGCGCTTCCCTGGGCCTGACCCCGCCACCCTGAGCGGGCTCAGGCCAGCCTCCGTCAGCCTGTGCCTAGTGGTTGAGGACAAGGACGCCAGCGAGGGAGAAGGAGGCTGCAGTCAGGGGACCAGCAAGGTGCCCATTAGCACCAGGTTCCACAACAGTAGCACAAGCAAGATGGACTTCAGATCTTCATCCAGGCAAGCCCTCGCACAACAAGTCAAAGCGACCTGTATTCTTATTGTTCTTCTGTATATCTACGCCGCGTGTCTCTTTGTGCAGGTCTTAAAATAAATGACTAAATGTGAGCCAGCCTGCGAAATGTCCATGGTTTACCTTTGTCAATGAGAGATTGACTGGCATCAGATCTGTTCACTTAAGCGTTTGCTGAGCTGGGGGCAAGGATGGGTAGTACTCAGTATGCAAGACACATTGAGTGCCAGGGCCTGGGCTAGGGGGCCTGGTTTCAGCTCTGTCACTTCTATGTGTCCTTGGCAAAGTTCCTTGACCCTTCTGGGCCTGTTTCCTTTTCTGTAAAATGTGGATAAAAAAAGCTCCAGGGAGAGGGGATATATAAAAATAAGTCATTTGTAAGTTGTAGAATGTTCTTCCCCCTCAATTATCCTAACAGAGCATACAAGGCCTTCTTGGAGAACACTTTAGTCAGTTCAGTTCAGTTCAGTCGCTCAGTCGTGTCCATGGGGTCTTTGCGACCCCATGAATCACAGCACGCCAGGCCTCCCTCTCCGTCACCAACTCCCGGAATTCACTCAGACTCACGTCCATCGAGTCAGTGATGCCATCCAGCCATCTCATCCTCTGTCGTCCCCTTCTCCTCCTGCCCCCAATCCCTCCCAGCATGAGTCTTTTCCAATGAGTCAACTCTTCGCATGAGGTGGCCAAAGTACTGGAGTTTCAGCTTTAGCATCATTCCTTCCAAAGAAATCCCAGGGCTGATCTCCTTCAGAATGGACTGAAAGGACATAAAAAGAAGACCAGAATAAAAACAGACATAGTTCATGGGTGAACTAACCTAATGTCTTAAAAGAGTCAATTTTCTCCAAATTATAAAGTCATTAGGATTGCAACCCAAATCCCAAGGCATTTGGGGCAGGAGGGGAAATACTCATAAACTGATCCTAAGATGTATATGGAAAATCAAGGTCCTTAAAATTTTAAGGCATTTTAAAAAAAGCACACCGAAGGTGGGAGCCTTGCTCTACCAGATATTAAGACATATTACAAAATCACAGTAACTAAAACAATGTGGCAGAAAAAGCAAGCAGACAAATCGAATAGAATGCAGAGTCCAGACATAAGCTGGCTACAAATGGGAACGTGGTACAAATGGGCACTTAGTACATTGAAAAGGTGATATCACAAATGAGTGGGGAGGGACTCCCTGGTGGTGGTCCAGTGCCCAGGGGCCTCACTGCCAAGGTTGGCTTTCAGTGGCTAAGTTGCGTCCAACTCTTTGCAACCCTGTGGACTACAGCACACCAGGCTCCTCTGTCCTTCACTGTCTCCCAGAGTTTGCTCAAACTCATGTCCACTGAGTCATTGATGCTATCTACCCATCTCATCCTCTGCCACCCCTTCTCCTTTTGCCTTCAGTCTTTCCCAGCATTGGGGTCTTTAATCAGCTCTTCACCACTGCCAGGGCCTGGGTTCCATCTCTGGTTGGGGAACAAAGATCCCACAAGTCCTGCAGCATGGACAAAACAAACGAAAAAAACAGTAGGGAGAGCAGGGATTATTTAGCAGACAGAGTTGGAGAAACTGGTTCACATATGAAAAAATAAATTAACGTGGGTTTTTCTAGTTGGTTCAGTAGTGCTCTCCCAAAGACAACAGTTCAACAATTCAGTTGCTCAGTCGTATCCAACTCTGCGACCCCATGGACTGCAGCACGCCAGGCCTCCCTGTCCATCAGGGAGTTTACTCAAACTCATGTCCATTGAGTCGGTGATGCCATCCAACCATCTCTTCCCTAAGACATGCCCATCTAAAACCTGTAAATGTGGCCTTATTTGGAGAAAGGGTCTTTGCCAAGGATACTTTGAACTGAGGATCTAGAGATTAGGTTATCCTGAATTAGGATGGGGCCTAACCCTAATGACCCCACTCCAGTACTCTTGCCTGGCAAATTCCATGGATGGAGGAGCCTGGAAGGCTGCAGTCCATGGGGTCGCTAAGAGTCAGACACAACTGAGAGACTTCACTTTCACGCATTGGAGAAGGAAATGGCAACCCACTCCAGTGTTCTTGCCTGGAGAATCCCAAGGACGGGGCAGCCTGGTGGGCTGCCGTCTATGGGGTCGCACAGAGTTGGACATGACTGAAGCGACTTAGCAGCAGCAGCAGCAACCCTAATGACAGCCATCTTAGTAAGAGAAGCTAAGGGAGGAGAAAAAGAAGAGAAGGCCATGAGAAGAGGGAAACAGATTAGCCAAGGAATGCTGATGCCACCTGTAGCCACCAGAAGCCAGGAGAGGCATGCAACAGTCAGCTTCTTCCTCAGAGCCTCTGGAAGAAACCAGCCCTGCCGACATCTGCTTTCAGACTTCCTGTCTCCAGAGCTGCAGTAGAGTTTCTGTTCTTTAAGCCACCAATTTTTGATAATTTGTTACAGCAGCCACAGGAAACAATAGATCTTATCTTGTATCTCAGCTCCATAGAAGGTTCAAAAACATTTATAGCACTATACCAATGCAAAGGTTAGTTTAATGTGCTCGAGGCATTCATTATTCTTTGAAATAAAATTGGCTGCCACTTATTGAGGGCGGAATCGTTTTTTATTTCATTGGATTGTTCTATCAACCCACTCTTGTATCATCTCCATTTTAAAGGAGATTTCTCAAAAGAAGTAACTTCCTGGAACTTCCCTGGTGGTCCAGGGGCTAACACTCCGTGCTCCCAATGCAAGGGGCCTAGGTTCAATCCCTGGTCAGGGAACTAGATCCCATATGCCCCAATGCTCCTGCGTGCCACAACAACAGTCAAAGATCACGAGTGCGGCAATTAAGACCTGGGGCAGACGATAAATTATGTAAATATACATATTTTATATATAAAATATAATAATTATATTAATATAATATAAATATATATTTTGTGTATTTATATAATTTATCGTCTGCCCCAGGTCTTTATATATATAATTTTTGGCTTCCTTGGTGGCCCAGCGAAAAAGAAACAGTTTGCCAGGGCAGGAGACATGGGCTTGATCCCTAGGTCTGGAAGATACCCTGGAGGAGGAAATGGCAACATACTCCAGTATTCTTGCCTGGGAAATCCCACGGACAGAAGAACCTGGTGGGCCACGTCCATGGAAGCCCATGTGAGTCAGACACGAGTTGGCAACTAAACAACAAGAATGTATCTATTTATTTTTTGAAAAAGAATCAGGTAACTCCCTGAGATCATCCAGTGGAGCACTCTCCTTCAACCACAAACCTTCCCCTCCCGCTCAGGGTTTCTGTGCCCACTTTGACGCCCCGCACTAGCACGCTGGTGTCTGGTGTCGTGCCTGCGAGCTCGGCTGAGCTCCCTCTGTGCTCCCAGGCCTAGGGCATTTACCCTGTGAATGAGATCAGATGCGGTGCCCGCTTGTAGCCTTTCGCCTGCGCCATCCCCATTTATTTGTGCTTCAGCTAATACTGCTGCCTCCTCAGCGCTCAACCCACTAAGGCCAGACCGCGGTGACCCCCCACCTGGATTGCTGAACCCATCCCCACGTGCATCCTCATGGTCCCCCTCCTGCCCGTTCAAGACATTCTTTCTCCACCCAGCTGCTAGACGGCTTTTACACCAAGAATCAGACCGTTATACCACAGATTAACACCCTCCAGGGACTTCCCTGGTGGTCCAGTGGCTAAGATTCTGTGCTCCCAATGCAGGGGGCCCGGGTTCGATCTCTGGTCCAGGAACTAGATCCCACATGCCATAATGAAGACGTCACAGGCTGCAACTAAAGACCCTGCATGATGCACCTAAGGCCTGGCACAGCCAAATAAATAAATAATTAAAAAAAAAAAAAAAAAGACCCTCCATGGACTTCCGGTTCAATCCTGGTCTGGGAAGATTGCACATGCCACAGAGCAACTAAGCCCAAGAGCCACAGCTACTGAGCCTGCGTGCTGCAGCTACTGAAGCTCATGTGCCTAGAGCCTGTGCTCTGCAAGAAGAGACGCCACCACGATGAGAAGCCTGCCCACCGCAACGAAGAATAGCCCCTGCTTGCTGCAGTTAGAGAAGGCCCGTGCCACAACAAAGACCCAAAGCAATCAAACTTAAATCAGTAAATTAAAAAAAGATCTTCCAGTGTCTTCCCATGAGAGCTGCAGGACTGCCACCTGGGACCCACCACATCCCATGTTCCTCAGGTTGCCCCTCTCACTGACCTCCCCACTTCCACCTGAGACCCCACCCAAAGCAGAACCTTGAGATCTGCTTCTCTTCCTGCCTGGAACACAAGCTGACTTCTATTCTTGTTAAAGCATAAATTGTAAAAGATGATAAAATCACGACACTTGTACAGATATAAAATGAACATATGTCAAAGATTTTTATTTAGCTCATTAATTAACGAGGGAACCAGGCATATGCCACAAACGGATCAAAGTAGAACACAGAATCACGTAGTTATATGGAGGCAAGAAATGTTTAAATGAATTTACAAATAGACGTAAAACTGGCTTTTTCTGCTGGGCTGAGAGGTGTCATTTCTCTGGACAGGGTTTATTTGCATGTGTATAGTTAAGGCTTATTTGTATGGCTATCCTTTATCTACAGTGTACAGAGCTGCAAAATAGTTTAAGGGAAAAGAAGAACCTTTAAACTACAAAGAACTCATCTCTAAGATTCTAGCTTGTCATTAAAAGGATAACTAGGGATCTCTCTGTTTTTCAGAAAAATAATTATTTATTTGGCTGCGTCGGGTCTTACTTGGGTCATGTGGGATCTTTTGTGGTGATGCAGGGACTGTCTAATTGGGGAGCATGGCCCCGGAGCCCTCAGGCTCAGTAGTGGTGGTTCACAGGCTTAGTTGCCCTGAGGCACATGAGATCTTAATTCTCCTACCAGGGATTGAACCTGCATCCTCTGCGTTGCAAGTTAGATTCGTAACCACTGGACCACCAGGGAAGTCCCAGTGATTTCTTTTGCTTATTCTTAATCTTTAAATATTCCTGTACTCTTCAGATTGTACCTTCTATATAATCTCTTTGGGAGCCTTCCCCAGTCACTTGATCTTGTAAACCAGTCTCTCCCCGCCTCAGACCTTATCCACACTGGATTTTAACTTAGCTTCTTCAGTGCTAGTGCTAATGCTTAGTCAAATATCCGACTCTTTGCAACCCCATGGACTGCAGCCTGCTAGGCTCCTTTGCCCATGGGGATTCTCCAGGCAAGAATACTGGAGTGAGTTGCCATACCCTCCTCCAGGCAATCTTTCCAACCCAGGGATTGAACTCAGGTCTCCCGCATTGCAGGTGGACTCTTTACCATCTGAGCAATTAGGGAAGCCCAAGAATACTGGAATGGGTAGCCTATCCCTTCCCCAGGGCATCTTTCCCACCCAGAAATCAAACCAGGGTCTCCTGCTTTGTAGGTGGATTCTTTACCAGCTGAAGCCCAGGCTTTTCAGAGATGAAACTATTTTTTTTTGTTTTGTCCAGCACCAAGCGCATAGGCAGGCTGTGTAAATATTTTGGACAAATGGAAGGGTGAGCCTTCCATTTTAGGGTATGTTTGTTTTAGCATATACGTAGTTGGACCTCCTAGGTCTCTCTAACAAAAATACATTTCTCTTCCCTGGAGGGGTATGAGGATAAGGAGCCCTTTCTCCCAGAATATACAAAAGTGCAGTGTGTGTCCTGGCCTTCAAGTCTCTGGAAGCTTCCTTTTTTGCCATCCCCCAGATGGTTGGATGACATCACTGACTCGATGGACATGAGTTTGAGTAGGCTCTGGGAGTTGGTGATGGACAGGGAAGCCTGGTGTGCTGCAGTCCATGGGGCTGCAAAGAGTCCGACAGGAGTGAGAGACTGAACTGAACTGAAACACCACGCCCATCGCCCCCGGCATTTTACGAGTTTAACCGGCTCTCCTAGTAGCCAACGGAGCCTTTGTTTCCTCAGGTGTAAAACAGGAAAAATCACGTCTAAATCAAGGAGTCACTCATTTATTCATTCAGTGAAAACATGATGAGTGCCTGTTACCAGATGCTGTTAGACTCATTATATGTAATTCATTATACAATTATAGTATTTACTATCTCAGTCAATCTTCAAAATCTCCTGAAACTTTAGTAAGCAAACAATTCACCAGGCAGCTTGTTAGAATATGGATTCCAGTTCAGGATAGGGTGGAGAAGGCAATGGCAACCCACTCCAGTACTCTCACCTGGGAAATCCCATGGATGGAGGAGCCTGGTGGGCTACAGCCCATGGGGTCACTAAGAGTCGGACACGACTGAGCGCCTTCACTTTCACTTTTCCTTTCATGCATTGGAGAAGGAAATGGCAACCCACTCCAGTGTTCTTGCCTGGAGAATCCCAGGGACAGCGGAGCCTGGTGGGCTGCCGTCTCTGGGGTTGCGTGGAGTCGGACACGACTGAGGCGACTTAGTAGTAGTAGTAGGGGTGCCAAGGCTACTGGTTCGTGGAATACAGTTGTTTTTTCCTTTTTGGTTGCGCTGAGTCTGTTTTGGTGTGCGAGCTTATCCTGTTGCGGAGCACAGGCTCCAGCGCATGTGGGCTTCAGTAGTTGCGGCATACCGGTTTAGTTGATCTTCAGTTAGGATCAAACCCGTGTTCCCTGCATTAGAAGGCAGATTCTTTACTTCTGGACCACCAGGGAAGTCCCAGGACACATTTTAAATAGCAAGGCCCTAAGTACAGCTTATTACTTATACCCATTTTATAGCCCAGGTCACTGAGGGTCAGAGTGGTTGAGGGGCCCACAGCTGGCCAAGGTGGAGAGGAGTTTCAGGGACAGAGTCCTTCACACTTGGCTGCACATTAGAATCATCCATGGAGATTTTTTTCACCACACATGGAGGCATGTAGGATCTTAGTTCCCTGACCAGGGATTAAACCCATGCATCCTGCAGTGGAAGTGTAAAGTCTTAGTGTTAACCACTGAAGAACCAACAGGGAAGTCCCTGGACCGCATTTGGAATTGACAAGATTCCAGCTTGTGACTCATCCAGCCCAGCATTTCACATAATGTACTCTGCACATAAGTTAAATAAGCGGGGTGATAATGTATAGCCTTGTAGTTTCCCAATTTTAAGCCAGTCAGTCGTGTCTGAATCTGTTCCTTCTTGACCTGTGTGTTAACATTGATACCACATAGACACATGGGAGAAACCCATGAGTAACTCAAACATGTGGCTCAACCTCAGGCTTATTTTGCACCTGCAACAAAGGACAACCAAGTTGTAGGGAAGTGACGAGAGGAAGGAAATGGCTTTAAGCTTCCAAGGTGGCAAATAGTGGGGAAGTAAATACTGGGTTAGTCAAAAAATTCATTTGGGTTTGTCTGTAAGGTGCTGTGGGAAAAGCTGAATGAACTTTTTGACCCACTCAATATATGGGGGAAAATGAATGGAATACAGTTTGTTTTCAGATTCCTCCAGTGCTGTCTCTGGGCTAGAAGTCTAGAGTTGTCTCCAGGAAAGGAAAATTTATACCCTACAAAAGGGAAGGGGAAAGAGAGATTTTTCTGTATTTGCTACATCTTAATTGTCTTAAGTCTTCCCCGGTGGCTCAGTAAAGAATCTGCCTGCAGTGCAGGAGACCTGGGTTCAATCTTTGAGTTGGGAAGAACCCCTGGAGAAGGAAAATGCAACCCACTCCAGTATTCTTGCCTGGAGAATCCCATGGACAGAGGGGCCCAGTGGGCTACAGTCCATGGGGTTGCAAAGAGTTGGACATGACTGAGCAACTAACACACACACACCCAGTGGTCTTATAAGTTCAAAAGGATTCTTATGTCAATGAGACATGTTTTGGGGTGACATATTCTGGTCTCCTTCAATGATATTTCTGTATAGTGAAATAGTTTGCAGCCTGTTGACTAGGATTAGGTAGATCTATAAACAGTGACTTGAGAAATACATCATTAAGTAAAACAAGCAATTCATGGAACAGTGCAAATGCCATAACCGTACTTATTTAAAAACTAGATGCAAAAAATGACCAGAAGGTAACTTATCAAACTGGATGCATTTGAGCAGCGTCATGGGCATAAGGGATGGGGTGCAGGTGACTTTCCCAGATAGTTTTGTGTATGGGGCTCTATTCTTCACAAAAAAATGGACCTGGTAATTATTTATACAATTAAAAAAATTAAAAACAATGTAAATTTCTGAGAAGAAACAAAACAAGAGTCATCTGGGCTTCTTCAAAGTATAGATACCGCCCCCGGGGCCTGCTGAGTCAGGAGCTGGGGGAAGGAGAAACACAGCTATGTGTAAAGGAACCCCATGTGATTTTGATGGGCACGCCCCATTAAGCACCACTCAGCTAAGGAAAGCATGAGCAAACCATTTAAGCTTAAAATCCAAGTAACTGTATATGTCTTGGCTGTATACCAGGAAGCTCCTGTAGGATATTGCAAAGCTCATGTTGGAAGCCTTTGTTGTTTAGTCCCTAAAGGGAAACAAGGGAAGTCGCTCAGTCGTGTCCCCATGGTCTGTAGCCTACCAGACTCCTGGGTCCATGGAATTTTCCAGGCAAAAGGACTGGAGTGGGTTGCCATTTCTTTCTCCAGGTAGTCCCCAAGTTGTGGCCAACTCTTTGCGACTCCACGGACTGTAGCCCACCAGGCTCCTCTGTCCATGGGATTTCCCAGGCAAAGACACTGGAGTGGGTTACCATTCCCTTCTCCAAGGGATCTTCCGGACAGGGAACTAACCCCTGTCTCTTGCACTGTAGGCGCATTCTTTACCGCTGAGCTACCAGGCAAGCCCCAGGAAGGAGCCTTAGAGCAAATTCCTTTCCATCTCTGGAAAATGATGCAGTTGAACCAGAATCTCTTTCCTGGATGATCCCAGGCCCCTTCCACTTAGTTTTAGGATTCTAAATAGGCTGTGTTTCTAATCCAACCAATCAAAACCTAGCACTGTGCTGTTAAGAACAAAACACCAGATAACAGCTCTCTTAATAAACACAGAATAAAAATAGAAAAATCACCCCTTGGTAATCCCTAATTGAATTAGGCAAGTATTGTCAAGAGACCTTAAAACCCTTGGATGAAACACAGCTGAAAAACACTCTAGTCATGCAAAGTATCAGCTACAGATTGCTTATTAATCAGCAAGGAAAAGTGCACTTCAACATCAAGGAGAGGCTGACGGTCACACTTTAAGCCAACGGCAGATAGTGGGACAGTCTGGCATTGTGTCTCTCCCAACTGGATGCACGCTGAAGTGCACGACATCATGTGTGAACTACTGAAGTCCGAATGTTTCAAATACATGTTGTCATGAGGAAACAGTGGAGAAGAAAATGGCAAAACACTCCAGTATTCTTGCCTGGAAGATCCCCACGGACAGAGGAGCCTGGCAGGATACAGTCCATTGGGGCGCAAAGAAGCGGCTGAGCACGCACTCAGGCACGCATGAAGAAACAGACGAGTCATGCCTCTCTGGCTTTCAGTTTCGCTAGGCCCCTTCTCAAGCTCTCCCTTCAGCCCTCTACATTTATTGCAGCTCCCGCAGACGCGGTTTGCAGTGTATGCAGAGGTGATGTATGACAGCTACAACATAAAGCAGGAAGAAAGTGAAAGTCGCTCAGTTTTCTATTTTTACTCTTTGCGACCCCATGGACTATACAGTCCATGGAATTCTCCAGGCCAGAATACTGGAGGGGTTAGCCTTTCCCTTCTCCAAGGGATCTTCTCAACCCAGGAATCGAACCCAGGGCTCCCGCATTGAGGGCGGATTCTTTACCAGTTGAACCACAAGAGAATTTTTTTTTCTTTTGGCTATACTGTGTCTTCGTTGCTGCCAGATGGCTTTCTCTAGTTTCAGTGACCGGGGAACGTGACATTCTGGAATGTGAAGTCCAGTGGGCCTTAGGAGCATCACTATGAACAAAGCTAGTGGAGGTGATGGAATTCCAGCTGAGCTGTTTCAAATCCTGAAAGATGATGCTTGAGAGTCCCTTGGACTGCAAGGAGATCCAACCAGTCCATTCTGAAAGAGATGAGCCCTGGGATTTCTTTGGAGGGAATGATGCTGAAGCTGAAACTCCAGTACTTTGGCCACCTCATGCGAAGAGTTGACTCATTGAAAAGACTCTGATGCTGGGAGGGATTGAGGGCAGGAGAAGAAGGGGACGATCGAGGATGAGATGGCTGGATGGCATCACTGACTCGATGGATGTGAGTTTGAATGAACTCCAGGAGCTGGTGATGGACAGGGAGGCCTGGCGTACTGCAATTCATGGGGTCGCAAAGAGTCGGACACGACTGAGTGACTGAACTGAACTGAACTGAGCAACTGAACTGAACTGAAAAGATGATGCTGTGAAAGTGCTGCACTCAATATGCCAGCAAATTTGGAAAACTTAGTAGTGGCCATGGGACTGAAAAATGTCGGTTTTTATTCCAATCCCAAAGAAAGGCAATGCCAAAGAATGCTCAAACTACCACACAATTGCACTCATCTCACACACTAGCAAAGTAATGCTCAAAATTCTCCAAACCAGGCTTCAGCGATATGTGAACCATGAACTTCCAGATGTTCAGGCTGGATTTAGAAAAGGCAGAGGAACCAGAGCTCAAATTGCCAACATCCGTGTATCATCAAAAAAGCAAGAGTTCCCCCCAAAAATATATTTCTGCTTTACTGACTATGCCAAAACCTTTGACTGTGTAGATCTCAACAAACTGTGGAAAATTCTAAAAGAGATGGGAATACCAGATCACCTTACCTGCCTCTTGAGAAATGTGTATGCAAGTCAGGAAGCAGTTAGAACTGGACATGGAACAACAGACTGGTTCCAAATCAGGAAAGGAGTCCATCAAGGCTGTATATTGTCACCATGCTTATTTAACTTATATGCAGAGTACATCACAAGAAACGCTGGGCTAGATGAAGCACAAGCTGGAATCAGCATTGCCAGGAGAAATATCAATAACCTCAGATATGCAGATCTTACCACCCTTATGGCAGGAAATGAAGAACAACTAAAGAGCCTCTTGATGAAAGTGAAAGAGGAGAGTGAAAAAGTTGACTTAAAGCTCAACATGAAGAAATCTAAGGTCATAGTATCTGGTCCCATCACTTCATGGCAAATAGATGGGGAAACAGTGGCTGACTTTCTTTTGGGGGGCTCCAAAATCACTGCAGATGGTGACTGCAGCCATGAAATTAAAAGACACTTACTCCTCGGAAGGAAAGTTATGACCAACCTAGACAGCATATTAAAAAGCAGAGACTTTACTTTGCCAGCAAAGGTCTGTCGAGTCAAGGCTATGGTTTTTCCAGTAGTCATGTATGGATGTGAGAATTGGACTGTAAAGAAAGCTGAGCACTGAAGAACTGATGCTTTTGAACTGTGGTGTTGGAGAAAACTCTTGAGAGTCCCTTGGATTGCAAGGAGATCCAACCAGTGCATCCTAAAGTAGATCAGTCCTGGGTGTTCACTGGAAGGACTGATGTTGGAGCTGAAGTTCCAATACTTTGGCCACCTGATGCAAAGAGCTGACTCATTTGAAAAAACCCTGATGCTGGGAAAGATTGAAGGCTGGAGAAGAAGGGGACGACAGAGGATGAGATAGTTGGATGGCATCCCCGACTCAATGGACATGAGTTTGGGTAAACTCCGGGAGTTGGTGATGGACAAGAAGGCCTGGCGTGCTGCAGTCCACGGGGTCGCACAGAGTCGGACACGACTGAGCGACTGAACTGAACTGAGCTGAGTGAACGGGGGCTACTCTCCAGTGCGGTGCACAGGCTTCTCATTGCAGCGGCTTCTCTTGTTGTGGAGCCTAGGCTCTAGGACACGTGGGCTTCAGCGGTTGCAGCACGTGGGCTCAGTAGTTGTGCACACAGGCTTAGTTGCTTCGAGGCATGTGGAATCTTCCCAGACCCGGCATGGAACCCTCATCCCCGCACTGGCAGGCATATTCTTAATCATCAGGGAAGTCCTAGGGTGGTGAGGTTTTTACATTGCACTTGTATCAGCTGAGGTCCTCCAGAGAAACAGAACCGACAGAACCAATAAAAATATATGTACAATTTATTTATTTTAAGGAATTAGTTCATGTGGTCGTAAGGGGTGGCAAGTCTAATATCTGTAGGGCCAGCCAACAGACTGGAAATTCAGACAGGGGCTGATGTAATCTGAATTCCTTCCACTCTGAGAAGCCTTAAGGCTTTCACCTGGTGAGATGAGAGGCCCACCCACATTATTGAGGGTAATCTCCTTTACTTAGTCAAATGAGTGTATGTTGATCACATCTACAAAATACTTCCACAAGAACCTCTAGACCAGTGTTTGACCAAATAACTGGGCACCCTAGCCATTAGTAAAACTGCGCCAGGGCATTAATCACTCTGACCAGCTTCATCACTAATTCATTCCTCAGATGCATTCATGCTATTTTCTCCACCTATTGTGTTCTTTTTGTCAATGTTTATATTTCTCATTCAATACTTAAAAGGAGTTCCCTGGCAGCCTAGTGGTTAGGATTCTGGGCTTTCACTACTGTGCCCTGGGTTCAATCCCTGGTTGGGGAACTGAGATCCTGCAAGCCGAGTGGCCAAAAGACACAAAGGTTCTATTTGATTCACTTTATTTCTTTTTGGCTGTGCCAGACCTTAGTTAGGGCATGCGAGATATAGTTCTCTGACCACGAATGGAACCCAGGCCCCCTGCATTGGAAGTGTGGAGTCTTAGCCACAGGACCGCCAGGGAAATCCCACCACCCTACCCCAGCCCCGCCTCCACATGATCAGCCTGTGTTTCTACTCTGTGGTATTCAGCTGGTACACGAGTCAGTCTGGAGGGTTCAGGACAGTGGTGTTGGTGGCTGGGAAAGTGCTGAGTCCTAACCACTGGACCACCAGGGAATTCCCTCAGCTGGGATTCCTGACCCAAGTGTGAACATGATGTCTCAGTGGTATCAACACTGACTCCTTACATGACAGCTCAGGGCTGAGTGTTCCCAGAAGGGGAATGTGAAAGCTGTTTTTTTTCCTTAAGTCCTGGGCCAGGAAATGGCACGATGTCATCCTATTGATCAACGAATCTCAAACCTGCCCATGTTCAAGGGAAGGCGAACTGGACTCCACTTCTCTGTAGGAGGAGTATCAGAGAGACCATTCTTCAGTGGCCTGGTGCACAGTGGTGCTACATATATACGGAACAAATGACTCTGAGTGTGCAACCGAGGCCTGCAGCTAACTAGATCTGTGTGCGCCTCCTACCTCCCCTCCTTGGGAAAAGAAAGGGATTGCTATATCAAAAGCCATCAGTTGTTTTTTTTTTTTAAATAAACTTTTTATTTTGTACTGGAGTATAGCTGATTAACAATGTTGTGATACTTTCAGGTAAACAGTGAAGGGACTCAGTCATACGTATATATGTATCCATTCTCCCCTAAACTCCCCTCCCATTCAGCCTGCTATATAACATTGAGCAGAGTTCCCTGTGATATACAGTAGGTCCTTGTTGGTCATCCATTTGAAATATAGCATTGTGTACATGTCCATGCCAAACTCCCTATCTCTTCCCTCCATTCTCCACACCCCTCTCACCCTGCAACCTCAACCATAGGTTCCTTCTCTAAGTCTGTGAGTCTGTTTTGTAAATAAAAGGCACATTAAAAAAAAAAATTCAGTTGAAAGACACTGCCAAACAGCTCCCCAGAAAGGTATCTTTGGCAAATTTTTAATATTATCATTAGGCTTTGGTTCATCCACTCAAATACAATGAATGCATTTTTTGCCCAGGCAACTCCACATTCAGAGAAAACAGACCTAACACCTACAATACTAAAGTAGCCTCCAGGGGGCAGGAGAGAAGGAGCAAAGGCAGGTTACTGCTGGGTCTGGGCTGGGAACTGGAATGTCGGGATAGAACAAGGCAGCTCTAGGTTTGCAAAAGCTTGACCTACAAAGGACAACCTGACTTCCTCCTTCGGCTTTGCTGCTAATGCAGAACACATAAATACAGACAGTAGAAGAGGAAGCTGTTCCTCTGACCTGCGACGATAGGTAAAAAGGAGAGATTCCTAGGTAAGTCAGGAGGCCACCCCCGTGTAGGGCTTTGTTTAAGAAAATACCTACCTACCCTGTCGTACACACCTACCTTGAAGACCAACGGGGCTGGGAGGCTAAAAGCCTTTGTGTCAGGCACTATTCCAAGCACATTTTGTGCATTCTCTCATTTAATCCTGGCGGTAATCCTCAGGGATAGGCACTAAGCTTATTTCCAGTTTTCAGATGAGCAAACAGGCACAGAGAGTTGAAGCTATTTGTCCAAGGTCACACAGTGAGTGGAGGAGGGTCGGGGGAGCCAGGATGCCCACCCAAGAATATCTCAGTCTGAAGTTCAGGTTCCTAAATACTACCCTTTCTGAGATTTTTTTCATTAGTGTGATCAGACTTTACAGCTGGAAGGGCTAGAGACAGTCTCTAAACTCTTCACACTTATGGCCCTATGCCTAGCAACAAGCCTAATGCAAGGTGGGCTTCAAATAAATATTTATTGAATAAATAAATAAATGAGCATGGCTCACTGATCTGAATATTATTCATGGATTCAGACCATCAACCTTGCTCACTTTTCTCTCCATAAAAAAATATAGGAATAACTTAAACGCGTTGAAAATCACCCTTTTTATGGACATTTTTGCAAAACTTGACAAACATATATGGTCAATTGTGTAACCTTCACCCCAGACAAGATATAGAATGATTCCATCATCCCCCCAAATTTCCCTGTGCTTCTTAGTAGTAAACCCTACACACACACACACACACACACACACACACACGCACACACACCCTCACCCCCAGCCCCTGTCAACCACTGGTCTTTTTTTTGTTCCTATAGTTTTGCGTTACCAAGAATGTCACATGAAGGAAGTCACACAGCCTGTAGTCTCTTGTGTTTGAGTGTATTAATTGTTCATTCCTCTTGATTCCTGAGTAATATTTCATTGTATGAATGTTCCACAATTTGTTTATACAATCTACAGTTAAGGAGCATTTGGGTCATTTCTGGGTTTCAGCTATTCCCAGTGGAATTTCCATAAACATTCCTGTGCAGGGTTTTGTGTGAACATAGCTTCTCATTCCTCTAGGATCAATATCTAGGAGAGGAATTGCAAGGTCATATGGCAAATGTGTAGTTAATTATATAAGAAGCTGCTATAAGTGGCTGCACTATTTTGTATTTCCACCAGCAATGTACAAATGTTCCAGTTGTTCTAAATCCTCATTAGCACTCAAAATTGTCAAATTTTAAAAATGTTAGCTATTTTAATAGGTGTGTGAAATTACAGTATCTCATTCTGGTTTTAATTTGCATTTCCCTAATGACTAATGATGTTGAGCATCTTTTCGTGTACTTATTTGCCATCTGCATATCTTTGGTGAAGTGCGTCTGTTAAAATCTTTTGCCCATTTTTTTTAAAGGATTGTTTTCTTACGATTGACTTTTTAAAGTCCTTTATATATTTAGGACACAAATGCTTTGTCATAAATATGCTTTGCAAATATTTTCTCTCAGACTGTGGTTTGCCTTTTCAGTCATTCTTTGAACAAGGTCTTTTGATGAGTGTTCTGAATTTTGATGAAATCTAACCCATTGATTGTTTTCTTTTATGGATCATGCATTAGGTAATACATCTAAGAACTCTTCGACTAACCCAAAGTCACAAAAAAATTTGTTTTCTCTTAGAAGTTTCATACAACCATAGAATACGATTGCTGTATCAAATGAGATAACATAAGCAAAGCCCTTAGCTCTCGGCCTGCTGCAGAGTTAACATAAGAATCAATAAACAGAGTCTAAGGTGGATATTTGTGTATGGAATGTTTATAAGAGGTGCCCTCACACGCACCACATTTCCTCTGCACAGATCTGGTGTCCTGTCATTACAGAATTCAAGATATTCTGTCATCACCGGGACAACAAAGGCCCCTGCAGATAGATACCTTTATCCAACCACCTCCTGGAACCAGTAGGGACACGGAGGCCCTGGGGACTACGAGTCATCCTGAGAGCCAGACTTGGAAGCCATCATCCTCACTGCAGTGAACAGTCTTCCATCCAGCCTCTGTTTCCATGATACCTGGAGCTCTAGGCCAAGCAGCGACGGGGTGATGGGGACTAGGGTCTGTTTACTGAGCACCTACTGTCACAACAGACTGTGGAAAATTCTCAAAGAGATGGGAATACTAGACCACCTTACCTGACTCCTGAGAAATCTGTACGCAGGTCAAGAAGTAAGAGTTAGAACTGGACATGGAACAACAGACTGGTTCCAAATCGGGAAAGGAGTACGTCAAGGCTGTATATTGTCACCCTGCTTATTTAACTTATATGCACAGTACATCATGCAAAATGCCAGGCTGGAGGAAGCACAAGCTGAACTCAAGATTGCCAGGAGAATTATCAATAACCTCAGATACGCAGATGATACCACCCTTATGGCAGAAAGCGAAGAACAACCAAAGAGTCTCTTGATAGTGAGAGAGGAGAGTGAAAAAGTTGGCTTAAAGCTCAACATTCAGAAAACGAAGATCATGGCATCCGGTCCCATCACTTCATGGCAAATAGATGGGGAAACAATGGAAACAGTGACAGACCTTAATTTCTTGGGCTTCAAAATCACTGCAGATGGTGACTGCAGCCATGAGGTTAAAAGATGCTTGCTCCTTGGAAAAAAAGCTATGACCAACCTAGACAGCATATTAAAAAGCAGAGACATTACTTTGCCAACAAAGGTCCATCTAGTCAAAACTATGGTTTTTCCAGTGGTCATGTATGAATATGAGAGTTGGACTATAAAGAAAGCTGACCACTGAAGAATTGATGCTTTTGAACTGTGGTGTTGGAGAAGACTCTTGAGAGTCCTTTGGACTGCAAGGAGATGCAACCAGTCCATCCTAAAGGAAATCAGTCCTGAATGTTCATTGGAAGGACTGATGCTGAAGCTGAAACTCCAATATTTGGCCACCTGATGCGAAGAACTGACTCCTTGGTAAAGACCCTGATGCTGGGAAAGATTGAGGGCAGGAGGAGAAGGGGACGACAGAGGATGAGATGGCTGGATGGCATCACCTATGCGATGGACAAGAGTTTGAACAGGCTCTAGGAGTTGGTGATGGACAGGGAGGCCTGGTGTGCTGCAGTCCATGGGGTCGCAAAGAGTCAGACAGGACTGAGTGACTGAACTGTGTGCCAGGCCCTTGGTTACAACAGTGAACAAAGTAGACAAAATCCACACACTAGCAGAGGAAGACGATGAACAAATAATACTAATTACTGGAAGCATAGTATGATGGTGGGCTGGCGTTCCTGCACGCCCAGTTCTGTCCCACACTTTGCAACCCCATGGGCTGTAGACCGCCAGGCTCCTGCGTCCATGGAATTTCCCCGGAAAGAATACTGGTGCGAGTTGCCTTTCCTCCTCTAGAGGATCTTCCTGGCCCAAGGATTGAACCATCATCTCCTGAAATGCCAGGCAGATAATTTACCACTGAGCTACCTGGGAAGCCTGCTGGTAGGGTGGGGGTAGGCAGGACTTCTCCCAAAGAATTTATTGTCCTTCTTCCGCCTTTGTTTCTGAGCCAAGTATCGCTGACCCCTCCAGGCTGGGAGTGGAGGACACACAGGATTTGAGCAGTGAGCGTAAAAGCAAGGTGGAAGGCTAGGAGGTTGGGCAGGGGGTGGGGAGCTGTGCTTCAGAAGGCTCTCGAGAGAAAGGTTATTCATTCACGGTTCATTCATTCGAAAAGTCTTCCTGCGGCACCTCCTGTGTCCCAAGCACCCCATAAAGAGGACAAGGGCGGTCCCTCCTCGCTCATTATATTGGGGGCAAGACAGATCGCCAGGAAACCAGCAAACAAGGTGGTTTCATCCCAGAGCCGCGTAGGCTCGGAGGGGGCAGTGATGGACGCAGGGCGGCCCGGTCCTGGGGGGCGGCGACAAGCCCTGCATTTGCTGCACACACACACCCCCTCCTCGTCCCCCCGCCCCCTCTACTTAGCAAAGAGGTCACCAAGCCGGCGACGAGCGCGCCCTCCGCCGGGACCGCAGAACCCGCGCCCGCCCGGCTCCCTCCGCGCACAGCGCCCCCTCGCGGGGGCCCTCGACCACGCGGGTGGCGCGAGCCGGGGAGGGGGCGGGGGCGCCGCGCACGCGCACGGGCCGGCGGCGCGCGCCGAACGGGGGGCACCGCGCGGGTGCAGCCACGATGGAAGGGGGTGCGTACGGAGCTGGCAAAGCCGGGGGCGCCTTCGACCCCTACACCCTGGTCCGGCAGCCTCACACCATCCTGCGCGTCGTTTCCTGGGTAAGGACGGCCGGGTGGCCCGGCCGGACTCGGGGTGGGGAGCCGGGGTGGGGGGTGCGGGCAAGGGCCGAGCGCCGGGACGGACGCCAACTACCCCCGGGGCACCGGGGGACCCGGGCGCGGCCGCTGGTGGGGAGCCGTCCGCCCGGGGTTCTGACGCCCGCCCCTCTTCCTTTCCGAGCCCCCGGACAGGGGTGCCCAGCGCTCGCGGAGGCTTTCCTGCTCCCCCACCCCTGGCTTCCCGGTGACCCTACTACTTGCTCTCCCCCGCGTCGCGGTGACCTCCAGGCCGCGACCAGCCACCTCACGGCTCGGGCTGCGTGCGGCCGCTTGGGCGGACTGGCGACCGTGGGGACCAAACCCTGGTTTCAGGTGGCTTTTTTTTTTTTTGAGGGGGGGTGTGTGTCGGTGAATCACCAGGTGGCCTTGTTTTTGAGAGTGGGGGCGTGAATCAGGGCGTGGATCGTCTCGTGGGGGTGCACGCGCGTTTGCCATGGACGTTCAAGGAGGAGAGGGCAGGAAACCGGGCTTTTGTGGCTTAACCTGGACAGTGTGGAGCGACGCGGCGGGAGCCGGATTCCTGGCTTCCACTGGGAACTGCCTTTCCCGCAGCGTGACCTTGGGCTGGAAGCCACTGGAGAAATGTTCCTGGGAAACAAGTAGTTAAATTCTGAGATGGGCAGCGTCACCTCCTCTGGCTTGCCTCAGTTTCCCTATTTGTGGCCAGATGGGAGGAGCCTCCTTGAGACCTCCTTGGGCTGGGGACAAGCCCTGAATACACCTGGATGCCCCAGCAGTGGGGCGTGGGAGCCGGAGAAAGGACCCCTGCCCACAGAGAAGGGCAGAGAGGCCCGATCTTGACCTCCAGCCTGGTGAGGGCAGAATACCCCAGTGCAGAGAGCTGAGTGGGGGGGTCCCTGTTCAAAGCTGGGGTTGAGGAGAGGATGGGACAGAACCAGCACACGGCGAAGGGTTCACATGGCCTGGGAGGCACCCCCAGGGAAGGGAGGCCTGCCCCTCTCTGGAAAGGGGTATCTGGGGCTCCCTCGGGTTGCCCAGGCCCACTCACTAGAGGGTCTTGCCTCTGCAGGCCTGGGGCCCCTGCCTGTGGGCCTATGTTAGAAGTGCCCGCACTGGGGACACTGGGCAGGGGCCCTACCAGCCACCCCAGGGGGTGCACCTGAAGCCCGCTGAGGCCAAGGCATGCTCAAGCTCCCTCACTTCCTGGATTTTCAGGGCCACATTAGCGTGTGATGGGTGGGACCGTTGGGTGTTTATCTCTGGCCTCCCAGAGGAAAAGGGAGCTATTTACCTTTGCTTTGTCTTAAAACGTTCAAACCTGCCTCTGGTGCCTCAGGAAGCATCGTGGCAACATTTACACTCCAGGCTTCTCAAGTTCCCCCCCAGATGGGGAGCTCTCTGGGGGCAGGGAAGCCCGGTGATGGCCCACAGCCAGGCACCCCAGGGGTACATCTTGGAAGGTTTGTGGTGCCAGGTTCATTCATCCGTGTGTCTCCAGCTCCGCAGAGACCCTGGCAAATCCTCGGCAACAGTGCAGCTCTGGGGGACACCTGCCTGACCAGGTGGGCCGGCTCTGTGCTCTGCTTCCCTCACCTGGCCTCTGGGCCGCTGGCCTGGGAGGGTGAAGTCACCGGCTTTGTGAGGGGGTGTGGGCGTTTTGTCTGCCTGGGTCACTTCTGCTGGTGATGGCTTCATTTAGCGAAGCTTTATTGAGTCGGCTAGGCCCAGAGGGAAGGTGGCATGACTCAGACACATCCCTTTAGTGCCAGGGAGCCTCCGGTCCTGCCGGGGAGTGAGCCAGGCACCCCCAGGCAGAGAGGCTGGGAGCGCTCGGGGAGGAATCAGAGAAGCTTCCTGGAGAAGGTGATGTCAAATTGAGCCTGGAAGAATGAGGGTTGACAGGCGTGCACATCCATGCACAGGGAGGACCTTCCAAGCAGAAGACAGAAAAAGTCACTACGCACCTATTGTGTGCAGGACTGCACTCACGATTGTTCACCTATTTCCCCTGGAGACACACTTGAGGCATCTGAGGTTCAGAGAGGCCCAGGGTTACTGAGCATCGTGGTGGCAAATGGCGAGGATTTGAACTCAAACCTTCCTGTCTCCAAAGCACAGTGCTTTCCCTGGATCAGGAAGCATTTGGAATCCTGAGATCTCAGATTGGGGAAGGATAAGGGTCATCTGGGTCCACAGCCCCCATCCAATACCCCAAAGGCCCCCACAGCCTCCCAGCCCTGCTCACTACCTTTACATGAGCAGAGGTGTCTGATACAGGCTGATTGACACTTTTAAAAATGTACATAGGTTTTTTTTCCTAATCATTAGAAGTAATACCTGCCAATAAACAGAGAACACAAGTCACTTGTGATGATTGTACAATGATATATACATACTTAGCACCACTGATCTGTACACTTAAAAATGGTTAAGGTGGTAAATTTTACGTTATGTGTGTGTGTGCTCAGTGGTGCCCGACTCTTCGTGACCCCATGGACTGCAGCCTAGCATGGCTTCTCTGTCCAAAGGGTTTTCCAGGCAAGGTTATTGGAGTTGCCATTTTCTATTCCAATGTTGTATGTATCTTACCACAAAAAAAAGGAAGAAAAAGCCCATGTGATCCCACCTCATAAGAAGGGCCTCTGTCTCCTTCCAGTCTTTCTCAAAAACACGTGGTGTCCTGAGACATTTTAACATGCTGGGGTCATGTCGTGGACACATGTGCCGACCTGTCCTTTGCCCTCGGGTTCCTTCTGCTCCCCACAGAGTCTGGCAGGTCTTAAGCTTCACCTTTGAGCTAGTGGAGTCTGAGCATCCATCACCGATTTTCCCTGGTTTGCCAGAACTTTCCTGCCTTCTACACAGGAAGTCCCATATCCTGGGAGCAGCCCTGTCCCAGACAGACAAGATGGCCGGTCACTCTGTCCAGGATTCCTGTGCTCCCCAGACCCTTCTTGCAGCCCTGGAGGGGCCCTAGCATTGAGAGCACATGGGCTCTTGATTGTGTAAAAATCTGTAAAAGATCTTTGTTATTTCTGTTATTTATTTGAAAGTGGGCCCCCAAAGCATGTAAGCTTCAGAGAGTCACCAAACTTGGACCTACCCTAGAACCCTAGCCCCCAGGCCCACAGGACCCCCTGATCTCATGACTGAGGCTTTTTCAGCTCCTCTCCACCCCTGTTCACCTTCCAACCCCCTAGCTCGCTCCTTCCCCCAACATGTGAGGGTGATTACTCACCACAGTGATTGAGAAACTGACCCTGAGGGTTAAGGTAGGGAGGGAGCTGATGAGTCCTCTGGTGGATTCCAGCTTGGACCCTTCCTGACCAGGGCAAGGTGAAGTTCAGTAGAGCAGGTAGAGCCCAGAGCTGCTCCTCTGTGTTGGCTGGAGGAACAGGAGGTCTGGCGCCAGCCGTGGCCCCCACTGTGCCTCTGTCTCCCCGTCAGAGGTGCCCAGTCTGGCTCTGATCCGGCAGCCCGTCAGTGACCCCTTTCTTTGTCCAGAGCCAGGTGAGAACAAAGGAGTTTGAGCAGGGAGCTGCTGCTGCTAAGTCGCTTCAGTCGTGTCCGACTCTGTTCGACCCCATAGACGGCAGCCCATCAGGCTCCCTCGTCGCTGGGAGCTAGCTGATTTCATATGAAGGCCCTCCTTCTGTTTGAAATGTACATCTTTACCTTTAGAGCATTGAAATGACCCATGGGAAAAAAAATAGTGGCGCTGATGAATGAGAGGTTTTCTTTTTCTTTCTGGATTAATACTCTGTTTTGGCACAAATTAACCAATAAACTGTTTGAGGTATTGCTGTTTTCAGAGTTGATCTCGTAAGGGCTTTAGCTTATACACTCAGGATGCTGTAAGTAGAGTGGGACATCTTTCCCGCCAGGACAGAAGTAAGGGGCAGGCTGGAGGTGACTTGTCTGCTGTCTGGAGACAGAGACTGGGCCTGGGACTGTCAGAGCCGCAGTTCCAACCCAGCCTACTTGGGTCCACGTTCAGCATACCACCCGTGGCTTCCCTGTCTGAGTCGCGGTGGCGTCAAGGAGTGGCTTGAGGGAACAGTTTTACACCCTCATTTTTATCAGATTCCCTCAATCACTGCAAGCAAACACTGAGTATAAAAGCTGAATTGGCAGGATATCCCTGGAGGTCCAGTGGTTAAGACTTGGTGGGTGCTTCCACCGCAGGGAGTGCAGATTCGATTCCTGGTTGGGGAACAGAGATCCTACACGCCATGGGCTGGGACAAAAAAAACCCCAAGTTTGCTTTGCAAACGCAGCGCCTTCAAAATTAGACCCCCTGTCTCTGTTCCCAACCATTTGCCCTCCCTGTCCTGCCTAGAAATTCTGGAGCCTGCAGTGGCAGTGGGTAAAACAGGTCCAGGGTGGTGACAGAGCCTGTGGCCAGCTCTGGCGTTCGTTCATTCCACAAACACCAAATCCCTGCTGGATGCCTGCCTGTATGTCCCACCAGCAATCCTCTCGTCCAGTGAAAACAAAATTGAATCGACAGGAACCATCCAGAAGGCTTGGAATGTGTCAAGGAAGAGAGGAGATCCAGTGCAGAGTGGCTACCTCTGCCTGGGGGCATGGTTCCTGAGCTGATCCTGATAAAGAAGGTGGGGGAAGTGTATATTCCAGTTGGGAGGAACAGCAGGTCTGAGTGGGCTTCAGAAACGATGCTGAGCTCTTGGGGACCCTGGGTGTGTGAGTGAGAGTGAGAAGTCGGTCCGGAGGCATGGGGGCAGGCAGGGGGGCAGCCCAGGGCAAGCCTTGGATGCCAGTTTCACAAGCTGAGCCTCATCTGAGAGCCATGGAAAGCCTCAGAGAGGGAGTTCAAGCCGAGAAAAGAGGCGTGTTTTGGAAGCTTCCCTGCAGTGGGAGGTGTGACTTAGGGAGGATTCTGGGGGAAGGAGGCCCAGCAGGAAATGTGTGGAATGGTCCAACCTGTCCTCTTCCAGCACCAGGCAAGGCCCTGCCACTTACTTAGGGAGCTGGGTCCGGGGCTCCTTTGGCATTTATCATTGAAGGTCTTGAAATCTTCCTCGCGTGTGGCTGACCTGTGACTGGCTGGTCCCATCACTCTCAGGCCTAGGAGGGGGTCAGGAGAGGGCTGGTAGGTTTCTGCGTGTGTCTTGGGCATCTCACGTCCTGGGACGGTACAGGAGCTTGAGGAGTCTTGGGTTTGGCTTTGACCACAGGGCCACCAGAAGGGGACGGAAAGTCCCAGCCTCATCAGTAGCATGGGATTGGGGTACCCAGGCTCCAGGGGATACCTGACTCAGTTTGTGAAAATGGACGTATAAAGGGCCTGCTGCCCAATCCGCTCCTCTGGGCACGACATCCCTGTCCAGTGGGTTTCGTCCCTCCCCCCGCCGCCTCACTTTAAGTGAGATTGCAGCCTGCACCTGACTTTCAGGACTTGGCCCCTGCTTCCTGCTTTGGGGAGTCCCCAGCCACATGGGGAGTCCCACACGGCCACTTGTGCAGAGCCGTTAGGCGGGCCTGAGCCTGGGAAGAAAGAACGAAGCCTGGGGGAGGGAGAGCGGAGAGAAGGAAAAGCCAGGAGGAGGGGGTGGGGAAGGGAAAGGGCAGATGGTAGAACTGGCATGGGAGCCGCGTTGGCACCTCCACCGGAAGAACCAGCTGTCTGGTAGGAGGGGAGGCCAGGCTGGGCGTCAGGAGTGTCTGGGGCCCAAGGCCTGAGGCCATGTTCTGCGCCCACTCCGACTGTGGCGGGTGGTGTGACTTGAGTAACAGGCCAAGATGGGGCCTCCGTTTCCCCGTCTGTCAGATGGGAACAGGAGACAGGTTGGGCTGGTGAGTTTCCAGCCTTTCCACCCTCTAAGAACCCTCCTCTGCTCCTAGCACATTGCAGGTGGGGAACTTTGAGACCAGTAAGTGTTTGAAGAAGCGATGTCAACCTCCCCCTGACCCCCACCAATGCTTTGTGGGGGTCTGCAGAGCGGGCCTGGCCCTAGGGCCAGAAGCGTGTGAGCCGGACAGTGTCAGCTGGAGCCGGCAGGGTGGCCCACACCCTCCTCGTGTTTCTGGGGAAGCCCTCCCACCCAGGAAGGAATCGTGCTCACACCCCCTCTGCTGGGGAAGATGCATGGGGGAGGGGCACCGTGGGGAAGGGGTGGCCTTTTGGCTGGAACAGTCCCAGGCTGTTTAGAAAGCAAGCGTCCAGGAGCCCCAACCTTCCTGGGCTACTCAAACAGCTCAGGGTCCAGGGGTCAAGAGGACATGGTCTGTTCCCAGATCTCCGACCCTCCTCTGAACACCCCCGGACCCCTTCCTTAAAATTGCAGGGTAACCTGGTCCTGCCCGGCCCTGCTTCCCCGGGCCAAGAATGACAGGCCGCCTTCTTGGTGGGGACTACTCTTTGCTTCATGCCCTCCCTCCGCTGAGCCTGGAGATGGGACAGAGTCCTCCTGGCTCCTGAGGCTGCTCGCAGACCTTTCTCCCCCAGCTTGGAATCTCAGGCCAGCTCCGGACCAGCCACTGCCCTCACTGTGGCCCAGCCCCCGGGTCACTTCCCCTGTCCCTCGAAAATGCAGAGACTCCACGCCGCGCCTGCCTGCCCGCCCCAGCACCGTCCTGCCTGCCTTCCTTCCTGGTCTCTGCAGCTCCCTGCTTCTCTCCGGCTGGCCTCCTTCCTCTCCGCCTCAGCCACTCTCACCCGGCATACCCTGGTTCTGGCTGTCATTCTTGGTGAGAACTCAGGTGTCCGCCCCTCACCTCCCCTCCCATCTTCCCAGCTCTCTCCCTTGTGTCCTTTACCCGGGACCCTCCCATGGTGCCCCGGCCCTCACCCCATCCTCTCTGTGCCCCTCTCCAACTTGGGCTCCTGGGTGGTCTCACCTACCTGCTCTGGGCTCTAGCTTTCCTGCGTCGCTGCTGCGCTCACCTGGCAAAGTCCTGCTGGCATCCACCCTTGGCCTCCGCTTGCCCGCCCTCCCCCAGGCTCTCTCCTGTTCCGGCGGCCAGGCCAGGCTCGCAGGGTCCACCGGATGCCCCCGTCACCTGCTCAAGGACTCCAGTTCCCTCTCTTCCTCCTTCCCCACTCTCGCCTCCATCCTCCACTCTGGCTCTCTCCTGTCAGCTTACAAACGCGTGTTCTTTCTACCCCCTCGCCCAGTCCTCTGGTTCTCCAGAAGGTTTGGCTGTGGTTACTGTCCCCGCTGTTGCTCGCTGGTTTTCTCTCACACGTGCGCCCCGTTCAGGCCCTTGCCCCCACCCCGCCACCTTGTCAAGATCGTCCGTGACCTTCAAGTGGCCAGATCCCACGGCCGATCGTCATTAATGCCTCTCTCGGCTGCATCTGGCCCAGTGAGGGGTTTGTACGTCCTCCCGGTGGTTCCAGCAGGACTCTCGCCTCCTCTTTAATGTGTCCGGTCTGTGCGAGGCTCACACAGGGAAATGCAGCGGAGAAACCACTTAAGATCCGGAGGTGAGCGCAAGACCTAGAGTGAGGTGACGTGGAGACACTCAGGCCGGACGGGCTGGAGCGACGGGGCCAGCCCGGCGCAGGGGGGATGTTCCAGGCAGAAGGGCTGGCAGGGGTGCAGGCGGAGGCCGGGAGGCACCACGTGGTGATGTAAGTTCTGGGGGGCAGGGACCGCGTCCATCAGGCCACAGTCACGTCCCCAGTGCTAGACGGCGCCTGCGTCCCGTCGGGGCTCACATGTGGGTGAATGAAGCTGGAAACTTCCCTGCCCCACCCTCCTTCCACCCACGTTCTCCATTCAAGTCTCCCGTCTTCAGGGCGAGTGGGTCTCAGTTTCCCCATGTCTAAGGGGGCTCCCTGCCCCACTGCGGTTGTGCAGCCACAGGAGGGGGAAGACGCGATGCCTTCGGATCAGCAGGCTGAATCTCAGTGCCTCGGGGACAGGGCCCCTGCCCAGCAAGCCCACTCCCACCCCCACCGCAGAGAGCACACGCGGGAACAGCTTGCAGGAAGATTACGGCCTAATCCGCCGCAGGTCGCTTCCAAGGCTGCGGAGGGGGCAGCCGGGCCAGGGAGGAGAGAAGGGGGCCCGCCCGCCCCGCCTCGGCCCCGCGGCTCTGCACGAGGCTCTCGGGGAAGCCGAGTGCCCGCCCGGTGCCCGTCACGCGCCGCTGTGCTGGCTTAGGCCCCTCCCCTCACATGACTCCGGGGGAGGCAGGGCCCATTTCCGGGAAGGGACCCGTCACAGCCTGACTCGTCCCTCAGATGCCTGGCTGCCCCTTCATCCACCCTTCCCCTGGAGGCCCAGGAGGCAGAGGTTTCACAGGGACGCTGGCAGGAAGGCGGTTCAGCTCTCACTGAGGGAGAGGACTTGGCAGCCTGTTGTTAGGGAGTGAGCTCCCCGTGGTTAGAGGTGTGTAAGCCAAGGTGCCGAGGAGAGAATACTCTTTCAACTCAAGTGCCCATCGTTCAGGCTTGCTCTTCACTCCCGACCCTCCCTCTGGGTCTGAGTTAGAGACATACACCCAACAACAGAAGCGATACATAAGAAAAAGAAAATACATAATGATGTTATCAAGAAAGTAAGTGGGTGCATTGGCACATACTGGGAGTCAGGTCTGGAGGGCTTCTCTGAGGAAGTGGCTTGTACTGAGATTTGGATATCAAGAAGGAACCAGCAGGAGCCAACTTGGAAGACCTGGGGGACTCTAGGCATCCCAGACAAAGGAAGCAGCTGTGCAAAGGACCTGAGGCAGGAATGAGCTTAGGAGGGAGCGAGAGGAGAATGGCAGGAAAGGAGGCGGAGCGGAAGGCAGGAACCCTGGGGTTTGTGGTGGGGACAGGGCTCTCTCCGTGGAGGTGTGGGATGCAGCAGGGGGTGACGTGATCTGGCTTAGGTCTGAAGAGAGCTTTCCAGCTGTGGCAAAGTGGATGGGGCAGGGGGCAGGAGTGGCACACGGGCCCTGGGAAGCTGCTGTCATCGCCTGGCGACGGGGGACGGTGGCCTGGACAAGTGTGTGGGGCGTGGAGGAAGCAGAGTTGTTTGGGGAAGGCTGAAGAAATAGGCCCAGGAGCCAGGTTGGATGGGGTTTGAGGACACGCCCACTCTGGGGTCTGAGCAGCTGAGTGGGGGTCAGTGTGCGGACGGATAAGGGGCTGGAGGTTGCTGAAGACTGGGAGAGACCAGAGATGAGACCAGAGGCCCAAGTAGGGGGACCTTGGGAATCCATCTTAGGGACTGGACTTTTTGCTCAGCCCAGGAGGGACTGAAGGCTTCCCTGGTAGTTGGGTTGGTGAAGAATCCGCCTGCAATGCAGGAGACCCCGGTTCGATTGCTGGGTACCGAAGATTCCCTGGAGCCTCCTCCACTCCAGTGTTCTTGCCTGGAGAACCCCCGTGAACAGAGGAGCCTGGCGGGCTACAGTCCATAGGGTCACACAGAGTCGGACAGGACTGAGCGACTAAGCACGGCACAGGAGGGACTGATGAGAGCTGGGGGGTGGTGAGTGCCCCCTGGCGGCCGTCTGGAGCCGGCTTGGAGGAGGCTGGAGAGGTGGCGGTCCTGGTTCAGGCAGCAGCATTGCGGCCTGGGAGTGGAACATAGCGGCCTGGGAGTGGACAGCAGCCCAGACCGCGAAGTGGAGAGCCAGTGAGCAGGTCAGCTGGCTGCCTTGCAGTGTGAGGCTAGGACCAGGGACTCCTCCCAGCCGCCCAGTTTGGAAGCAGACGCCCCTGTACAGGGTGAGGCAGAAGATGCCATCCAGAAATAGCAAAGGAGGTGGGCAGTATAGGCTCCCGGCCTCATCTCTCCATAGTTTATGGGGAAAGACTCAGCAGGTGCCTAAAGGTGTTTAAAGCCAGCCCTCTGGGAAGTTCCTGGCAAACAGCAGTGACCTCTGCCCCTACCTCCCCCTGCCACCCCCACCCCCCGCCCACCGCACCAGCTGGGCCAACTCTCCCTGGAGCCGAAGTTAGCCTTATGCCCGGCAGTGGGCCAGGCCCAGGCTGCCAGCTCCGTGTGCAGACGTGGAGGAAAGTGGGCCAGGCCCCTACTGCACTGTGGGTGGAGACAGGCGCGGGATAGCAGCTGTCACTCCTGGGGCTCACCTGCTCCTGGAGTTTGGGGTCTGGAATTCACTTCCTCATGGGGAGGCAGCTGAAGGTTAAGGGTTTGTTGACTCACATCCTGGAATGGGGCTGGTAGGGGCGCTGAGCCTGGGAGACCTGGCGCTACACTGACCTGCTCCGGGTGGGCTGGCCACGGGCAGGCCAAAGTCTAGAGAAGCTTCAGCTTCCCTGTCTGTGAAATGGGCTGAGTAAGCCTGCTTTGGGGGGATGTTTTCTTGCTGCTGTTTGTTTATTGAAGTGTAGTTGATTTACAATGTTGTGTTAGTTTCTGGTGTGCGGCGGAGTGATTCGGTTTTACGTATATGTTTATGGATTTTTTTAGATTCTCTTCCATTACGTTATTATAAGATATTGAATACAGTTCCCTGTGCTATCCTGTAGGACTTGATCTATTTTATATACTGTGGTATGCATCTCCTAATGTGTAGGGGGGTGTTTTTAGGTTTTTTTCCTTAGAGGTTTTGATGGGGATTAAACAAGATGATTTTGTCAAGCACTCCCAGTGGATGCAGGGCCCCTGTGGAGGCTGTGGGTTGGCTCAGGGTCTCAGCAGGGGACAGACCCATAGATGACTCCCAAGCAGGAGTATGTCCAGGGTCAGGGTCGGGGAGGGTGACTAGGAAAGAGGGTGTCCCAGACGGCGGCTGCAAGTTGCCACCTCCTAGCGGGGTCTTGAAGGGTGTGAAGGAGTTCGTTCCTATTTGAAAAATGGAAAAGGTGGGGAAGGGCGTTCTGGGAGGTGGGAACTGCTGGGGCAAAATGATCAGACAGCTTGTGGCTTTGCCCACACTGGCCCTCTGGGATGACTGAATTGCGGGCTGAGAGAGGAAGAGATGGGAGGCCAGGCAGGGTCTGGCGGTCCTGGAGTCTCTGTCTCTGTGTGTCTAACTCCAGGAGCCTGAGATGCTGAGGTCCCTGCCGATTTATTTTTCTGAGTTTGGCATAGCTCTGCTCTAAATGCCATCTGGAATCTGGGTTTTCTTTTTTTTTAGACACAGGATTGGATTATAAAGATGGTGGGAAAAAAACAGCGTCTTGGCCCGGTTTACTTTGGTGCTTTTTAAAAAAAAAAACATTTTCTTTAGTGCAAGGGAAGGATGTTGTTTTTCCTGTGCCTGCCAGTAACCAGGGGCCCCCCGAGGCCCCCACCCTCATTTTCTCTTGTTTCCCAGCTGCTGGATCTGCCTCCGCAGACCTGCCTCCAGTCCCTGCAGCAGATCTGCTCTGTGGGGTGAGCGTCTCCCTCCCATGCCTTTGCAGCTGTGGCCGGCATCAAATTTCATCTGGGTTTCATTTCCGGTTCTCTGGTGACTGCCCTGTGTACACCTTGCCGTCCCTATAGATCCGGCCTCAGCAGGTTACCCCAGAGGACGCCTGACACAGGGCACCAGCCTTGGATTCAGAGAGACCCGGGTTTGAGTCTTCATCCACCCCAACCAGCCATGTGACCTGGGCAGGCCCCCCAGACGCGGGTAGAATGAGAATAAGGACAGGGACCTCTCGGAGTCAAGAGTGTGTTCTTCACTCCCATCGTGGGTCTGGAGGGATCCCGGTTCCTCCTCTGTCTGACTGTGGAACAGAAACCTGAGGCTGGGGCCTGCTTTTAGCGGGGGCTGCCTCCCACCCTCCCTGATCCTGACCCTGCACACACTCCTGCTTGGGATTCATCTGTGGGCCTGGCCCCCACTGAGATCCTGAGCAGCCTGCTGAGTCAGGCGGGGAGACTGCGGCTAAACAGTAGTTCACCTGGACTCAGAATGTCTGTAGGGAGTGTGGGCAGACTGCAGGGGCCTGCTTGTGTGTTCGTAGCCATACTTCTTCCCTTCATGGAGCCTCAGTTTCTTGACCAGCAGACTCTCAGCCTGGCCCTGGGAGGCTCCCTGTCCTGGCCCAGCCCTGCAGCCAGGGGACCTGGCATGACCCCCCACGCCCCCCTCCCCTCCCAGCAGCGGGCCTCTGTCTGCAGGTTCTGGTGACGTTCCCTCCACAGGACAGTCCCCTCCCGCCCCTTCGACCCCATCCCTTGACCCACACCAGCCCTGCCCCCTCATCCCTCACCTGGTCCCACTGGTCCCCCTGCTTTTCCCTTTGACCCACAGTCTTTTCTCCTCCTCTCCGGGGTGATGCTTTTTAAAACCTAACTCAGGTCAAGTCACTCACCTTCTCCTGAACTCCGCCTTCCCCTTGAAGCCCTGGGTGACCTCACCTTGCTCATTCCCTTCAGCCACACTCTGTGTGCCTCTCCAACCACCAGACTCATTCCTGCCCCAGGGCCTTCGCACTTTCGGCTACTTCTCCACGGAGCATCTCTCCCAGATATCTCCATGGCCCTACATCCCTGCAGACAAGTGTCTGTTCAGAGCTCACTGGGTGACCCCCGTTCACCCGGTCTGTCTCCTTCTGTCCCGCTTGATGCTCCTTTAGGCTCCTTCTTGACTCAGCTCAGAAATCACTGCTCAGGGCTCTCTCCCTGATCGCTGCCACTTCCCTCCCATGAGTCATGGCCTACATTATCTGCTCCACTTGTTTAGGGTCAGTCTGGCACCTTTTGGATGCTCCAGGTCACAGGTCACTCCAGGTCACAGGCTGATCCTTGCATGCAGGACCTCACTCATTGCTCACAAAACGTCAGTGGTTTAGGTACTGTTATCGCCCCACTGTGCAGACTTGGAAACCGAGACTCAGGTTAAGTGACCGGCCTGAGGTCACCTGCTAGACAAGGGACCAGGCAGATTCAGCACCCAGGCTAATGTGACCCAGGCTCTTGCCCTCTTGCTCCTGTCCCTCCAGAGCTGGTCACCTCCCGACAGCTGTGTCTCCATGGAGGTGGTCACCCCGGACGCCCCCTCTCAGCCCAACGTGAGGCACCAAGAAGCCTGTGACCTGTGATGAATGCCTTCCCGAGGCCGTGTCTGTGGAGAGAAGGGCAGGGAGCTCTGAAGGACAGGCGGCTAGGAGCTGGCCCGAGGCCCCCTCCTTCCGCTCTGCCTGTGGTTCCTCCAGGCCCCTCGGAGGCTGTTTTGATCTTGCTTCATCCCCTCTTGGGGACACGTCCTTGCCAGCACTTTCCTCTGGCCTCCCTGAGGACGCCCTGCTCCTCTCCCCCAAGAGGGCTTTTCTTAATGGTTCCTCCTCTGCCAAAGCCCAGACTTCCTCCCATCTGCTCCCCTCCCCCCACAACCTCCTCGAAGGCTGCTTTGTGGGGGGGGGGCCCATCGGAGGGGGGCAGCCTTGTTCCAGCCCCCAGGGAGCACATCTGTAAGGAAGTGTCCAGGGCCTCTGGAGAAGGCAGTTAACCCTACAAAGTTCCAGCCGCTCTGCTCTGGGTACTCACTGATGTCGTTCTCCCATCAGCCCTGGAGGGAAGGTTAATTTTTACAGAGGACCAAGCTGAGGCTCAGAGAGGTTGTGTCATTTGCTGGAGGCCACACAGCATGAGGAGCAGGCTTGGGTTTAAATCCATCCGGTCTGTGTGACTCCTCGTGTCTGAAGTCTCTCTCTAATCAAGAGGCTTTTAAGACCCGGATTCGATTACTGGGTCGGGAAGATCCGCTGGAGAAGGGATAGGCTACCCACCCCAGTATTCTCAAGCTTCTCATGTGGCTCAGCTGGTGAGGAATCCGCCTGCAATGCAGGAGACCTGGGCTCGATTCTCGGGTTGGGAAGATCCCCTAGAGAAGAACCCACTCCAGTATTTTGGCCTGGAGAATTCCATGGACTCTATAGTCCGTGAGGTTGCAAAGAGTCAGACACGACTGAGCGACTTTCACTGTCTTTCCATTTTGCTGGATCGGTGGTGTCTAGTGACCGAATCTGAAGACAGGGCCTCAGATTCCCGACCTGGCGGTTTTCTGGTAGGAGTCTTAGACTGATCTCGGTCACAGTCCAAGGGGCTGTTTGAGTGGTGGACCCTGGAGCTGTGCAGTGCACGGCCCAGGCAGCTGCCTGTCATAGCCCGCCTTCATCTCGCGTTGGCGTCTGCCTTGCTCCTCTGGGCTGTGTCAGTAGCCCAGGGATCCGTCTGACAACCGCTTTGAAGTCAGGACTTCCTGCTTCTCCCCTCCTGTGACCCCGAACGCCAGACCTGCCACTCTGGCCCCACAGCCTGCTTTCCTGCTGATCCCCTGGGTCTCTGGAAATAAAGGGTCGCCCCTCCTTTAGGGGTCTACCTCCTGAGGCTGAGCCAGCTCGGTCAGCTGGAAGAGAGCCTAATGCTGAGACTGAGGGGAACTGGGCTCCGATTCAGCCTGTACACCTTCTCTTTCTGAGCCTCAGTTTTCCTGCTCTGTAATTTGGGGGCAGTAGGGATCGCCCTCACTGTTCCATGGGGCGATTGTGAAGACCGGAGCCTGTGACTGGGCAGAGCTGTGAGCCCGGAGGCCTCCACAGGCCTGGGGTTGTGGTGACATGTACGTTCCCAACTCAGGATTGGCAGACGTGTAGCTCACGGGCCCCCACTGCCCACTTCGGTGCCCGTGGCTGAACCAGAACACAGCCTATCAGTCCTTTCTTTTTTTTTTTTTTTTTTGAATTGAAGAAAAAAATGGACATTACCCACAATGAGCCATTTCAAAGTATACAGTTCAGTGACATTTAGTGCGTTCACAGTGTTGTACAACTGCTGCCTGTCTAGTTTCGAAACCCTTTCATTACCCCCATAAAGAGCCCCCATGCCCGTTAAGTAGTCACTCCCCATTCTCCACTTACCCAGCCGCTGGTGATCTCCGGTCTGTTTGCCATGGTTTGCCTGTTAACGGTATAATACATAAAAGAAATCATAATACTGACCTTTCACGTCTGGCTTCTTTCGCTTCTTTCTTCATCAGTTTCAAGGTCCCTCGAGTTGTATCAGAACTCTGCCCCTTTTAGTGCCTGAATAATATTCCGCTGTATGGATGCGCCACAACTTTCTTCTCCACTCATCTGGTAGTGGATATTTGGGTCAGAATCCTTAATACACAGTGTCATGGACCAGTGATCTCCAAACTTTAGATCATGCACTCCTTTAGGGAAAAAAATTTGAGTCAGTCCTCCCATGAAGTGTGAGTGAATCTGAAACCCAATTAGCCTGTGACAAAGGAGGCAAGAATATACAGTGGAGAAAAAGCAGTCTCTTCAATACGTGATGCTGGGGAAACTGGACAGCTACACATAAATGAATGAAATCAGAGCATTCTTTCACACCATATACAAAAATAGACTCACAATAGATTAAAGACCTAAATGTGAGACCAGAAAACATAAAACCCATAGAGGAAAATATAAGCAGAACACTCTTTGACATAAATCCTAGCAATATTTTGGGGGGATTTATCTCCTAAAGCAAAGGAAATAAAAGCAACAATAAATAAATGAGACCTAATTAAACCTGAAAGCTTTTGCACAACAAAGTGAAAGTCGCTCAGTCGTGTCTGACTCTTTGCGACCCCATGGACTGTAGTCCATGGAATTATAAACAAAACAAAAAGACAGCCCCACTGAATGGGAGAAAATATTTGCAATTGATAAGGCTGATAAGGGGTTAATACCCAGCATAGGTAAACAGCTATTACAACTCAACACACACACACACACACAATCCTGTAAAAAAAAAAACGCTGATTAAAAAATGGGCAGAAGATCTGAATAGACATTTCCCCAAAGGGGACATGCAGATGGCCAACAGGCACATAAAAAGATGCTTAGCATCACTAATCACCAGGGAAATGCAAATCAAAACCACAATGAGGTATCACCTCACATCAGTCAGAATAGTTATCATCAAAAAGAACACAAATAGCAAATGTTAATGAGGATGTGAAGAAAAGGGAATCCTCATACACCTTTGATGGGAATGTAAATTGGTGCAGCTACTGTGGAAAACAGTATGGAGGTGTCTCAAAAAACTAAAAATGGAAGTACCATGTGACCCAGCAGTTCCACTCCTGGGCATATATCTGAGAAAACCAAAAACACTGACTTGAAAAGATACATGCACCCCAAGGTTCATAGCAGCATCATTTACAGTTGCCAAGAAATGGAAGCAACCTAAAGTGTCCATCAACAGATGAATGGACAGGAACTTCCATGGTGGTCCAGTGGCTATTTCTATACTGCCAGTGCAGGGGACCAGGGTTCAATCCCTGGTCATGGAACTGGATCCCACATGCTGCACTAAGAGTTTGCATGCCACAGTGAAGATCCCGTGTGCCACAACTAAGACCCCCATGCAGCCAAATAAATAAAAATAAATATACTTTTAAAAAAAAAGCAACCAGATAAATGGATAAAGAAGATGTGGTATATATATGCAATGGCATACTCAGTTCAGTTCAGTCACTCAGTTGTGCCTGACTCTTTGCTACCCCATGGACTACAGCACACCAGGCTTCCCTGTCCATCACCAACTCCTGGAGCCTGCTCAAACTCATGTCCATCAAGTTGGTGATGCCATCCAACCATCTCATCCTCTGTTGTGCCCTTCTCAGGCTGCCTTCAATCTTTCCCAATATCAGCGTCTTTTCCAAGGAGTCAGTTCTTTGCATCAGGTGGCCAAAGTATTGGAGTTCAGCATTAGTCCTTCCAACGAATACTCAGGACTGATTTCCTTTAGGATGGGTTGGTTGGATCTCCTTGAAATCCAGGGGACTCAAGAATCTTCTCCAACACCACAGTTCAAAAGCATCAGTTCTTCGGCACTCAGCTTTCTTTATAGTCCAACTCTCACATCTGTACATGACTACTCGAAAAACCATAGCTTTGACTAGACAGACCTTTGTTTGCAAAGGTCTCTGCGTTTTAATATGCTGTCTAGGTTGGTCATAGCTTTTCTTCCAAGGAGCAAGCGCCTTTTAATTTCATGGCTGTGGTCACCATCTGCAGTGATTTTGGAGCCCCCCAAAATAAAGTCTGTCACTGTTTCCGTTGTTTCCCTATCTATTTGCCATGAAGTGATGAGACCACATACCATGATCTTAGTTTTCTGAATGCTGAGTTTTAACCCAACTTTTCACTCTCCTCTTTCACTTTCATAAAGAGGCACTTTAGTTCCTCTTCCTTTTCTGCCATAGGGTGGTGTCATCTGTGTATCTGAGGTTATTGATATTTCTCCTGGCAATCTTGATTCCAGTTTGTGCTTCTTCCAGCCTGGCATTTCACATGACATACTCTGCATATAAGTTAAATAAGCAGGGTGACGATATACAGCCTTGACATACTCCTTTCCCAATTTGGAACCAGTCTGTTGTTCCATGTCCAGTTCTTACTGTTGCTTCTTGACCTGCATACAGATTTCTTAGGAGGCAGGTCAGGTGGTCTGGTATTCCCATCTCTTTAAGAATTTTCCACAGTTGTGACCCACACAGTCAGAGGCTTTGGCGTAGTCAATAAAGCAGAAGTAGGTATTTTTCTGAAATTCTCTTGCTTTTTTGATGACCCAACGGACGTTGGCAATTTGATCTCTGGTTCCTCTGCCTTTTCTAAATCTGTCTTGGAATGGAATACTACTCAGTCATAAAAAAGAAGGAAAATTTGCCATTTGCAGCAACATGAATGGCCTTGGAGGATATTATGCTAAGTGAAATAAATCAGATAGAGACAAATACTGTATATCAGTTATATATGGAGTCTAAATACAACAAAAAAGAAGCAGATTTACAGATATAGAGAATAATTGTGGTTATCAGCAGGGAGGGGCAATACAGGGGTTGGGGATTAAGAGGTACAAACTATTATGTATAAAATAAGCTACATTATCGTACATCGTGGAGACTATAGCCAATATTTTATAATAACTGTAAATGGAGTATAACCTTTAAAAACTGAATCACAAGTATATATTATATACTTGTAACTTATATAATATATAATTATACTTCAATAAAAAATGTAGATTTGTTATATATATATATTACTACTACACTGATATATCTAGTACGTTATACAATCCATGTGTAGACATCTTAAAAATGCAATTTAAAAAATGATGCTTCTCATATTTTTTTCTCACACCTGCCATGGAGCCTCTACCCATCCAGGGTGTTAGCTAAGGACAAAAATGTATCTGGTTCACACTGAAATTATAGTTCCTCATTGTGGAAAAATTGGAAAGCAAAATGAAGTGGGAAATGGGCAATTAAAATCCTCTGCATTAAAATGGATAACGAACAAAGACGTGCTTTATAGCACAGGGAACTCTGTTATGTGACAGCCTGGATGGGAGGGGAGTTTGGGGGAGAATGGATACATGTGTATGTGTGGCCGAGTCCCTTTGCTGTCCACCTGAAACTATCACAACTTTGTTAATCAGCGGTGTGCTTAGTTGCTCAGTCGTGCCTGACTCTGTAACCCCATGGACTGTAGCCCACCAGACTCCTCTGTCTGTGGAATTCTCCAGGCAAGAATACTGGAATGGGTTGCCATTTCCTTCTCTAGAGGATCTTCCCAACCCAGGGATCTAACCTACATCTCCTTTGTCTCCTGCATTGCAGGCAGATTCTTTACCCAGTGAGCCATCGGCGAAGCTTAATCAGCTATACTTCAATATGAAATAAAAAGTTAAAAAAAAAAAAGTCCTATGCAGCTGCACCTCAGGTTCACTGCAGGCCACATCTGAGGCTCTGTCTTCCTGTCTGTGTGTTTGTCCATTGACTGTGGTTGGGCCTCTTCATCCTCAGAATTTCAGGGGAGGTGAGAGGCAGGAGGAAGAAGCATGGACTTCAGAATCAGGTCGCTGGGTTTGAAGCCAGCTCTGCCACGTCCCAGCTGTGTGACTCTGGGCACATAAACTGACACCTTCACCTTCCCTGTCTCATCTGCAAAACGCCAAGGATACTGACTGTATTCGTTAGCTGCTGCTGTGCCACAGCACACCCCCAGATGTAATGACTTAAAACAGGCAATGTTCAGGGACTTCCCTAGTGGTCCAGGGGTTAAGACTCCGCCTTCCAGTGCAGAGGATGCTGGTTCAATCCCTGGTTAGCAAACTGAGATCCCACATGCGGCGCAGCAATTAAGCCCACACACCAAAACTAGAGAGAAGCCTGCACGCGGTAACCAAGATCCTGCAGCAACCAAGATCCTGCACGCTGCAACTAAGCCTTGATGCAGCCAAATAAGGAAAGCACACGTTAACAACAACAACAACAAAAGCGCTTGATTCTCTCACTTTCCGTGGCCAGGAGCCTCCTTAGTCAGGTGCCACTGCCTCGCACATTGAGGTGTTGGCCAGGGCTGCGGTCTCATCTGAAGGCTGAGGGTAGCTCTGCCGTCAAGCTCACTTTCATGGCGCTGGCAGGCCTCATTCCTTGTGGGCCGAGTTCCCAGTTGGCTGTTGCCTGGAGACTTCCCTCAGTTCCGCGTCCGTACGTTTCTTCATAAGGCAGCTCCAAATCTGGCAGCCGCTTCCCTCAGAGCGAGCAAGGAGGGGCCGGAGAGGATGAGCTTGACCGAGGCCGGGTCTTTGTAATCTCCTCACACAAGTGACATCCCATCACTTCTTGCCATAGTCTGTTTTGCTGAGAAGCAACATGCTAGGCTCAGCCTTCAGTCAAGGGGAAGGAGATAGCACAAGGGTGTAGATGCCAGGAGGGACCACCCCTGCTGGCAGCCAACTCAGCTGAAGTAGACCCGTCTTGGAGGTTGTTGGGGGCGTTAAAGGAGGTAACGCCTGTGACGCTTGGGGTCCTGCAGGTTGCCCTGTAATGGACAAGGTCGTAACAGGTGTATTTGGTCCTTTGTCATTCTCTCTGCTTGTCAGCGCCTGGGCATCAGGGAAGGGTGGGACCAAGAACAGGGCCTGAGAGCCCAGGACAGCCTGTCATTCCGCAGAACCTGTGATGGGGCTGGCTCATGCCACAATCAGCCAGGGGCTTGCAGGCGTGGCAGTTCACCACCTGGAGGGCTGAGACCGCTTCTTTCGGGAGGCTGGGTCCAGTCCTAGAGGAACCTTGGTGTCAGGGCCCAGGAAGGCCTCTTAGCACCTGGCTGGAAGGGGAGTAGGGCCACATCTGTGGTTGGGCGGTGGGGGGTCCTCAGTGCCTCCAGCTGGAGAAGGAAGTGATTGATCCCACCTGTGCTGTGTGACCCCATGCAAGTTTCCCTCCCTCTCTGGGCCTCCCCCTCTGACCTGCGTGCCGCACCTCGGCCCTGTGACTGTTTGGGATGAAGAGGGCTCACAGAGGGGCAGGCAGCCCAGCCGGCGCTAGGAGGGGCCTGCCCGGGTCTCACGGCCACCCCCACCCCTCCCCTGTCGCCACAGGTGTTCTCCATCGTGGTGTTCGGCTCCATCGTGAATGAGGGCTACCTCAACAGCCCCTCGGAAAGTGAGGAGTTCTGCATCTACAACCGCAACCCCAATGCCTGCGGCTACGGCGTGACCGTGGGCGTGCTCGCCTTCCTCACCTGCCTGCTCTACCTGGCCCTGGACGTGTACTTCCCCCAGATAAGCAGTGTCAAGGACCGGAAGAAGGCTGTCCTGTCCGACATCGGCGTCTCGGGTGAGCCCCGCCCCAGTGGGTACTGTGCCCTCCTCCCCCCGCTAGCAGCACAGAGTCTGCCAGGGGCTCTCCTGACCGTGGTCCTGCTCAGCCTCACACACACCTGGGAGGTGGCTGCCACCCTTCTGCCCATTTTCCAGATGGGGAAACCGAGGTGCAGGCGGTTGCAAAGGGACAGACTTGGGGTCACAAGGCTGGCAGCAGGGTTGTGTAGGACCAGGGCGGGGCCCGAGACCTCAAGACAGCCCACAGCTCATGGCAGAGTAGGAACACAATGTCCAGAGGGGGTTCCTTTGCTTTCACTGGCCTCCTCTGGCCCCCCTCCCTGGTGGAGCCCTGTGAGTACTAAGCCGAGCGATGGCCGAAGGACCTGCACACATTAGGTGCCCTGGGAGGGTCAGGACTTGGGGCTGGGGAGCTGCCCTTGCCCTTTAGAAGCGGCTTTGGCAGAGGTGCCCTGGCCTCTGTCCCAGTGAGTCTGAGAGGCTGGAGGAGGCTTGGGCTTGGTGTCCCTGGCCTGGAGCTCTTGGGTCTCAGTCTGGGGCCCCTCCAGCCACTTCCAGGACTCTCAGGATGTGCCTGGTCTGCAGGCAGTGAGGCCTGGGGCCCCTTCGATTTGAAGGTACAGATATGCCGCGAGTGGTTCTCAAGGGCTCCCCAGCAGTGCCTCTGGGAGGGGCTGGGCTCTAGGTGCCAGCCCTTGGGCACGCACGCTCTTCATCCAGAGCAGCTTTGGGCCTCTCTAGGTAGACGGTGGGCGTCCAGAGGGGAACTTGTCCCCTCAAGGCTCCCACCCCTAAAACTCCCAGGCCTGGGCTCTCAAAGGGACCCTCAGCCGCCTCAAGGCTCCGTGGGACTGCAAATAGACGTGTCCCCTCGTCCTCCCCGGTCCAGTGCTCTGGGCAGCTGCAGCCAGGTTGGGGGTGGGCTCAGGTGGCCGCCCCTCACAGAAGAGCTGCGGGCCTCAGGCTGGACCACGGGTCAGTCAGGGATTAAGCCGGGAAGCCTGTGCTGGCTGAGCTTAGAGCAGCGCGGCCGAGGCTCACTGACTTTTCTCTGTCTCTCCCTCTCCCCGTCTCTCCCTCTCTCACTGCCCGCCCCTCCCTGACTCTGGTCCGGGCCTGGCCGCCTCCTTCCCCGGGGTCTCTCCTGCTCCGGGTCTGGCCGGCCTCTCTGTTCTCACCTGTGCTTCCCCGCGCTCCCCGCACTCTGACCCCCCCACCTCCTCTCCCTCTGTGGGTGGGGAGCGTGGGAGACATGCCCTTGAACCTCCCCGGTTCCTCGGTCTTTTTTCCCGTATCCTCCTCCCCACCCGCCCTCTCTGCCCACGTGGGCTGCCTGGCCCTGTGCCCACCCCAGCCTTCTGGGCCTTCCTCTGGTTCGTGGGCTTCTGCTTCCTGGCCAACCAGTGGCAGGTCTCCGAGCCCAAGGACAACCCGCTGAACGAGGGGACAGACGCGGCCCGGGCCGCCATTGCCTTCTCCTTCTTCTCCATCTTCACGTGGGTGAGTACGCAGTCCAGCCAGCCCACACCTGCCCGCCCCAGCCGGGCTCCCGGGCGGGTGGGCTTTGAGCACAGCCAGGGTCTCTGTTCTGCTTCCCGCCTCAATGCACACGGCGGGGCTGCTCCCTGAGGAGGGAGACCGCTGCCTTTTGCCAGCCAGGACAGTCGGGGGTGATAGCAGACCCTGGCTCTGGTTCAGGGCACCCTTCCTGTGGAAACAGCTTCCCCTCCTAACCACTCTGGTCATTGGGTGGTAGTTATTTACTGTTCCCTTTTACAGACGAGAAGGTTGAGGCCTAGATGGGAAGATAAGGCTTTGAGGTTCAAGGCTGAGAAAGAGCAGAGGCTGAGAGTCAGGAGACCTGGGTTGAATCTTGGGGCTTCTCCTAATTTTCTGGGCCTCTGCCTTCCTGTCTGTAAAATGGGGAGATTGGGTTTGCAGTGGGCTGTGTCACAAACACAGGTGCCCATCTGGCAGGCAGAATGAGAGAAGGCGTGAGTGGACCAGGCGGCAGGTGTTCAGCATCCTGAAAGGGTCTACCCAGGCCCTGTTCTGAGCAGGACTGGGGACCCACAGAGGCCAGGGCTTCTGGTTTTCCCAGGGAGGCCAGGAATCTGAACTTCTATGTGGATTCTGATCTTTGTGTGTTAAAAATACATATATATTTGACCTCTACATATATATGTAGGTCAAAAAAAGCATGTCTCTGGGCGCCCCTGGCCAGAGGTCGCCCCCTTTGTGGATTTTGGATCTGGTGGTCTCGCGCGCCAGTCGGTATGGCAGCGTGACTGTCCCCTCCTCCCACTGGCTCCCTGTCCTCTCAACATGTTTTTTCTTCTCCTGTCTCCCTCCTGCAGATATCTTGGGTCATGTAGGCTCCCTTCCCCCTTCCCAAGGGTTCTCCCTTCCCCTCCCACATCCCCCTCCCATCCAGGCCTTCCAGCTGTCCTCGGCCTTCTGCAAGAAGCCCCCCCGGTGCTGTATATAGGCCACTCCTGTGAGACCATGCTGCAGCCAGCCTTCCCTGTTCCCCTCCTGGGCCCATCCTGGCTAGATTTCTTCTTTTTGTGGACACCTAGACATCCCTTTTCCCCTGGGGCGGGGCTTGCAGAGGAGGAGTGAGTGAGTGGTCACCGGGACTTCCAGGGGCGGAGTCTGAATGGCTGACTGACAGGTGCCGACCTGCCCCCTGAAGCCAACCTCCCTGATGGTGCCTCTGCCTGCCCCCTCATCTTCCGCGCCGGCCTCACCCCTGCTCTCTCCTGGCAGAGCCTGACCGCAGCCTTGGCCGTGCGGAGATTCAAGGACCTTACCTTCCAGGAGGAATACAACACGCTGTTTCCCGCCTCGGCACAGCCGTAGGCCTGCACAGCTTCCAGAAGCAGGAAGCCCTAAGTATATGCTCAGTGGCAAGGTTGAAGGGCAGCCCACTGCCTGGACCAGCCAAGATGCCAGGGTGTGCAGGGTAGCAGAAGGCTGGCTAGAGGGGCCAGTTAAGGCTCACCACTTCTCATCACCTCCTTTGTTGATCTTCGTGTGTGTGTTCATTCAGTAAACATTTATTGAGCAACTGTTCTGTGCCTAGTGATGAATCACAGGTGGTTCCTGGCCCCAGGAGCCCACAGGCTGGGGATGAGAAGAGAGAGAAACCAAAATCTCTCTCAAATGCACTGCCACAGGCTGGAGGTGGCTCCATAAGGGCTGAGAGGCCCTCCCACAGCTGCAATACGAAGGCCAATTTTACAGTCCCGGTGGAGGCTGGCTGCCAAAAGGGGCCTGGCCCAGCACAGCAGGGAACTCCTGGTCTGACTCTGCTCTCGTGTGCTGTGGGACCCTGGGCAGAGCCATGCACCACTCCGTGCCTCAGTCTGCCTCCCTGGATTGAGAAGTGATAATGAACCAACCTCTCAGGGCTGTTGTGCAGATGAAACGAAGGTTGGCACAGGGCTTGGCACAGAGATGCTCAATAAATGTCAGTTCTTTTGTTCATTCATTCATTCTCTCCAAGGAGTCAGGGACACCTTCATAACTTCTTCTTTGGGAGTGATTCCTGTGTGGTGAATCCCTGATCTTCCAAAGGACCTTGGCCTCCAGTCCTGCACAGGTTCGCTCCTTGGGGCCCTCAGCTGCCCTGGAACACAGACCGGCCCCCAGGGCAAAGCCCTGCGCAGTGGAGATGCCGCAGAGAGTGCGCCTGCTCTGAAGAAGCAGAGCCAGGTGGACCACTAGGTCCCTGGGCTCTGAACAGAACTCCCAGCTTCACCTCTGCACCCAGGCCCAGCAGGGGCCCACACCCCCTCCACGGTTCCTGTCTGTGGCTCTTTGAACTGGATGGCTCAGAGAGTCCTTAACTCAGCTGGGTTGAAGGAGTGACTGCAGAGATAGCACTAGCTGCCTGTAGCCAGAGTCCCGCCCTGGAAGGGTCTGCAAAGGTCATCGGCTCCAGGCCTCTGCCTCCGTGCAGGATAGCAGTAGAGCCAGGGAGCTCGGGAGGACCATGTCTGCAGAAATTCCTCTCAGGAACTGATTCATCCATTCCCTTTGTGCTCTTTGTGGACTCGCTGATGGCTCAAGGGGGCTGGAGACGTGGTCCCTACCCTGGGTGGGGGAGGGGCTTCCCATCTCCCTTCCCCAGGCCCCTGCATCTGAGCACCCTGTAGCCAGGACCTCATAGTAACATCATGGAAAATACGAAAGGGCCGCTCCTGATTTCCTCGGCCTACCTCCTTGAGGTCTGGTCTGCCTTTTCCAGGCCCCTGGCACTTTGCCCCTGCCTCTCACCTGTTGGTCCTCTCAGGTTCCTGGTTGACTTAGTGCCTTGTCAACTGGCTGATCAAAAGGAAGGAGATGGGGAGGGCCCTGGCCTAGGAAGGGGCAGGACCCCTATGTTCAGATCTGGGTTCTGGCACTGACTCTGCCATGAGGCCCCCTTTTCTAGGCCTCAGTCTTCCTGGCCCCCACACAGAAGTATGTAGAACATAAGCATTTTCCCATCACAGGCAGATGACCTTGGTTGGGAAGACCTCTGGAGAAGGCTTTCAGCATAAACCTGTAAACACTGTCTTTTAATGACAGGTTTAACTTATTCCCTAGCTTGGTGTGATCAGTTTCATTGTCCTTAATAATAATGTAATTGCTTTTACTTAAAAAGGGTTTCCCACCTATGTGTATATGCTGTAGACAAGTCATTCCCAACTGAGTTGTATGTAAAAAGGGCTTCAGTGGTCAGATAAGTGGTTGCTTGCTTGGGGATCCCAGCATACATGAAATAATCAGAGCTCTGATGACTCCTGTGGTCCTCTGTTTAACTCAGTTTCCCAAACTTATTTGATTAAGCATTTCAGTTAGAATTAGGTTCAGCAGCAAATGACAGAAATCACAAATGACAGTGGTCTAAAAAAAGTCTATGTCTGGGAAGACAGTCCAGGGCTGGCATAAGTGACTCTGGAAGTCTTTAGTGACTGAGGCCTCTTCCAGCCTTACAGTTTGGCTTATGGACCTCATGGTCCATTATGGCAGCTACAGTGTCAGCTCTCACATCTGCATTCTAGGCATCAAGTCAAAGGGTGAGAAGAGAACTTGGGGCCGACCCATTGGCTAGAGCTTAGTGATATGGCTATGCCTAGCTGCAAGAGGGACAGAATGACTTTTAGGAGAGGCCGACATTTATCTGTCCCACCAAGAAATTTTTTTCTCCATCCCATCTAACATCCTAAGAACACAGTTGGAGAAGGATATTATGGGGCTTAGGTCATTTTAACACTCCAGAGTGGAGACTCTAGAAATTTTTTTTGCCCTCAGTAACCTTTGGCGTTAGGGGTCATCAGGTAGGTGATCTCCAGACTTCTTATGGGCTGGACAGTGTGGTTCTGGGCTGGCTTCTAAGGATAGCTTTCCTCCATCCCCCCTCAAGCGTGTTTTGAGGATATTTAACCCTCTACTGTCCGTGTCCTGTGGACTAACCTCTACTAACCCAGTGCTCTTGTCTGTCTCTCCCCTAACCACCCCGTCCCGCCTGTCCTTGTCCCTGCCAACCCCCGTCCCCAGGCGGGCCAGGCTGTGCTGGCCTTCCAGCGGTACCAGATTGGCGCCGACTCGGCCCTCTTCTCCCAGGACTACATGGACCCCAGCCAGGACTCCAGCATGCCTTACGCCCCCTACGTGGAGCCCAGCGCCGGGCCAGAGCCCACCAGCATGGGCGGCACCTACCAGCAGCCGGCCAGCGCCTTCGAGCCCGAGCCCCAGGGCTACCAGTCACAGGGCTACTGAGCCACAGGGACCACCTGCCCCCCGCCTGCCCCTGAGCCACCCCAGCCGCCCCCTGCCCCCTCCCTCCACACCCAGCCCCCCTGCTCCCTCTCTGGCTGCCCTGCCCGGCACCTCCAGGTGGTTCCACTGAGGTCCAGGGCCACTCGGGTGGGCAGGGCAGTGAGGTGCTGGGGGTGTCCACACGTGTGTGCAGGTGTGCGGTGCCCTGGGGGTTGAGTTCGTTCCTTGTCTGTGAGTCTTCATTGAGCACCTACTGTATGTCAGGCCTGTGCTTGGCACGAGTGCTAAGACAGATGGTCCCTGGAGACGAGGAAGAGGGGATGTGGAGGAGGCCCTGCTCTTAACCAGAGGTAGGAATGGAGAGAATCTTCCACCTGGAGGATGCTGGGAAGGTTTGACTGCGGGGTGTGAGTACTGCAGGACACTGGGGGCTGTCATCTGCTAGGAGTGACACCCCCGCCCTGCTCGGAGTATTGGGCCGTCTCCATTTTATGCTTGAGGAGACAGGCCTGGCGAGGTCAGGGTCACTCAGGCAGCCAGTGATAGAGGTGGGGCCACCACAGGCTGCCCGACTACAGAGCACCTTTTGTCCCCCAGGGTCCCCACCATCTCCCATCCCTGAGCCCGGGGCTCCGCCGCTCAGTGCTACAGTCCCTCTGGGAGGCCTTGGGGACCTCAGCCCATGAGACACCCTGATTCTGCTGCAAGCCAGGGGCCTGCTCTGCCCCGACTGTTCCGCCCAGCGGGACAGCCCTGCCTCCAGGCCCCTCTCCCCACATCCCGCTGGCCTCTCCCCTGGCTGCCTTCCCGGGCGAGAGAGCCGAGCGGGCTGGCCTGGCTCCCATGTACCACTCCGAGCTGGGTGCATCCTCCCGGGAGCTCCAGCAGGCCTTCACGGCCTCCCGACGGATTGACCACTGTCCCTGACTCTAGGAGTGGCGCGCTAAGTCCCTGCCTGGGGCTGGGTGGACAAGGAGGCCTGGAGGGGGAGTGCTCGGCCCGAGATCACAGTGAGCGAGTGGCAGAGCTGGGCTTGCTACCTGAGCAACTTCGCCCCAGCCAGCCAGCAGGTGCCCCCTTCCCTGCCCCTGTGACCTCCTAGGAAACAGAACTGATCTGGGACACTGTGTCATCTTTCCTTCATCCAGGGTCAGCTGGGGGCCGAGGGGTGGGGACGGCCAAGCCAAGGCCTTCCAGAAGGCCTGCCAAGTGACTGGGCTCCCTGCGGGAAGACAGGGCTCTAGACCCAGCTCGGCCTACGCCTGAAAGCTGCTGCTGTGGGACAGACTGTCCCCAAGATGGGTGGTGAGAGCCCCTCGGGCATGGAAGTCCGGGGGAGGCCGCAGGCCAGGGGAGAGGGTGGCAGGTGTCCCCCGAGGCATGGGGAGGTTGAGGAGGGACTCTGGATAATGCAGGCTCTCCACTGAGCCTTATGGGGTGGGCAGGCCTTGAAGCGGGGAGACTGTGGGGACGAGGTCCAGCCGCCAGTGCCTCGGGGAATGGGGCAGCGGGATTGTGGGTTGGTACTGTGCTGGGTAGTTCCCACCACCAGCCCCCACGAGAACCCTACGAAGCAGGTCATAGCCATTCACTTTCCTTTTGACTCAGCAGTGATGGGGCATTCGTGGCAGGAACACAAAGGGTGGGGTGTCTGCCCTCGAGGAGCTGACTGTCCTCAGAGATGAGCGTTAAACCGACCGCTGGACCCTGGGTCCCTTACGGGGGCCAGGTGCTGTGTGAGTACAGCTGTATGGACTGCGGGTCCCCACGGAGGGGCCCGGAGGACGGGCAGGTGTTAGCATGCCAGTGAGGGAAGGAGTGGGAATTTCCGTGGCAGAGAAGCAGCATCATTGCCCCCACTTAGCAGAAGGAGAAACTGAGGCTCAGCACGTGAGTGAGTTGGCAGTGGAGCATGGATCAGGTCTGATCAAGTCCTCCCAAGGGGCAGCGGTGACGGGAGAGGACCCCAGACAGCCGGGTGACAGCTGCTTGTTGGGGACTTCAGCTTTCCACATCTGGGAAAGGGGCTCCCCCAGGGTGGCCCAGGTCAGGACAGGCTGGGACTCTGGTATCCTCCAAGTTGAGCAGTGGAGCCTGCACTAGACCAGAGGTTTGCAAAGCAGGTCAGGGTGCAGGTGGATGTGGTCTGTTTCTGGCAGAGAAAGTTTGGTGTCCACACAGGATGCTATGAGAAGTCCTCCCCCTCGTCCCCTCCCTGCCAAAACCCTCCCTTGCTGGGGAGACCCCAGGGTGCTGCCTGTCTGTTCCCTGGGGCACTGACCAGCTGCTGGTGATGCTGGGTGAGAGAGCAAGGTACTGGGTATTTATTACAGAGTCTCCTGCCCCCCCCAGATTGGGAAGGTTTACCAGACCCCCTGCCAAGAGTGGGGGTGCTGAATCATTTCACTCAGCATTCCCCACTAGTCCTGGGGTGCTGCCCAGGCAGGAGCCCACCGTGGTCAGGCTGTGCCCTGGTGGGTGAGAAAGAGAGGGCCAGAGATGTGGAGCGCAGGACTTAACTGAGACCCAGCGCTCCTGACTCTCCTTCTCACTGGTTGGTGGGGAAGTCTTGCTGCTTCTGTTGGCTGAGGACAATCCCCTGGAGGCCTCAAGCCTGGAGCCAGTGCTCACAGGTCAGTGACACCCTCTTTCCCTCCCTGCTGCCCCTCCTCTGCCTCCTCCCTGCTTCCAAGCCTTTCCTTGGAGAAGGGCACCCCTGCAGTCTGATCTCGCTGAGTTTGGACCCCCTCCTCCCATCGAGTACAAGAGAGGGCAAGGAAAACTGGGTTCCACACAAGTTTAGAGCTTCGAGGACCCTTATGGGGTGAAGTCCGGGCCAGGAAGACAGTGACTTGTCCACGGTTGAGGTTCCGGATCCAGGTCTCCAGCCTCTGATTGTGCAGTCACAGGTCATCTGCCCGGGTGTGGCTCCTGCCACTCCTTGGGGGGTAACTGTTGGGGCTAGCTCAGACGGTCCCAGCATCTTCTCCCCACTCCAACCTTCCCAGGTGATTCTTGATCTTCAAAGACTGTTGGGGGTCCCAGGCTTCCCCCATGTAACCAAGACCCTCTCCCCCCATACTACCCCTTGGGAGCCCCCAATCTTGGCCCAAGACCCCTTTGATTCTCTATGGAGCACAAAGGGGGAGCACCCCTCCTAACAAGAGTTTGTGGGAGGATGAACGTGTCCACCCATCTCTTGGCGCTGCCTCTCAGTGTGACACTCCCCGTCCCCAGGTGCCCACAGCCCTTGTCTGGGTGCCCCCGCCTTGCCCGCAATGTAACTGCCTGTGTATAGTATAAATATATATATTTTCTATATATAAGATGTATAATATAAGGCTCCACAAATATATCTGTGTGTGTGTGCGTGTGCGCAGTGAATGGCGGTCCCCATCCTGGGCCCCCACTCTGGACTCCCCCACCACCTGGTTAAGTCTCTCAAGAGTGAATCCAGTGGCCCTGTGGCACCCTCCTCTATGACATCTGTCCATTTGTGGTGAACCAAGTGAAGGTGGTGACTTCTGGTGACATAGTAATAAAGTGAAGACTCAAAACCCACCAGCGGATGCAGAGCGTGATGGTGTTTTTTTTGTCCTTCGTGAGTGTGGCTTGGCATTTCCCTATCGCCTCTGTCTCCCCTGACCTGGAACATGCTTTATTGTTCATTATTGTTTAGTTAAAATGTAAAATCATTACAGTTGAAGCCAGTACCCCCCAACCTGACTTGTGTACACGCGCACACACCCCATCGCCACTCCATAGCCTGGTCCCTTCTAGAGGCAGCCAAGATTAGGAGCGCGACCTCATTCCTTCCAGACCGTTCCCATGCGCTTATGTACACCCACGTTTGCAGGACACTGTTTTTAAAGTTAGCTGCCCTGAGCTGTTTTAATACTTAAACAGATCCTGTAAAGTGCCAGACTCTGTACTGGCCTTAGGAGTTCAACAGTGAACCAGGTAGACAGTCCCTGACCTCACAGAGGTGGCCTTCCAGCAGGGGAGATAGTTGTTAAACCAACATGCAAGCAAAAATCTCAACTGCGTGAGTGCTGAGCCCCTCTGAGCAGACGACCCTTAACCTGAAGCAGACCCCTGGGACATGGTGGGACTGGGCTCCAACCCTTTGGGTTTGGCTAGACCCTGGGCCTCACTGTAACAGCCTTTCCCTTCAGTCTTCAAGAAGATTTATAAACGATGAGATGGTTGGATAGCGTTACTGACTCAATGACCATGAGTTTGAGCAAACTCTGGGAGACAGTGAAGGACAGGGAAGCCTGGTGGGCTACAGTCCATGGGGTCACAGAGAGCTGGACACGACCGAGCAGCTGAACGGCGGCAGTAGTCACATCGTTCTCCATTTGCACTTTCTGTCCTTGAATCTTGATTCGGGTGTCCCCTCCACCCTGCAGTGACCAAAGCACTTAGCACATATGTTACCTGTCAAAAGACTTCAAAAATTGACAGCGAAGGACTCAGATCTGCCATCTGGGGTGGGGGTGGGGGAGTGATTCAAAAGACTATGCCCTGGGTCAAGAAGATGGGTCCCTAAAAGGGCTGAACGGGACATCCCAATGGAGACTGCCAGCCTTCCAAGATGACCAGCCCTCCACACTGATGTGGGTTTTCAAAAAGTCATCATATGATGGCCATTCACTGGACTGGAGGGAAGTCTGCAAAAGCCTGAAAGGCTTAGTCAGGACAATTGGGGAAAATGTGAAAATGCTTTAAAAAAATATTAGTAGTTTTGAGAATCAGGGCCACTATATAATTTTCAAAGCCCAGTTCAAAATTAAATGCACAGCCTCTTTGAAAAGCAATAAAAGGGACGTCCCTGGTGGTCCAGTGGCTAAGACTATGCACTCCCAGTGCAGGAGGTCCGGGTTCAATCCCCAGTCAGGGAACTAGATCCCACATGCTGTAACTAAGACCCGGCACAGCCAAAAGAAAGCAATAAAAAGTAGTACAGTTAAAGGTACTAGAATATAAAGATTTTTCCTTTCAAAATATTTTATTATACGTAAGAGGTAATAGTGATACATGAATAACACTATAAACCTAAAATTGCAAAACAAATTTTCATTGTCATAAATTTATATAATACAATACACCTTGTTAATATGATATCTAATTATTAAACTTTTTTGACTCACTTTTTTGCAAATTCATTTACCAAAACACATACTTTTGCTAGTATCGTTTCAATTGAAATAATAGGAAGCTATGACAATCATTCCTGGCTAATTCACGATCACAATTTTTTTATAATTTTTAATTTTGAGAAGGACCTTTCTGCTGCTGCAACTGTTGCTGGAGTTGTTAAGAATATTTCATAGGCTGTCACATTAGGAGAAATTTCTAGTAAACTTTCAAAATATAAGTTGAAGCGCATCTACACATAATGATTCTCGTGGAACCATTTTCTGAAAAGATTTAACTCTTCATGCAAATCAATTTCATGTAAGTCTGACTTGTAATTTTGAATGTAAATTTATACAGTGACATTTTAATGTTTTCCCCAACATTTTCTGTAACTTATGGAAGTTGTATAAGAAACAGAGTGACTTCATGATTTGTATATAATTTTAATAACTTGTTTATACATTAGCTTGCTCTACCTTCAGTTACAAGGAAAAATTAATTTAAAAAATGCCTTCCTCACTAATAATGCAACTTCACTTGAAAATGGAATTCCTCTCTATAGAAGATGGTCTGTAAATTTAATTTCTGTTTCTAAGCCGGTGAATACTTGCAATGCTGCAGCAGCTTTCAAAATGAGAGGTTCAAGCTCTGAAGAATTCTAATGACTCCCTGACATGCTTTATAGCAACATCCACGTGTATGCTTTGGTTTTGTAATAATTTACTGACAGTTTACTGCAAGAGTCCTGGCAGTTCTTTCGCAGACTTGGGCTGCAGCGTTTATATTTCTGTAGATGCTACAGGATCCACTTCCATGTGGGGTCCCTTCTCATCACAGCCTCGATGGACCGCAGCCATCTTCTACTGCTGCCAGTCTGGGCACAGATCCTGGCCCCTTGCAGCCCCGCAGTGTCTCAGATTGCCCAGCCATGTGGGTGCACGCCCGGTGGCCAGGCCAACTGCTCCTCACCCAGACTGCCCACTGCCCGCCGTTCTTGTTGGCCAGAGCCTGCTTGCTGCCACCTGCTGTATCTTCCCTGCTCACACACATGCTTTGTCGTCCCGTTGGATTTCTCTTACAAAACAAGCTCAAGGAGAAACTTGTTAAGAATTTCAAGATGCCACATGCAGACAGTAAACCGAAAACTGGATCCCTGCTGAGAGCAGGCCCCTGTGTGACTGCACTGGTCACATGCCCGTGAGCTCAGTGCCCTCTACTTCCCCTTTACCCGATTCTGAATCTGTTTATTTCTGGCTGTGCTGGGTCTTTGGTGCTGCACACAGGCTTCCTCTGATCGTGGCAGGCGAGGGCTAGCCTTTGTTGCGGTGTGGAGGCTCCCAACTGTGGTGGCTTCTCTTGTCGTGGAGTGTAGGCTCTAGGGCTCAGTAGCTGTGGTGCCAGGCTTAGTGGCTCCACGACATGTGGAATCTTCCCAGATCAGGGATCGAACCTGTGTCCCTTGAGTTGGCAGGTGGATTCTTATCCACTGCACCACCAGGGAAGTCCAATTCTGAATCTTTTTTTTTCCTCCATTTAGTCTCCTTGTCGGGTAGACAGCTACACTTGACTGGGCCTGTAATATTGTGCTATAATAAGAAACATATACTTAGTCTTCATCTAATCCGAGTTCCTGACCAGCACAGAGCTCCTAAAATCCTTGGAATTTCTGAATGATCTGGCTAAGAGAATTGTCTTTTATGTTCGTAATAAGCCCCTTTTAACCACACCTGAGCAGATGTTCATGAGGTGACTTGGAAAGCCCCTAAGGATGGGGGATTGTTTCCAGGGGTATCAACCCTGTGACTAAAGGGTTGGAACTTTGAGCCCTACCCGCTGACTTCTGGAGAGAGGGGAGGGGCTACAGATTGAGTTCAATCACCCATGACCAATGAGTCAATCAATTATGCCTAAGTATTGACACTCCATAAAAATCTTAACCTAAAGGGCTTCTGAGAGCTTCTAGGTCAGTGCTGGGTAGATGGCAGACCCAGAGATAGTGTGGAAGTCCTGCAACCCCTTCCACATGCCTTGCCTTTTGTGTCTCTTCCATCTGGCTGTTCCTGAAAGGCATCCTTTTATGATAAATAGGCAGTAATAAGTAAAGCACTATCTGGAGTTCTGTGAGCCATTCTAGCAAAGTATTGAACCCGAGGAGGAGACCATGGGAACCACTGATTTATATCCAGTAGCTCAGGAGTATTTTCTGAAGTTAGGGTAGTCCCTGAAACTGATCTAACTTGAGGGATGGGACCCTAACTCCAGGTGCATAGTGTTATAACCAAATAGGGGACTTCCCTGTTGGCTCAGGAGACACGAGTTCGATCCCTGGTCCAGGAAGATCCCACATACCTTGGAGTAGCTAAGCCTGTGCTCTAGAGCCTGGGAAGCACAACTGTTGAGCCCATGTGCCACAACTACCAAAGCCCAAGCCCCCTAGAGCCCGTACTCAGCAACAAGAGAAGCCACCACAATGAGAAGCCTGTGCCCTGCAACGAAGAATAGCTCCCACTCGCTGCAACTGGAGAAAACGCCTTCGCAGCAACAATGACCTAGCAGAGCCAGAAATAAATAAATAAATAAAATTATTTAAAAACAAAAAACCAAATAAGGTTTGGTTAGGACACTCAGCTGGTGTCAGAGAATTGGTTGGTGTGGGAAACCCACATAGCTTTGTTGTCAGAACTGGGAGTAGAAGTATAGAAGAAAATTGTGTTTCCCTTTAGGGCCAGCTCTATGGTAGGCACTTCGTAGTGTCTGTTTCACTTCTTTTACACCTGTGGATAGAGGCACTAAGCTTATTCCATTCTGCCGAGGAGGAGCTGGGCTCCGCTAGGGTCATGCTGAGGCAGAGCCTGAAGTACTATAGGGCCCCACCTGCAAAACCCATGCTCTTAGGCATTCTGCTGCCTTTTGTTGAAATATTTGTATATATTTCCAGTAATTCACAGATCCTTAAAGGCTTTTGTGCAGCAATTCCCCCGGCTCTGAATGTTTCTGAATCAGCAAAGGCTTTGGCTTCGGTAAGCCATCCACCCTCCTCTGGGTTCACCCATTTCTGCTGTCTTCCCAAGCCTGTCCCAATTACATGTCCTAGAAAATGCTACTTCAAATGCTGGAAAAACTTCAACAAAACCAAAAGCCTTTTCCTCAAGCTTTTTCCAAATCCACAGGCTTTTTAAAAGTCATATCAGTTGGGCCACTGGCATCAGCTGAGCCCTAGCTGTCAACATGGCAGGCGCCCTGTCCATCCTTGGCCTTCTCCATCCGCACTCGCTTCCTGGATGAACCCACCTGGTCTTATGGCTTTAAACATCACCTGTAGGAATTCCCTGGTGGTCCAATGGTTAAGACTCTGTGCTCCCAATGCAGGGGGCCTGGGTTCAATCCTTGGTCAGGGAACTAGATCCCACACACTACAAGGAAAATCTTGCATACTGCAGTCAAGACCTGTCTCCAGCCTCCTGCCATGACTTCAACCATTGCCCAACACCCCCCCAACCCACCCCTTGTTCGTGCTGTCCCCTTGGTCCAGAACACCCTTTTTCCCTTCTCTGCCTAATTCCTCTGTGCTCCTAGACTCAGCTCCAAGGTCACCTCCCCCGTGAAGTCTTCCCTGATCACCTGCTCCCACCTCCCCAGCACTCTGTAATTACCATCATCTTCCCGGGGCTCACCCATCCAGTCCTCACAGCAAAGTCACCTTGGCTGAGGTGACTAACAGGCCAGAAAAGCAGTTTGGTGGCCCAAATGGCAAAGGCCTTAGCACCTTCTGTGAATCTGGAACTGTTCCCAGAATCCCAAGGTCAAACGGTAGATGCATATGGCATGAGGAGGGGGCAAGTGGGACTGGAAAAGAGAAGGAGAAGGGACAAGAACCAACACGTTTGGAGCAGATTCTATGTTCTCGTGCTAAAGGCCCTGGAGATGCTACTTCATTGTTAAATCCCTGGGAGGTAAGGATTTTAAAAACGAACTGGCGTATAAGAGTTACAGAACTAATAAAAGTAGCATTTCAAAGCAGTTCAAGCAACTATTCAATAAAAGACTTTAATATGAAATCGGCTATGTATATGGAAACAGTCAAGTTGGATCCCTTACATGGCATTAAAACTCCAAATGGAATACTTAGTTGCTCAGTTGTGCCTTACTCTTTGCGACCCATGGACTGTAGCCCACCAGGCTCCCCCATCCATGGAATGCTCCAGGCAAGAATACTGGAGTGGGTAGCCGTTCCCTTCTCCAGGGGATTTTCCTGACCCAGGGATCCAACTGGGGTCTCCCACACTGCAGGCAGGTGCTTTACCACACAATCATTTAAGTGACGGTTTATGTGAATTTGGGGTAGGGGAGGTCTTTGTCAGCCTAACACAGAAGGCAGTGACCAGAAAGGAAAATACTGAGAGACCCGACTATGTAAAAATGTAAATGCTTCTTATGTCAACAAATAAAGTGAAAACGAAAAACTGGGGAAAATATTTCCTACATGCTACCAGATAGAAAGGGCTTCCCTGGTGGCTCAGCAGTCGAGTCCTCCTGCAATTCAGGAGATGCAGGTTTGATCCCTGGGTCAGGCAGATCCCCTGGAGGAGGGCACGGCAACCCGTTCCACTATTCTTGCCTGGAGAATTCCGTGGACAGAGGAGCCTGGTGGGCTACAGTCCATAGGGTCGCAGAGAGTCAGACACGACTGAAGCGAGTGAGCACAGCACAGCACCAGACAGAAGTGCAGGTTCATAATCTAAACAGACGATTCACACAGTGAGAAGTAAAGATGGGCCAAAGTTCAATTTTTCCAGTAATCACAGAAATATGAGTTAAGTCAAATTGAGGTACTGTTTAACATGTACCAAATTATCTGGGACTTTCCTGGTGGTCCAGTGGCTAAGATTTCATGCTCCCAAATGCAAGGGGCCCAGGTTTGATCCCTGGTCAGGGAAATAGATCCCACATGCAACTAAGACCTGGCATAGCCAAAGAAATTAAATAATAATGAAAGTGTCATGAGGTACCATGGGAGAGTGCACTGTATAAAACTGCTGATGATAGAAACTGTCATTGTATAGGTTATAAACAGCTTTTGCATTCTCGGGCAGGAGAGGGGATCTGTTACAGAGAAGACCCTTCCTTTGTTCCAAATTGTTTTGGAAAGACCCTTTCCTCCAGCCCTCTTAGGCAGCTGCGAAGTAACAGCCCCCTGATGCTCTTGGGGACGTTCCAAGCTAGCTGCTTTAGACTAAGGTATTAAATATTCTAATCCATTATATAAACTGGGTAGGTAGTTAAAGGACGCCCCCAGCCCCAACCCCAAACTTGATTTTGGACTGCTCTCTGCAGGAAGGTGCAAGAAAAGGAGCTGAAGCACGCTTTAGATGGGAGGCCAGGATTCTTCTGCCCTGCGGTGGTGGCTGGGGTGGTCTGCATGCTGGGCAGTAGGCTGCACGCTGGGGAATAGGGGTCCAGTCAAGGGCATTGAACCCCTATCCAGAGGCCGAGGTGGGCTAAAAAGAAAACAGTCATGTGACCCCCGTGGAGAATCCCAGACTGTGGACTTTGGCAGCAGCGACCTCCAGTTTAAATCTGCTTTTTGTTCTCCCCAAACCTGCAGTCAGATTTTTATTAGGTTGGTGGTAGCTGTGTTTTAGGGAATTCAGGGAGAGTGTTGAGCCTAGAGAAGCCGTCCTGGGAGCTGAAGCCTGGAGATGTCAGCAGACGGCAGGAGGTGACCCATTTCTGGGAAGAAGGGCAGTGGTCCAGAGGAAGGGAGGTGGCTCAGGTGATGAGTGGCAGCCAGGTCAGAGCAGGAAACAGGAAGCATGGCTTGCAAGTCACTGGGCAAAGTGAACATTCGAAAGCTTGGTCTCACGGGCTGTGTTAAAGAGCAGTGTTGCCCAAGGGCCCAAACCCCAGAATTCCAGGACCCTTGGCTTCGTGTCGGAGGCAGGAGAACAGGCCCTTTTCTATGCTGGGTGACTGGAAATGGCAACTGCAAACTGGGAGACAACTTTCCAGTTGCAGCAAAATCCTTAAAAATGTGCATACTCTGATCTTAGTTCCCCAATCAGGGGTTGAACCTGGGGCCATAGCTGTGGAAACACTGAGTCCTAACCTCCGGACTGCCAGGGAACTCCCAAGAGCTCATTTCTTTTTATCTTTGATAATATTCCATTGGTTGGATGTCCCACAGTTGTTTGTCTATTCGTCTACTGAAGGGCATCTTGGTTGCTTCAGTTTTGGCGATCATGAATAAAGCTTCTGTAAACATCCACGTGCAGGTTTTGTGTGAGTGTAATTTTCAGCTCATTTGTATAAACACTAAGGTGCGTCATTGCTGGACCATACAGTACAACTATGTTTAACTCTGCAAGAAACCACCAAACTGTCTTCCAAAGTGTCTGTGCCGTTCTGCACTCCCACGAGCAATAGAGCAAAATCCCTATGGCTCTACATCCTTGTGAACATTTGGAGGTGTCCACGTTTTGAATTTCAGACATAATAATAGATGTGTAGTGGTATTTCATTGTTGTTTAATTTGCAGTTCCCCAAAGATGTGTGGGGGACTTCCCCATTGACTCAGTGGTAAAGAGTCCACCTACCAAGCAAGGCGATGTGGGTTTAATCCCCAATCTGGGAAAATCCCCTGGAGAAGAAAATGGCAACCCATCCCAGTATTCTTGCCTGGGAAATTCCATGGACAGAACGGACAGAGGAGCCTGGCAGGCTACAGTCCATGGGGTCTCAAAAGAGCTGGGTGTGACTTAAGTGACTAAACAACAACAGTGAAGACACATGGAGCATCTTTTCATACACTTATCGCCACTTCTGTTCCAGGTTTGGGGGATTCCCAGGTGGTGCTGGTGGTGAAGAGCCTGCCTGCCAGTGCAGGAGATGTAGAAGACACAGGTTCGATCCTTGGGTCGGGAAGATCCCCTGGAGGAGGAAGTGGCAACCCACTCCAGGATTCTTGCCTGGAGAATCCCATGGATAGAGAAGCTTGGCATGCTACAGTCCAGGGGGTGGCAAGAAGTGGGACAAGCACTGAGGTGATGGGTTCTGTTGGAGGGCTACTCCTCCCCCACTGTATCAGTTAGCCTTTGCTGTGTTAACGCACTATTCTAAAACAAAGTCACACATCTGTAGGTGTTGTGGGTCTCAGCTGATTGTGGCTGGGTGAGGCTGGGTGCTTCAAGCCGCACGGCTGGGCCTGTTCTGTCTCTCACTGTGGGTTTCCGGGTCTGCTGGGGCGGCTCTGCTCCATGGTCTCATACCTTCTTTGGACCACTGTACCCAACTTAAATATATATTTTGATAAATGCATTTCAATATAATGGATCTCCTTTATAAACTTTGGTATATTATTTTGTGCATTTTAAAATACTATTGGGGGAGTGATGGTGGTGAAGGCTCCTCCTAGTGGTCAGAGGCTCTGAGAAAGTTAAGAAATCTTAGTCTACAGGAATTTGCAATGCAACCTTGAGTTGAATCCTGAACAGGAAACAACCAAGACATCACACAAAGAAAACTGGTTAAGTAATCTTGGTTTTACTTTTACAGTGGAATACCATTACCATAAGGGAAGTAAGAACTTTCTTGGGCCAAAGAACTAAATAGACATTTCTCCAAAGAAGACATACGGATGGCTAACAAACACATGAAAAGATGCTCAACATCACTCATTATTAGAGAAATGCAAATCAAAACCACAATGAGGTACCACTTCACACCAGTCAGAATGTCTGCGATCCAAAAATCTGCAAGCAATAAATGCTGGAGAGGGTGTGGAGAAAAGGGAACCCTCCTACACTGTTGGTGGGAATGCAAACTAGTACAGCCACTATGGAGAACAGTGTGGAGATTCCTTAAAAAATTGCAAATAGAACTACCTTATGACCCAGCAATCCCACTGCTGGGCATACACCCCGAGGAAACCAGAATTGAAAGAGACACATGTACCCCAATGTTCATCGCAGCACTGTTTATAATAGCCAGGACATGGAAACAACCTAGATGTCCATCAGCAGATGAATGGATAAGAAAGCTGTGGTACATATACACAATGGAGTATTACTCAGCCGTAAAAAAGAATTTATTTGAATCAGTTCTGATGAGATGGATGAAACTGGAGCCGATTATACAGAGTGAAGTAAGCCAGAAAGAAAAACACCAATACAGTATACTAACACATATATATGGAATTTAGGAAGATAGCAATGACGACCCTGTATGCAAGACAGGAAAAAAGACACAGATGTGTATAACGGACTTTCGGACTCAGAGGGAGAGGGAGAGGGTGGGATGATTTGGGAGAATGGCATTCTAACATGTATACTATCATGTAAGAATTAAATCGCCAGTCTATGTCTGATGCAGGATACAGCATGCTTGGGGCTGGTGCATGGGGATGACCCAGAGAGATGTTATGGGGAGGGAGGTGGGAGGGGGGTTCATATTTGGGAACGCATGTAAGAATTAAAGATTTTAAAATTTAAAAAAAAATAAAAATTAAAAAAAATAAAGTATTTACTGTCTTAAAAAAAAAGAACTTTCTTGTAGAAGAATAACAAAATAAAACATTAAAATTACATTCAGTGGAAAAAAGTTTATAAAATAATACATACAGTGCTATCCAATTGCTTTCCTGTACCCCTGATAACCACCGATCCACTTCTGATGACTAGAGCTTTGCCTAAGAATTACTCATTAAAGAAAATAAACAATTGATAAGATGCTCAGAGGGCTTCCTTAGTGGTTCAGATGGTAAAGAGTCTGCCTGCAATGCAGGAGACGCAGGTTTGATCTGTTGGTCAGGAAGATACCCTGGAGAAGGGAATGGCAACCTACTCCAGTATTCTTGCCTGGAGAATTCCATGGACAGAGGAGCCTGGCGGGCTACAGTCCGTGGGGTTGCAGAGAGACGTGGACTCAGTGACTAACAAACAGTTTCACTTTCAAGATGCTTAGAGAAGTTAGCTGAGTTGCCTAAGGCTGGGCACCTCCTCTGGGAAACCTTTTGGATTTCCACCTCTCCATCCTCTTTATTCCTCCCCACTTCCACCCCATCCAGCATATCACATCTGTGACGAGGTTCTGGGGCTTAGGACTTCAAATATGAATTTGGGAGGACATGATTCAACCCTTAACAACACTGTCACAGAGTAGGGGGTCACAAAGATAGCCCCTGAAGCAAAGGAGTGCCACTGCTTCCTAGCTGTGTGACCTTGGGCAAATGACCTAACTTCTCTGGGCCTCAGTTTTCATGACTGTAAAATGGGGATTGTGTGTATTGCTGACAGCTGTCTCCAGCTGCTGCCTTTCCAGATCCACCCTCATGTTGCTGCTGAGGTTGCAGGAACATGCTGCTTCCAGCCAGTGACTGAGCAGAGGGGAGCTAACGTGGGCTAGTCCCCACGAGACACATGGTGCCTTTAGCCAGGACTTACCAGGTGGCCTGGCTGACACTGTCCTCCGACTGCACTACCAGCCATCTGAGATCCTTCCTACCCCACCCCCCGTACTGGCCATCCCCCAGGCGTCAGACTTTCAGACCTGCATCATAGTCTGATGGCATATCCTACCCAAAGGTAATAGTAACACGTTCCACAGGGGTAGTTATGACAACCCTGCACAAGAAGTCATATGTGTAAAGAATTGAGAAAAGTGCTTGGCACTTGTTTGGTGCTCAATAAAAGTTTATTCATTCACAAAGCATTTATTTGGTATCTGCTGTGTGCAAAACACTGGGGTTGCAGAGATGAGTAAAACCTAGTCCTTTCTTTCTCTCTTATTTTTTAAAAAAATTTATTTAGTTAGTTATTTGGCTATACCAGGTCTTAGTTGAAGCATGTGGGATCTTTAGTTGCAGGATATGGGATCTAGTTCCCTGACCAGGGATCAAACCCAGGTCCCCTCCATTGGGAGCTCAGAGTCTTAGCCACTGAAGCACCAGGGAAGTCCCTCGTCCCTGGTATTGAAGAGGTATACCCAAGTGAGGTGAACCCAAGTGAGGATAGAAGTAGTGCGTGGAGAAATTGAGAGCAGGGTATGGGGAAGGGGTGAGCATTCTGGAAATGGTCTTAAAGGAGTAATTTAGGAGAAATAAAAAGCTACAAAGGTGAGGATGCTCAGGGCACTCTCCACCACTCACAATCCACCCTGCACCCAGGAGTCCCAGTGATCAGAAAGATCATCCTCAAATCCAGATCTGATCACATCTTTCCCCAGCTGCCAGGCACCTGGGGGCCCCCAGACTCCCACGGTCACGAAGCACCACTGGTCCAGCCCTGCCTCTGCTGCAGCTTTGGTTCAATCTCACCAACACCAAGGGCTTCCCAGGTGGCGCTAGTGGTAAAGAACCTGCCTGCCAACGCGGGAGACATAAGAGACAAGGGTTCGATCCCTGAGTTGGGAAGATCCCGTGAAGGAAGTCATGGCAATCCCTCCAGTATTCTTGCTTGGAGAATCCCATGTACAGAGGAGCCTGGCGGCGGTCCATGGGGTCGCAAAGAGTCTGACACTACTGAAGCGACTTAGCACACCAACACTGAAGCCAGACAGACCATCGCTGTAGGCTTCAGCCACCGCCTTTCTTCCTCTACCAGGTCTACGCTCTTGCAGGTACCTCTGCCTGGAACATCTTTCCCTTCCCTGTCATTTGACCACCTCCTATGTATCCTTCATGGGCTTCCCTGATAGCTCAGTTGGTAAAGAATCCGCCTGCAATGCAGGAGACCCTGGTTCAATTCCTGGGTCAGGAAGATCCCCTGGAGAAGAGACAGGCTACCCACTGTAGTATTCTCGGTGGCTCGGTGTAGTATTCCCTTGTGGCTCAGGTGGTAAAGAATCCACCTGCAATGCAGGAGACCTGGGTTTGATCCCTGGGTTGGGAAGAGTCCCTGGAAAAGGGAAATGCTCTCCACTCCAGTATTCTGGCCTGGAGAATTCCATGGACTCTGTAGTCCATGGGGTCGCAAAGAGTCAGATACAACTGAGCGACCTGCACTTCACTGTGTATCCTTCAGGCCTCAGCTAAGATGGCCCTTCCTCTGGGCAGCCCTCCCTGATTTCCTAAGTCAGAGAGGTGGCTCTCTTCTGGGTCCCCTAGCCCCATGTCTGCCCTGTCACACTGCTCTGCCAGGGCCTGGCTCTTTGTTTTCCTTGCAGGACTGTGAACTCCCGGAGGGCAGGGACTGTGTTTACATTTCTATTTTTAGTTTTTCATTATGAAAAATTTCAGACATCTACCAAAAAAAAAGAGAGAACAGCACCATGAAACCCCATACACCCATCACCCCCAAGAGCACACTGATTTTGTCCCATTGGTTCACTCTCTCCCCACTTTTCACTTTTTTCCTCCTTTACTAAAGTATTGTAAAGCAAATCACCCCCACCCCCCATGTATTTCACTATGCTTCTCTAAGAAATTGAGTGAATAGCTTTTAATCACATGAATGGCTGCTGCAGAGCTGTTTATAACAGCTCCCAACTGGAAACATGCTTATTAGCTAACATTTGAAAATGAAGAGGTGACCAGTCAAAGGACTCTGATGCATCTCTTCAGAGGATCAATATGAAGACCACAACAGCCTCCTGGCAAGATGCTCGTGACCAAGAAAAGCCCAGAAAAACAAAGAGCTCAGTCCAAGCTGGTCTCCGCACTCTTCTTTTGGCAAGCAGGCCAACATAGCTGCCTGGGTTCCCAGTCAGAACAGAGAAAGCAAAAAGGAAGGTGAGGATGAGGGTGGTGAGATGCGGGCGAAAATGCTCTTCTCCCTTCCAAATGTTCTTCTTTGTTCTTAACATCGTCTTTCCAGGCTGTTACCTGCAAACCAGACTTGCTGCGGGCTGTGTGTGAGGCTGAACAAAGGACTGGTGGCATCTGCTGGCTCCGTGGGGAGCTGGCTGGAGCCACTGAAAGCCTTGCTGCAGACCTCATGACAAACAGTGGATCCAAACTCTGGGCGAAGCCCGGAGACAGCCCGTCTCAGTTTCCAGAAGGTGGTCGACAAGCCATACGGCTGTTTGTTCTTCTGCTGCCAGGGTTTTAGAAAGGCCGAGGTGTGGTGGCAGGGAGTCATCTGATGTTCCAGGCCATGTGTGTGCTTCAAATGCATCAGGGTCCTCATCCCAGCCAGGTGGCCCGCCCACCTGGGCGCCTGGAGCTTGCTCCGCCTGTTTGAATGGTTACCGGGGTGAGTGGCTTTGAGATCTCTGTTCCTCTGGCACTTGCATTGATGACAAACCCTGACCCAGATGGTTGTCCTGAGGAAAACAGGATCCACTTTTCAGCTTGGTTCCCAGGCACACTGACCCCAGAGGAGAAGGGGGCCTGTCCCCAGCAGACTTCCTTGGATCCACCCTTACTCCTTGGGAGCTCAGTTCAATTCAGTTCAGTCACTCAGTCATGTCCAACTCTTTGCGACCCCATGGACTGCAGCACGCCAGGCTTCCCTGTCCAACACCAACTCCCAGAGCCTGCTCAAACTCATGTCCATTGAGTCGGTGATGCCATCCAAACATCTAATCCTCTGTCATCCCCTTCTCCTCCCCCCTTCAATCTTTCCCAGCATTAGGGTCTTTTCCAAGGAGTCAGTTCTTCACATCAGGTGGCCAAAGTATTGGAGTTTCAGCTTCAGCATCAGTCCTTCCAATGAATATTCAGGACTGATCTCCTTTAGGATGGACTGGTTGGATCTCCTTGCAGTCCAAGGGACTCTCAAGAGTCCTCTCCAACACCACAGTTCAAAAGCATCCATTCTTCGGTGCTCAGCTTTCTTTATAGTCCAGCTCTCACATCCATACATGACTACTGGAAAAACCATGGCTCAGCTTCCTGTAAACAGGAGGCGTGATGACTTCATACTTGTTCTCCCAAGTGCCATGCTGAGCCCAGTGTCTTCCTGCTCCCTAGAAAATCCAACTTGAGGAATTCTGGAAAGAGGACCCAGCAGAGTGCATTGGGGGCAGGGATGGAGAGAGGCTTGGGGGTACATGTCTGGAAGCCCTAAGTTTCAGTTCCAGCTCCCCATAAGTCACTTGGGAACCTTAGGACTATCTCTTCCACTTGCCGCATCTACCAATGTGTCCATTCATCTCCATCTCACTCTAATCAGTGTGATGCCACACATGGTCATTAAGCAGCTTCCTGGGGGCCTGCAAGGAGACCCAGAGCTGACCTGCCATAGTTCCTGTCCTTGGAAAGATCACTTCAAACAATAACTATGGTTTTAAATGATCAAAAAACGACGGAGGGCGTGATTTGTAGTGAGGGAACAGATGGGGTTCAGGGTAGGCTACCCCCAAATATGCCACTTTGGCAAATTGATTATTTTGAATTAAAGTTTCTTGGGGAACAGCCAATGGGAGAACACGTGTCCCCTTGAAAGAAGGAAATAAATCTCCCATGTGAAGCTATTCTCTGTGTACCAGGATGAGAGGAGAAATCCTTATCTCCAGAAACGTGAAATGCAAGGTCTCAAGGCCAAGAAGCCTGCCTAAACAAACTCTGTTACTCTTTCATTAACTTGCTACCCCAAGCAAAAAGCCTTTTGTTTTGTCCAAACTTCACAAATAATTGTTTCTTTGTCTGCAAGATACAAAAGCTGCCTGCTTCAGTCACTTCTTTGAGCTTCATATGTTTGGGGCTCCTGAATGGATGAAATTAAATTTGATTTTCTCCTGTTGATCTGTCTTTTGCCAATTTAATTCTATTAGACCATCCAAAAAGAACCTAGAAGGGCAAAGGGAAATTCTTCCTATCCTAGAGGATCAAGAAAAATGCCAAGGTCTTTCATTTGCTAAGGGGCTTTGAAGATGGAGCATAAGTTCACTGGGCAGGCATGCGTGGGAACAACAGGGACAAAGATGGCGGCAGGAAACACATGTGTTTGAGAAACTTGAAGCAGTTGAGCTGAGGCTGAGCTGGGAAGGGCCTTGGAGGGTCTCCCTCCCTCACAGGGTTTTCAGGAAAGGTCTTGGCATCTTCTACTGACGTGTTTTTACCCACAACAGCAGGACACTTCTGAGGGCAAGCTTGTGGATTCCCCCAGCAAACAATTCTCCAGTCCTCTGCAGATACCAATGGGGCGCCCTGTAATTTAATTCATTCTAACACTAACCACTTGGAGTTAGTGCAGACCCCACTGGTTAAGAGGGTTTCCCAGGTGGTGCTAGAGGTAAAGAACCTGCCTGCCAATGCAAGAGATAGAAGAGACAAGGGTTCAATCCCTGGGTTGGGAAGATCCCCTGGAGAAGGGAATGGCTACCCATTCCAGTATTCTTGCCTGGAGAATCCCATGGACAGAGGAGCCTGGTGGGCTACAGTCTACAGGGTCGCAGAGAGTCACACAGCTGAAGCGACTTAGCACACACGCATGCCACAGGTTAAGGGTCAAGTGCCATAAGACTGCCCTCCTTTTCAGTTGCAAACAGAGGGTCCTCAGCTTTCCCACATTTCTGTCCAATTTGGCTACAAATCAGATCCCTTGACCCCCTTCTCCCATTCCATAATTTGCTGTAACAGCTTACATAACTCAGGGCAACACCTTACTATTGCTGGTTTATTACAAAGGACACAAACAGCTACACAAAGAGGTACATAGGTAAGCTCTGTTAGGGTGCACAGAGAGCAGAGCTTCTGTCTCCACGGAGTTTGAGGTGTGCCACGCTCCCAGCAAGTGGATGTATTCAAAACTCAGAAGCTCTCCAAACCCCTTCACTGAGGGTTTTTATGGACATTCCATTATCCAGGCAAGAGTGATCGAATCATTGGCCACTGGTGATCAGCCCCTCTCCCCTTTCCAGCCCCTCTCCCCTCCCCTCAGGTGGAGGGTGGGGGCCCTAAAGCTCCAGCCCTCTAACCACACGGTTGGTCCCTCTGCAATCAGCCTCCATCCAGAAGTTATCTAAGAGCTTCCAGCCACGTCATTCATTATCTATAAACTCCAGTACAGTGAATAAGTGCTTGCTATAAATAACAAGATGCTCCTATCATCGCTGTCAGGAAATGTCAAAACTCTTATTATTTTTAATTTTTAAAAATTGCTTATTTTGTTTTAAAATATTTATTTATTTGGCTGCACAAGGTCTCAGTTGCAGCATGTGGGATCTTCGCTCATCACGGAAGCATGCTGGTTCTTTAGTTGCATCATGTGGGATCAGAAAATGACTGACGGCGTGATTTGTAGTGATTCCCTGACTGGTGATCGAACTTGGGCCCCTTGCATTGGGAGTGGGAGTCTTAGCTACTGGACCACCAGGAAGACCCCCAAACCCTTTGAGAAGCTCTGTGCTAGGACCTGGGAAGAAGACGAAGAATCAGAAGACTGGAGTTCAAATTCTGACATTTCTGTTGGCTGACTTGCTGAATTGGAGTTTTCTGCTTTATGAATTAGGATGATTACAATACCCATCTCACCAGGTTGGAGTGAGAAGTAAATAAATGTGTGATGAAAAAACATCCAACAAGTTCCTGGCATCCAGTAGCTGCTCAATGTATATTCTCTTTTTAAAACATTAAATTGTAATCTGAATGTAATTAACCTCAGCACCTGCCATAGGTCAGGTCTTCCTGTGGCATCTCATTTAATCCTTGCAGTCATTCAGCCAGGTAGATTATCACTCCCATTCTACAGAGGACACTGAGGCTCCGAGAGGGCAGGTGGCTTCTTTAAGGTCACACAGGTGACAGCATATGGGGCAAGAGTTAGAAAGAAGTGGGCTGGACTCCAAATCTTAATTCTTTCGACTTTTTCTCAATAGACAAACCACCAAGCCTCTCCTACCTTCATTGCAGAGACTGCGCATAGCCTCTTGGTATACATTTCCCAATCTTTTTCTGTAACACAACTTGTAGTAGGTCACTTTGTAGCTCCATTCAAAGCCTTCATTTCCTGACCTCCTTTTCACCAAGATGTGGTCATGGGGGCTAGGATACAGCCATTGAGATGTAAGGAGACGTGTCATGAGGCACCTCTGGGGTCTCCTTAAAAGAGAAGGGAGATTGTATGCCAGGCTCCTTTGTCCATGGGATTTTCCAGGCAAGGACACTGGAGTGGGTTGCTATTTCCTACTCCAGGAGATCTTCCCAGCCCAGGGATCGAACATCTCATGCATCTCCAGCATTGGCAGGTGGATTCTTTACCACTAGTGCCAGCTGGGAAGCCAGTGAGATTGCATGCGTGCGTGCATGCTAGGTTGCTTCAGCTGTATCTGACTCTGTGTGACCCTATGGACTGTAGCCCACCAGGCTCCTCTGTCCATGGGGATTCTCTAGTCAAGAATACTGGAGTAGATTGCCATGTCTTCCTCTAGGGAATCTTTCCTGACCCAGGGATCAAACCTGTGTCTCTTATGTCTCCTGCATTAGCAGGCAGGTTCTTTACCACTAGCGGCACTTGGAAAGCCAGTGAGACTGGTTACAAGTAAATGTTAATTTGAAAAAAAGGAAAAAAATGAGGAAGACAATGCCATCTTCCTACTTTTCTCTTTCCTTTCTGCTGGCTGAAGTCAGATGAAATGGCTGAACTCAAGGAGCCATCTCGGGCTGTGCGGAGCTAGCTGTGTTGGTAGGACAGCAAGATGGTGAATCACCATCCCAGTTGTAGACTGCCTCCCTCTTCCCCCTTCTGAATGTTAGCTCTTCTCTATTAAGCCTTTCTTTCAGCTTCCAAACAGGCTCAAGTTTCTCCCAAGCTAAAAGAAAAAACCCTCCCTCAAACCCATGTTCCCTTCCCTCCCTCTCCCGAATCCACCAACTGGGAGGAACCACCTATTCTCAAGGTCTTGGTGTCTCCATTTCCCGGCCACTCCTCAACTCACTGCATCTGGGTTTCTGTCCTACCACTCCATCAGAATTGCCTGGCTCAAGGGCCTGGGACGGCTAAATCTAATGGGCTTGCTTCGGTTATCTTCTACCTGGATCTCTCAGGAGCATGCCATGTTGTTGCCCATGCCCCCCCTCACCCTGGGTTCTGGGGCACCTCTGCTTTCCTTGCCTCTCCAGCTGCTCACTCTCTGTTGTCTTTGCTTGCAAACCCTCTGCTTTGAGCTCTAGTCCTCTGTCTAAGGAATGATCTGATTCCTTTTCTTACATGTCTCAAAAGCATCTCAAACTCAAGACGTCCAGGGAATCCTCTGGCAGTCCAGTGGTTAGGACACCAAGCTTTCATTGCGGAGGTCCCAGGTTCAATCTCCAGTCAGGGAACTAAGGTCCCACAAGCTGTGCTGCACAGCCAAAAACAAAGCAGAAAACAACAGAAATAGCATCAACACGTCCAAACTGAAAATTCTCCCTCTCCAGAAACCTAGCTGTTCTTGTCAGAAATCTGAATCTTTGACACATATCTTCCCATCATCATCCACAACCAATCCACGGTCAAGCTTTGCCAGTTTCATCTCCTAAATAAAGTCCATCCGATGGCCATCAGCTGACTCAGGCCACTCCAGGGGCTGTTGCCTTGATCTAGTAAACAGTCTCCTAATGTCTTTTCATCTCCACTCCAATCCTCTTCTAAACACCAGTTCTGCACACAGTAGTCAAAGGAATCTTTCTACCAACAGGGTCATGTCAATGACTTGCTCAGAAGTCAACAACTTGCCTTTGTCCTCCAGATGAATAGCCCAACTCCTGCCTGGGCCAGCAGGGTCAGAGTCCGCCCTCTTACCCGCTTCCCTTCACTCCCCCTCCCTCTCTGTTCCCGCCTCTGGCCTTCCGTGACACCCACCTTCCTGAACTCACCACTCCCTTTCCTCGGCTGTCCCCTCCTGTTCTTCCTTGTTGTCAGTTAACCTGCCACACTCTCATGCCTGCTACATCCATAAACTCTTTCCAGCAAGTAGCACCATTCAAATGACTTACATATGTTAATGTTGTCCTCCCCAATTAACATGTTAGTTGTTTGAGGGCCTGTCTTGCTTGCTGCTTCACCCCCAAAGGGTCAGGCACAGTTATCCAAAGAATATTTATTGAGTGAATGAATAATTCGCCAGCCCCCACCCCCACGCGAAGAGCCCACTCATTGGAAAAGACCCTGATGGTGCGAATGATGGAAGGCAAAAGGAGAAGGGGAGGGCAGAGGATGAGCTGGCTGGGCATTGAATCGGATGGGCATCACCGATTCAATGGACAGGAGTTTGAGCATACTCCTGGGAGGCAGGCGGGAAGCCTGGCGTGCTGCAGTTCATGGGGCGGCAGAGTCGGACACGACTAAGCGACTGAATAACAACCGCCCCCAAACTGCTCATAAAGTACCCCAAACTTTTAGGAGCCCCACCTGACACGGATTCTGGAGAATGCTCGCAAATAAAGGATGAGCAGCAACCGCAAAAGGAAGCGCGCTTTTTCCCGCTTTGGAGCAAGGACTCAAAAGCGCGCCTGCGCAGTTCGCTTCGCTACGGCCGCATCCTGCTCCGGCCGTGGGGTGGCGCTGCGCGCATGCTCCCTGATAGCGTGGTCCTCCTGACTGGCTCCGGGCCGCTCTAGCCGCCCTTTTCGACTGCTCCGCCGGGAGGCGGGCGCGTCCGCGGGGGTCCCTCCAAGATGGCGGCGCAGAGGAGGAGCCTGCTGCAGAGTGTGAGGACCCCACTCGCTCTTCGGGCTGGGGGTTGGGAGCCGCGGGGGAACTGTCGGGTGCAGGCGCGGCCCCCTCTGCGCCTTTGGGCTGCCTCCCAGTCCCTGGCCGGGTGTGGCCGTCACCCTTCCCGTTTCCCGGGCCGGCCCACCCCCCCCCCTCATTCGTGACCGGGGGGCGCGTGCAGCCCCGCAAGGCCTGCGCGTGCGCGCTGCTGCCCAGGCGGTCGGGGGCTCGGACTCGCGGTCCAGCGGCCGCGAGCGTCAAGGGCGCGTGGAGGGTGCGAGCGTCCTGAACCCTGCAGGGACACTGGCGCGCGGCCGCCGAGAGAGCCCGAGCGGCGAGCCCACCCCGGCCCCGGGCAGGTCGGTCGGTAATCCTCATAGCAACACCAGCCCGTTGTGTATGGCTTACTGTATTCCAGGCTTTGTGCCAGTCGCTTTACATTTGTTTGTAAGTTTAATTTTCATATCAGCCCCGTGAGGTAGATACTGTAATTCTTCCTGTTTTACAGATGAGGAAACTGAGGCATAGAGAGGTGGTCCTTTGCCCAAGGCCACACAGCTGGTAAGTGGCAGAGGCAGGATTCAAGTTAGGGATTCTGATTCGAGAAACTCTCTTAACCTCTAGGTTATACGGAAGGAACGGCTGGGTTCAGACCCTGGTTCTAATTCACTAGTCCACCATTGGCCTCAGTTTCCTTAGGTGTTAGGCTAGAGTAGGTAGTGTATGTGTGCGGGAGGTGGGGGCGTGTCTTGAGATTCCACTCCTCTCATTCTGGACCCTCGTGGGCTTGTCACTGGTGTCTTCCAGCCTCTGCATCCTTTTGACACACGTTCACGTCCGTGGTGCATGTTGGCACCATGGACCTATTCTGACTTGCCAGGGCAGGTTGGCAGTCACCTGCGTCCTCCTCAGACATGGCAGTCTGTTGTACTGGTCTGTGGACTTGACTGCCGCCTGTAGTGGAAAGTGAAGAGAGGGATTTATGATCTACAGTGAAGAGTGTCACCATTGCGTACCTCCACTGGGTGGGCATGTAACACATTGTAAGGCGTTTGAAGCCAGGTCCAGTGCTCAGCCTTCCCTGGTGGGGAATGCTCTCTTCCCCTCCACACCTTTCGCTGCCCCTTTATTTTACTGCTGCCTGGCAGTTTGGCCTCCCCCTTGAGTTGGTTAGGCAGGCCTAGCCTTCTGTTTTTTTAGGAGGGCAGGGCCCCTGTGCAAATGTCCCCAGTGTGGTAAACATTGAAGAAATAGCGGCTGGATGGTGGCAAGTGCTGGAGTGGGAACTGTAGGCTGACTTGGCTTGCCGAAGAGAGTGGTTACCAGCTTCCCTCGCTTCTCCGTGCGATGGAGCCCAAGTGACTCGGGTTAGACAGAGGCGAGCTTTGCTAGCTCCAGAATGTGTTCCTGGGTGGTGTGCATTCTTTTAAAAAGTTGGCTGGTTAGCTTGAAGCACGTAGCATTGTGATGAAAGGCGAAGGAATGGTGGGCGTGCCCACATTAGGCCCCTCCCACCCTAATAACGGTCAAGACATCTTTGCTCACAGGGTGTCCAAGCGTCCATGCACGGGTGCTAGGCTTGACCTGCCCTCCGCTGTCCCGAGTCTTGTTGAGAGGAGCTCAGACAGCATCATTCCGCAGGTGGCTGTAAGGGATGCTGATCTGTAGTTACTACACCTGGGGATACGAAGATAAACAGGGCGGATGTCCACCCGTACTGCATTTGCCGTGCTGCATGGAGAAGCTTGTATCACAAAGGCAGTGATGACGGCACTCTCCTGTCAGTGTGAAGAGGGCCTGCTGATGGCCTGATTTGACCAGGTCATTGGAGGCTTGTAGGAGGGGCTGGGGACCTGTTGACATGGGGTTGGGAGGGGGCGCTGATTAGCTGACAGATTAGCTGAGTGCTTCATGGGATGTCGTCCTGAGGAGTTTCACCTTTGGTCCCCAGGTGGTGTAGTGCCTTGAAAGGTCTTTTGAAGAGAAGATGAGCTTTTGAAGTAGCTTCAAAAGAACACGGACCCTTCACAGCCTCATAAAACAGCTCACCAGTCCTTTATGCCCTTGGGCAAGTCACATAGCATCCCTGAACCTTGATTTTTCTCTTAACTTCCCTGAACCTTGGTTTCCTCAACCAAGGGTACTCCCGGGAGCGTTGTTAGTATTAAATGAACATGTTACATGCCTGACCTGGTGTGGTTATGCTCCAGCCATGAACCTCCACCTGCGGTTCTGCTCTGAATGAAGGCTGCGTTTCTTTTCCTCCAATGTCACCGACTACTCACTGTGTGGCAGGCACTGAGTAGGGACAGGGGACTCTGCCCTCATGAAGCTTATGTTCTGGTAAGGGAGGCAGGAAACAATAAGTACAGACTGTATATGATATTACAGTTTCTAGGCTATAACACAGGAAGTGGTACGAGGAAGAAAAGGCAGGATTCACAGATAGGATGATGGAGAGCCTGTTGTAGAGAGTGGTCGGGGAAGATTGACGTTTGATGAGATGCACGGGCCATGTAGGAGGGAGTATTTCCGCATGAGGCAAGAGGGATGCAAAGGCTCTCCTGTTCAAAGAGCATCAGGAGGCCAGCATGGCTGGAGTGGAGTGAGTGTTGGGGGAGTGGTAGATGCCTGACGTCTGAGGGAGCCTTGTGTATCCTCATGTGAGCTCTGGGTTCTGTGCTAAGTGTAATGAGATGCTCTCAGGTTTGAGTCGAGGCATGGAGCGATCTGATTTGTGGCAGGAGCAAGAGCCTTCCATAGAGAGGCAGGCATTTGAGTGGCGAGAGTGGAAGCGCGGTGCTCTTGGTCGTCCAGTAGTGAGATGACCAAGGGTTGGCCAGCGATGGCAGAGGGGTGGTGAGGAGTGCTGGGTTCTAACTGCATTTCGGGGAAGAGCTGATAGGATTTGCTGGCAGATCAGGCATGGGGTGTGGGACAGAGGAAGAAGAGTTGAGAAGGACTACAAGGTTTTCATTGGAACAACAGTGGTGCCATTTACTGAGGTGGGGGACCTTGGGGGCAGGGAGAATCACTAGTTTGAGTTTGCCTAAACTATTACTTGCTTAATTGTAAAAAAGTTCACTTGAAATCAGTTTTTTTCCTGAGCAGTTATATCTATGATATCCCAAGTCCCAGCCATATTTTCCCCCCAATGTGTATGGAAATAAACATACAGCCTTAAAGTGAAAACATTCTTTAGGTCATCACCTGTAACCATCTCATCACCATCAAAATGTGGTGTAGCTGCTGTGCTGCTGCTGCTAAGTCGCCTCAGTCGTGTCCGACTCTGTGCGACCCCACAGATGGCAGCCCACCAGGCTCCCCCGTCCCTGGGATTCTCCAGGCAAGAACACTGGAGTGGGTTGTCATTTCCTTCTCCAGTGCGTGAAAATGAAAAGTGAAAGTGAAGTCGCTCAGTCACGTCTGACTTGTAGCGACCCCATGGACTGCAGCCTTCCAGGCTCCTCCATCCATGGGATTTTCCAGGCAAGAGTACTGGAGTGGGTTGCCTAGCTCCTCTAGGGCACAGTAAACTCCATGGTTATTAGTAGCCCCTTTAAGAGTGTATCAGGTCTATATCTCTGATGAAAACAGAGAACCTTTGATGGAAACCCTGGTGAAAGATGCGGGCGCCAGGGGTGGAGTTGCTCCCGGAGAAGCAGGGAAGGAAAAGGAGATCATTCAGAAAGATGGAGGCGGCATGAGGCGTCAGGGTGTTCTAGGCTTTTTGGAGGAAAGAACTGTCCGCCCCCCCTACCCGGAGTCATCTTCCTGGGGGCTTTATTCTCCCTTTCTGAGCTTCCTTTTTGCCTCTAAGGAATCCGGGTACTTTCGCCACAAAAACGCTTGGCCTTTTCATATAATAATTTGATATTCAAGCTGTGGCCTGAACTTGGAATCATGCTTTTGTCCACTTCTGCTGCCCAGGAGTTTGAGCTGCGTCTCCACAGGGGCTTTTATGGAGGATTTTTTGTGACATGGTCACATATGTACATGAGGTGCTAATGCGTAAATATATGTGCACCAGGTGTAACGTCCTTAAAGGGTTAAGTACAGTTGAATCACTAGAGAAATGTACTCCAAAATATTAATTTTGGAAACTCCCTCACAGTCAAAGTTAAGCTTTTTGAAACAGATTCTTTCTTGTGAGAAATGAATTTGTAGCCTGTCGAAGAGCTAAGTGGGCCATGCTCACAGTTGCCTGTGTTTATTCGGCTCTGTGAGCCGTAAGATGCCCCCTTTCCAGCTTCTCACGACTTGTGTTCAGGCACTCAAGCGCTGCTTGCTGCTGGTGCTTCGGGCCTGGCATTTGCAGGCGGGGGAGAAAGCATGCATCAGTGGGTGCCTGGTGGAGGGGTGGGTGGTTTGTGTGAATAGAAAACAAATGACCTTTCCGAAAACTGTTCAGAAATGTGGAGGAAGGAAGCAAGAGGGTAGGCAGTCTGGTGGGTTTTAATAGAATCAGCAGGGAACGCTTGGTGTGGATAATCCCCATGGAGGTGGAGCAAGGGGGGAGAATAGAACTGAAGCTTAGCCACAGCGGGGTGAGAATGATTTTGGGGGCCACTGCTGAAATCAGGGGGGACCCAGTACTCTCCCACTCCAGCATGGGCAGCACCTCCTGGAATTCTCTGGCGACTTGTTACTGAACATTTGCGCTGCCATGGGGACTGCAGTCTAGCTACCTGAGAAATCGCCCAGATGTCATCAAGTCTAAGACACTATTGCTTGTAAGGACACATCATTATTTTGTATACTACTAAGAAAGAAAGCACACTGCTGATTAACTTGTAATACACCAACTGCCGAGATATTAAAAATGTTGAAAACACGTGTCTTCGAATCAGTGAAATAAAGGAGCCAATTAACAGTACCAGGCTACAACCTGAGAGTTGCCGCAAAGCCAAAGAACTAACAGCCGGGGGGCGGGTGCCTAGTGTACATGGTTGTGCAGGGAAAGGGCCCCGCCGCCTTGGGCAGTATTTTCCCAGAGCCTAGGACACATTCATGAGGTGGTCAGTGTGTGCTGGTATAAAACTCATTGCTACTTATGAAAGTTATTTGTTCTTTAGTTCTCTTTCAAACTTTGTGATGCTCTCAAGAGAAAAACTACTATGTACGTAGGACCAAACACCTTTCTGATTCTTGCTAATCTCCCTTTTTTTCAACAAAGAGAACAGGGCTTCAGCTCACAGTGCAGTGGGCCAAGAGATCAGTTAGAATTTCCTAACCTTGTTTTGTTTTCCTTTTTATCACCATCAAGATCTGGCAAGCAGTCATGTTTTCCACTTAAAATACTAATAAGTTCACATTCAAAATGAAACCATTTGAATTAAAAAAAAAAAGGGGGGGGAATTAGAGAAGAAACAGGAAAGACTTCCCTGGTGGTTTAGTAGCGAAGACTCCACACTCCCAGTGCAGGGGACCCAGGTTCTATCCCCGGTCAGAGAACTAGATCCCACATGCTGCAGCTGAGTTCACGTGCTGCAGCTGACACCTTGCACAGCCTAATAAGTTAATAATATTAAAAAGGAAAAACATGAAGTGGGTGATTTGTTGAAGATAGTGAGTGGATGGTTGAGGTTTGGGAAGCATGGGCCTCCAGCACCAGTTAGATTTGAGCAGGGCTTTTGGGGATGGGCAGGACTTAGAAAGACAGAAAGGGGAAGGCCCAGCCCTCCCATAGATACTTTTTAATATGCTTTTTGGGTAATTTTTTTTGAGTTTCTTCTTTTCTTTAAATAGCGAACCAAGTTAAGTTGTCTAGAAACTCAGCGTTTCAAGAGTGCCAGTGTGAAATCAGGAGAACTTTGCTCAGCATGGTTTCTATGCATGAATAGTTGGTTTTTTTTAAAGTGTGTGCTTGTTTCTGGGACTGTACCTCTAGGGTCAGTAACCTCTTCATTTGAGGCTCCAAAAATACACATGGCTTTTCAAGTATCATAAACCTTCAGTGGAGGTGTCACTTCCCTTCTGTGTTTGCTGCGGACACGTCCTATCAGAAGTGGGTTAGCTTTCCACGCTTTTTGTTCTGGTCACAGTTTTTTGGAAATCATTTGGAACACTCTGTAGCAGGCCTTATCTGTACAAGACAGCTGAGTGAGATTGTCCATCTGTCAAAGGGTGAGATTCAAAACTGTGTCAACAGGCTGGAAGGCTGAGATGAAAGCATTACGATATAATCCAACCGATAAAAAATTTAGGTTTAAAAAACCCTCTGCAGGAGTGTGGTTGCAGGGGACTGACTCAAGAGAACTTCAGAGAGAAAAGATTTTGCTATTCTAGTTGACAGTAGGAATCTTCCCGTGGAGGCTAGATGCCCATCTTTTCTTTATGTATATGAAGGCTTTTGACTTTTTGTGTTGATTTTCTATCCTGCCGCCTTTATTTATTTCCTTTGAGTTGGTTTTATTATTTATTCTTTGGGATTTCCAAGTACTGTCATATCAAATTCAGATAGAGGTAACTATGTCTTTTCCAAGTCTTAAGCCCTCCTCCTTTTCTCTTGTCTAATTGCATGTGCTAATACCTCTAATTCGTTGTTAAGTGATGGAGGTTGCAGTATCCTTGCTGTGTTCCTGATCTGAACACAAATACCTCTTGTGTTTACTCACTAACTAAGACGTTGGTGTTAGGACTGACTGCAGTGTACATAGAATAGTATATTAAGAAAATATCCATCAATTACAGTTTCCTTAAGTGTCTTTATGGACAAAGACTGCCTTTAAGTAAAAATAGCCCTGGAGTACTTACCCGTTGACCTAAACACTGATTGCCAGTTAATAAAATAATATATTTCCAAAATATTAACAGCTCATCATTATAAAAATCAAATATCAGAAAAAGCACTTGACATTGTTTAAGTATCCAGGCACTAGGCATAAATACTCTGTGAAGAATAAGGTGCTTGCTGAGTAGACTGACCACTGTCAGACACGCAGTCTCTCTGGTTTGGGGAGCTTGCTGTGCTCACGTCAGCCCCACGCGGCTGCAGCCGCCAGTGCAGCGTCAGCCTGCTCCCGAGAGCAGCATCGAGATCAGCATCGTGTGCTCCCATCGTGAAGTGCTTTTACACGAATTGTTCCCCTGCCACGGCGCTCTGACGTGGGGAGTTCCCCAGTCATCCACCTGAATTTGTTTTCTTCCTGTGAGAGAAACTAATGTACCGGTCTTTCTCATAGTGTATTTCTCAGTGCTGAGTGGGGCCATAAGTTGCTTGGGTGATAATTTATTTTTTGCTGGGAAGTATGAATGTGTTGGAAAGATTCAAGTCCCTGGAAACCTGTGTCTGTCCCTCATGGGGGTTAGAAATGGCAGGGGAAGCATGGTGATCGCAGCACGGATGACAGGTTTTGCATCGTGGGGGACATACTTGCATTGTTCATCTCACATTAGAGGACGAGTTCAGTCCGTCTTAATCTCAGTGTTAATCACAGGCAGGATTCTAGAACATGTAAATGTATTCTCCCATGCTTTAAAACAGTTAATGGCATTTTGGAGTGCCAAATATTGGCTTCTTGGCCCATCTTTTCAAGAGGACAAGTGACAGTTGTGATTGAGGAGTTGCTTTTATGCCTCTGCTTATTCTTGTGCTTAACTTCATCCCAGTTGGAGGCAGGAGAGAGACCCTAGAAAAGGAGTTTCTTGTGAAAATTTACTTGCCAGGTGTCCTGAGACCTTTGTGAGGTTCTTGGGGATGAAGATATATTAATCAGATCTAAGGTAATAGGGGATGATTGGCAACATGTTTCTTTCTCTCTCTTTTTTTTAATTAGTTTATCTTTGATTGTGCTGGGTCTTTGTTGCTGTGCACGGGCTTTCTCTAGTCTCTAGAGCTGGAGCCACTCCTCACTGCGGTGCCCAAGGTTCTTGCGGCTTCTCTTGTTGCAGGACGCAGGCTTCGGTAGTTGGGAACATGGGCTCAGCAGTTGCGGCTCGCCGGCTCTAGAGAGAGAGCAGGCTCAGTGGTTGTGGTGCATGGGCTCAGGGCAACATCTCTCTCTTGAAAAGTAACTCCGTGGCAGTGAACTCCTTTCTGTGGCCTGAAGGCCTTCCTGTGTCCCCACCTGGGCACACACGTGCGTGCCTGTGTGTGGCACAGGAACAAGCTGCTGCTCCTCCTCACCGCAGAGGCGATGCCCGCCTCGTGCCCCCTTAGCCCTGCTCACTTTAGGTTCTTCCTCAGGGTCTTTGCGTGTACTATGCCTCTAACTGGAGGCTCCTTGAAATGACCGCTGCTCCTTCATCACTCAGGTCTGTCTCAGAGGTCACCTCCCCAGGGAGGCTTCCTGTAACGTCCTCGTCTGGAAGAGCCCTGCCCATCCCTGTCCGTCCCCTTACCCTGATGTGTTTTCTCCGTAGTGCGTTTCCCTGTCCAAAAGTGCCTTGTTTATTCATTGTATAACATGTTTGAAGTCTCTCTCCCTAGCAAGGAGATTTCAAGTTGAGGACCCTTGGTTATTTTTTCTGCTGTGTCCACAGCAGCAGGGGTAATGTCAGCCTATTGTAAATGTTCAGTAAATATTTGTTGAATGAATATATGTATTAATCAAATATACTTTCATCATGTAATGTTGTATGGGGATTCCAAAGAGTCAAGCTTGCACTTACATTGAAACAGACATTTTTGTTGCTTTTAAATGAGACAGGTTAGGATTAGAGCAAGAAACAATTTTGTGTTACCATGAAGTAGTTTTTTGTTTCGTTTTATTTCCCTGTAGCTCAGCTTGTCAAGAGAGTTATTAGGTTGGTGAAAAAGTAATTGCGGTTTTGGATCATGAATTTTAAATCATTATAACTAGGCTGAAACACAGTTATTAATCAAAATGTGCTGTGCTTAGTCACTCAGTCCTATCCGACTCTGCGACCCCATGGACTGTAGGGATTCTCTGTCCCTAGGGATTCTCCAGGCAAGAATACTGGAGAGGGTTGCCATGCCTTCCTCCAGGGGATCTTCCCAACTCAGGGATCAAACCCAGGTCTCCCGCATTGCAGGCAGTTTCTTTACTGCCTGAGCCACCAGGGAAGCCCCAAATAGTCAACACATTACAAATTCAACACATTTTTGCCAATGAGAAATAAGTCTGTTTATTCCTGTAGCATAAAAATCCATGCTTCAGAATTCAGTGAACTCTTAAGAAGCATTTTCTGCCTCCTGCTGGTTGTGGAAGCATTTTTCATGCAAAAAGTTGTCAGGATGCTTGGTGGTAGGCCGTTGGTGAGAGGTCAGGTCAATATGGCAGATGAGGCAAAACTTCATAGCTCAATTCATTCAACTTTGGAAGTGCTGGTTGTATGACGGGTGGTCGGGCCTTGTTGGAGAAGAATCGGGCCCTTTCTGTTGACCAATGCTGCAGGCCTTGTAATCTTCAGTGCATCTCATCTATTTGCTGAGCATACTTCTCTGATTAATGTTTTCGCCAGGACTCAGGAAGCTATGGTGGATCAGACAGCAACAGACCGCCAGTGACCATGACCTTTTTATTTTGGCGCAAGTTTGTCTTTGGGTCTAAGTTTGAAGAAGCTTTGGATCTTCCTCTCAGTCCAGCCACTGCGCTGGTCATTGCCAGTTGTCATATAAAATCCTTTTTTGTTGCACATCACAATCCAAGTGAGAAATGGTTCATTGTTGCTTTGCATAAGAGAAGATGACACTTCAAAATGATTTTAAGGGTCTTCTTGGTGTCTCAGTGGTAAAGAATCCACCTACCAAGCAAAACAATGATTTTTCTGATTGGGATCAGCTCATGAGGCACCCACTTATTGAGCTTTCTCACCTTTCCAATTTGTTTCAAATGCTGCATGACTGTAGAATGGTCAACATTGAGTTCTTCAGTGACTTCTTGTGTACTTGTAAGAGGACCAGCTTTGATAATGGCTTCCATTGGTCATTGTGAACTTCCTGGCCGGCCACCACGCTTCTCATCTTCAAGGCTCTCGTCTCCTTTGCAAAGCTTCTTGAACCACCACTGCACAGTGCATTCGTTAGCAGTTCCTGGGCCAAATGCGTTGTTGATATTGCGAGTTGTTTCTGCTGCTTTATGACCCATTTTGAACTCAAATAAGAAGATCACTTGAATTTTCTTTGTGTCTAACATCATTTCCCTAGTCTAAAGTAAATATAAACAGCAGTAATAAGTCATTAGCAAAAAAAAAAAAAAAGGGGGGAGAAATGTGCATTAAAATTATGTATAACATAACCACATTTATTTAAGGATATATGCCAGTATCAAACAGCAAAGTTCATCAACAGTGCAAAACCAGTTACTTTCACACCAATCTAATAAATAGCCAGCATCACCGGGAGCTGAGCAGAAACTCAGCTCTTATTGCTGTTCCTGTTCCACTCACAGGTTTCAGTCATATTTTGTGTTGTCACGGGATAGTTTTTTAGCCCTTATGGTGAAATTGTGTGTATTTTTAAAAAATCCTGTAAAGAAAACACAAGGGCATTTAAAGACATACCATGTTGATGAATTGCAAGATTCAACCTAGTGAAGGTATCACATCTCCTCACATTGATCTATAGATTTAAAACAATTCCAGTCAAAACTCCAGCAGGATTTTCTGGTGGATACAGACAAGCCGATTCTGAAATTTATAGGAAAGGGTAAAGGAACTAGAATAGCCAGAACAGTCCTGAAAAAGATTAAGGTTAGAGGCATCACACTAACCAATTTTATAATGTAGATTTAAAATATAGACTTAAAATCACATACGACTGAGTGGCTGAACTGAACTGAACTGAACTGAACTGAAAGTCGCGGTAATCAAGATCATTGAATTGGTTGAGGAATAGACACATAGATCAACAGAGTAGAACGGAATTCAGAAATAGACACATACAAGTATGGCCAGTTAATTTCTGACAAAGATGCAAAGATAATTCAGTGGAGAAAGAATAATCTTCTCAACAAATAGTATCAGAAAAAATGGACATCCATTTGCAAAAAAAAATTGACCAAAATCTCCTGCCTTATATAGAAATTAACTCAAAATGGATCACAGGTCTAAATGTAACACGATAATACTTTTAGAAGAAAACAGAAGATCTCTTGACCTGGGACTGGGCAGAGAGTTCTTAGACATGACATCAAGAGTATGAACCATGAAAGAAGAAAATGATTAAATGGATTTCACTAAAGCTAAAAAGTTGCTTTTCAAAAGACACGAGTAAGTGAATGAAATAGCAGGCTACAGACTGGGGGAAATATTTGCAAATCCCATATGCAAGAAATGACTTTTATCCAAAATATATAAAGAACTCTCAAAACTCACCAGTTAAGAAAACAACTCAGTTAAAACATGGGCATGAGACTTAAACAGATGCTTCACCAAGGAGGAAATGTGGATGACGAAAAAGGCCCATGAAAAGATGTTCCACGTCATTATTAGTCATTAGGAGATGCAAATGAAAGGTGTGATGAGATATAAGTACGCACTTCTTAGAATGCCTGACTTAGAGAAAAAAAATACTACGCAGTGGTGAGGACGGAGAGCAGCTGGAACTCTTGTGCGTTACCTGTGGGATGCAACTGGTACACCGCTCTGGAAGACAACTTGACAGTTTCTTACAAAGTTAAACAGCAGTCTCACTCTTAGGTATTTACCCTAGCGATATGAAGAGCTATGTTCACACAGAAACCTGCCCATGAGTGTTTATAATAGCTCTCTTCGTAATTACCCCAAACCGGAAACAGCCCAGATGCCCTTCAGGGGATGAATGGATAAACTCTGCTACATGCATATGATGAAATACTGCTGTACGATAAAAAGGGACCAACTGTAGATGCAGGCACCAACTTGGATGAATCTCAAAGGCATAATGCTGAGCAAGAGAAGCCAGCGTCAAAAGGTTATGCCCTTAAAGACCTGGAGTACAGTAGTGGTGGCCTGGGGCTGGAGGAGGGGGAGAATGGAGAGTTTTTGTTTGATGGGTTTAGAGTTTCAGTTTCACAAGATGGAAAGAGTTCTGGGGATGGATGGTGGTGATGCTGCACAACATTGGGAATTTATTTAATAGCAGTAAGATGCGCACTTGCAAACGGTTGCAATGATAAAGCTTATCTTCCATGTGCTAACCACAGTAAACGAGGGAGAAAGTTATGTACCCTGTGATTTCATTTATGGCATTCTTGAAAAGACTGCATAGCGATGGGGCACAGGTCAGTGGTTGCCAGGAGTTAGATGAGGGTGTGGCTTCAGAGGGGCACCTGAGGGTACGTTTGGGGTTGCTGGGCTGTTCTTTGTCTCAGTTGTGGCTGTTCGGTGTCTCAGTTTGTTACACAAATCTCTACAAGTGTTAAAATTCATAGGCCTACCCACCAGAAAGGCAGTGTTACTATAGGCTAATTTAAAAATAAAAATGAACTCCCACAGCCTGCTGAAGTTGCTCCGTGGTGCAAAGCATACAACTAAACTGCTGAAATAAGTGCAGCATAGAAGCAATTAAAATGGAAAAAAAAAAAAAAAGCTGTAAAGTCCCTCCCTGTCAATATGTAAATAAACAAAAGACGAAATGTGCCACAAAAGCTAAACCACAGGCGTTTTACATATCTGATTGCAAAAGCCGGCTGAAGTGGTTTTCACATCCTTTTTTGAAGACTGCGACTGCTGACTTGTAAGAAGTTGTGCACAGTATTTGTGCTTGTTCAGTTTTCAGTAAAGCTTTCAATCCAAATGTTGCTCTCCTTGAGCTGAACTTGGATTCTCCCAGCTGTTTTAGTTTGCTCTAGTTCGACATGGTGGGCACAGGAGTGCCTCTGTGAGCCAGGCACAGCCCCCCAGTGGGGGCCGGGTGGAGGGGAGGCTTCCAGTGGGACGCCATGGATCACACCTGGGCCTTGTGTCAGGGTCGTTTCGGGGCTTAGAGAATGCAGGTGTTCAGAGTGTCCCCCAAGGAGCTTGAGGAAATGCAGAGTCTGTCTGAGCTGGCGCCTAGACAGCTGTGCATGTTTTAAAGCTCCATCTTGGTTGTACTGAACAGCCTGCTTTGAGACCTATAGGATAGAATGGGGGTCAGACACAGGCAGGGTTGGGGGGACCAGGTGTAGTAGGGATATGCAAGAGGGCTGGCAACCAAGTCTGGAGGAAGGTCTTCCTGAAGGAAGACTGCTTGGAGGCGGTGACTCCCTAGCCAGAGTCGCGAAGGACAGGGAGAATTATTAGACAAAGAGGCTGTCCATACAGGAAGAAAGAGTGAGATGTGGGCAGGCACTCCAGGCATTGGATACTAGTAGAGAAGCATGTGGGGGTGGGTGCAGATGGGACTGGACTCCAGGGTGAAGCAGGAACCAGGGGTGGAGACCCTAGTACCAGGAAGAGTGAGTGCAGCTGAGCTTTGTCAGTTTCTCAAGGTTGGGAAGAGCTGCCTGTACTGCAGACAGCCTGAGCCCCACCAGGATCAGGCACTCTGGAAGGGCCTGGAAATCTGCAGTTTGAAACAGCGCCCCAGGGGCTGCGGTGTGAGGTGGGGACCACCAGGGAGTTTCACGCGAGGAGTTTCCTTCACTTGTGTCTGTGACTCGTGCGGCGTCCGTAGTGCAGCACCTTCCTGGAGACCACTGCTGAGCCTTGCGTTTGGGGACTCCAATCTTTTCCAGGTGTCTTGGGGACCGTTTGTGGATTAGACGGAAACCATACAAACCCTTCTGCAGGTGTTTGTTCATAAATGCATCATTGTTTTCCAGGAGGAAGTGGAACCTTCTGGGTGGGGCTTTTGGCTTGCTAGGTTTTTGCTGGGGAAGAAAAAGAAGATGAGGTGGGGTCTGCCCTGGGCGAGAAGGTAATGTGTCTTGGTGTCCTGGTGTCCTTCCCAGGAGCAGCAGCCCAGCTGGACGGACGACCTGCCGCTCTGCCACCTCTCGGGGGTCGGCTCAGCTTCCAACCGCAGCTACTCCGCTGACGGCAAGGGCACCGAGAGCCATCCACCAGAGGACAACTGGCTCAAGTTCAGGTGAGGTGCCGCCACTGCTCTGCTGGGTGGCAGAAGCAGGCTTGCAACAAAAGCAGTTTGGCAGCTCTTTTGCATGGGGCTTACCAGTGCAGCGTGGCCCACGGGAGGTGGTATCTGTGCTGTCCCTTCCACACCTAGACCTCAGACTAGCCGAGGGCCTGTGCCAGGGGACAGAGGGCATCCCAGAAGGTCATGGCCAGAGAGAAATGATGGTCAGAGTGGGACCCAGGTGCTCACCTGAAGCCACAGCCGCTGTGTCTTTTGTCTCCCTGGCTGCTTTCCTCATCCTCTCACTCTGGAGCTGGAGTCAGTCTCCTACGAAGCCCTGGTCTCAGGCCTCTCCTGCCCTGTCTCTCTGTCAGGAGTGAGAACAACTGCTTCCTGTACGGGGTCTTCAACGGCTACGATGGCAACCGGGTGACCAACTTCGTGGCCCAGCGGCTGTCGGCGGAGCTCCTGCTGGGTCAGCTCAACGCTGAGCACACCGAGGCCGACGTGCGGCGGGTGCTGCTGCAGGTACCGGGCTCGGGCAGGCCGACTGTGACTTCCAGGGTTGGCCCAGAGGAGACCCTCCTGGGGAAGGGCTTATGGGCATCACCTTGGACCCAGGGCTGAGGTGGGAGTTGCTGAGCCCTGGTAGAAGCAGGGTGTTTAGGGTGACCCCTTTCTTTCCACGAGGCTCAGACGCTTGGCCTGGGTGACTGCAGCTCCCGGGCCCTGCTCCCTGCAGCCCCTCACTCCTGGTTGCCTGGTGTCGTTTTCCAATTCTGAGTTCCTGCTTGCTGTGGTTCTGGAGTTTCTCCTCCTGGCATCTCCTTTTGGAAGCAAGTCCCAAGGCATTAATTGTAGATGAGAATGGTGGATTCTGGTTCCTCGATAACAGCGTTCCCAGCCATTTTCCTGCCTTGGCACCCAAAGGCCTGATCACTCGGGGCCAGGGCCCAGAGCTGTCAGCTGCCCCTGAGGAAGGTGGTGGCATGGCCCATGTCAAGGGGCCTTCAGGATGTGGCGGTGACATTAGCTGTCACTGACCTAGACTCACTCTGAGCCAGGGCTGGGTGCTCGGGGGGATGCTCTCAGTGACTCTTGGGCAGCACTTTCTCTGTGTCATCGATGAGGGGCTGAGACTGGCCGGCAGGGGCAGAGCTGACGTTCACCCCCAGGTGGCCTGACTGCAAGCCTGTGCCCTTAGCCTCTCTGCCATCTCTTGCTTCTCTGGTTGCTCTGTGATGCCTCCTGGAAGGTACCAGCCCCACGGGGCCGTCTTTGTCAGACCTTGCTCTGCAGGAGCAGCAGTGCCTGGCGGTGCCCTGTGTGAAGCCTCATCTTGTGGCAACCTGTGGTTGCTATGACTTGTTGCTATTAATAAGGGGCGTATCAGCCTCAGGTGACAGTGGTATTTCAACCTGCCTTTGCTTCCTTGTCCCCTGCATCTAGGCTTTTGATGTGGTGGAGAGGAGCTTCCTGGAGTCCATTGATGACGCACTGGCTGAGAAGGCGAGCCTCCAGTCCCAGCTGCCCGAGGTAGTGTCCTCAGCCTGTGCCCCTGGAGAAGCAAGGCCCGTCTTTGCTTGGAGCAAGGACTCATCTGCTGTGTCCCTCCTGAGCCATTGACACAGCTGGGCCAGAGCAGCAGGCATTAGGGGGATAGTTCCTGATGGGATGTGGGTGGGCGAAAGTTCTGTCCTTTAGGGACCTTGTTGGCTAGCTGTGAGCAGCCGTGCTCTGAGGCTCTGCTAGGGTGGGCAGGGGTGTGAGAGAAGCCCCTGTCAGGTCGGTCCTTGGCCCGAATCAGTCCAGGCCTCGTCATCTGCCTGCTCACGTCATGCTTTAGGCGCCTTCGGGGCTGCCGGGACAAGTGAGGTCGTGCCTGGTTGTCCTGAAAGACACCTGCTCTGGCGCTGCAGCCAGCTTCCCTCCCGGCCGGGCCTCAGATGCCTGCTCTTTAGGGGGGCCAGGTGGGTGAGATGGTCTCCAGGTCCTGGCCTGCTCTGAACCCCCATGATGGCTTCTAGGGTGTCCCTCAGCACCAGCTGCCGCCTCAGTATCAGAAGATCCTCGATAGACTCAAGGCCTTGGAGAAGGAGGTCTCGGGAGGAGCCATGGCCGTCGTGGCAGTCCTTCTCAACAACAGGCTCTACGTGGCCAACGTCGGTGAGCCGCCTGCCTGTCCCGAGGCCGGGCGGTGGGGAAGAAGGCCACCTCAGGATCCAGGAGTCCTTTGGGCAGCCAGCCTGCTCCCCAGACACACAAGACCTGCAGCTCAAGTGCCCTGAGGCCGCTGGGTGTTTCCCGTTACTGCACACGATATCTCGGTCCCAGCCCAGAGTGTTTGAAGTACCTGCTAGGAGGCGGGCATCCTAGCATTAGTCCCTACTCTGTCCCTAACTGGCTTGTGGCTTGGGGAGTTGCATCCCCTCTCTGCTCTGCCTCAGTGGCTTCCTCTGAGAAGGAAGAGGCTGCCTGGCTGTGGAAGACCCATGTGGCGTCCTGTGAAGGGGACCAAGATGGGCTAGGTGCACCCTGGAGGTGGGGCGGGGTCCCAGGGCTGATGGGGTTTGTAGGCAAAGAAAGGCCATCTGGGAACCCGAGAAGCTGGTGCCCCCTGGGTGCAGGCTACTGCAGGGGCTCCGAGAGATCCCTCTGACATGGTGCCTCTTCTCTTCCTCCTTCCCTTAAGATTTCATTATGGGAAAAATTCAAAAGTGTAAACAAATAGAATAGCATTTAATGAACTTCCGTGTGCCCCTCTCCCAGCCCCAACATCCCTTCCCCCGGCCAGTTTCATTTCATCCACAGCCCTCTGTCCCTGCCTTGTTGTGGAGCAAATCCTGACACTGTCGTGTTATCTGTAAATATTGCAGTGTGTCTCCTTAGAAAAAAGGTCTCTTATTCAAATCATAATCATCCTTGGTTGACACTGGAAAAGTCTGAACGAATTCCTTGATCTCCTCAGCTCTCCCCAGCTAGTGACTTGCTCCAGTGGTCTGAGCCTGTTTTCTTTGCTGTTTTGAGGGAGTTCCGCATGTGAGACGCCTGCCTCTTGTCTCTCTTTTTCACAACGTGTCCTGTTCTTCGCTGTGTTCTCAGTCTTAGCTCAGCTGCTCACATTCCGCTGCAGGTACAAACCGCGCACTCCTATGCAAATCCACGGTGGATGGCCTGCAGGTGACGCAGCTGAACGTGGACCACACCACAGAGAACGAGGATGAGCTTTTCCGGCTCTCGCAGCTGGGTGAGTGGGGGCGGGCAGTGCAGACTGAGGGCTCTGGGGGGAGGGGCTCGAACCCAGCGGCTCATTCTGTGGCCGTGTAGAGAGAGGCACAACGTGGACAGGCTGTGATCTTGGGCTTAGGACTGGCCTGCCTGGGGTCGAATCCCAGCTCGGCCACTTACTCGCTGGTGGTTTGGGATCTTACTCGGGTTTTCTGTGCCTTACTTTCCCCTTCTGTGCACCGAGGATAGTAGTAACACTCAGGATGGTGTAAGGGTTGAAAGGGTTATCACGTGGGCGTTGCTTCCAAGTGTCCCTGGTGCTCACTGTTGCTGGTGGAGCCTGAGAGGCCAAAGAAGTCCTGGGATTCCAGCCCTACCACGGCCACCCCCGCTCTCCCCTGTGAGCTCAGGCCGCAGAGGAAGCCTGGCTGGCCGGTGCTGGGTCTCGTTTCCCGTCGGGGAGGGACTCTGAGCCAGGCGTGTTCCGACAGCAGGGGGGCTGGGGACACTGGGGCACTTGGGGTTAGCTGCCTTCCAAGGCTCCCTGCTGTGACCTCGCTTCCTGTTCAGTGGATCCCCATTGCTTTGTTTTTGTGGACATGTCTGTGTTGTCCCCTTTCGGTTCTTTTTTTTTATTATTTTTTATTATTGGTTTTGGCGACGCTGGGTCCTTGTTGCTGTGCACGGCTTTCTCTAGCTGTGGAGAGCGGAGGCTCGTCTCTGGTTGCGGCGTGCAGGCTCCTCCCTCTGGTGGCTTCTCTCATGCAGCACGGGCTCTGGGGCCTGCAGGCTCAGTAGTTGTGCACATGGGCTTAGTTGCTCTGAAGCACGTGCTGTTTTCCCAGACCAGGGATTGAACCCTTGTCCCCTGCACTGGCAGGTGGATTCTTAACCACTGGACCACCAGGGAAGCCGCTGGGTTCTTCTTTATGAACAAAGCCTGAGGTGTGTTTTTCTCCCTTTGGTAGGTTTGGATGCAGGAAAGATCAAGCAAGTGGGGGTCATCTGTGGGCAGGAGAGCACCAGGCGCATCGGGGATTACAAGGTCAAGTACGGGTACACTGATGTCGACCTACTCAGGTAAGCGCCGGCCCAGCTGCCCCTCATTTGTCTGGAAAACCAGAGGCCCAGGGGCAGATAACAGATTGTAGGCTCTGGGGACAAGAGTTAGAGTTGAGGTAGTTCAGAGCCCAAGGAGATTCTTTCATCCTCCCAGAGAGGTTGGTGTAGGGCAGGCCCTGGACCCAGTAGTCTAGGAGTCAGGATCCTGTAGACCAGGCTGGCAAGGGGTCAGTTAGGGAGCTGGGTCAAAGCCACAGGCAGCATCCGGTGCCACGGGGCCTGGCAGGCCAGAGTTGGCATGAGCGGCCTCGTGTGGACAGAAACGGACCGAAGCCTGTTGGTCAGCGCTCTCGTGGCTGAGGCCAAGGCGGGGGTGCTAGATGGGTTGTCCCCGCTAGGCGCCACCCAGTGCTCGCAGCAGACGGGAGAGGGTAATAATCGTGAGCCTTCATCTAAGCCGGTGCACAGCTCTTCACATCCATGCTCTTATTCCGTCCTCACTCAGGCCCTGTGAGATGGGTGCTGTTTCTGCCCCAAAAATATTTTCATATGAGGAAACTGACACATGCAGACAGTGGGTAGCCTGCTTGGTCTCAAGGCTAACAATGGGCTGAGTCAAGACTTGCACCCAGGGAGCCTGGATTCAGAGCTTGGGTTTAAATAATTGAGTTTGGAACATTTTGTCTAATTCACAGGGTTGTGTTTGCTTTATGGGAAGGCACATTGCATTTTAGAACAATTCAAGAAATGCCCAGGATACGGAGTGCAAAGTGGATCTTCCCCCCACCCCAGGCTCAGACTCCTTTCTCAGAGGCTGCTAGTTTCCGTGCACATGAGCATATACACGTGTGTGTGTGTGTGTGTGCGTGCGTGCGTGCGTGCGTGTGTGTGTGTGTGGTGGGTGCAGGGAGGGGGCAGATTGCTTTTTCAGAACAGCTACAGATCTCACATCCCATGCCGTGTTGTGCACCTGACTGTTCTCAGCATAGGCGTGTGGCTCTCCTTTCCTGCACACCTGCAGTCTCGGCTGCCGCACTCTTGGTAGCTGCAGCTAGGATTCCAGGGTGCAGCTGTCAGCACCCGCCTAGCCTGCCCCTGCTGATGGACTTCTGGGGTGTCTCTAGACTCACTCTTTCAACTCCTGTTGCCAGGGTCGCCCCTCATCCTTGCCCTGCGTGCATGTGTTGGAGCTTCCTGACATTGCCCAGCTCTGATGGACCAGCAGCTCACGGCCCCTTTGCAGCTGGAGTGTATTTGGACTCTAGTCAGCTTTGGGGAGATGTGGACTTCTAAAGAAGGAGGACAGGAGATGTGGGGTGGGGCCAGGATTGGGCCTTTGACCTTGGCTCTTCTGACCTCAGCTGCCCACTGACTTTCCTGGCCTGCTGAGCTTTATTTTGGCAGCTGTCCTCAGAAGACAGGTCTGTTTTCTTGGTTTTGCTCTTTCCTCTATTTCTTTTGCTCTTGTCAGAAGTATGTTTTATTTTACATTCTGGGTGTAGATTCTTCTCACCAGGATAAATGTCCCAGGGCCCATTCTAAGCACAGCTCTCCCCTCCACTTTGCTTCCCACAGCGCTGCCAAGTCCAAGCCGATCATCGCGGAGCCTGAAATCCATGGTGCACAGCCCCTGGATGGGGTGACAGGCTTCCTGGTGCTGATGTCCGAGGGGCTGTACAAGGCCCTGGAGGCAGCCCACGGGCCTGGGCAGGCCAACCAGGTGAGCTGGGCATGGGCAGAGCGTGGCTGACCCGCCTGCAGGGTGGCATGCTCCCTGGGGGCTGCATTCAGCTCTCCCGCTCAGCTCCAGGGTAATCAGGGACCTAGAGTTCTGATTCTCAAATGCTTTTGCTAGACATTGCTGTGTTCAAAACTGGGAGAAGAAAAAGCCCAGAGTTCTAAGCAAACCCATCCCACCCAAAAGCTTTGCTCTTCCGGACCTGAAGCAGTGTCAGTCCCCAGGGCCCTGAGCGGAGCCTCAGGGAAGAGGGTGAGGAAAGTGGAGGCAGGCATGGCTCTGGAGACTGCTGGGAAGGGCCTGGCCTGCAGGGGTGCAGCCTGGTACACAGAGTGCCGGATGAGGACTCGTGGGGCCTGCCCAGGTCCCACTCCACTGCCTTTTCCACTTTCCTCTTTGAGCTGAGACGACTTATAGTTTGATCCTCATTTCTAAGATGAGGATGCTGACCTCTTAACTTTGTGGGGCTGCGGTGAGGGCCGGGCGAGGAAGACATAGGTCCTTAGCCCGTGGGAGATGCTGCTTTCCCCTCTGCCTCGGAGTGTGTGTGTGTCTCTGAAGTGGGACTCGAGGCAGTCACTTGAAGGATGACCTTGAAGGGAAGACCTCGGCTGGCGGGGCTGGGCAGGGAAGTTCAGCTGGTGCTCCCCCTCCCATCTGTGATTCTGTCCTAATGAGAGTAAGAAGGGGAAGTCTAGGTGCCTAACTGTCTCTTACCACCTGTGCTCTAGGTTTTTCGCCTATTTTATCTCATTCCTGCCAGTTGCCTGATAACGTAGTGGGGACGAGGGCTCACTGCCATGTCAGAATAGGGACTTTGGGGCTCAGAGTCCAGGGTCTTGTCGGAGGCGACACAGCTGCTCGGTGATAGAGCTGAGCCCATTTCTGCCGCCTCCCCCAGACCATGCCCAGGTCATTTCCTGTTACCTGCTTCTGCTCTCCTACCTCCAGGAGACTGCAGCCAGCAGTGTGATTTTTTTGTTGTTGTTGTTTCTTTGGTCTTCACAATAAGATTATGTAGTGGCTTTTTCTGGCTTCTAGAATGCACTGAACAGTGGACTTTTCTGGGGACAGGGCCCTGTCTTCATCCTGTGTCCTCAGTTTCTGGCAAAACTGGCATATTATCTCCTACAGTAAGTTTGTTCCAGGAAAGAAAGCTTATTCATAATGACGGTTTGTACTGGGCTTTTTAGTAGTCTCCGAAGTGTCCTCACATCCATTTTATCCTCATTGTAATGCAGCGAGGTGGATGTTACTCCCCCATTGTTTTGGTCTGAAAGCCAAAAATCAGAGAAATCACAAGGTCACATCTTCTCTAATGAGAAAGTTCCGGGAGAGTTATCCTGAATAGCTTGAGAAGCTCAGATCGCAGGCTTGGCTGGTGACCCCTAAGTGTCCTGATTAGACTGTGAAGACGGTGCAGTTGGGGCCTGCAGTCGCTGGAACCGCTCATTCCTCACCGGGTTGGTGCTCGCCTCACCCCCAGGAGATCGCCGCCATGATCGACACGGAGTTCGCCAAGCAGACTTCGCTCGATGCGGTGGCCCAGGCCGTGGTGGACAGGGTGAAGCGGATCCACAGCGACACCTTTGCCAGTGGCGGGGAGCGTGCCAAGTTCTGTCCGAGGCATGAGGACATGACCCTGCTGGTGCGGAACTTTGGCTACCCCCTGGGCGAGATGAGCCAGTCTGCACCCTCCCCAGCCCCAGGTATGTATGCCACGTGCACAGGAAGGCATCCGAGGCCACTGTCTGGGGCTGGGCTCGGGCAGAGCCGCTGAGGCCTTGGGCCTCGCTGCCTTGGGGGGAGTGGGGTTGGGAGGCCTGCCTTTGAGCACTTCCAGGTTGGGTTCTGACTTGAAAGCTCTCTGAGCTGCGCTTACATTTCCCTTTCTGTCTGTGAAACCAGGACAGTACCTTCTGCCCTGGCCTCCCCCTAAAGACCTGAGCTGCGGGAAGCACTTTGCAGCGCCATGGGCCACATCTCTGGGACCGTGGCACCCGCTGGCCCGGGGCCTGCTGTGCAGCAGGCACCTCACCTGCCACATTTCCTTTCATCCTCATAAATGACCATTTACAGAAAAGAAACCGAGGCCCTGGGAGGAAGGGACCTAGGCACAGTTGCCTGTGTTGGAGGTGATTTGGTTTAATTCTGAATCGAGCTGCCCAGGAAGAGAGGCGATTGCACTTTTGCCCTCCCTCCTAGTGCTGTGTCGTGTCAAGACCATTAGTTCCTGAGGCTGCGTTTCCTTTTCTTTTTCCAAACAAGCGAGCCCTAGCACTCAGGCCTCCACAGAGGGATTCGTTCTCCCACGGACAGCGGGGTTCCTGCAGTTTTAGGTTGTTATTGCAACCATATTTTTGTTGGGCCAACCTCACCCAGGAGCATTCTTAGCCCTCGGGTTAAAGCATCGTGGGAAGCCATGCAGTAACCCTTTCATTGAGGCAGCGCAGCCCTGGTTTTTTCTCCTGCTTGAGCACCAGCGATGCTTTGCTGCTGAGAGCAGGCCCCCGCCTGGCCAGGACCTTGTCTCTGCCAAATACTCCTTCGCCGTCCCAAGAGGCAGAGGGCCGAGCTCCGGGCACCAAGCCGGGCCCCTGCCCATCTTCTCAGCTCCCGGCGCAGTCCTGTTCCTGCCACCCCAGGGTTCCCCACCAGCTGCATCCCGTGGCCCACCACTCTCTTCCTCCCATAGCCGCTGGAGGACGCGTGTACCCTGTGTCCGTGCCTTACTCGAGCGCCCAGAGCACCAGCAAGACCAGCGTGACTCTGTCCCTCGTCATGCCCTCCCAGGGCCAGCTGGTCAACGGGGCCCACAGCGCTTCCACCCTGGACGAGGCCACTCCTACCCTCACCAAGTAAGCACCCACCCCCACCCCCAGCCGCTTTCAGGCAGGCATGCTTCCCCAGGACAGCCCTCGATCCCTGGATGGAGTGGCCACAGGCTGCGTCCTGTAGGGTCTTGTTCCTCTCGAACTCCCCAACTCCACATCCCTGGGTAGGCCTGCGTAGATCTGGTTCCAGCAGCTCCCTGAAGCCGGGCAGAGAGGGGTGGGGACAGGCGGTTCATGCCAACAGCCTGCCATTCACTTCTTCCTGCAGGTGCCGCGGGTCAGTTTTCATTTAATAGGAATGTTTTCCTCTTGTTCTTTGCTCCCGGCTCAGAGTGTGTGGTTTGGGAGGCCACCCCATGGCGCCCGTGCTTGTGGGGCATTGTTTGACCTGTGCTGGCCCGTGGGAGCTGGTGCGCTCTGACTGAAAGTGTCCAGTGTTAGCTTTGAAGTGAGGCCTCTAGTTTCAGGCTTGGGGAGGGGTGGCTGCAGCTGGGGGGTCTGGATCCTGGGGGTGTGGCAGGCAGGCCTTCTCCTCACTCCACAGGGCAGACCTGCCTGACAGGTCTGGTGTCCACCCCACCCCCTCCATTCTGGGGAGTGTATCCCGCTCCCCAACCAGCTGCCACAGCAGGGGGTGGGTCCGGTTTCCACATTCCAGCCCCCGCAGAGAATAATAGAGATGCCACACCCGGCCCACTCAGGAGCTGGCCAGTTGGAAGGGCCACCAGTAAGGTTTCCCTCTGCCTTGCAGGGGGCCTTTCCAGCTCCCTGCCCGCCTCCCCCGCCACTGCCACTGTGGGATCAAGGGGCCTGCCAGGCCACTGAGTAATGGGCATCTCCCCGCCCCTGCAGCAGAGCCACCAGCTGTGTCCACAAAGGCCGGGAGTGGTAGCGGTCGTCCCGGACCAGGCAGGGAGACTAGCCGTTCTGTGCCTCCGGCTCCCCAGGACCCCAAACAGCCTCTTTCCTCCACCCTGCGCTGGAGCTTAGTTGGGCCCCCGGGGCTGGCCCAGTGCAGAGTGCTAGGCAGTGCGCGACGTTTGCAGGACGGTGGGTTGGCAGGTAATTCCCAGATGTTACAGGCTCTGAGGGTGGGTGCCTGGGGGGCCCTGTCCTGACCCAGCAGTGAGAGGAACGAGGAGGAGGAGTGAGGAGGTTTCCTGGGAGAAGAATGCTGGCCTCCCTGCAGTCAGTGGGGTCTGGCGTAGGGTGGATTCAGAGAGGCTGGGATGGATGGCTCAGCGCAGCTCGGAGGGCGACGCGTTCTGTGTCCCACACAGCAGCCACTAGCCCCTCGTGATTTTTGAGCACTGGCGTGAGTGGTCCGTTTTACTTAATTCCAGGTAATTTAAATAGCCACTTATAGCTAGAACTTCACAAATGCTTTTCACTTCTCACCTGCCCCAAAGAACACCTGGCCGGGCTGGCTTTCGTGATGGCCTTTGTCAGAGAGGCCTGTGCCCAGAGGGATTGGCCAAGGCAGGCGCCGTGTGTCCCCAGGCCAGAAGCCAAGGCCTGTGACTGACTTGCCTCTGTCGTGCCCACAGCCAGAGCCCGACCCTGACCCTGCAGTCCACCAACACGCACACCCAGAGCAGCAGCTCCAGCTCGGATGGGGGCCTCTTCCGCTCCCGGCCCGCCCACTCCCTGCCGCCCGGCGAGGACGGCCGCGTGGAGCCCTACGTGGACTTTGCCGAGTTCTACCGCCTCTGGAGCGTGGACCACGGCGAGCAGAGTGTGGTGACAGCGCCGTAGCCTGGTCGTGGAGTGCTGCCCGACAGGATGGGGCCCAGGGACGGGAGGCCCAGCTCCGGGCAGGATGGACCTTTTCCTGCCATTTGCCTGTGCCGTAGGGGCCGGCAGGGCCCCATCCTCAGCCTGCGTCGTTCTCTCACCCCACAGCCTTCAGTGCTGCGGAGAATGTTCTCCGAGTGTGCCAACGCAGGCTGGGCCCCTTATTACGGCGCCGGCACGGGGCTGCCTCAGCCAGGACCGTCGTGTTTCTCCGAACGCGGGGCACGCGTGTGGCAGCCAGGAGCCCACCAAGTGGAGCCTTGCGTGCTGCAGGCCCACGGCCCTGCTTTCCCGAGGCCATCCCTTCCCGCCCCCGCCTGGCCTGGAAGAGCCTGTGGCCACTGCTGGCACCCCTCTTCACCTCCGCGGTGGTTCTCGCCTTTCTTCTCTGGCCTCCAGAGGGGAATTCCAGTTGGCGTCTGCACCTTTGAGGCCTATACCTGTCCCTGGGCCCGCCTGGGTTCAGGCGGACTGGGATGACTGCAGAGGGGCTGTCAGGTGGGAAGGACCTGGAAGGAACGGGTCTGACAGGAGCAGTGGTCCTGGAGCCCACCAGAGCCAGGTGAAGGAGAGGTGAGGACATGCCTGGCCTGAGCAGGACAGCGGCTGCTCTTCTCCGGGAGCCGGTGCAGCTCTTTCCCTCCCAGACCCGGGGAGCCCCAGGTTGGGGAGCCACTAAGATTGCAGTCTTTACCACTGACTGTGAGTCTCTGCTGTTTTCAGGGTAACAAACAGGTCTTCGGTCAGGCCACGGGGCTCATTAGACACAGAGAACGGTGGGAAATGGTTCCGAAAGGGAAGAGGTCTTGGGGACGAGCTGCTCTGGGTGGTCCGGAGCTCTGGAGATGCGCACTGTTTCTACAGACTCTTAGGGCAGGATCAGGCCAGCCCAGGCCCCGAGTCAGATCGTTCCATACCTGTGGTCTGCCTTCAGCGGGGAGGGGTGCCACCAGGGCTCTCGGCTAGAATTGCCCTTCGTGTTTTCAGAGGAGGAAGCAGGCCCAGGTCACACAGTTAGGGGTGGCGTGTAGGCTTAGTCGCTCACTTGTGTCCAACTCTTGTGACCCCATGGACTGTTGCCCTGCAGGATCCTCTGTCCTTGGGATTTCCCAGGCAAGTGTACTTGCTCTGCCCTCCTGCAGGGGATCTTCCCAATCCAGGGATCAAACCCGTGTCTCTGGCATCTCCTGTATTGACAGGCAGATTCTTTACTTTTGTGCCACCTGGGAAGCCCAGTTAGTGGTGGGGCAGAATTCGCATCTTTCTGTTAGTCTCTGAGGTCCCCGGGATTCTTACTGCCCCCTCCCCAGCTCCCAGGCTCCTGCCCACCACTCCCCAGACAGCTCACCAGGGACTGGCCACAGTGTGTGGCGTCAGGTGTGCTTGGAGTGTGAAAAGTCTGAGGCCAGTTCCAAGGTCCCCTGTTGGCCCTGTGGTCCAGGAATGTGTTTCCCTGTGGTGGGGCAGGGCCCCGTACGGTGCCAGTTTCCATGGGGAGCGGATCTCAGCAGGGAGCCCTTAGCCCGCCCCGACTACGAGGCCGTCTCTGTTGTGTAGGTGAGCAGATTTCAGATCAGTCACAGAGGCTCGGGAACAAAAGGAATTCTCTTCCAAGAGTGTCTGTGATGCTGTTTGGTCTCTAGAAATAGAATCACTTTTTTACTTCAGTAAAGAAATAATAAAGGGTGGTATTATATGCCGTGGTGTTAAGAGTCTTTCACTCATATCTCGTGTAACTCTCAGTGGCCCTGGGAGGTGGCTGCTGTTGCCTGCCCTGCTCAGCACCTGGAAGCACCAGCTCCCCAGGCTGGGAGTGGCAGAGCCCGGATGCGGACCTGGCCTCCTGACTGGACCAGAGCTGCCGTCTCCCAGCCCCAGGGAGAGCGCTGTGTTGTCCAGGGCCCCCCAGGTCCTTGCACATCTGGAGAGGCCAACAGGTCTCTCCTGCTGCAGGCCAGGTCCTCCAGGCCTGTGGACGGTGGAGGGGCTGTTGTGTGGCCCCCAGTCTTCCTGGTGGCGGGCCCAGTTCTCAGCACAAGTGTGGTGTGGCTGTCTGGGCTGCAGGCCTCCAGGACACAGGCCTCCCATCCTCACTGGTTAATACATGTTGAGAGGGTTGCTCAGCTTCATTTCAGTTTTGTCTGCGTGGAAGCTATTCTATGAATACTGGTCCACAAAGTGCCTCTTCCTGCTTTACGGGACTTGAGACCTCATCCCTCTAACACTGTGGAGTCATGTATTATGAAGACTCTGCCTGGTCATTTCATGTAGCAGGTGCTACCGGCCGCTTTTCCCAGGAACCCAGATGTCAGGCCATGGGTGTGGTTCAACCTCTTCTCAGTGAAGCCCAGAGGGAGGCTGTCAGCCAGGCTCCCAAACATTTCCTCCAACAAGAGCATCTTCCGTGATTCTTCTTTCTGGGCCCCCTCCTTTGAAACCAGACAATGATGCAGATCACTGCTAACCCGGACAGGCTTGGCATGAGCACACGCTTGGTTCCCCCACACAGGTGATGTCAGCTCAGAGCGAAGCTGGATGTTTCCATGAGTCCGGGTGGACTCCTCGAGGACAGACAGTGTCAGGCGGCCAGTTTTGAGGAGTATTGACACCAGTTCATAGTCTCCATTCCTGCCTCTGTGACCCCCTCTACCCCGCACCTTCAGACTATCGGACCAGCTGGCTCATTCAGCCCCTGCTTTCCTTGTTCTCCCAAGTCACTCAGTGGGCCAGGGTGGACCTCAGAGCCCCACCCTCTCTTTCGAGGCCAAAGCCCCTGCCTGTTTCCTGCAATTGTCTCTTCAGCAAAGCCTTCCTGTTGTCCAGACAATGCTGAGCTCAAGAACCTTCCATATCTCCTGCCTCCACCTCCCAACACCTGCTGTGTTGCAGTCCTTTGTGTTTGCTCACTCCTCTCCTCCGCCCCCTCCAACCTAAACCCTCTTCTTCAGTCATCTCAACAGGCCAGCGCCTGGGCAAGTCGAAGAAACATCAGAGGAGCAAGAGCAGGCAATGGGTAAACTGCCTGGGGAAGAGCTTCTAGAACTTTCCTACAGGAAACATCTCTAGCCTATAGAAAACTACTCCCACCAGTACCCCCCTCCCCAGAGTTTGGAAGTGTGTAAGCAATTGGATGTCTTATAACTTATTTTGAATATCTAGGTGAGTTAATTACTTACCACCAAGTAAATCAATGCTTCAGGAAGCACTCCATGTCAGACCTGAAGATTCGGAGGCCTCGGCACATTGCAGGGAGCCCAGCAGTTCCCAGGTTGAGGGACCCAGGTGACCCTATAAAACTCTTTAACTACTCCGTGCCAGGTGGGAACCTGCAAGGCATTAACTTGTGAGGGAGGCCCTCAGGGTGGCCGCCCCCCACATGCCTCCCAGTGCCACCAGGCGGGGATGTGTGCCCGAAGTTTTGCTGGGTCCTGTTGGTAGTCCTCGCTTTAGAAATGAAATAAAGCACAGGTGGGACTTTGAAGAGTGATCAGGAGACGGAGTTCTGCTCAGGAGAAGAGCAGTAAGCCTGTGAGCTGTTGAACGTCAGAGGGGGCTACCTGCGCACACCGTAAACATGGAGATGTCCATCTTTCTGGTGTGTGAGCCAAGCTGCACCCCTGGCATCTGCTGGAGCGGAAGGGTTGAGCTCTAGACCCAGCCTGTCACAGACACTGAAGAGGGCGTAGTTATTAAAAATACAGATTCCTTGGCCCTACCCTGGACTCACAAATCACCCCCTCCAGAGGGAGACCCCTGGGTCTGGAACCCCACAGGACCAAGTACCCCTGGAGTTCTTGACTGAAGGCTGAGCTGCATGGCCTCTGCCTACCTGCCCCCTCCAGGTGGCCTTCCTTGAGTTGGTGCTTCGGTGAACGGTACATCTCTGTGCCCCTGAGTGGCCTTGGATGAGGCCCCAAAGCTCTCTGATCCCTGTCTCAGCTCCAAATGAGGGTTTACAGCTCAGCTTTCTGTGAAAGCCCACAACTATCATTTAATGAATTGTACTCATGTACCAGGCAGGTACCTGACAATGAGGTCTCACGTAATAGTTACCAACCTGGCCAAGCAGCAGATGTCAGTGACCTCACCATAGAGAAAAGGAAACCAAGACTCAGAGAGGATAAGCCGGTGCCCAGGATCACGTGGTAGCAGGAATTTGAACCTGAGGCTGTTCTCTATGCCCCAGGAGGTTGCCTCATGATTTTCAAAGGACCTTCCAGGCCTGAGAGGTGGGATTTGACAGCAGTCCCTCAGTGTGGGTTTAACATATCCTGACCCCCCGGGTGCAGGAGGGGAACTTTCACAAGGACCCTCTGAGATCACAGGTCACACTGGAATTTTCTTGCCAGGTCTGACTTGTCCTCTGGGATTTGGGGACAGGGGAGGTGCCAGGCCTTCCCCCACACTGGGACGTGGCCCTCAACTTCAGACCAGGCAGGAATCGGCTATGGCCCTGTCCTGGCTCGCAGTCTGGGATTACACCTGACCAAGATTCGAGGGCTCCTGGAATATCGTCTGGAGGGACTGGGGTGGCATCTTGACAGAAGTAGCATTCAGCTGGGTAGAGAAGGAAAAGAAGGCAGCTCCGGGTGGCCCGAAAGGCAGGAGCACAGGCCCAGGGTGTGGAGGGCCTGTAGGGCTGGCGGCTGCAGCAGGCCTGAGGAGGCTGTGGCGGTCAGGCCACCCTCTCCGGGGAGGAGGCGGCACACGTTTTAGCAGGGAGTGGGGGCGGGCTGACAGGGCAGGCGGCAGGGCGCTGGGCAGAAAGTCAGGCCCAGATAGTGGGGGCGGGCGGGTGTGCTGGGTCCAGTCCTTCCCTGAAGGTCCCAACCCTGGGGCTGTCTGTAGCACCTAATGAGGTCGGCCCTGCCTCTCAGTGACCAGCAGGGCCTCGGTTCCCTTTAGTGGGGTGGCCTGCAGTTGAGGGCCTGGTCCCAGCCTTCCTGAACTGAGCACTCCTGGGGTCTCAGGCCCAGGAAGAAAACCCGAGGAGAGTTCAAGGACAGGTGGGAGGTGATCCTGAGATGAAAGCAGAGGAAGGTCCCCTCACACTCCACTTTCGTCATCTCCAAGCCTTCACCCAACAGTCGCTTCTTCCCATGTATCCTTTGCTTTCTTTCTCTGTCTAGTGGCAAAGCACGCTGAGCGCCAGCTGTGTGCAGCCCTGGGTCAGGGGCTGTGGGTGGGAGGGTGGAGAGAGGGGGAAGTCCAATGAGATTCCTGCCCTGGAGGGAAGATAACCCAGCACCTGGAACTCCAGCTGGAATAGGCCCTGAGACCCGAGCTGAGTGGGAGCCCCCCTTCTTGCTGACGGGTTCGGAAACTCCCCAGAGCCGGGGCTGGCATACTCCTTAAGGATATGGGCTTCTAGTCTAGTCACGTCCCAACAACTTTGCTAAAGATGGCAAACGAAACAGGCACTAACTTTCTTCCCCTCTGAAACCCTGTGAAGACTACAGAAATTTTTTTTTTAAGTGTAGAATTCCCTGACTGTCCAGTGGTTAGAACTCTGCACGTCCACTGCTGGGGGCCCAGGTTCGATCCCTAGTTGGGGAACTAGGGATCTGCACCTGCGAGTTGCATGGTGCAGCCAAAAAAAAAGCATAAAAAGAAAAAAGATGGCAATGTTTTGGGAGTTCCCTGGTGGTCCAGTGCTTAGGGTGCCACACTTTCCCTCCTGAGGATCCAGGTTCAACCCCTAGTCTAGGAACTAAGACGTAGCAAGCTGAATGGCGTGGCCAAAGAAAAAAAGGTGTAAGCCATGAGGATGGGGCAAGCAGGACGGGAGACAAGCCAGTGCAGTTCTGAAGCTGGAAAGTAAACACAGAGTGGCGGCCACGTGCCGAGCGAGCAGGGTGGCAGCTGAGCCCCAGTGTGGTTTACCCCATAGAACCACCAAGGGTTTAGCCTGATGGGACAGCCCCAGGTAGGGTAGCGGGAGGGGGCGAAGTAAAGAGTAGTTGGGCCCCCAAATCCTGTCACAGAACTGCTAGGTAGCCACCCCTCCCAACCCCAGCAGGAAAAGAGTCGTTCTCTGGCGACAGGGATCCCTGGCCTGGGGATAGGGGCGTCATACTGAAAACACAGAGCCAAGAGGTAGGGGCTTCTGAGTCCAGAGCCCCTGCCTTATCTCCTGTCCTGCTCCCAGCAGCAGCCAGGCCTTGACCCTCCAGGCAGGACATTGAAGGACCCTCTGGAGACTTGAATCCTCTAAGAACAGATTCCTAAAAATAGTGACGGGGGGGCATCCCCAGCAAGTACCTCCCAGACCCTACTTCAGCAGGTTCAAGGGTGTGTCCTAACACACCGCAAGGAAGCTGTCGGCTCTTTGAAAATGTGTATCTAGGATTTTGGTACATAAGTAAGGTAAAAAGGACAAACAGACGCAGCCGTTACCAAGTGACCCAGGAATTCCATCCCAGGAAATGGAAACAGATGTCCACACAGAATTTATACACAAACGTTCAGAGCAGCACAACTCATAACAGTCAAAAGGCGGAAACAACCCCAGCATTCCTCAGTGGGCGGGTGGATCAGCTCATGGTGGTCTGTGCATACAGTGGAATATTATTCAGCCATAAAAAGCAGTGAAGCACTGATGTACTCTGTAAAATGGATGAGCCTTGATGACACTATGCCCAGTGAAAGAAGATAGACACGTAAGGCCATGTGTTGTCTAATTCCGTTTATATGAAGTGTTGGGAATAGGCAAATCCATAGAGACATAAGACAGATCAGTGGTTGCCATGGCCCGGGGGGAGGAGAAAATGAGAGTGTATCCTTAGTGGATATGAGGTGTTTTTCTGGGGTGATGAAAAAGCCTGAAACTAGGGAGAGGTGGTAGTTTTCCAAGGTTGTGAACACACCATGTGCCACATAGAATTGTGCTCTTTAATATGGTTGAGTGTATGTTATGTGAACTTTCTCTCAATTAAAAATAAACAAGAGAGCCAGCCAAGGCTTGCAAGCTCCACACTCCTCCTCTAGACTCAGCAATCACCTGGATTAACCTGCCAGGGTTATGTTTTCAATAGACAGGAAGTTCGAATCACTAATGCCATGCTGGATTCCTTCAGAGTCACACTCAGAAAGTGAAAAGATACGAGTGAAACTGATAGGCACAGAGTAAAGGGACAAAGTAGGTGGTTAAATAGTTAACCGCACCAGGGGATCATAAGTAAAGAAAAAAGCGTGGGAGACCTCTGTAAGCTGATGGTCACTCGAGAAAGCAGTTTTGCTTAACGACAAAACTGGGCAACAGGAGCACGATGCCCCCAAACAATAAAATAATATTGGCGTGAGCCCCACATCCAGCCCGGTGAGCTCAGTAAGTTAACGATTCATAGGATACACTCCTCTGTGTACCCTAAAAGCCAGAATATGCGGAGAGGGTGACTTTATACTGAAACCTGAGATGACTTGCCATATTTTAGTGTGTGACCACCTTTCTGCTCATTTCTGTTGCGCTATGACAGTCCTGGCTTGGCCATGCAGGGACAAGAAAACTCCTCCTTCTGTACAGGAGGAGCTGATGATGGAAGCTTGACATCTGCTCCAGAATGAGGAAGAAGGCGGTCCTCTCCTCCGCCCCACTTTTCCTTTGACTATAAAACTGTAGCCCATTAAGTTCTCAGGGCAGAGCACCCTCTTGCCTGCCCACTGGTAAGCCTCAAAAGCATCCCATTCTAATCAATCGCTTCTCATCTACCACTTTGCCTCTCACTGAATTCTTTCTGCGCCGAGACAGAAAGAACCGCGTTTGTAACACTCTACTTCCTTTAACCCAGTATAGCCAAAATATTATCATTTCAACAGGTAATCAATGCAAAAATTACTAATGAGAGGGCTCTTTCACGGTAAATCTTTGAAACATGAGTGTCTTTATCTGCACAGAGCATCTTGACGCAGGCTGTCCACACTCCTGCGCTCACAGTCACTCATGCCGCGTGGTCACCCCGGTAGGACTGTGTAGCTCTAGCGAGTCTCAGCCTGGAGTCTTGGGACATAACCTGCAGAGTATGAGAGTTTAAAAATTCAGTGAGTTTTGGGTCTGTGAATTAAAAACAAATTGACTATAATCCTATTTAGGATCATCTGAATAATCGCTTAAAGATAAGTCCTAAATTAAACATAGAATTACCGTATGATCCAGCAATTCCATTTCTGGGTAAACACCCAAGAGAAGAGGAAGCAGAGACTTAAACAAATATTTATACACTGACATCCGTAGCCGCATTATTTACGATCGGGAAAAGGTGAAAGCAACCCATGGATGGATAAAACTCCCACCAACGGATGAACGGATGAGCAAAAATGTATTGTATCCACACAATGGGCTATTATTCGATTGTAAAAAGGAAAGAAATTCGGATACAGGCTACAACATGTGAACCGTGAGGACATTATATTAAAGAGAAATTAGCCAGTCACAAAAACACAAATACTGTGTGGCTCACTCATACACCACACTTAGAGAAGTCGAATTCAGGGAGACAGAAAGCAGGAGGGTGGGTGCTGGGGGCTAGGGGAGGGGCAGCTGGGGGCTAGGGGAGGGGGAGCTGGGGGCTAGGGGAGGGGGAGCTGGGGGCTAGGGGAGGGGGAGCTGGGGGCTAGGGGAGGGGGAGCTGGGGAGTTAGTGTTCAGTAGGGACAGAGGTTCAGTTTGGGAGGATGAAAAAGTTCAGGCTGTGGATAGTGGTGGTAGTTGTACAACAGAGTGAGTGTACTTAATGCCATTGGATAATACACTTTAAAATGGTTAAAATGGTAACTTTCATGTTATGTATATTTTATCACAGTTAACAGTATAATATGTCCTGCCACTCAATGTGTTTTGGTTTGTGTTGACCAGGGCAGTCACAAATTTACAGTCACTGGTGTTAATGAGAAAAGATGGGGGAAACTTCGTGCCTGGTGAGGACTGGGTGCCCAGAATGGCCACGTGCTATTCAGGCACTGACTCTTCAGGGTCTCTCTAGGCTGGTGAGGGGTGACGCAGGGGGCAGGAAGTCCCCCCGCACTGTGGCCAAGTACCTCCGCCCCAGAGAACCAGTTCCTCTTTGAGTCCCCTGGACTGCAGACATCTGTGGTGAGAGCTTGCAAGGTCCCTTTCAGTTTGTATTTTGGTTGGTTCTGCAGGGGGCGGGTGTGTATATCCTGGGTCTTGAAAGGGGAGTTTGAGGAGTAGGCGATGGGGACGGGGAGGGGCCCATCTCAGGGGGAGGCACCAGCCCAGAGGGTGTCAGGGCTTCCAAACAAAGTCGGGGGTGAGCGTCCAAGGGATCAGCCTTCCCCGCCAGACCCTCCAGGACTCACTCCTCCCCCCAACCCCAGACATTGCCTAGTCCTGTTGGTCTCACCTCCTCTCTCAGCCCCCAGCTCACCTGGCCCAGCCACCCTCACCTCTTCCCCGCATCACTATCCCAGCCGGTTAGGGATGTGCTAGGCCTGGCAGGTGTTCACTCATTCACTCGGTAAACATGCACTGATTAGCGTAGCGCTGATTAGGTACCAGGCAGAAGCCCTGCCTCGTGGGGGACGGAGGACCAACAAGGAAATGTAAGTGTATCATATGATGGAGCTGGGAGAAAAACAAAGGGAACAGGGGGAGGGGTCGCCTGAAAACTTCCCTAGGTCCTCAGGTGGGTCGGTGGCTCCAGGCCCCTCCGGGGAGGCCGGCCGTGAGGCAGCGGCCCACCCCCACCCCCCACCCACTGGCTCCTGGAGGGATCTGATCGCCGAGGCTGGCAGCCCTATTGAAAGCTCCAGCCACAGTGGTGAGAGAGCCAACGCGGTGTGGCCTCAGGACAGGGGGCTTCCCAGGGGGCTAAAGAATCTGCCTGCAATGCGGGAGACCTGGGTTTGATCCCTGGGTTGGGAAGATACCTTGGAGAAGGGAATGGCAACCCACTCCAGTATTCTTGCCTGGAGAATCCCAGGCACAGAAGGGCCGGGAGGGCTATAGTCCAGGGGGTCGCAAAGAATCAGATGCAACTGAGTGCCTAACACTTTCAAGGGCAGGGGGAATCTCAGGAAAGCGACACATCCAAGGCCACACGCTTAGAGGGTGTGCTCTTGCCACTGGGCCCAGGCCGGATCCCTCTTGGCCATCACATGACTTGGTGTGGCTGCCTGACCTTGGGCAAGTCAAGGTCCAGGTTCTGAGCCTGAGATTCCCCAGCTGTAGGATGGGCCCAGGGTTGGTAGGCAGAATCGCTGCAGGGACCCGGCAAGGTCTGAATCTTCCAGGGAGGCTGGTGGGGTACAGCCTAGGGAGGGATGAGTGACTGTCATCCCAGCCCAATTTAGAAGCAGCTCCTCTCCCCGCTCTGGAGCTGGAGACGTTGAAATCTCACGGTTGTTTGCAAACACAAACGTAGGACGTCTGTCCTGCTCCCTGCTCCCATCAGATTTCGCTGTGGGAGAAGTCCTGGGAATGGATGCCCCCACCTGCAGCCTCAGGGTCTGCCATGTGACCATCAGTGCCTCCTCCTGCCCCCAGATCCTGAGAGGCCTGGGAAATGGAGGCAAACAGCTGGGAAGGCTGGAGGCTGGCTTGGCATTGCTGGCCCTGGGCCTTCCAAGCCTCTCCCAGCCTCAGTTTCCACATCTGTAAAGTGAAGCTGGTCCCTCCCCAGGTGACAGGAAGAACAGATCCTGATAAGTAAACCATCCTCTGCCATTGTCTTGCGGGGGGGCGGAGTGGTGGTCCCCAGAAATGGGGTGTGGGGGGAATCCCAGTCCATGAGGCCACCCCAGTCCTCCTTTTGGCCTCAGAGGAACCATTTCCCCTGGGCTGCCGAGAGTTCGACCGGGAAGCTAAGGACTGGGTGCAATTCCAGGCCTGGCTCCGTCTCATTCCCGCTGTGTGATGTGGGCAGGTCACTCCCCAATCTCTGGGCCTCTGTTTTCTCTCTGGGGGCTGGTCTTGAAGGTAGCATGGGGCAGCTCTCTAAGCACCGGCCCCAGGACCTGGCTGCTTTGCACACCCTCTGCACTCCTGCCCAGGGCGAATAACGAGGTCTGCTTCAGTGCTCCTGGCACCCGCCCAGTCTCCTTCCTGCACAGGGATGACCCACAAATAAAATGGCGGGAGTGTGGGGACATGGCGAGACCGCGGGGGTGAGCCGTGCACCTGTCCAGGCCCACGGGAAGGAGCGGTGGGGGATGGGGAGGGCAAAGCTGGGCATGAGGGTCGGCGTGACCCCCCCAATGGGGGACAGGTACATACAGACAGATGGTCCCACAGTGGCATCGGCACCCTCAGCCCCAAGTAGACAAAGACGCATCTCTTTCTCAAGGCTCCCCCTACACAAACCCCTCCTGTGCAGAAACGTGGTCCGACAGTCCCACCGGGGCGGGCTGAGCACCCTGTTTCTGGCAGTTTCTCAGACAGGAGACCCTGGGAAGAGCTGGTGGGTGAGGGGAGGAAAGCCTGGCACTAGGGGAGCACGTGGGCTGGGCACTGCCCTTTTGCTGTGTGTCCTGTGGACTCAAAGTCCCCCACCCAGGGCCCTTTCCGCTCAGCCCTCCATACCTGGCCTCACCCAAGGGACCCTGGGCTGCAGGGTTCTGGTGGGATGAGCAGAGGGGTGATGACGGATGGCCTTCTGCTGACCCTGAGGAGCCTGGGCAGGGACCAGTGGCTCATCTCCATTTCTCCCAGACAGGAAAGGACTTGGGGGTGGGGACGGAGGACAGGCAGAGGGCCACAGGCCTGAGTGGAGTCAGGGAGTCACCTTGCCTTTCGGCCTCACTCTCTCCTTCTCTCACCTGGGGCTCCATCGTATGCCTCACAGGATGGTTGGATGCTCCCAAGCAATGGTGTACCTATGTAGACGTGGTGCCTAGTTGGTCCCTGAAGCCATAGCCTTGGAGAGCGTCCTGGTGTCTCCAGGTCCCTGGAGACTTCGGCCAGCTTGAGAGAGTTGCCTGATTCAGTCCTGGAGACCTTTGTAATTCAAAAGACCCTAGGGACTTCCTGGTGGTCCAGCGGCTAGGACTCTATGTTCCCAGTGCAGGGGGCCCTGGGTTCAATTCCTGGTTGGGGAACTAGACCCCACACCCCCCAAGTAAAGATGCTGGGTGTCGCAAGGAAGATCAAAGATCCCATCTGGTATAGTTAAGACCTGGTGCAGCCAAATAAATACAAATAAATATTTTTTAAAAAGACCCAAACTCCAGAAGTCTGGTGACTTCCTGAGATGGAGGAAGAAAATGACCCTCTATACCCTCCGCTCCAGACTCCTCAGCAGGTTGGATGGAAACAGCAGTGCCCACCACACTGCTGCCAGAAAGAGATGGGGAGGGACCATCGTCCTGCGTGGCAGGGCTGTTAGCCCAGGGAGCCCCACCTCCACCCTGGGAAGCAGGAGTAGACGAGACTCCACAGCTCATGTTTCTCCAACACAACCTCTGGGCCAGCCTCACTCTGCCTCCTCACTCTAGGCCACATGGTGCTACTGTTATCCTTGCTGGGGAGGAACCAAGACCCAGAGAGGTATTGTTAACTGGTTCAGGTCACCAGAGGAAGCAGGACTTGAACCCAGTGGGATTGACATGTTGCTGAGATCTTGAGATTTCGGGGCCTTAAGATTGATGACTAGAAGTGTATCGGCTGTCTACTGCTGCATAACAAACATGCCCCAAACCTAAGTGTCTCAAAGCAACCACCAGCATGGATCTGCTCACTACTCTGCAGTTTGGCATGTCCAGGTATGGACCGCTTGGCTCTGCTGTGGCAGCCTGGCCGGCCTCCCTCACATGTCTGGTGCTCTAGGGCTTCTCAGAGCAGAGTAGCCTCTCTCTAGGAAGGGAATCCAATTTCCTTAAATGGCTTCCGGCTCCCAAGCTGAGAAAATGGGTTCTTCAGGGCCTCTGGAGGCCTAGGCCTGGAATGTTATCCCATTAGTCACAGCAAGTGGTACACAGGCCACCCAAATTCCAGGGTAGAGGAGAGGGTGGGTCTCACAGCCAAGTTACAGGGTTGGGAGCAATTGCTGGCAGCTATCTTGGCGGACTTGCTTCCATCCAAAGGACTTGGCCTGAAGGCGACTGCTACCGGCTGACAGGCTCCTGTGCGGAAGAGGGTGGGAGACAGGATGGAGAGCCATGAGTATGCGGACAGGGGAGAGCCAGGAAGCTGGAGGCTCAGCAGGGGGAGACAAGAAGGACAGGCTGGCCCTGGCCAGGTCCAAGGGGACCAAAGACCCCTGAGCCCTCTCTCTCCAGGCTTCTGGGTCTTTCCTCCACTGCGCCCCGATGGCCCTGCCCCTGAGGAGAGAGGCGGATGAGCCCCAGTGGGGAATGAAGCCAGGCCTGCTCGTCCTGTGGGTGACAACACTCTGCACCCTGCCTCGGCCCTACGGGGGGTGTCCTTGCTGGCAGGGAGCAATGCTGTGGCCCTGCCTGCCACTTGCCACCCACCCTGCCCTGCCCCTGGGCCTCCCTGATTCTGAGAAACTTTCTTCCAGGAGCCCCACCTCAGCCCCACCCCAGCCTCACAGGTTCTGAGGAAGTGCTGTCCCCGGACAGTGACTGTGAGAACCCTTCCCCAACCACCAGCACCCCCGAGGACCTCACAGGAAGCGCACAGCGGCCGTGCATTCAGTCCCGACTCTGACGCTCGTTAGGTCTAGGATCTTGGGGAAGTTGCCTCTCTGTGCCTCAGTTTCCTTATCTGAAAAATGGGGAGAAGAGAGGACAAAACATAACCAGGCCCTGTTCTCAGCACTTTACATCAAGCAGCTCATTTAACCCTCCCAGTGACTCTATGTGGGCTGAGGGCAGGGCACTCTGTTATTAGTCTCACTTTACAGATAAGGAGATGAAAGCCCAGAGAGGTCAAGCAACTAGCATGGGGTCACACAGTCATCATTCTGGAGTCTACGCTTCATCACTGCTGCAGTGTCTGCTCCCCATCTCCTAATCCGTTCTCTTTTTTTATTATGGAAAAATATACATAGCAAGTCAAGGCTGTGGTTTTTTCGGTAGTCATGTGTGGATGTGAGAGTTGGACTATAAAGAAAGGTGAGCACTGAAGAATTGATGCTTTTGAACTATGTTGTTGGATAAGACTCTTGAGAGTCCCTTGGACTGCAAGGAGATCCAACCAGTCCATCCTAAAGGAAATCAGTCCTGAGTGTTCATTGGAAGGACTGATGTTGAAGCTGAAACTCCAATACTTTGGCCACGTGATGCAAAGAACTGACTCACTGGAAAAGACCTTGATGCTGGGAAAGATTGAAGGCAGGAGGAGAAGGGGACAACAGAGCATGAGATGGCTGGATGGCATCACCGACTCAATGGACATGAGTTTGAGTAAACTCTGGGAGTTGGTGATGGACAGGGAGGCCTGGCGTGCTGCAGTCCATGGGGTCGCAAAGAGCTGGACACGACTGAGTGAATGGAACTGATACATAACAAAACTTACCATTTTAGCCATTTTCAAAAATTATTTATTTTGGCTGTGCGGGGTCTTTGCTGCTGAGCGGACTCTCTCTGGTTACGCAAAGGGGCTGCTCTCTAGCTGCTGCACTCTGGCTTGCGGTTGCCGTGCCTTCTCCTGCTGCAGCCCATGGGCTCTAGATCTCAGTAGCTGCGGTGCATCCGCTTAGCTGCCCTGCAGCACATGAAGTCTTCCCAGACCAGACATAGAACCCGTGTCCGCTGTACTGGCAGGTAGATTCTTAACCACTGGCCCACCAGAGAAGTCCATATTCACTATTTTAAATTGCATAATCCGGCGGCATTGTTGTACAACCATCACCACCATCCATCTCCAGGACGTTTTTCTTCTTCCCAAACTGAAACTACCCACTAAACAGTAACTGCCCATTTCCTGGCAACTGCCATCCTGTGTCTATGAATTTGGCTCCTCATAGAACTACAATCATATGCTGTTTGTCCTTTTGGGACTGGTTCGTTTCACTTAAATGGCTCAATGCACATGAGTTTGGGCAAACTCCGGGAAATGGTGAAGGACAGGGAAGCCTGGCGTGCTGCCGTCCATGGGGTCACAAAGAGTCTGACACGCCTGAGTGACTGAACAACAGCAACATTTCACTTAAAATGCCTTCAAGTTTCACTCATATTGTAGAATCTGTCAGAACTTTTTTCCATTTTTTGGCTTTGGAATCTTAGTTCCCCAACCAGAGATGGAACTCGGGCCCTCAGCAGTGAAAGTGGAGTCCTAACCACTGGACCGCCAAGGAATTCTCTAAGAATTTCCTTCTTTTTCAAGGCTGAATAATATTCCATGGCATACTTTCACCATGTTTTTGCTTATCCATTTATTCCTCAATGGACGCCTGAATTGCTTCTACATTTGGCTATTGTGATTAAAGAGGCTGTGAACATGGACGCACAATGATCTGTTCAAGTCCCAGCTTTCCGCGCTTTGGGGTACGTACCTAGAGGAAAAATTGCTGGGTCATAGGGCAATTCTCTGTGTAATTTTTTGAGGAGCTGTTGTGCTGTTTTCCATGGCAGCTGCACCATTTTACATTCCCACCAGCAAGGCACAAGGGTTTCTGATTCCTCTTTGCAATCGTCCAAGCCCAGGGAATGCTGGCAGCCCCACTGGGCGCCGGGTAGGGCTGGGTAAGATGCTGGCAGAGATTGTCCAGCAGCTCCTAAGTGAGGAATGTGTGGGGTGGGGCAGTGATGCTGGCCCTTTGGGCAGGCACCGGGGGAGCCTGTCGTGCCGGCATCCTCACCCATGGATGCCAAGCCCTGGGTTCAGTCCTCTGGCTCTGACCTTTCCTGACCCCGACCTTTCCTGACCCCGCTCTGCCAGGCCACCTTAGACCAGGGCAAAGGGCATGAGAGGGGCCAGCATGGGGGACCCTGGCAGGCTTAAAGCCATGGCACAGTCGAACCCTGGGGCAGAAGGGTCCCTGCTCAGCAGGACCTCACCCTGCCCTGCCACACCCCTCATTCTGCCATCACCCCTCCCTGGCCTCAGTTACCTCTTCTGCTTTGTAGGGGCAAGCATGAGAACCAACTTGTGACCCAGGAGATGCCAGGCTCCCTTTAGGAATTCCCAAGGCCAAGCCCCTCACTGGGCAGGTGAGTCAAGGCGGGGTGGGTGTTCTAGAACCCTGGCTCCAGGCTCCCACCCTGGCTCTCTCCACACCCTGCCCAGGCTGCTAGCATCTTCCAAGAGGGGTGAGGCGATCAGGTCCTTGAAAGTCTGAACTCATTGAAGGCTCTGGTCCCAGGCTGAGGGTGGGTGCTCTGCCCTCCAGAGAAGATGTCAGAAACAGAGCCTCTTCAGGTCCTCTTCCTGTCTCCTCACTGGTGTAATGGGGTTAGACTGGGACTCAGTAGCCTTTAAAGGCCCTCCCATCTAGAAGATTCCATGACCCTAAACCTTCAGAAGAGGAGGAGAAGTCACTGAGGAGGGTGGCTGCAGTTTCTGGACCACATGCATACTAAGTCGCTTCAGTCATGTCTGACTCTTTGAGACCCTATAGACTGTAGCCCACCAGGCTCCTCTGTCCATGGGATTCTCCAGGCAAGAATACTGGAGTGGGTTGCTATGCTCTCCTCCAGGTGATCTTCCCCACCCAGGGATCGAAACCGCAACTCTTGCGGCTCCTGCTTTGCAGGTGGATTCTCTACTGCTGAGTCACAGGGAAGCCCTTCTGGACAGTAACCATCTGCAAACAGGAACAATGGCACTAGCTGCGTTTTCTAAGCATTTTGACATGTATAAACTCATTCCATCCTTACAACAACCCTATGCAGAAGATACGAGTCTTATTCCTATTTTACAAAAGAGGAAACTTAACTGCAGGTAGCAGCTAGCAGGAAGTGTATAAGAGAGGCCAGAAACCTGACCGCAAAAACAGGCCACACAGAGCTCAGGGTTGGCCTGTCAGGGGAGGGAGAGGCCCTCGGGCTGTACTAGTCACGTCGTGTCTGGTGAAAGGCAGGGGCAAGTGGGAGAAAGGCCGGGATGGAAAGTTCTGACAACCCTGCATTGGAGGAGCCACTAAAGCTCCTGGGAGAAGTGGTGCAGGGACTCCAACCAGTTTCTGAAGGATGGTGGTGCCAGTGAAGAAGCTGACAGGCTTGGACCAACTCCAGGCAGTGGGATCTAGGATTTCTAGTAGCTGAAGCTGTCCCACTGAAAAGAGCTGTCAAGGGAGACAGGAGCAGCACATCACAGGAGGCATGTAAGCAGAGCCACGTGGGACAGAGGTCAGAGGAGATGATCTTGAGCGTGAGGCTCAGTCGAGCCACATCTAGGCAGCCCTGGCAGCCTCACGGTGCACATGGCCTCAAGGTTAGCAGCTGAACCCTTGGGGCTGGCTCAGGTCCCCAGGTGGAGTGCCAGCCCCGCCCGGGGCCTTTTCTGCGGCCAACCCACAGACATATTTCTGGGTGAATTTTTCTGTTCTTCCACTCCCACCCAGCAGCCCGGCTCCAGCTGGACAGCCCAGGCTCCCCGCAGCACCCACATTATTTACATTTTTGGTCATCAAAAGGACCAGAAACCTTGCTGACCCAAAGGACCTCTGAGACCCCTCAAGGACCACCTGTGGGCCCAGGGCGTACAGGCTCAGACAGGGAAACCAGTCTGGACATCCTGAGGTTGCCTTCCAGGTTGGGGAGAGGTGACCAAGGGGGTGTGGGCCAGGTGGTGGCTCAGCAGCTGTGAGGCTGGAACCTCGCTGATGGCCCAGGAGCGGAAGCTGCCGGCGGTGGACAGGCCGTGAGTCAGCAAGGTGGGCTGGTGGCCCCACCTCTGTTTCTGGAGTTTCGAGGCACCCTACTTCGAGGGTAGGTGCGGGGGCCGCGGATGGGAGCAGCGGCCACAGGCCGGAGGGGCCTCCAGGTGGGCCCAGCCCAGTCCTGGCCTCCCGGCTGAGAATGGAAGGCATGTTGTCATGTGAGTTTGTGGGGAGCGCCCAGTAGGGTTTTGAGGGTTGCAGGGTGTGTGTCCTCTGTGAGTGTACAAGGGGTGTGTCCGTGGGTCTCTGTGTCCAAGGCTGAGTGTGTATGTGTAAGCGGCCCTGAATGGGAAGTCTCCTGGTGGGCATGACCTGCTCCAAGCAGGTGCCAGGCATAAGCACATAGGTGTGGTTGTGTACCTCTCTCTGCTGGTAGGACCACTGATGTGACCCAGAGCCATGCCCTCGGGGACCCAGCCCGGGGCCTCCCTCCAGCAGGCCACCCTCCTGGGCTGCCATCTGCCACAGGGGGTGTCCCTAGCTCAGCCGGTGACTTAGCCCAGTGTTCAGCATCTCTGGTGTCTTTGGAGCTTGTGGAGACCCTCGGGTTGACTCATTCCTGCTTGTCCCCTGCACGCTTTCTGGCTCTAACTAGTCCCTTCCCTGTCCAGCCTTGTATTGGATGCCCATCTCCAAATCTGCCCCAGCCTTCGAGGCCTGGCTGAGATGCTGCCTTTACCTTCCCAGCCCCTGGGGACCTGGGGCTGTCTCCTGTTGTGTTTCGGTCTTGTCCTCGGCACCCCACTGGCCCAGCTTCTCCTGGGGGCAGGGATGAGTCTGACTGCTCTAGCCCAGGGCCTGACGTACAGTAGGTGCTCCATCTGTGAACAGATGTAACCCTGCCCTCCCCCTGCCCCACGTGATCGCCTTCCTCTCTGGATGGGGTCAGCTGTGAGGATGAGAGGACTCGGGGAGGGACCCGGGCCCTGGTCACTGGAGCCTTGCCCCTGGGCTTGCGTCCTGGCTCTGCTCTCAGCTGTCGGGTTGGGGGGCTCTGTCAATCAGTTTCCTCGATGGGGGATCCAGTGTGCAAGGCTTGGGGGCCTCCAGGGAAGGCAAACGTGGTGGAGAGGGAACGGGCTCCCGAGTTTCTAGGCGAGGTTGCCAGGGTCCAGCTAAGTGTGCGGTTCATGGCACAAGACGTGACTGGGCTGCTGGGTCGTGTTGGTTTACAACCACACAGCAGCCTTGGCCCCAGTGTGGGGAGTCTTCCAGTCCAGAGGTCTTCCCTTACCCGGAAGGGTGGCACTTCTCTCTCTGGGCTCCCAGCAGTCTTCAAGCCCCACACAAAATACATTTGCAGATGACGTGTGCACGCGTGCTCAGTCGTGTCCTACTCTTTTCTGACCCCGTGGACTGTAGCCCTCCAGGCTCCTCTGTCCATAGCATTTTCCAGGCAAGAATACTGGAGTGGGTTGTCATTTCCTCCCCAGGGGATCTTCCCCACCCAGGGATCAAACCCATGTCTCTGTGTCTCCTGCTTTGTAGGCACGTTCTTTACTAATGGCGCCACCTGGGAATTTCAGGGGTGACCCTCAAACACACACGGTGGGGGGCAGGAGGGAGGCTTCCTTCCTATGAACAGAGATTACCAAGCCGCTGCTGTGTGCCAGGCTTGTGGGTACTGAAGAACCAATAGCTGGGTCAGGACAAATATCACTGCGCTGCTAAGGGTTATGTCTAGTGGGGGAGACAAGCAAAAGGACAGGACACAGGAAATTACCTAGTATGGTGAAGGTGAAAAGTTCTAAGAAAAAAGAAGAGAAGGCAGAGTGATCAGGAAGCCTGCACCTAAACAGGGTGCTTGGGGAGCCCTGAGTCTGCACCGAGACTGGGAGGAGGAGCCATGTGGTATCTGGGGAAGAGCATCCGGAGGAGAGAACTCCGGAGGAGAGAACAGCCCACCCCAAGGAGGCAGATGCGCTCACGGAGCATGGAGGGGATGGGGCGGGGGGCAGCAGGCGGGCCCTTGTGGCTCCTGAAGGACTCTGGCCTCATGCTGGGTGAGATGGGAGCCACCGCAGGATTTGAGCAGCGGATCTGCCTTGTTGCTTTCTAGAAACACACTGACTGCCCTATAGGGTGGAGCAGACACACCAGGGGCAAAGCTATGGCAAGCATGCCAGTGAAGGACTTCCTTGGTGGTCTCGTGGTTTAGACGCTGCGCTTTCACTTCGGGGGTGCACAGGGTCGATCCCTGGTCGGGGATCTAGGAGCAGCCAAAAATAAATAGAGCAACAACAGCTATTTAAAACAAAAAGGAATGCAGGTGAGAGCCTGGCACATAGCAGCGGCTTGGAAATCTCTATTCATAGGAGGAGAGGACTGGGGAGCCCACAGGACCCTCTGCTGTGGGAAGAGCATGGGAGAATTGGGGGAGGGGCCTCTGAAGGGCCAGGGGAGCCCAGGAACCCCTCAGCTGGTCCCCAATCCTTTGAGGACTCAGTAACACCCATGGGCCCACTTCCACAAAAGCACACAGGTGTGCATGCACACGCCCACAGGCCACATGCGCTCATACACATTCACACGCACAAGCACAAAACCACATCCTCACACGGGTATACTCACACCATGTTTACCCACGTATGTGCACACTCACAAACACACACCATGCCACAGGAAATGTTAGGAGGTTCCTGGACCCCCTGACCTCCCAGGTAATGGACTCCTGTCCAATCTATCCCCTCCGCTTGACAAGTATGGAAACTGAGGTTTGCAGAGAGAAAGGGGACTTATCCAAAGTCACCCAGGCAAAGAGGGTCTGACCAGCAGCATTTGGCCCAGACAAGACTAGACGCCCTGCCTTGGGGCTCTCTGTCCCCCTGTACTGAGCAGGGTGACCCATCTCATTTTTATGCCTTAAGAGCTCACCAGGATGCACGGTGATGACCCAGAGAGATGTTATGGGGAGGGAGGTGGGAGGGGGGGTTCATGTTTGGGAACGCATGTACACCCGTGGTGGATTCATGTCAATGTATGGCAAAACCAATACAGTATTGTAAATTAAAATAAAGTTAAAAACAAACAAACAAACAAAAAGAAAGAGCTCACCAGGAGGCCAGTCATGGAGGTCAGAATATCAGACAGGAAGTGCTGAGGGGCCTAAGAGGGCCCTGGACACAAGTAGTGGGCCATGAAGGTGAACTTCAGGAAGGGGAAGTCAGAGAAGATTCCACAGAGAGGAGGCATGTGCAACCTCACCCTGGAGGACTGGATGGGTGGAATAAATACTTAGAGATGAGGCTGGGGAGGGCATTGCAGGCAGAGTCTGGTAGCACCAGAGGCCTTGAGGTGGAAACTCTCCAAATCAGACATGAGCAAGGCCTCTGTTAGGGGTTACGTGGGTTGGGTCTTGAAGGACGAGTAGGAGTTTTTTCAGAAAAGCTCTCTGGGCAGGACTATTATATGTCAAGGCGCAGAGACAAGGAAGGCTGGAGAAACTGCAAGCATTTCAGAGAGCTGCTTGCTGTGTGCTTGGGAGATGAGCTCAGTAATGAATGAATGAATGAATGGGGTGCATGTAGGGGAGGGCAGGAGAGCCAGTCTGGTGACTTCATGTGGCAGGTGATGAGGAAGGAAGGGGACTAACATCCTGCTGCTGCTGCCAACCCACAGGCTCTCAGGCAGCCACCTCATGCCCATTACACAGATGAATAAGCTGAAGCTTCTTTTTTCTTTGGCTGCACCACTGTGAGGCTTGCAGGCTCAGTCCCAACCACCGGACAGCCAGGGGATTCCCTAAGCCATAGCTTTGAGCCAGCTCACACTGCCTGTGGCATCACAAGGCTCCTGGCCCCTGAGGAGCCTTGGCAAGGCAGGTGTTCGGGCCTCATCACGGCTCAGGGGACTTCTCACCTGGAGACCTAGGGCCAAGTGAAGGAGGTGGGGAGTATGGCTCCCACCGGTCAGGCAGCAGCTGCCAAAAGGGATAACAGACCTAGCAATTGTTCCCAGAGCCAAACAGGCCCCAGGTGAAAGGGGACAGCAGATCTGTAAGGCGACACCTTTCTTGGGGTAGATAATCTTGTACCTGGACCTCTCTCAGCCCGAGGCTCCCACAGCCTCCTTGTCAGGTGGCCTGGCCCCACGGGAAGGGTGGGGAGGGAGGAGCACTTCCCAAGCCTCTGCCTCTCCCACACCCCCTTGGATGGTGTGGAGACAGGAGAGGAAGTAAGCAAGTGGGAGGGAGAGGATGGAACTGTCCTGGTTCCACTGATATCAGTGTGATGACTGGGCAGCGATCATTCCCATTTTCTGGATGAGGAAATGGAGACTTAGTGCAGCGACATGAGTATAACAGGTAGAGAAGCTGATTAGAGCCCAGGTCTCTTTTATTTATTTATTTGGCTGCACTAGGTCTTAGTTGCAGCATGTGGGATCTTTGATATTCATTGCAGCATGCGTGATCTTTTTTAAAAACTATTTTTTAGTTTTGGTTGTGCTTGGTTTTCGTTGCTGCATGTGGGCTTTCTCTAACTGTGGCAAGCCGGGGCTACTCTGGGTTGTGCGGGCTTCTCATTGTGGTGGCATGTCTTGTTTCGGATCACGCTTTGGTGGTTCTGGCTCCCAGGTTCTAGAGCACAGGAACAGTAGTTGTGGTCCGTGGGCTTAGCTGCTCCACAGCATGTGGGAATCTTCCTGCACCAGGGATTGAACCTGTGTCTCCTGCATTGGCAGGCAGATTCTTTACCACTGAGACATCAGGGAAGCCCCTTTGAGTGGCCTTATGAAGGAAACTTCCTTATTCCCATTTTACAGATGAGGAAACTGAGGTTTAAGTCATTGACACAAAAACTCAGACTGAAGCCAGATGTCTCTGGCTTCTGAACCCAGTTACCAACATGTAGCGACCTGCCCACACCCTTATCTCTCACTCAGCCCCACGGGGAGGGCCTGGGGGCTCAGTGATAGACGACCACATCTATTTTGCACATCGTTAAAAAAAAAAAACAAAAAGGAGTCAAGCTACAAGTGTGATGAATTAGTTTTTAGGTCACAGCAAAATGGCTTCACATCAAATGAGCTGCATCAAAAAAAAAAAAAAAGTGTCACAAGGGTAAAATCCTTACATAGAGGGGATCTGGGAGGCCTGGGCTGGGACTAGGAAGCTTCCTTTCCACTGGCCACCCTTCAGTAATTTTCAGATTTGCACTGTGTGAAATTATTCTCTACCCACCCAAATCAATCAAATGATTTCAAAGGACAAAAGGCATATTTGCGGCTCAGGCCTTGATTTGGAATTGTGGGGCTCGTGGTCTTGCGGGGCACCAGCGCTTGTCAGGGGCAGAAAGAGCACACATTAAGCGACACATGACGGCTGTGGACCACCCACCAGGAGCATCCTGGCAAAGAGAGTGAAAACTGAGAAAGCCCCATAAACCTGAACTTGAGCCCAGGGCACGTCACTTTACCTCCTCCCCTTTGCTGGGAGCTGTGAAAAGCGAGGGATGTGATATTTTGTGCCCAGCTTGGTGCTGGGCCAGCATCCAGGTTTCTGGACAAGTTCGCTAGGGGAGTCAGACCTGCAACAGAGCTTCTCTTTTGGGCCGAGGGACGTCCACAGTGTTGCAGGAGGTCTGTGGGAGAAGATTCTCCTGCGGAACATGGCCAGGCAAGGAAAAGTGTCTCTGAGAGGGTCCTTTCCAGATGGCAGGAATCCCCAGGCAGAGGTGGAGTGATGGCTACGGCAAGGTGGAGGTGAGTGTGTGTGAACAGTAGTGAGGATTCTGTAGGGGTTGAGCAACAAGGGAGGAGTGTCTGCTAGCAAGGCAAGTCGGGGAGAAGCGGAGGCTGACATCTTTTTTTTAGATTACTTAGTTGTCACTTGTTGCAATGCACTTTATTTATTTGACCTGGTCTTAGTTGCAGCATGTGGGATCTTCGCTTGCAGCATGAGAACTCATTTGTGAAATGTGGAATCTAGTTCCCTGACCTGGAATCGAACCTCGGTTCCCTGCATTCGGAACACAGAGTATTAGCCAATGAACTAACAGAGAAGTCTCAAGACATATTTTCAGGGTAGAATAGTTGGGGTCCAGGGGAAGGGCTAGTGACAGAGTAACTGAAGCAGGTGAGTCATGGAGATGATACATAAGGCATAGTATGGCTTCCCTGATGCCTCAGCAGGTAAAGAATCCGCCTGCAGTGCAGGAGACACAGGAGACTTGCGTTTGATCTCTGGGTCAGAAGATCCCCTGGAGGAGGGCATGGTGACCCACTCCACTATTCTTGCCTGGGAAATCCGAAGGACAGAGGAGCCCGGTTACAGTCCACCGGGACATAAAGAGTTGGACAAGACTGATTGACTAAAGTTTCTTTTTTTTTTTTTTTAAGAGTAGTGCCAGCTAGGAATGGTTTTTACATTTCCAAGTGGTTGGAGTAAAAAATCAAAAGAATAATGGTTTACCTTGAGTGTCCCTAAATAAAGGTTTCTTAGAACACAGTCATACTCATTTCTGTATACAATATCTATGGTTGATTTTATGCCTTAATGGCAGAGTAGAGTAGTTGAGACAGAGACCCTATGAGCAACAAAGCCTAAAATATTTACTATCTCGCCCTTGCAGACAATAGTTTGCTCATTTTGGGCTTAGACGGAACTAACCAGCAGAGATAAATAGCAGAGGGTCTAGGTCACGAAGGCCTCCTTTTCTGCCCAAGAACTGAGCTTAAGCTGAAAGCAAGTGGGAGCCATCAGGTGTTCAAGGAGGAGAGTGTCCTGCTCAAGTAAATGTTGGAGAAGATTGACTGGCTGCTTAGCAAGAATAGACAAAGATGGGCGAGGAGCACCTGAACCAGGAAGAACAAAAGCAGGAGAGGACTCTAAAGGCCCTCTCCAAAGGCTCCAAAGGCTGCTCTTGAGAACCTTGTGGGCGCCTAGCTGGGAGGCAGCTCACTGCCCTCCCGGTGCCTTCGCCACTGGTCCACAGCGAGGCTGCTGCATACCCGGACCCGCTTACACGCATACCCGGACCCGCTTACACACATAGGCGGAAGTGATTGCTAGAGGGGCTCACATGAGCGGAAGCCGGAAGCCCACAGCCCTAAAATGGCGGGAAGGACGCGGAGGCAGCCTCGAGCCCAGTGCAAAAGCATGAGACAAGGTGTGAAATGGTGGGCGCTTGGAGAACCGCGGCTGGTTGTGCAGCAGAAGAGGAGACGCAGGAGGTGGGCAGGACCGTTGGGCTTTGAGTGCCCGCGGAGGGGGGCGGATTAGGGGTGGGGAGCAAAGGTCTCCACCAGGTGTCAGTGGGCCAGGCCTGGAATAGAGGGAGCACAGAATTGCATTGGTCATATGCCTGGATGGAGGGGGTCAGAAGGATACAGGCGGGCCAAGGCCCAAGGCCCACAGGCCAGTGTACATCGGCGATCTTCACAAACACACAGACATGTGTAGAAGCGGTCACAGGCCCGCAGCGATACACACACCACAATACCTGGCCCTTTGCACACGGTCACAGCAGCGTATACACATCATCTCAGCCGACCAGGCGCGCACACAACACAAGACCCAGAGGCCTCTCTGCATAGTCACAGATGTGTGCACACAAACACTATCCAGGTACACGCAGGCACAGCGGCTGGGATCCACGCCCGTGTACACACAGGAACAGACTCGGGTACACGCCGCAGGTCACCCAGACCCATACATACGTCAAAACAGACACATGCATCCACGCGCAACAGAGTCGGACACGCAGATGCATGCACATGCCAGACACGCACACGCTCTGACCCGCTGCGCCTCTCATCTCATACACACACACACAACCGCACAGGACGCACCGGGCCGTGGGTCGGCGCACGCACGGTCACAGGCAGGATCGCGCGCTCCCAGGCACGCGCGCGCGCGCGCGCGCGCGCACGGACACACACACAGTCACACACACACACACATTTGATCGCACACGCGGGAGGCGCAGAGCAGCGGCGGCCTGAGACTGCGGTCCTAGGCGTCCCCGGCCCCGCGCGGCGAGCGGAGCCCGGCTGGCGGCGGAGGGAAGGGGGCGCTGGTGGGGGCGGGGCGGGGGCCGGAGCCGCCCGAGCCCGGCGGGAGCTGCCCCTCTGCGCGCCGCGCTCGGGCCTCGCCTCCGCACCCCCCGCCTGCCTCCCGTGGGGCCCTCCCCCGCCGGGGTCCGCTCGCCGGGTCCCCGCCGCGGCCCCCGGGTGCAGACAGGCGGCCGCGCCGGGCCCGTGGGACGGGTTGGAGGTGGGGGCGGGGGCGGCGGGGCGGGGATCGGGGCCGGGCCGGGGCCGCGCTGCCTGCGATGCCGGGCGCCCGCCGCAGCCGCCGCCGCCGGAGCCCGGGATGGGGCGAGAGGTTGCGGCGAACGCCAGCATCTCCCCGCCGGGGGCCCCGGGGGCCGCGGAGCCGCCGCCGCCGCTGCTGCTGCCGCCGCTGCTGAGACCCGGCGGGCGATGGGTGAGTTGACCCTGGCGTCCTGGGGGCCCGCGTCGCAGCCCCCGCATCCCGGCACTCCCGGCCCTGCGCCTCCTCCGCGCTCGCTGCGCCCCCCGCCCCCGTCACAGCTCCTACGGCCCCCCTCCCCGAGCGTGACCTTTGGGGCGGGGGCGGGAGCACTAGGCTTGGGGGTCTGGGTGGGGGCCGAGATTGGGGGCGGATGCTGGGGCGGCTACTCAGCTCTGGCACCCCCTCCCCCAACCTGGCTGCTCAGCTGAGCTTTTTGTGGCCCGGGAGGGCAAAGCCTCATTCCCTCGACCCCCCCACTTCCCCGACCCCCGGCCTGGGCAGGGGGCGTCCCCGAGGCGCGGGTTTTGAGCTAGGCTTTGTGCACCGCGCCCCCGACAAACCTCCCGCGCGCCGCGAGGCTGGGGGTGGGAGGCCTCGGCTCCCGCCTTCCCCTACCCCCCGACCCCGGGCTGCGGCGCGGCCGCGGCCGAGGCCCTGGCGCTGTCGGGGTGCTGGGCGGGTGCGGAGGCCGGGATCAGACCGAGGGAGGTGGAGAAAGAACCCCAACCCTCTCTGGTGGGGGTGCTCCCGCTCTTTCCACCGCACTGCCCAGGGCGGGGGAGGGAACCTGGCTGGGGGAGGGTGCTATAAATATCTGCAAATAGTGAGTTCTGGAACTGGGGGTGGGGAGGGGACTGCACCTGGGTTGTATTGGGGAGGGGGGTCTGTGCCTGAGCTGGAGTGCCAGAGGGGCAGAGATGGGTCTCAGCCAGCCCTAGTGACCTGAGGTCGGGTGACTCTCTAGGCTCCAGGAGACTTCCTAGAAGTGGGCAGGACCACTGCCCCAGTGAGCTCTCTGGTCCCCCAGCCCGGCTCGCTCTGGGTTCACATAGCACTCCACTCCTGGGCCACCAGCTCAGATCTGCCTCGATGGGGAAGACTTGTGTCACCTCCCGGGCAGTTACTAAAAATCCAGGCAATGGGCCAAGCCTGGGGATGGAAGGAAGAGCAAGACAAGTTCCTCCCCCCACCCCACCCCACTTCCCCCAAAGCCCCACCGGCAGGAGCTGACCATTCTGCGGAGTTATCAATATTCCTGCCAGCTGAAGAGATAGACACAGGGTCCTGGGAAAGTTTGAAAAAGGGGCCCCCAGCATCGCCCCCACCCCTGCTGCCCCCGGAGGAGAGGGAACTTGCTGGAAGACATAAAAGGAAGCTAGAAGGGTTTGCTTGGGAGAGAAAGTGGGAAGGGTATTCTGGGCGGAGGGATGGATAAGGCAAGGCTCCAAGATGTGCTGAGTGCATGCAAGAGCTGGAGATGGGGGACAGCCAAAGCCCTGCTGGGGGCTGACAGGAGAAGCCACTGAAGAGAGGGGAGCTGAAGCTGGAGGAAAAGGAAGGCCAGGTGGAGGCGAGGTGGTGGGCCACCCCAGGGAGCTGGCATGAGGACAGCAAGGAGACCGGCTGGGATGGCACCGGCTGGCCCGGCTGACCCCTTGCTGTGGGTCTGCCTAGCGCCCTTGATGTGGTCAGGGCTGCTTGATCCACATCGCTGATCACTTTCACTGAGATAGCCGGACCACCTCGGCTGGACAGCCTTCTGAACCTCAGTTGCCATGTCTGACAAATGGGGAGATCCCTTCCCTAAGCTGTGGCAAGGACTGCATGGCATGCTGCATCTACGTGTACAGGTACGCCCAGCACCTGAGAAGCACCGAGGAAACGGCCGGCGGCTCCATGGGTATTTTGACCTGTGTAACAGGGACGCTGATACCGGCTGGCAGGCCATGTCCACTTCATGGTGAGGATCCTGTGAGGGCTGGTTGTGACCAGGAGGAAACTGAGGCTTGGGGAAGCTGAGTGTCCCTGTCCTCCTTCTCAGAGGAGACAAAAGTAGCAGTGAAGAGTGACCCGGGCAGGGTGGTCTGCATGGACAGCCTCCTCTTGCCTGTGTAGACACCCACCACCTTCTGGCCCCCGGCTGTGTCGAGCAGGGGACTCTGCTCTGCTCCCCAAGGCCAATTTTTGTTCCCTATGCTGCCGCACAGCGCAGGACACCCCTTCCCAGCCAGCTCTCTCATCTACCACATGGGACTAGGGCTCCCTTCCAGAAGTTTCTTCAGATATTCTGGCCAACAGCATGATGTCCTCCTGTGAGGGGCACTTTGCTGGGCAGCCTGGTGGAGAGGATACAGGCCTTGCCCGCCAGAGATTCAAATTGAGTTGGGCAGCAGATACCCCCGGGCACGTGGGCACAGATACCCATGGTCTGCCTAGCTCTGTGCTGGCTGCTGGCAGGTAGGGAGCAGTCTCAATAATTGTGCCATGAGGCAGTCAAGTGCAGAAAGTGCAAGAATTTCAGATCCAGTGGCCCAGGTTCAGATTCCGACCCTGTCGCTTCTTATTTCGTGACAGTAGGCTAGTGACTCTCCCTGTGCCTCAGTTTCCTTGTCTCTAATGTGGGGAGATGCACAGTATTGCTCTTTGAAGAGCTCCATTCAGTTTCCAGTGGGCGTTCGCTGCCCCCCTTCCAGAATGAGTCTCCCTATTCGCCCAGCCTGCCACAGTCGATGTGTGGTTCACTTTCTTGTTGTCTTCCCCTCTGTCTGTGAGTCCCCATGGGCTGGGTCCTGCCTCTCTGTACCCATTTCTTGGGCAGGGGGGGCAGTGGTCTGCTGGTTCGCCGATGAGCAGTGGTGGCCAGTTTCCGTGGTGTAAATCTTCCCAGCAGGACTGATTTCAAGCTGCCAACCATTTAACAGTCTCACAATGGGAGCCGGTACAGCACCCAGGCATTCAGTAGGTGGTTAATAAACAGTAGAACAAGGAGGAAAGTCCCTGGGAGCTGTTGGTCAGATAGACTTGGGAAGCGGCCACCTGATTCTGGAGCTGCGGAGGGCTTGTTGGAGAGCGCTGGGTAGGCGGAGGGTGGGGCGAGAGACTGCCCTGAGTAAGCATCCACAGGGAGGAGGGGAGAGGGAACGGCGGCTGTCTCCTTCCCTCCACACCTCTGAGCCTGCCTCTCTCCTCTCTAACCCCTCTCCTCCCAGGGGCTCCCCTTGACCTTGGCCTGGGCCTTAGCGTAGAATGGCCCAGCTGGACCCCATGCTTTAGCCAAACAGAGCTCTGAGATGTGGTCCCACAGGCCCCAAACCTCAGATTCTATTCCTTTGCCTATGCCGTTCTCACCACCCGAATGTCTGTTCCGCCTTCTGTCCCCTGGCACTCTGGCTCTCACCAGAAGCCTCCGTGTGATGCCAGCGTGTTTGTTATTGTGTGTTTAGCCCCGTGGACCTACAGGAGCACGAATGAATGAGTGAATGAGTGAATGAGTGATTCTCAGCCAGGGGAACATCCCTGCTCTTCCTTCCACCTCCTCCTCCCTCCCTGACCAAGGACACTGAGGCTCCAGTGGGCAGCCTCACTTGCAGCAGAATGGTCACAGGGACCTTGCTTGTCCCCATTTCCCAGAAAGGGAAAGAGGCTTCAGGAAAGGGTGAGAACTTCCCAAGGGCTAGAAGGAGGCCTGGTGGGGGTGGAAGAGTAGTGGACCACCCTCGCATGGTCTAGAATAGGCTGACAAGGGGCCCAAGACCTTGCTTATAATCCAGAAAGTTAACAGGGAATACTTTTCCTTGCATTGCTGAAATTCTCCTGTTGGCTCACTTCTTTTCATCTTTTCTATAAAAGTAAAATCGGAACAATAGGAATCATTCACACACCTAATTACTTTGTTGTCTTATGAGTTTAGAGCTTATTTGGCTAAGACTTTGGTTCCCACTGAAGTGGGAATCCCGGGGGTGGGGTGGGGTGGGGTGCGGGGTGAAGGCCAGGACAGGAGGTAGGAGTCTGTGCTGATGCTGGGGTCTCCTGAGGGCCCGGCCTCTGGCTACCCCTCTAGGCAGGCCAGGAATTTCCCAGAAGGAGCAGGCCCGGAGGTCTGAGGTCTGAGTGAGGGAGGGTGGCCAGAGGCCATCTCTGAGAGTCTGGATGCCAGAGACCCGCGATGAAGAACTTTGCAGTCATAATAATTTGCAGCTATTTATCGAGCACTTACTATGTGCTGGGCGCTGGGCCAAAGCACTTTGTCTGCATTATCTCAGAGACACCTCCTAACTTCCCACGAGGTAGGTACTATTATTATCCCATTTGGCAATGCGAAGGGGCTGGGGACCCAAGGCCGGGAAGTGGCAGGGCTGGGATCCATTATATCCAGCCTGTAGGTCCCCAGCCTGTAGGATGGGGCTGCTTGTCCAGACCCTTCCATTACCCAGAGATGACTGCTGTCTGCGGCTCATATGCCTTGGAGTGCCGCCTCCCCCCACCCCGCCCTCCAGAGAGCCCTGGGGCTGCCTGCTTCCTTCTCATAGGCCTGGGACCCTGCTTCAGGAAGGCCTGCTCAGCCTTGCCTGGGCAGCAGGGGGTTAGTATGGATTTTCCGGGCTCCCCTCTCCGCCCCACCGAGTCAGAATCCCATCCTGGGAGAGAGGGTTGGAAATCTATAGTTTCGAATCCCCTGGAGATTCTGAGGCCTGTGGACTCCAGGAACCACTGCTTGGCCCCACGAATTCCATGCTGCCTTACGAGACCCCTTCAGCCTCTGTGACTCAGCTGCTTCCTGTGTTCTCTCTGCTCCCCCAGCTCTGCAACAACCACACTGTCCCACCCCTCCCATCCCTCCCTTCCCAAGCCCATTGCTTTTATCTCAGCACCTGCTGCCACCACCTCCTCCAGGGATCAGATCCCAGGCTGACTGTGGACCCCCCAGAGCTTGCTTACCACTTTGGACAAGCCCCTTGTGGCCACCCTCCTCTTTTACTGGGGGCCTGGCACGCGGTCTGGGTGAATTGAGGTGACTGGGGAAGAAGGACCGGGGGGAAGCTGCCCATTAAGTGAGGGCACTGGTTCCTGAGCTGGGCACACGGGCACTCTCTGGGGGGCTGGCACCTTGCCTCACACGAGGAGGCACTTGAGCAGTATTTGAGTGTTTGCTGAATGGTGATTTTGAGAATGGAGGGTGAGGGCCACTTCCGGAAACAAGGCAGATTAGCCGGCTTAGGTGAAAGGTGGAGAAGGCGCCTTCCCGACCATCACCTGGGACTGCGTGTGTCACAGTTCATGTTTATGGCGTGAATGGGAAGGAGACGCTGGTGCTTTATGGCGTGATTTCAGCACCTCAGGGCCGCTGCACCAGCTCTCCCCCCGACCCAGACAAGCAGCGCTGGGGCCGGCTCCCCCTGCGGCCTGTCCTGGTGCTGTCCCTCTGTCTGCAAGTGCCCTTCCTCTCCTCTCCTGACTCATCTGTCCTGTAAGACTCTTCCAGGAAGCCATGCGGCGTTGGTACTACCCCACATTCCTGTCTGTCTGCCTGGGAGGAGAGCCTTGTGCAGGGAGGTCTGTCGAGGGCCTGGTTGGAGGGGAGGGTGCCAGTGGTCGGGGGACTGGGGAGGAGGTCTCCAGGGCCAGCCATGGGGCTTGCTCTGCTGTTTGTTGTGTCCAAGTGGCAAAGGGAGGGGGTTACAGGAAGGGTCAAGGGGCCTCCTGGCACGGCTCCTGGAAGCAACTGTGAAGCGCAGTCCAGCCAGGTGACAGTCACCTCAGCCTAGAGAGGGGGCCAGACTGAGGCCACCCATTTCACAGAGGGGATGTTGAGTCCTGGGGCGCTTGGCACTGACCCAGAGCTTTGCAATCTGTAGGAGGCCCAGGACTGTGGGTTTGTGCCCCGCCCCCATTCCTCTCCCACGTTGGAGTGTTTCTCAGTGGGGTCCTGGTCGGGGGGTGGATGAGAAGGAGGCCAGGAGAGCAGAGTCCCCAGGGCTCAGGCCTGCCCTCGGGTCCTCTGGCTTGGAGACAGTGCTCCTCAGGAAAACTGCGTGTTGCCCCAACCTGGCAGGAAGCTCAGGAAAAAGTCTACAAGAACTTAGGCTGCAATGTTAGGCCAGGGGTGGCAGGTTGATGAGTGGTATCATCCTGTCTCTTTCGCTGTGATGTCCAGATTTCCCAGAATGTATGAGAAACCTTTAGAACCAGAAGATGAAGTTAGGTTCTAAGAGAAGAAAAGGGGCCGTGAGAACAGCCAGCTCCCCATTTGTTGGATTCTGGGGTCCCTGCTCATGAGTAGCCTCCAGGGAGGCTGGCTGTGGGGTCTCAGGGTGGGAGTTGCCCGGCCCCAGGGACATCCCCCAGCACAGGTGCACCGGGGCACACAGCTTTCCTCTCCCTCATCCCTGGAAACTGGGTCAGTGAGAGTCCAGGCCAGGGGGTACTGGGATGCCGCGCCCCGAGAATTCTGTCCACACCTCCGACCTCCTTCCTGTGGCCCCAGTCCGGCCTCTGCACCTCTTCCCCTGTGCACCCCACGTTCCTGCCTTGGGGCCATTACTGTGCTGGACTCTTCATCTGGAAAGCCAGCCACCTCCACCCAGGTGTTGCCATTCACCGAGGAAGCCACCTCTGCCTCTTCCAACCAGAGGCGCCCCTAGGGCTGTTGACATTACTGCCCCCCCAACCCCTGTGCCCAGTGGATTGGCTGTCTTCCTGACTGACCCTGTCTCTGAGCGCATTTCCGGCAGTCCTGAGCCATAGTCAAGTTCTCACCTGTGGTCACGGGCTTCCTAATGACAGCTGAGCCCCGATCAGCTGGGGACTTGATCTCTGTCTCCACCACGGCCCCCTCTGTCCTTGGTACAGAGCACTCGTTCATCCACTTAGTACTTGATCACTGGGTGTCTTCTCTGTACCGGGGGCTGGGCTATGTGCCAGGGCAGGGTGTGATCATGTCTGTGATTTTGTGCTTTTTTTTTTTTTTTTTGCGAGTTACCTAGCACACACACAGCAGGAGCACCTCCATCATACGAATGCATGTCCCTTAGGCTGTGCCCATGTGTAATCCTGCCAGTCCCGAACACGCCTAGCTAATTCATTCAGCAAGCGTTTATTCAGTGCCCACAAGGAGGTGCCAAGCCATGACCCAGAAGCTGAGTGCCCCAAGGTCCCTGTCCTTGTGAAGTGCCTGTCTCGTGGGGCCATTATAGAGCAGGCTGGTGGGGAAGGGGGGCCAGCAGGCATGGGGGGTGGTCAAGATGGCATCCTGGGGTGACAAGGAGAGGGGTGGGGAGGGGCACTCCTGCCGGGGCTGTGGGTGTGCTCTGCGATCCCATCCCTGGGAGCCCGAGCGGGCCCTCCTTGCTGGTTTTGCTGCTCTAGGACCACGGAGCCCTGGGCTGTGAGTGCCGCCGCTGGTGCTAGGAGGAGGGCACGGTGCCCTGAAGAGGGAGTGTGTTGGCTGGAGAGCCTGGGCTGCAGAACTTTCTCCTTTTTTGTTGTTTAAATTAGTTTATTTATTTATTTTTGGCTGCACCGGTCTTCGTTGCTGCAGGGGTGTTCTCTAGTCGGGGCGCATGGGCTTCCTGTTGCGGAGCACGGCCTCTGGGCGCGCTGGCTTCAGAGTTGCAGCACTCAGGTTCAGTAGCTGTGCCGCACGGGCTTGGCTGCTCCATGGCCTGTGGAATCTTCCTGGACCGGGGATCGAACCCTTGTCCCCTGTGTTGGCAGGTGGGTTCTTATCCACTGTACCACCCGGGAAAGTCCCTCCAGCTATAGAACTTTCTATGAGAGGCGATCCTTGGAACTAGAACCCAGAACACAGCACCCGGAAAGTAGAAACCTCCCCCTGCCAAATTCAGACCAGAGAAACTGGAAGATAGTACTTGGAGAGGGAACATTAAGCAGCAAACCTAGAACTTGGCCTGTTGGAACGTGGAGTGCTGATGCGGGTCAAGCTGGAAGGTCATGTCTGCGCCCCCAGGGGTCAGTGGGAAACTGAGGTCCAGAGAGGATGGGGCGGCCCTTGCCTTGGGGAGCAGCAGTGGGCATGTGTGTGGTCTCCGCTGAGCCAGTCCCTTCCCACGGCCTCCTTGGATGAGGCACGTCCCCTCTCTAGGCCTCGGTTTCCCCGTCTGTGAAGTGGGCTTGAGCAGATGGGCTAGGACGAAGCGCACCGCCTGGGAAGGGGACGCTGCTGCTGGTGCCCAGGGTCTCCCGGGAGGTTAGCTGAATTGCTGGGGCCTGGACCCCAGCCCCCTGGCCCCTTCTCACCTGTGCTGACGGTTCTGTCTCTACTATTTCATCTTTTGTCTCCTGTCCTCTGATCAGTGGGAAATCTGAGCGCCTGCCGGCCTGTTCCAGAATGCTCTGTGGATCCAGCAGGCGGGAAGGACTAAGTCATTACCGGTGAGACCAGATTGGTAGCACCCGTGAAATTAAGGAGCAGGGGCCCAGTGCCGGCAGCCCTGTGTGATATCCCCTCCAGTGGTGAGGGCTCATGGAGAGCGCCTGGTGGGGACAGTCAGGTCCTGACCCAGGGATGCTGTAGGTCCTTGCAGGCCGGGTCGGACAGTGAAAAATCAAGGAGGGAAAAGAGAAAAGGCTCATTGTTCAGCCTTGAGGAGGCTCACCTCTGCCCAGAGCTGCAGAGCCAACCAGCTGTGTACCTGCTCAGGACTGCACCCAGCAGGAGGTTAATTATGCTGCTCAGGTTCCCGGGTGGCAGGAGCCGCTGCCTTTGGGCCAGGTGCAGCCCCCAAACCCTCCTGGGAGCCTGCAGGCGGCGTTACCAGCCTCCCTTTCACGCCGCAGACAAGCCTGGAGAGAGTGGGAGTTTTGCTTGGGGTCGCAGAGCTTGGGGTAGCAGAGCCAGGCTCAAGCCCGTTTCCTCCCTCAGCAGCAGCTGCTTGAGCACCTACTGTGTGCCAGGCCTGGATCTGGGCACTGAACACACAGTGGTGAGCCATGGTGGGGAGGATCCTAACCTGCTCGAAGCGGTTGCTTCACTTTCCACCTTCCTGTCCCTCCTCGCGGCCATCAGGCATCACTTTGCTCCGAGCTCCCTGAGGATGGAGTTGTGCCCTGTGTCTCTCTTTACTACCAGCTCATTGGAAGGGACCCTTAGGATGCGTGCAGACGAGCCCCTTCACTGGGGCGTCCTGAGCCCGAGGTCACATGGCAGACAGAGCTAGGACTTGCAGCCACCTTGCCAAGCCCCGGACCAGGCCTGAGAGCCCAGCGGCACTCACTGAAAAGTAGTATGTGGATTTGGGGGCGGGGTCTTTCATTCATTCATTCTCCAAGCCTCTCTATCAGGTGCTGGGCTGAAGCTGGGGACCCCGGGGTATTGGGGGGTTGGGCAGGCCAGGGTTGAGACGGCTCGGCTCTGTCCACAGGCCAGGGTCAGAGAGGCCTGGAGGAAGTCAAGTCCAGTTCAGCTGAACCCTCTGAGCTCGGCGTGGGGCCGGGGAGTGTAAGATTACACAGAAACTTGGAGCCTCCTGAGAGATCTGGACTTTATCCTGAGGGCCAGGCTGGAAGGGGCAGCGTCAGATGTGGCTTCTGCCTGGCTCCAGGGCACCTAGCTGGGGCCCCCCTTAGGAAGGCCACAGCTGTTGTCCAGGTGAGCACTGGCAGTGGCACAGCCAGCGGGGAACAGGGCACAGGGCGAAGGGCGGGGCTTGAGAGGTTTCAGGGCACTCGGAATAGACCCGCCTTGGTGACGGGCGTGTAGGGTCAGCGAGAGGGAGGCTTTAGGGTGGCTCCTGGGGTCCTGGCATGGGCTCCCGGGTGGCAGCTCACGTCACTGGCGGGGCGCAGAAGGAGGCAAGTTGGTAACGGCCGCAGTTGTCCCCCTGTCCTGGGTGCCAGGCTCAGGTCACGGGTCATCGGCTCAGATTGTTAGAACAACCGTTGGAGCGAGTTCTTTGCTCCCTGTCTTGCGGCTGAGGGTGGCAGGCAGGCATGATGGGAATTTACTGTAAAGCCCAGGTGCCTGCCCTCCCTGCGGCCCATCCGGGATCCCGTGGAGCCTGCCCGTCTGTGTCCCTCAGCCCAGCCGGTGCTCTGGCCTCCTGCTTGCACACGTGCACCCTGCCCCACCCCCCACCCCCCGTACACGTGGGGAGGTGCCCGTGGGAGGCCTTCCACTCCCACTGCCTAGGAACACGGGGACCAACCTCTGCCTCCGTCCTGTGCCTCCGCACCCCCACCACCCTGGGCATGGGCACCCTCTCGCCCCCCCGCCCCCCCAGCACAGGCACTCTCCCACCCCGACCTCCCAGGGTGCAACGCCTGGGACAAAGTTCCTCCAGCTGCAGCTTGACTCTTGCCCACCCAGCCTGAGCAAGAGAAAGCACCGTGAGGACAGAGAAGGGGTGGGGCGGACCCTCCCCTCCCCTCCCCTCCCCTCCCCTCCCCTCCCCTCCCCTCCCCTCCCCTCCCTTCCCCCACTCTCAGGCCTTCTGGGCTGGAGATGGAGCTGAAGTGGCCCTTTGTACATTGTCCCTGGAGGATGGGCGAGCCTGAGCGGGAGGGGCTGGCGCTGCCGGGGCTGCCTGCCTGGGAAGGATGGCACTGATCTCAGCGGGGAGGGGGCAGGGGGCTATCTCAGCGGGGAGGGGGCAGGGGGCTTTCTCAGCGCAGCGGAGAGCATCCTGCTAGGAGTGGAGTCTAGCATCACTTCCCATCCGGGTTCTGTGCTCACTCAGCAGCTGTTTGTGGAGCTCCTGCTCCGGGGTGGGCTTTCCCTTAGGGAGTGGGGGGCAGCAGGGACCGGCGACTGTGGCCCATGGTGACCCTGCTCTCCTGCTGTTGACATTCCAAGTGAGCAGGGTGTGGGTGGGGGAGACCGACCACTAACACGTAAACAAGGAGACGGATCGCTTCCGCAGTGGAGTGTGGAGCCCATGACGGGGAGGGGACCGCTGCTTTAGCTGGCTTTAGCTGGTTGGTCAGGAAGGCCCCTCTGAGCAGCAGCTGGCATGTGGAGATCCGAGGGAAGGGCATTCCAGGTGGAGGGAACAGCCAGGGTGAGGACTGTGAGACAGGTGAGCCTGGGGTGTGGAAGGGACGGGAGGCAGGGACTGTGGCTGGAGTCACGTGGACGAGGGACATGAGGTCAGCAAAGATGCAGGGACCAGATGGCCAGGGCCTGTGGGTACAGAAAGGAGTTGGGATTTTATTCTGAGTGTGATGAGGGTTCAGAGCAGGGGGATGTGGCCCAATGGGGCCTTTGCAGTGACAGAACTGGTGGGGCTCAATGCCAAAGGAAAATGTAGGGCCCTTGGTTCAAAAATCGAGAATTTCAAGTGGTTAGGACTCTACGCTTTCACTGCAGCGGGGCATGGGTTCAATCCCTGGCTAGGAAACTAAGATCCCACTTGCCTGGAGGTGGCAAAAAAAAAAAAAAATTCAAGACGGAAAAAGATACAGGCAAGAGGGAGACCAGTGAGGAGGAAGAGGAGGAGGGGCCTTTTGGAGGGAAGTGCCAACTGGCCTACCAGCATCCCTGCCAGGCCATCCAGGCACACGGAGGGCATGTGGAAAGCAGGCATTGACCCCAGCCTGGAAGCTCGGCGGACTGGTCTCTCTCTTTAGGTGTTATCCTGTTTAATCCTCCTGGGGTGAGGGGCTAGGGCGGTCCCACATTGCAGATGGGGGACTCTGAGTTTCAGGGATATTAAGTGACCTGCCCAGGATCGCACAGGAGTGCAAAGGCATGGGGGCAGGATTTGAGAACAGTGCCTCTGGATTCTGGATCCCGGGCAGCTGCTGCCCGAATTGCAGTGCCCTGCCCCACCTCCTGAGAGATGGGGCTGGGGGCATCTCCTACTGTGCTGGGCCTAGAAATGAGTTGCCTCTCTCTCTCATAGATGCAGAAGGTGCTCAGCCCCAGCCTGACCGGCCTTGCTTCTCCTCGCTGTGAGCCTAATCTCTGTTCCACAGACATGGACACTGAGGCAGGGCAGGGCCATCTGCTCTGGCCACCCTCTTGTCCTGCTGGGCCAGAGTGGGTCGTTTGGGTCTGGAAGGATGAGTGGCTGGGAGGTGGGCCGAGAGCTGCAGGCCCGAGATGCAGGGGTCTCTGGGGAAGTCTCCTCCCCACTGGCTTTGGTGGGCTCCATAAAGATATGGGTAAACTCCGGGAGTTGGTGATGGACAGGGAGGCTTGGCATGCTGCAGTCCATGGGGTCGCAAAGAGTCGGACACGACTGAGTGACTGAAGCGAACTGATAAAGATGTGAGCAATACGTGAACTATGAACTTCCAGATGTTCAAGCTGGTTTTAGAAAAGGCAGAGGAACCAGAGATCAAATTGCCAACATCCGCTGCATCATGGAAAAAGCAAGAGAGTTCCAGAAAAACATCTATTTCTGCTTTATTGACTATGCCAAAGCCTTTGACTGTGTGGATCACAATCAACTGTGGAAAATTCTGAAAGAGATGGGAATACCAGACCACCTTTGACCTGCCTCTTGAGAAACCTGTATGCAGGTCAGGAAGCAACAGTTAGAACTGGACATGGAACAACAGACTGGTTCCAAATGGGAAAAGGAGTACGTCAAGGCTGTATATTGTCACCCTGCTTATTTGACGTATATGCAGAGTACATCATGAGAAACACTGGGCTGAAAGAAACACAAGCTGGAATCAAGATTGCCGGGAGAAATATCAATACCACCCTTATGGCAGAAAGTGAAGAGGAACTAAAAAGCCTCTTGATGAAAGTGAAAGAGGAGAGTGAAAAAGTTGGCTTAAAGCTCAACATTCAGAAAACGAAGATCATGGCATCTGGTCCCATTACTTGATGGGAAATAGATGGGGACACAGTGGAAACAGTGTCAGACTTTATTTTTTTGGGCTCCAAAATCACTGCAGATGGTGATTGCAGCCATGAAATGAAAAGATGCTTACTCCTTAGAAGGAAAGTTATGACCAACCTAGATAGCATTTTGAAAAGCAGAGACATTACTTTGCCAACAAAGGTCTGTCTAGTCAAGGCTATGGTTTTTCCAGTGGTCATGTATGGATGTGAGAGTTGGACTGTGAAGAAAGCTGAGCGCCGAAGAATTGATGCTTTTGAACTGTGATGTTGGAGAAGACTCTTGAGAGTCCCTTGGACTGCAAGAAGATCCAACCAGTCCATTCTGAAGGAGATCAGCCCTGGGATTTCTTTGGAAGGAATGATGCTAAAGCTGAAACTCCAGTACTTTGGCCACCTCATGCGAAGAGTTGACTCATTGAAAAGACTCTGATGCTGGGAGGGATTGGGGGCAGGAGGAGGAGGGGACGACAGAGGATGAGATGGCTGGATGGCATCACCTATGCGATGGACAAGAGTTTGAACAGGCTCTAGGAGTTGGTGATGGACAGGGAGGCCTGGTGTGCTGCGATTCATGGGGTCGCAAAGAGTCGGACATGACTGAGCGACTGAACTGAACTGAACTGAACTGAGATGAGGAGACTGAGGCCCGGACAAGTGGGAGGAGGTGGAGCCAGGAAGCCAGGCCCTGTGAAGGGCAGAGCTGGCGCCAGGCCAGGCCCAGGCCGGCTCATCAGGTAGCCACCTACCTGCGGCCTGCGCTCGGCCTGGGGGGTGGGGAACCGCCCTCAGGGAGGAAGGAAGCAGCTGCTGTCCTGCCGTGTGGGCCGGGGACTGGGTCGGGCAGCGCCTTGCAGCAGCTGGGACAGGACGCTGCCTCACCTGTGGCTTGCCACCCCGGGGTCCGAGGCAGGTACCGGATTGGGTGAGGGGAGGGTGGGCCTGGGGTCTCTAGGGAGGGGCCAGGCAGAGAGCAAGTTTAGGGGGTGGTGGCGGGGAGTGGGAAGCCCCAGGGTCTAGGTCGGACACTCTGCCGCCGCTTAGAGGGTGGGTCAGGCTGGGCACTCTGACCCTGAGCCTCCTTCCTCACCTGTGATGGCACTGGCAGCCAATGAAAGGATCAGATTGTAACAAAAGTACTTAGTGCCCCTGCCAGGGGGTGGTTCTGGGAGAGGCCTCAGGTGGGCCCGCTTCTGCCCATATTGCCAACAGGCTGGTGGCGATGGCTGTGGCACAGGAGTCCGGGGGTCCCCAGGCCATGTGGTCAGGCCCAACTGGCAAACAGCAAGCAAATGGAAACGCCCAGCAGGGGCGCAGTTGTGTGGCACCCTTACTGTCTGAATCCGGGCCATTAGGGCCAGGGAGAAGATAATGGGGAAGCTGGGGATAAAAACTGATGAGAGAGAGCGTGGGGGCAGGGGGCAGCAAGAGTCAGGTCCTCTGGGAGGTTTCAGGCCCCCAGAGCTCCTGAAGTCCAGGCCTGGCCTCAGAGTTTCCCCAACTTTTTGGAGCACCAGACCCCCTTCAAGCTACTGGAGACAGCAAGGTGGGACCCTGTTCAGGGTGATCTGTTCCCATTGGAGTTGGATGAGGGGCTGGGAAAGGGCCCTGGGGCTCCCTCAGCCTTTCTCAGGGAACCCTGAGTTTTGTGAAACGTGTGTTTTTTTTTTTTTAATTTTTATTTATTATTTCGCTGTGCTAAGTCTTAGTTGAGGCACGAGGGATCTTTAGTTGCGACATGCAAACTCTTAGTTGCGACATGTGAGATCTGGTTCCCTGGTTAGCGATCGAACCCGGGTCCCCTGCGTTGGAAGTGCAGAGTCTTAGCCACTGGACCACCAGGGAAGTCCCTGAAATACAGTTTGAAGTCAACACAGGCCAACCTTGCAGAGTATCTCATGGTGGGGTGGGAGGACTCACATCGTTACAGGGGGAAGGGAAGGGAAGGGAAGCTGCCAGCCATGGGGGTTTGGGAGGGTGCAGCTGTCCTGGGCACGGGGCTCTGGTGGCTGGTCCGGGCACATGCCAGAGCCAGGGAGGACTGTGACCCACAGACTCAGGCCCACGGGCTCCTGCCAGAGGCCCCTCCCCGGGTCAGGCTCAATGTGGCCTCCTAGCCTTTGTCCTGGAAATCCTGAGTGAGGAGTCGCGGACGTGGTGTATGGGCTCCACTTCCTCCCAGCTGGGTGGTTTCTGGCAGAACTTCCCAAGGTTGATGGGAGGCTACCTCTGATCAACATTATCAGTTTTCTATAAATCCAGCGTTTATAGGAAGTCAGGTCTCCTCGTCCTTAAGTTTGGTCTCCCTGAGGGTACATGTGTGAGAAACTCTACTTTGTATCTCCTCTGGTTCTACTTTATTTATTTAGTTTTGGCCACATGGCATGCAGGATCTTAATTCCCCGACTAGGGATCGAACCCGTGACTCCTGCCTTGGGAGCACGGAGTCTTAACCACTTAAGCCCGCGAAGCCCTCCTCTGGTTCTATTTTAGGCTGAAAGTTTTGCACAGCTGCCTTGGGACTGCTGATCCCAGAGGGTGCTGACCAGGATGCGGAGCCCAGGCTCCTGCCCTAGCCACCCCCGAAGTGTGGGGAGTGTCTGTGCCACCCCTCGGGGCCCCTCACCCCTCCCCAGGCTCGAGGCTCCTGCTTTGCTGCCCCTGCACTAGGCTTCCCGACACGTTGGCTTCTGAGCCCTTGGCCCCACGCTGCTGTCCCCACGCTGCACGGTGGCTCCTTTTCGATCTTGGGTCTCCGCTGAAGGGTCCTCTCCTTGGGAGGCCCTCCCTGACACCTGGCACCCTCCGTTGGTCGGTTTTCTCGTTTGCCCTCTGTCCCTCCGCTGGACTGAGCTCTATGAGGACCTCCTCCCCCCACCTGGCTCCCTACTGTACCCCCAGCTCTCACCCACCCCAGGGCAGGCAGAAGCACCAGTGGCCTGACGGTGGTCCGTACATCTCCCAAGGCCCGCTCTCAGCCCCCGGGTGCCTTCCCTCTGCCCTGCTCCTGTGCCCCGCCCCCCAGCGGCTGTGCGGTGTTGCTGAAGGGCACAGACGCAGCCGGGTCCTTGGGCCTGATATCCCAGCCTAGCACGCCTCTCTCTTCTGGCGTTGCCATTCAGTTGTTCAGTCCTGTCTGACTCTTTGTGACCCCACGGACTGCAGCGTGCCAGGCTTCCCTGTCCTTCACAATCTCCCAGAACATGCTCAAACTCATGTCCCTGGAGTTAGTGATGCCATCAAACCATCTCATCCCCTGCCACCTCACCTCTCAATGTTTCCCGGCATTGGGGTCTTTCCCAATGGTCGGCTCTTTGCATCCGGTGGCCAGAGTCCTGGCCAAAGCTTTTTGCTCTGGCTTGCCCCAAACACTCGCTGAACGTCTGTCTGTCTGGGCCCCGGGCTGGCTGTGGGGAGCGCAGGCCCACCGGACTTAAGAGAGCAGTGTGGGGACAGAGGTGGGCAAGGCAGGGGACAAGGCCTGTCGCCGCCAAGGGTGACGCACCCAAAGCAGGGTTGGAGGAGACGGGACTGCCCCAGGGTGGGGCAGTTAGGGTCAGGGCTGGGGCACCTTGGGGGCGCCTTGCTCTGGGATCACCTGTTCTCAGTGCCCACAGAGCCCTTTCTGTGGCTTGTTTGTAGGTGTCTGTGTCCAGCCCCTCTCCTCATCCCCAGGGCCACCCCAGAGTCCCCTCTGCCACCCCAGAGGCCTCAGTGGTCTCCCTCCTCCCGCGACAGACGCTCCCCACGTACCCCTCACCAGCTGTTGTCTCACACATACCTCCTGGTCCAGGTACTTCAGACACGCAGACCCCTCACCACTGCCGCATGACGGCCACATCATCACCCCATTTCACTGGTGAGGAAGCTGAGGCCAGGGAAGTGGCGAAGCCCTGCCATCTGGCTGCAGGGTCTGGACGCTGTCTCAGGAGGCCTCTGTGCAGATCCAGGCCTAGTCACCCCCCACCCAGCCCCCCGGCTTGGATCAGCCTGTGTCCCCGCCTGGCAGAGACCACGGGCACCGGCTGGTCCCTGACGGCTCTGCTCCTGCTCTCCCACCTTCCCAGACCTTCCCCAGGCCCTGCCTTCAGCCTCATCTTGGTCCTGGCATGTCTGGGCTCCCCTCAGAGCACCGTGCCTCCTCCAGCTCTCTCCTTCAGTCACCTAGTTCTTAGCAGTTAGTGTTAGTCGCTCAGATGTGTTTGACTCTTTGCAACCCCATGGAATCCTCTGTCCATAGGATTCTCCAGGCAAGAATACTGGAGTCGGTAGCCATTCCCTTCTCCAGGGGATCTTCTCGACCCAGGGATGGAACCCTGGTCTCCCGCATTGCAGGCAGATTCTTCACCATCTGAGCCACCAGTCATTCCGTAGTTCTTAGTCCAGGCTGGCCCCCCAGAGCCGAGCCAGCAGAGAAAGCGGGAAGTGCCCAGGGAAGTGGCCTCAGTGCCCCATCTGGCTGGTCCAAGAACTGGCTCCCGGTGGGGCTCTGCCTGGCCGCTCGGGTCCCTTATCTGTGGATGCGGAGAGTGGTAGCTGTGTCCCACCCCCACCCCCCCGGTAAACAGGTTTTGCCAGGACATTCCGGTCACCTGGGCAGATGGAGTCCTTCCTTTGAGCCGATTCCCTCTCTCCAGGGGATGCCAGGGGAGCAGAATTCCTGGGGACTGAGGGTACACCACACCCACCCTCAGCCATTCTTGTCCAGCCCGGGGCAGGACTGCCAAATCTGCAGCTCCACTCCAGGTCTACCTGTTGGCAAGTGCAGGGTGCTTGGGGAGCCTCAGTTTTCCATCTCGTCTTCATTCCCGTAAGCCCTGGGTGGCGGAGTGAGTAGCTTAACTTCTCGAAGCCCCATATTTCCTCATTTGCGAAATGGAGACACACGAACCTTCCTTCAGGCTCTGCCCCAGGCATCTGCCCCTGATTTTTTCTCCAGCCCTCGGATCGGCAGCGCCTGGCTCATAGCAGGTTCTTGGTAAACGTTCACCAGCAGCCTGGGTCATGCGCTGGCTGTTGAGTGACCCCAGGTCTAGGCTTGTTTCTTGTGGAGCCGGCCTGATGGATATGAACCAAAGGAATGAATAAAACAAGGAGAGATGACTCAGCGTCAGCTGTCTCTCCTACCTTGCCGGAGCTCTGGGATCCGTCATGTTCTGTAGCCACCTCCTCGGCCCATCTCTTCTCTATGTGGAATTGGGGAACCTCACATCGGAAAGACCTTTATTTAGTTCCAGACTCAGTGGGAGGTGGTTGCTGTCTTCTGGTCCCTAAGACACTGGTTTCCTCTGCTGAGCCGCAAGGAAGAACCCGGAAGTGGTGGCAGAAGCTCCAGGGAAGCTGATTAAGGCCAATAGAAGAATTTCTAGCAGCCCAAATGGCCCGGAATGGGCGGTACTCAGAATTGGACAAGCAGAGGCCAGATGGGCACTCGGGAGGGGCACTGGCATGGGGCAAGAGGTTTGGTTCTGAAAGCCAGATAAGTCACTGAGAATGCACTGAGGTGATGGGTACCAGTCAGCAGTAAGGAGCCCCCCCACCTCCCAAATTGGCCCAGTCATTTAACAAAGCTGGCCGGGAGCAAAGCCTGGCACACGGAGCTAGGCAGAGCCCTTGGGTACTATAGAGCAGAACTTGGATGGGGTGCAAGGCAGACTTTGGCTCCGTCAAGATGCCTGCTGAAGCACATGGGAGCTGGTGAGAGTCCATTTGAAGGTACTCTTGGGTTGGGGGTGTAGATTCCTGCTAGGAGTGGAGATAGGGTGGGCTGTGCAACCTCCGAGATTTCCCCCATGGATATTCCAAGAGTGCCCTGAGCACCTCCTAGGTGTCAGACCTGTTCGCTGCTGGCCCCTTCTGTCAGCCAGAGGAGTTGGGTGCCCTGTGGCTGCTCGCAAGCTGAGGACACCAGGGATCACAGCTGTCAGCAAGGTGTTGCAAGGCAAGACGGGGAAGGGGGCCAGAGGGTGGTGAACAGGGGACATGGCCGTTAGGACAGAAGCTGCAAGACCACAGCAGAGGCTGGCAGGGGCTAGGGTGAGGCCGGCTAAGGGCCGAGCTAGGACCCTGGTCAGCGCATGTGAGCTCAGGACCATGGAGAGCGCCACAGGAGCCTGGTCGCCAGGTGACAGCTGTCAGGGTGCACCCATACCCAGGAGGCTGCCGCCCGCCTGACGAGCACACGAGTCACAGCCCGTGGCCTCCAGGGAGCACCTGTCTTTTCTCTGGCTGGCAGCCTCCACTGGATGCAGCCTGAGCCCAGACCCCAAGGCCGTGACTAGGTTGTGGGCTTTGGGCTCATCTTCCTTCTCTCACCTCATAAGCTTATCAAGCAGAGGCCGGGTGAAGAGGTCACAAGAAGGAGGGAGGAGCAGGAAGAGGCAGGGTAGAAAGACAGTCTGCCCAGCTGGAACCTTCCGAGCATGGCCATGGCTGAGAGTCAGTACAGAAAGAGGAGGCCCAGGGCGGGCTGGTCCTGCCAGCATCCTGGGTCTGGGTCAGCTTCCTGTGGCTGATCTGACTGTCAGGAAGCACCAGTCCACTCCCATCACCTTCCTGCAGGAGACCCAGGGCTCTGAGGCTGGTGCAAACCTACAGAGTGAGTGAGTGAGTGAGTGTGTGTGTGGCGGGGGGTCTTTTGGGGAGGCTGGTGCAACCTACAGAGAGTACGTGTGTGTGTGCGCGCCTGGGGGTCTTTTACGGAGGCTTCCAGAGAGTCTCATAATTCTTCCCTCCTTTCTGCAGAGCCCCAGTGGAGCCCAGGGAAGCCGGGCACTGTTTCCCAGCCCATCTCCCATCAGAACTCAGGTTCTGACCAGGCTCCAGTTGAGCCCCCCACTCAACTCCTTGCTGCTGTTAAATAAGAAAGCACCCACCAGGCCCCAGGCCCTGCCAGGGGCTCAGCTCTGGTTGAGCCTGTGCACCTGCTGCCCCCTCCCCCAGCTGAAGGCTCTCCCTACTCTTCTTCCAGGTGGGGGAATAACAGCGGTAAGAAGAGCTAATGCTTATTGGGCTCTTACTCTGTGCTAGGAGCTTCACATGGGCTATTATTGAACCCTCATTTTCTCGGTAAGCCAAAGGAGGAAAGTTATTTTCACCTGCCAGGGTCACGCAGATAGGAATGGAGAAGGCAATGGCACCCCACTCCAGTACTCTTGCCTGGAAAATCCCATGGATGGAGGAGCCTGGTAGGCTGCAGTCCATGGGGTCGCTAAGAGTCAGATACGACTGAGCGACTTCACTTTCACTTTTCACTTTCATGCATTGGAGAAGGAAATGGCAACCCACTCCAGTATTCTTGCCTGGAGAATCCCAGGGATGGGGGACCCTGGTGGGCTGCTGTCTATGGGGTCGCACAGAGTCGGACACCACTGAAGTGACTTAGCAGCAGCAGCCAAGGCCACGCAGATAGGAAATGGCAGAGCCAGAGGTCTGAGCCGGACTGTCTGGTTCTAGGCTCTGTGTGCACACAGTTGGCAGCTCTGGCTGAAGCTCGCTCCCTGGCGGCTCCCTGCCCCCAGAGGCTCGTGTCCAGAGATGAGGAGACAGATGGGGAGATGGGCTCAGCACTGGGAAGAAGGGACAGGGTGGGGCTGCAGATTGGTCTCTCTGATTCGGTGACTGAAATGGGCAAGGCACTTAGAGAGGACCCTGCAGAGACAAGAGCTACCTCCAGCCCAGCTCTGCCATTTTCCATCTCCGTGGAGGTAGTTGAAGGATGACTTCCGCCCCAGTCAAAGGCTGGTCCATTCTGCAGGTCCTGGAGCCACTGAGTGTGACTCGTCACTCACACTTCACGCCAGGTCTGACCGCTGCTTGCACCCCGGCCCTTGCCCAGACAGTGCCGCGGCCTCCTTGCCGCTTTCCCTGCTCTGTTCTTCAGGTGACTGCGCTCTCAGCAGAGCAGCCCAGCTGAGCCTGGACACTTAGCATCCTCCTGTGAAAGCCGCACTCCAGCACTTCCGTTCTGCCGCCCCTCCTTCCTTGTCTGCTGGCCTCACTCTTTGTAAGGCCCACCTTGGCCACCTGATTACCTGCGAACCTGCCCACTCCTAGTCTTTACTGCTTTATTTTTCTCCAGAGCACATTTTTCTAACATACCGTATGATTTGGCTCACTTTAGTGGCCACAGCCCCGTGCCTGCTCACCCTGCGCCAGCTTCACGAGCTGGGGGCTCTTGTGGTCCTCATCTGCTTCGCTCCCTGGGCCAGTGCAGAGCCTGGCACTCAGTGGGCTCTCAATAAGTAGTTACTGAGTAAATGGAGGAGATGGGCTGGGTGACGCCCTGCAGGGGGTCACATGGGTCAAATGCAGTGGTAGCTGTTCCGTCCACGGACTGCCTTCACTGGTCACTGGTGGACTCTCCATGGGACCCTTATCACCCCACTTGTGTTTCACTCCACTTGGGCTGAACTTGGCAGATGGAAGGGACCCAGGACAGCTTTACCACTGGATGAAATCCCACTACTGACCCCACAGGATTGAGTCCGACCCTTACTGATTGTGTGTCACTAAGTTATACCATCTCTCTGGCCTCGGTCTCCTCATCTGTAAAATGGGACAGTGGTACCTGCTGCATGGTGGGGGGATCTGGTGAGGACGTGCATGTGATGTGCTCAAGACAGTAGCTGGCCTGTAAATGTCAGTGACCATCAGCTTTATCGGTACACCTGGTGATTCTAGATGAAGCTTTATAATGGAGGCAGAGATGCTGAAGCAGGGGTCTAGTTTGGTTCCCGCAGCCAGGCCACCAGCACCAAGGAGGGCTGTGGTCTCAGATGTAAGGAGGCAGAGGCTGGTTCGGAAACCAAACTTACCTTGAGGTCCTGATTTGATCGCCTTCCTAATATCCTTTGGGGAAAGTCTTGCCATCTTTCTGAGTCTCAGTTTCCCCATCTGTGAAAACGGTGATCACAGTCCTGTCTCCCTGGGTGGGCAAGACTTATGTGAGACCCCAGGGCCCATGCTTATTTATTTATTCGGTTTCTTGTTTACAGGCCACTCAGTCTATAAAATGTATTTGAAAATACTTGAAGATAAGATAAAAAGAAAAAAAAAGAAAAAAAAAAAGATAAAAAGAGAGCAGGCCAAGAACAAGTTCAAGGAAAAAAAAAAACCCAGACAGCTGTGTGTAACAGTGTCCCAGAAAACTTGGCCTGTGAGGCACTGCCTTGCTCTGGGCCAGCCTCTGTGTCTGTCAGCCTCCCAGCAGCCCAAGCCACGAAGGATACACACTCCATTCCGTGATTCTTGGCAGCAAGCCGGGCTGGGGCCTTATCACATGGCCTTACCCTGAAGGCCCCTGCAATTCAGAGGGGGGACTCCCAGGCCCTGGCGAGTCTGTTTTCCAAAGGGTGCAGCTGGCCAGAGGTAACTAGATCCTAAAAGCCTGTCTGACCAGGGAGCTGAGGGGCAGCTGGGTCAGTGTGACCTCAGCAGGGCTGCGGGGGCCCCTTACCTGAGTTTCTCTTACCTTCCTGGGGCCCGTGTTCACGGCTGCCAGGAGGTTTCGTCTGAGTGGCGGCCCCAACCTTGCCTTGCACCACTCACGGCCAGTTCAGTCCAGGGAGGGCTATGATTGGGGTGTCCCATAGAGACAGGCTCCAAGTGGGCAGAAATGATCTGCCAGAAGGTGCAGGGCTGATTTGCCAGGCCCTAAAAGCCCTCAGGAGGGCGCTCTGGAGATCTCTGCCATGCTGACCTCTTGTTTGCTGTGTTGCCTTGCGCCAGGTCCCTGCCCCAGCAAGAGCTCGCATCCTCCTGCCTCTCCTGGGCCTCAGCTCTCGGCCACTCCACTCACCCCGCCGGCCGGGTCTGCCTTTGCCAGAGCAGGGCTAGAATCCGTGGTGGGGACGGGAGCTCCCTCCCGCCTCCCTCAAAGCCAGTGGAGACCAGTCCCCGCCCGCCTCTGGCTCTGCCCCAGGGCAGCTGACATTTAGCAGAGGTCAGGCCCCAACCCCTGACTGTCCTGCCTCCTGCAGTCAGCTGTGCCGACCCCCACCTGAGGCCGGGCTCCAGGGTGTCTGCATTTAAACTGGAGGAGGGGGGACATATGAGGGCGCAAGTATCACCCTGGCCAGCAGGATTGGCAGACCCAGCTGCTCCTCACTAGCGTGCTCAGGACTCCTCACCAAGGGGAGGCTGGGGAGGGTGGCCCCTCCTCCCCGACATGAAAGGGTGGGAGGATATGGTCCTTAAAGCTTGTTCTAGATCAAACATTTCATGATTGTGTGCCTTATAATCATGTAGTTTAGAGAACATTTATGTTGGAGTCTTCCAGCCTTGAGCTTTGAAAGAAGTAGAAACCTGTTGAATACCTGCTGTACACCAGGAACTCTGTACTCATTTCACAGATGTAGAAACCAAGGTTCAGAATGGTGAGGAGCCTGGCTTTAGTTAGGAAAGGAAGGGGAGAGTATAGCAAGTGAAGTGAAGTTGCTCAGTTGTGTCCAACTCTTTGCGATCCTGTGGACTGTAGCCCACCAGGCTCCTCCGTCCATGGGATTCTCCAGGCAAGAATACTGGAGTGGGTTGCCATTTCCTTCTCCAGGGGATCTTCCCGACCCAGTGATCTAACCCAGGTCTCCCGCATTGCAGGCAGACACTTTAACCTCCGAGCCACCAGGGATGCTCAAATGACCCAGAGGAAGAACCAGAAACATAGGGAGAGGCCACAGAAAGGAACATTTTAAGGGAAAGGACAGTGCGCTCCCCCCCGCCCCACCCAACCCCCCCCCCACACACACAGGAAGGGAAATGAAAATACCAGTTTCTGTCCCAGCCCCTTCTCTACCTCCGTAAGTCACTCCAGCCAAGGCACTGGTCATTAATTCAGTCATGCCTGACTCTTTGCAGCCCCATAGACTGTAGTCCTCCAGGCTCCTCTGCCCATGGAATTTTCCAGACAAGAATATTGGAGTGGAGTGCCATTCCCTTCTCCAGGCGATCTTCCCAACCCGGGGATCGAACCTGAGTCTCTTACGTCTGCTGCGCTGGCAAGCAGATTCTTTACCACTCAGTGCTACCCGGGAAGGCACTGGTCTGACTTGGCCAGGTGGGTGTAACCTCCTGGCCGGTGTGCCCTCTTTCCTGGGCTGTGTGGTGAGAGTCAAAGGTGCTGCACAGGCTCCCTCATGAGATAAAGAGCATGGCTGAGTTAAGTGTGGAGTCCAGTTTAGAGTAACGTGAGCCTTTCAGTTTCTTAGTTGTGACCACATACTGTGGCAATGTAAGTGTCCACACGTGGGGAGACGGGGTAACCAGTGTAAAGGAACCCTCTGAACTATCTTTGCAACTTTTTGATAAGCTACAAATATTCTAAAACAGAACTTTGTTTTAATTATGAAAAACAATATATATGGCTTTCCATTCCACAACCATAAACTAATTGATAAACTGTGCAAACAAGTAGAGAATGGTCATAATCACGATCCCTCATAGAGAATGATTCATTCCAAATGAGTATGGAATATGTGAAATTTAAAAGGAAATGGTACATTTATTTCTACTGACATGAAAGTCTCTTTAACCTGTGGTTGATTGAGGAAAACCACTTGATTGGATGAGTGTTCAATAGAATAATAATTATAAAAAAAATATTAAGCTGAGAACAGAAAAAAATGCATATAAAACCAGTGATGCACCTCAAGCAGAAAATATTATGGCTGGATATCAGTCAACTGCCTTGCATGGGGCAATGAAGGAGCTGTTATTCAGTCACTCAGTCGTGTCTGACTCTTTGCAACCTCATGGACTATGACGCCCCAAGCTTCTCTTGTCCTTCACTATTTCCTGGAGTTTGCTCAAACCCATGTCCATTAAGTTGGTGATGCCATCCAACCATCTCATCATCTGTCATCCCCTTCTCCTCCTGCCTGCAATCTTTCCCAGCATCAGGGTCTTTTCCAATGAGCCGACTCTTCGCATCAGGTGGCCAAAGGATTGGAGCTTCAGCTTCAGCATCAGTTCTTCCATTGAATATTCAGGGTTGATTTCTGTTAGGATTGACTAGTTTCACCTCCTTGCTGCCCATGGGACTCTCAAGAGTCTTCTCCAGCACCATGATTCAAAAGCATAAATTCTTGTGTGCTTAGCCTGTTTTATGGTCCAACTCTCACATCTATATATGACTTTTGGCAAAACCGTAGCTTTGACTGTATGGCCCTTTGTTGGCAAAGTGATGTCTCTGCTTTTTAAATACATTGTCTAGGTGTGTCTTAGCTTTCCTTCCAGGGTGCAAGCATCTTTTAATTTTGGGGCTGCAGTCGCCATCCTCTGGAGAACTTTTTCTTAATTGTGTTTATTAAATATGTTAGAATTAGAAGTGTTCCCTTGAGACCTGGAAATTTTTTTCAGTGAAAAAGGTTTGTTAATATAGCCACACACACACACACAAAGAGACAGACAGATGGACAGATAGAAGGAGAAAGCATCCTGGACAGTTCAGGAAAGGGACCCCATGTCTGCAGCCTACAACCCACTCTCCCCCTCCCTTAGGGCCTGTAAGCCCCTTGAGGCAGGTTCCACATTGTAGGGTTGAGCTTCTCCCAGGATGCATTCTGTTCTGGAGTAAAGCCCAGCGATGCAGCTGGCACAGTCATGGTGGGGTGGGCCAGGTGCTGGAGCTGGTTGCTGTTCTGCCAAAGTTTTACTTTCCTTTTTAGTAAACTTTTTCAAAGGATTCATTTGAAACCACTCTAGCACACAAACAATTTCAATTTTTTATAGAAGAGAAGAGAATTTCAATATACAGTCATTAAAAGAAAAAAATAGAAACAATAGAAGTAAGAACATACATCACCACATTGGGGCAACAACCTACATCCAGACTTGACCATCATTGGGAGGTCCCTGCAATCTGGAGTCCCAGATGGGAAGGGTTTTGGGTGGTGCATACACCCTATGGGTGATAATCCAAATTGCAGCTTTGAGGGCTCCTGCTTATAATCCCAGGCCACAACCTGGTACTATAAGCAGTTTGTGTTCAAAAATGCAGCTCTGGGTTGTCTTTTTCGTTTTTAACTTTTACAATGCTATTTGTTTCACCTTTTGAGTCACAGGATTTCATTAGACCCCAGGGGGTTGGCCAGACCTCCAGGGGCTCAAGAATCCCAAGACCCACTCCCTTTCTTATTTAAAGTGCTGCCTGACTTGCTTTGCTTTCAGGCAGGCATGGAATCCAGGCAGTGTGCAAGCAGGTCAGAGGCCGGCTCTCCTTCTGAAGCCTGAACACGACTTTTTCTATTTTAGTTTCTCTAAAAGTTGCATTCCTTCCCTCGGGAGAAGAGCCTCAGGCTCCCCTCGCCAGGTCTGCAGACTCCTAACTGCTCTGCTTTCTCCCCCGTTTCCTGCAGGATGAAGATGAAACGCTACAAGCTGTTTCTCATGTTCTGTATGGCCGGCCTGTGTCTCATCTCCTTCCTGCACTTCTTTAAGACCCTGTCCTATGTCACCTTTCCCCGCGAACTGGCCTCTCTCAGCCCTAATCTGGTGTCCAGCTTCTTCTGGAACAATGCCCCGGTCACGCCCCAGGCCAGCCCGGAGCCGGGTAGCCCCGACCTGCTGCGGACCCCACTCTATTCCCACTCACCCCTGCTCCAGCCGCTGTCGCCGAGCAAGGCCACGGAGGAGCTCCACCGGATGGACTTCGTGCTGCCCGAGGACACCACCGAGTACTTCGTCCGCACCAAAGCCGGGGGCGTCTGCTTCAAGCCAGGTACCAAGATGCTGGAGAAGCCCCCATCGGGGCGGCCAGAGGAGAAGATGGAGGCGGGCGACGGCGCGTCGTCGTCGGCGCGGGGCCCGGGCCGGCAGCTGCTGAGCGCCCGGGAGCGAGCGGGGAGCCGCGGCCCCGGCACGCGGCGCAAGTGGGTGGAGTGCGTGTGCCTCCCGGGCTGGCACGGGCCGAGCTGCGGCGTGCCCACCGTGGTGCAGTACTCCAACCTGCCCACCAAGGAGCGCCTGGTGCCGCGGGAGGTGCCGCGGCGGGTCATCAACGCCATCAACATCAACCACGAGTTCGACCTGCTGGACGTGCGCTTCCACGAGCTGGGCGACGTGGTGGACGCCTTCGTGGTGTGCGAGTCCAACTTCACCGCGTACGGGGAGCCGCGGCCGCTCAAGTTCCGCGAGATGCTGACCAACGGCACCTTCGAGTACATCCGGCACAAGGTGCTGTACGTCTTCCTGGACCACTTCCCGCTGGGCGGGCGGCAGGACGGCTGGATCGCCGACGACTACCTGCGCACCTTCCTAACGCAGGACGGCGTGTCGCGGCTGCGCAACCTGCGGCCGGACGACGTCTTCATCATCGACGACGCCGACGAGATCCCCGCGCGCGACGGCGTGCTCTTCCTCAAGCTCTACGACGGCTGGACGGAGCCCTTCGCCTTCCACATGCGCAAGTCGCTGTACGGCTTCTTCTGGAAGCAGCCGGGCAGCCTGGAGGTGGTGTCGGGCTGCACGGTGGACATGCTGCAGACGGTGTACGGGCTGGATGGCATCCGCCTGCGCCGCCGGCAGTACTACACCATGCCCAACTTCCGCCAGTATGAGAACCGCACGGGCCACATCCTGGTGCAGTGGTCGCTGGGGAGCCCCCTGCACTTCGCCGGCTGGCATTGCTCCTGGTGCTTCACGCCCGAGGGCATCTACTTCAAGCTGGTGTCGGCCCAGAACGGCGACTTCCCCCGCTGGGGCGACTACGAGGACAAGCGGGACCTCAACTACATCCGCAGCCTGATCCGCACGGGGGGCTGGTTCGACGGCACGCAGCAGGAGTACCCGCCGGCGGACCCCAGCGAGCACATGTACGCCCCCAAGTACCTGCTGAAGAACTACGACCAGTTCCGCTACCTGCTGGACAACCCCTACCAGGAGCCGAAGAGCACAGCGGCCGGTGGGCGGCGGAACAAGGGTCCGGAGGGAAGGCCACCCGCCAGGGGCAAATTGGATGTGGTTGAAGGCTAAGGCTGCATGATCTTACAGGGCCAGGGGCAGGGTGGGGGTGGGGTGGGGTGTTGGCCCCTGCCCCTCCTGTTGTTACCTTTCTGCCTCCTTCCACCCTCTGGGTGGTTCGTCAGAGGACCAGGAGTGGAAGGTGGGGGAGTCTTTCCTACTCAAGCCCCTGTGAATCCAGGGTCAGGCCTGTGAGCTCAGAAAACACCCTTACCCCACCAGGGGAGGAGAGCAGGTGCCACCGCCCCTAGGAGTGCTGCGGCTGGGAGGTGCCTGCAGAGAGCGCAGGAGGGTTACTGGGGAGTAGGGGTGGGCGGGGGAGGGAGCCTGCAGGAACCCTGGGGCAGCAAGAGGGGTGCCGCGGTCCCCTCCAGGGAGAAGCAGCCCACCATGTGGCCTCCTGGGGCTTTGGACCCACGGTAGGAAGGGAGAGATGCCAGGAGTTCCCAGGGCTCTGTAAATAGTTGCATTCGGGCCCTGGAAGAAGCAGGGACACCAGGGTGGGAGGGAATGAAAAACGGCAGCTGGAAAGAAGCTCCAATGGATGCTTTGTAGTGGCCTCAAGAGTGCCGGGCCAGAGGGAGTGGGGACCTCCACTCTCGTCTCACAGGACATACAGCACAGATGGCCCTGTGCCCCTCAGCCCCTCTGGAGATGACGCAGGTGTGGGGAAGCCCGGGGAGTCTTCTTCTAGGTTCCAAAGCTGGCCTTGACATTTCTTCTTACTTTTTATATCGCTGTCTTGTGGGCTGCCCACCCAGTCCTTGCAAGTTCCAAGAGTCCAGTTCTCAGGCTGGGATGGGACTGTCAGCTAGCCTAGTAGGTGAGATGTGGGGAGCCTCCTCCCCCATCACCCCTTCCCACTAGGACCCACAGCCTCAGCTCTCCACTGTCTCAGGTGGAGGCACCCTTGTGCCCCTTTGGGGGCTGGCTTGGGGCCAGGAAGGGGCCACAAGGCTGCTCTGGGCCCACGAGGGACATTAAGGCCAGTTGTTTGTCGTCTCATTCCTTAGCTGCCTCGGGGGAGGGGGGTGTATATGTTAGAGTAGATTCTAAGCTGCTGTAATTAAGAGACCCCAAAATACAGTGGTTTCGGCAGACAGAAGCTTGTTTCTAACTTACCTCTCTGGAGGGTGGTGGTCTGGAGGGCAGCTCTGCTTTCCTGCCTCATGCCTTCCATCTCTGGATAGAGTGGTTGCTCCAGCTCCCACCGTCTCGTTTGCATCCATGTCCGAGGGAAACAGAGGACGTGCATGCCCCATCTGTTGAGAGCGTGAGCCAGAGGTGGCACAGTCACTTCTGATGGCATCTTGCAGGACTACGTCACTTGGCCACCAGAGCTGCAAGGGAAGCGGGAGAAATGGTTTCCAGCTGGGCTGCCCCTGTCACCTATTAAAGGAAGGAGGGGACAAAATGAAGGCGGAGAGGATACTTACAGGGACAAGGGGCATCTCTGACCCTGAGGGAGGAGGGGAGAGGGCGGAAGTGACTGTTGCCCTGGTGGGATCCTGCTGACATGCTCACAGCTCCTGCATCGGCCTGTCCCTGCCCGTCTCACTGACGACCCAGGGCTGGATCACTAAGAGCATGCAGTGGTGGGCAGGGAGCGGCGCCCCCTCCCAGCGGCCCCCTCGGGTGTTTACCCAGTGATGCTGAGCCTGCCTGTGGAACGGTACATGTCTTTGCGTGCGTGTGTATTTATGGCATGGGTGCATGCTTGGTGTGTACTTGTCCGTGTCTGTGTTGGTGTGTCCCTGTATATATATGCCTGTGTGTGGGACGTGGGAGCAGGGCCCAGGCCTCTCCTTGCTGGGACCTGGAGCCTGTGGCCATACTTCCTGCAACTCCCCAAAATGACTGAGGCAGAAAGGCAACCTGGGGAGCCAGAAAGCCAGGCTAAAAGGGATATGGGGGTCCGTCTGTCTGTCTGTCTTTCAGTCTAAGGAATGAGAATGCTCTCAACCTGAGGGCTGTACCGCTGTGAGACCATGACCTTCTAGCCTCTTCCCTCTAAGCCTCCAGCCAAGACTTTCTCGGCGTGTCTTACTGGGGGGTTTCCCGGGGAGCTGGTGTGGTGTGGGGAGCTGGCTGCGGAACAGCCTCAGGCAGGCGGGCATGAAGCAGGCTGGGGGGCCCCCACTGTCCCTCCAGTTGAGGGGGTGTCCCAAGGGAACCAACCCCTCCCTCGGAGTTAGAGCAGCGCCCCCTCCAACCCCCCAGCCCCTCTTGGGGCTGAGAAGTGGCTCAAGAGGTCAGGGTGTCCCTGTGGCTCCAGGTCACTCCAGGCCAGGGCCTGCCCGCCAGCCACCTCTGCCCACCTCCTGGGCGGGCATCTCCGGGGACACATGCCTGAGCCCCAGCCCAGGGCCTCCCACCTTGACAGCCTCCTCACCCCACACCCCCCACACCTGTGGGGAGGTCCCCCCTCCAGGCTGGCAGGGGTCCCTCGCTTCCAGTGCCAGCTCAGGGGCAAAGGTAGAAAGAGGGAAGGAGCTTGGACATGCCAGACCCCGCCTTCCCTCTCAGACAAGGAGGGCCAGGTGTGTTTGTGGTCACCCCCCAGTGGAGGCCTGGCCATGGAGAGCAAGCCCAGCCATCTGCAGGGTCAGGGGACCAAGGCATGGGGTTGCAGAGTTTCACTCAGAGTCACATCATACACTGGGAACTTCGGGGACAGGGGATCCCTGGGCCACTCCCCTCCATGAAGGCAAACCAAACTGTGAAAGGGGATGCCAGCAGGCTGCTGGCCCTGTCGTCATAGCCACCTTCCTTCCTTCCTTGGGAAGCCCTGGCCCGGGGGTCTCCAGACTCATGGAGGCCCAGCCCACCCTACGGGGGTTCCCTAGGGTGTGGTGGTTCCCACAGCAGGCGTGGGAGAGCTTTGGGGACAGGTGACAGGGTGGGGAGCTAGGACTTGCCCCAGCAGCAGGCAGGGCCCTGGGAAATGTGGAATTTAAGGACACCGATAATAATAATAGTATTATTTTTTTTGTAAGGGAAAATCAATATGTACATTCTGAAATCATTTTCTCTGTAAATGGTTGGATTTCATTTCACCCTTAAAGGGATGCTTAAAGGAGAAGATAATATTAATAATAAAAACAGCTACAAAGTCTGAAGGTTGTACTTGAGTGGCTGCTTTGGGGGTGCGCTGGCACAAGAAGGGGTGCAAGTGGGTGACTCTGGTCTTGCTGGGTCGGTGGGGGGTGGTGAGCCTTCCTGAGGACTGGACAGGCAGTGGGGGGGCATTCCAAGCATCTTCATTTAGGGATGCAGTTACCCCCACCCCCAACCCCCACCAAGGGAGCCTCTGACTTCCCACCAGTGGAAACGGGCCTGGAAAGGGGGTGATGACGGGTGGTCCTTCACAGAAGGAGGAAGTGGGTCCGGGCCTGGCCACTTTCCTGAGGTGGGCAGGGGACCCCTTTGGGGATCTAGATGAAGACCCTGGTGCCTCTAGGGAGAGGGGAGTGATTTTTCCACTATTGTGCACCTGTCACGGGTCCTAAGGCCACACACTTAGTGGGTGTGGGGTCAGACCTGAATTAGGGGTACCAACCCTCCAGGGCAGGTGGGAATGGCAGCCTCCACAGTTGGTCATCTCCCCTATGGAGCTAACCTGGACTTGTGCTGTGATGGCGCCCGGGTGGTGGAACGTGGGGACTTCCTGGAGGCTTATTCCAGGTCTTTTGGATCCTGGCATTGTCCTGCAGAGGGGGAGCCTCTGGATAGTTTATAAGGAGAGTCTCAAAGGTGAACTCTGCCTTGGTCCCTCGTGGGGTGGCTGTGCAGCCTCTGTCTTAGATGGAGAAACTGAGGCTAGAGACGGGAGAGGAGTGACCACAGTGTTGCTGACCAGAGCAGGGGCTCACGTCTCCTGAGCACCTGGGGAGTGCCGAGCCCTTTATGCCCATCACTGACGCCTGCACTCAGCCACACCCCAAACCCAGGAAGGCGCCCGCAGGTGCGGGATTGAGCGGGAGTGGGAGAGATGGAGATGCTGCCTCTATCTGGGGGATGCAACAGTGACCCAGCTGCCAATTAAGGTCAAGTTTACAGCCTTTAAATCGTGTCTGATAATGAATCATCACCATTGTAATCCTTCACAAACATTTTTAATGAAATGCCTATTTTGTGCCAAACTCTGGGCTAAGAGAGTTTCCTCCCTTATCATTCCCATGTTTTAGATGTGGAAAGTGAGGCTTGGATACATTCAATAAGGCAGGGAAGGGCAGTTTGCTTAACTCCAGAAACTGAGATCTTAACCGCCAAACTTCATCTCTGAGTCCATTCGGGGAGGAGGAGGAGGGTGGGGGGAGAGGTGGAGAGGATGGGGGTGAGGCCAGTGCCATCATTCAGACATCATCCAGGCTTCTGATAGCCAGGCACAGTGCTGGGTCGTGGGTCGCCGAGAGAGAGGGCAGTTCCTGTTCTCAGAGGGACCACAGTCAGTGGAGAACACAGGGATGCATGACCTCGGGACAGGGAGGTGAGGCTGGCACAGAGTCCCCAGAACCCAGAAAGTGGCATCGTGCAGGGACCAGTGTCGCTGTTTGTCCGTAAGCATCAAGTAAAACACATCCCCTCCACTGGCCATCCAGTAGGTGTGCGGGCATTGATGGGCTTCCTGACCTTGAAGGGGGGACATATATTTTCTTCCAGACTCAGTCTCCTCTCTATCAGAATAGCCCGTAGAAAGCCTTACTGCATGCAGAGGATAAAATGAAATAAAGAGAAAAGCTTGGCAACCTGGTAAGCTCCATTAGGTTGGAAGAGACAAGAGCAAACGTGATCACTGCAGTCAAGACCCGTTGTTAAAATCCTCCCAGTTTGCTTTGCGAGTGGGGGATTTGCCTGTGTGCAGATAAAACCCCCAAATCCCAAAGGCCCATCATCCTGGAGCCCATTGGAAGTCTCCACCCATGTGCCCCAAATCATGAAACACTCACACATGTTTGGGGTTAAAACAGATATCTGGTTAAAGCTCTAAGGAGTGAGAGGCCTTGTCCAGGGCCAGCATCCTTCACTCTTCACCTGCTGTTCCGGTGAATTCCCAGTGACTCAGTTGTAATAGGAGAAGGCAATGGCAACCCACTCCAGTACTCTTGCCTGGAAAATCCCATGGACGGAGGAGCCTGGTAGGCTTCAGTCCATGAGTCAGTCGCAAAGAGTCAGACACGACTTCACTTTCACTTTTCACTTTCATGCATTGGAGAAGGAAATGGCAACCCACTCCAATGTTCTTGCCTGGAGAATCCCAGGGACGGGGGAGCCTGGTGGGCTGCCGTCTGTGGGGTCGCACAGAGTCAGACACGACTGAAGCGACTTAGCAGAGCAGCAGTTGTAATAGGAAACTAACTCTTTCAAATTAATACAGTTTTTAAAAATTATTTATTTGTTGGTTTTGCTGGGTCTCCGTTGCTGCACAGGCTTTTCTCTAGTTGTGGCGAGTGGGGGCTACTCTCTAGTTGCAGGGCAAGGGCTTCTCGTTTCAGCGGCTTCTCTCATTGCAGAACACAGGCGCTAGGGCATTCAGGCTTCAGTAGATGCGGCAGGTGGGCTCAGTACTTGCAGCTCCTGGCCTCTACACAGAGGCTCAGGAGTTGAGGTCCACAGGTTTAGCTGTCCCATGGCATGTGGGATCTTCCAGGACCAGGGATTGGAGCTGTGTCTCCTGCATTGGCAGGGAGATTCTTTACCATTGAGCCACCAGGAAAGCCCCCCAAATCTTCTAATAGTCTTTTTTTTTAATGCTGTTGCTATTTATTGCTGCAACACAAATCACCCTGAAATATAGTAGATAAAACAACAATCTATTTGCTCCCAGTTCTACAATCCAGGCTGGGCTCAGCTGAACAGTTTTTCTGATCTGCAGTGGGTGGGCAGCTGCTATAGAGACACATCCACCTGCTCAGACCTGACCTGCATTGTTTTGACAAAGGAAGGGATGGCATACAAAAGAATGAGCCTACCAGCCCATCAACAGTCACACAGACAGGACTCCCTCAGCCTCACAGACCCACTGAAAAGAGGCTCTGAGAAGGACCCATTGCCCCCATGAGGTCTGCTGCGGAAAAAAACCATCGCCTGACCATGATCCCAAGGAAGCATCACACAAACCCAAATTACGGGAAAAAAACAATCTGGCCCCTAATCTACCCTTCCATAGCCTCCAACCCCTTCCTGCAGTATTTGTAAGAAAAGCTCAGCCCTCCATCAGTAGCACAGACCATCTGTGAAGCACCTATCCTAGACTCCTGAAAGCTTCCAGAGACAAAACGTCAACAGTGACATAATCGTATCACTGGGGCCTCTACATGTGGCCTGGCTGTCTCCATCACCCCACTGGTCAAGGCCAGAGGACTTCCCAGTCAAGTCCAACCCATCAATCCAGTCTCATGAGCTGAACTGCTTTAGCCACTAAGCTATGGGGGTGTTTGTTACTCAGCCTAATTGTGGCCCTACATAACTGATAGAGTTTGCTTTCAATGAAGGATAGAAAATCCAACGCAAACTAGAAAAGCAGAGGAAGAGTTTATTGGTTTGCTGGCAATAAATGTCAGTAATGGTAAAGCCTTCAGCTGCAGCTTGAGGCAGAGTTCAATGTCACATGGCCATCCAGCTGTCTCTGTGGCTCAGCCCAGCTCCACATCCTAACCAGTATTGCCCTCATTCTCAGACGGTTTTACCCCTCATGCCTGTAAGATGGCTGTAGCAGCTCCAGGGCTCACACGATCTCATCTTGTGTACTCAGCACAGAAGAAATAGAGCTCCTAAAAGTCCTGGGTCTGGATCTCACTGACTTGGATGAGGTCATGTGATCGTGCCTTGACCACTGAGAATGGAGACGGGTTGGCATATACTGATTGGCTTAGATCAACCAGAGCCCACTCTACATTGACTGAAAAGGAGGGGAGATGCTCCCCCAAACTGGGGGCAAAGATGTCACCACTGGTACACTCTCAGCTGCCTCCATCAAGCCTTTCACCAACCCTTGGTCAACCTGCTCTCCTAGATCATCTGTGAGCTGAGGATCTTCATAGAGCAGGCTTCTGGAGTGGGTGTGAGGATGCCCAGAGTTTGGGACTGAGCCTGGAGCGCTGAGAGAGCTTTGCAGGTGCGAGCCAGCATGATGACCATGTCTCCTCCCTGCATTTCCTCACGTGGTGCGCTTGACACATGCACCATGCGTCTCTTCTCAACACTCCTCCCCTTAGCCTCTGGGCATTTCTCTTCCTCCTCCTTGTCATTCCTTCTTGGTTGCCTTCCTGGGCCCCTTTTACCCCATAGGGCTTTCCTGGTGGCTCAGATGGTAAAGAATCTGCCTGCAATGCAGGAGACCAAGGTTCAGTCCCTGGGTTGGGAAGATCCCCTGGAGAAGGGAATGGCAATCCACTCCAGTATTCTTGCCTGGAGAATCCCATGGACGGAGGAGCCTGGCGAGTTACAGTGCATGGGGTCTCAAAGAATCAGACACGACTGAGTGACTAACAATTTACCCCATCAGTTCAGTTCAGTTCAGTCGCTCAGTCGTGTCTGACTCTTTGCGACCCCATGAATCGCAGCACGGCAGGCCTCCCTGTCCATCACCATCTCCCGGAGTTCACTCAGACTCACGTCCATCAAGTCTGTGATGCCATCCAGCCATCTCATCCTGGGTCGTCCCCTTCTCCTCCTGCCCCCAATCTCTCCCAACATCAGAGTCTTTTCCAATGAGTCAACTCTTCGCATGAGGTATCCAAAGTACTGGAGCTTCAGCTTTAGCATCGTTCCTTCCAAAGAAATCCCAGGGTTGATCTCCTTCAGAATGGACTGGTTGGATCTCCTTGCAGTCCAAGGGACTCTCAAGAGTCTTCTCCAACACCACAGTTCAAAAGCATCAATTCTTCGGCGCTCAGCCTTCACAGTCCAACTTGCACATCCATACATGACCATTGGAAAAACCATAGCCTTGACTAGACGGACCTTAGTCGGTAAAGTAATGTCTCTGCTTTTGAATATACTATCTACGTTGGTCATAACTTTTCTTCCAAGGAGTAAGTGTCTTTTAATTTCATGGCTGCAGTCACCATCTGCAGTGATTTTGGAGCCCAGAAAAATAAAGTCTGACACTGTTTCTACTGTTTCCCCATCTATTTCCCATGAAGTGATGGGACCAGATGCCATGATCTTCATTTTCTGAATGTTGAGCTTTAAGCCAACTTTTTCACTCTCCTCTTTCACTTTCATCAAGAGGCTTTTTAGTTCCTCTTCACTTTCTGCCATAAGGGTGGTGTCATCTGCATATCTGAGGTTATTGATATTTCTCCCGGCAATCTTGATTCCAGCTTGCGCTTCTTCCAGTCCAGCGTTTCTCATGATGTACTCTGCATATAAGTTAAATAAGCAGGGTGACAATATACAGCCTTGACGTACTCCTTTTCCTATTTGGAACCAGTCTGTTGTTCCATGTCCAGTTCTAACTGTTGCTTCCTGACCTGCATACAGATTTCTCAAGAGGCAGGTCAGGTGGTCTGGTATTCCCATCTCTTTCAGAATTTTCCACAGTTTATTGTGATCCACACAGTCAAAGGCTTTGGCATAGTCAATAAAGCAGAAATAGATGTTTTTCTGGAACTCTCTTGCTTTTTCCATGATCCAGTGGATGTTGGCAATTTGATCTCTGGTTCCTCTGCCTTTTCTAAAACCAGCTTGAACATCAGGGAGTTCACGGTTCACGTATTGCTGAAGTCTGGCTTGGAGAATTTTGAGCATTACTTTACTAGCATGTGAGATGAGTGCAATTGTACAGTAGTTTGAGCATTCTTTTGCATTGCCTTTCTTTGGAATTGGAATGAAAACTGACCTTTTCCAGTCCTGTGGCCACTGCTGAGTTTTCCAAACTTGCTGGCATATTGAGTGCAGCACTTTCACAGCATCATCTTTCAGGATTTGAAATAGCTCAACTGGAATTCCATCACCTCCACTAGCTTTGTTCGTAGTGATGCTTTCTAAGGCCCACTTGACTTCACATTCCAAGATGTCTGGCTCTGGATTAGTAATCACATCATCATGATTCAGCCCTTCAATAAGGGGTTTCTCTGGGGCTTGGTCCTGGGCCCACAACTCTGCTTACAGTTCATGATTCTTATCAAGGTGGGATTGAGGGATTTTCCTGGTGGATACAGTGGATAAGGATCCACCTGCCAATGCAGGGGATATGGGTTTGATCCCTGGTCCGAGAAGATTTCACTTGCAGCAGGGCAACTAAGCTCGTGTGCCACAACTACTGAGCCCCAGTATGGCAACTACTGAAGCCCATGCCCCGCATCAAGAGAAGCCACCGTGGTGAGGAGCCTGGGCACTGCAACGAGGAGCAGCCGCCACCCTGCAGCTAAAGAGGGCCCGTGCACAAGACCCAGCGCAGCCAGAAATAATGAATTAATCTAAAAATAAAGGTGGAGTCAGACAGATCTCTCCAGGGAGTCCTCTCTCCTGAGCACCCTACTCATGGCTCCCACAGGGACTGAGTGTCACGGTCGCCTCAAACACCGAAGAGCCAAATGGAACTCAGCTTCCCCAAAGGCTTTTCCCCCATACGTTCCATCCTGTTGATGATGCCTCATCTTCCCAATCACAACAGCTGGAAATCTGAGAGTCATCCTCGAAAATTCCCTAATAGTGGCTACCATTACTGATCATCACCTACTGTATACCAGGGTTATGGTCCAACCACCCAGGGTCCAAATTCCAGATTCCAAGTTGCTAATCACATGACCCTAGATGTGTTCAGCTCAGCATTTGTAAAGTGGGGATGACAACTCCAACCTCAAAGCATTGGCTGGATGTGGGTATTAAATGAGACCCGTGAAGCAGTGGGCACAGAGCTGGGCACCCAGTAGTCAGTGCTACCTGCTGTGGACATCTGCACCGGCTCTTCTCAGCATCCCCTAGTGGGTACACCCAGCTTCCGAGGTGGCCCTGCATGGCTAAGCCAATGCGTACATACATGGCCTGGTCAGGGCAATAGCTTCAGGGATGGAAAAGTGGCCCAATTTAGGCTTTAGTTCAGTTCAGTCCCTCAGTTGTGTCCAACTCTTTGTGACCCATGAATTGCAGCATGCCAGGCCTCCCTGTCCATCACCAACTCCTGGAGTTCACTCAAACTCACGTCCATTGAGTCGGTGATGCCATCCAGCCATCTCATCCTGGATCGTCCCCTTCTCCTGCCCCCAATCTCTCCCAGCATCAGAGTCTTTTCCAATGAGTCAACTCTTCGCACGAGGTGGCCAAAGTATTGGAGTTTCAGCTTCAGCATCAGTCCTTCCAAAGAATACCCAGGACTGATCTCCTTTAGGATGGACTGGTTGGATCTCTTTGCAGTCCAAGGGACTCTCAAGAGTCTTTTCCAACACCACAGTTCAAAAGCATCAATTCTTCAGTGCTCAGCTTTCTTCACAGTCCAACTCTCACATCCATACATGACTACTGGAAGAATCATAGCCTTGACTAGACGGACCTTTGTTGGCAAAGTAATGTCTCTGCTTTTTAATATGTTATCCAGGTTGGTCATGATACAGAATAAATTGCCAGAAGCTCCTAGAAAGAAGTTCTTGGGGATACTTCCCTAATGGTCCAGTGGCTAAGACTCCACACTCTCAATGCAGGAGGTCCAGGTTTGATCCCTGGTCAAAGAACCACGTGCCACAGCTAGATTCCATATGCCCCAACTGAGAGTCCACACACCACAACTAAAGATCACACATGCCGAAATGAAGATCGAAGATTCTGCATGCCACCACTAAGACCTGGTGCGGTCAAATAAACAAATATTAACCAAAAAAGTTCTTGGGAATTCCCTGGCAGTCCAGTGGTTAGGACTCCATGCTTTCACTGCCAAGGGCCTGGGTTCAATTCCTGGTCAGAGAACTAAGATCCTGCAAACTTCACGTTGCAGCCAAAAAAAAAGTTATTTTCCTTAATAAAAAAGAACTTCTCCATCCACTACTAGAAAAAAATACAGGGGTGTGTGTGGAGCATATAGCTTATAGCACTGGCTGCTATATGGAGCCTCTGCTAAAACACAACCAGGGACTTCCCTAATGGTCCATTGGCTGAGACTCTGCACACCCAATCTAGGCGTCTGGGGTTCGATCCCTGCTCAGGGAACTATATCCTACATGCTGCAGCTAAGACCTGGTACAGCCAAATTAAAAAGGAAAAAACAAAAAACCCCACAGCCAGGATTTCTCAACTATGTGTGCCCTTTTGTTAAAGACATGTTGGGGCTTCCCTGGTGGTCCTGTGGTTAAGAATCTGCCTTGCAATGCAAGGGACACCAGTTCAATTCCAGGTCCATGAGGATCCCACATGCCTGGGAGGAACGAAGCCCGGGTGCCACAACTATGAGCCCTCGAGCTGCAACTCCTGAAGCACTCACCCTAGAGCCTCTGACCCAGAAGAAAGGCCACCTGGGCCCCAAGCCTCTGCTGTGTCCACATCAGGCCTTTTGGCTATATGATCTCTCCGCAATCTGAACAGTATTTGGGAAGGGTTTCTTCCCACATTCCAGTCTATGAGATTGGAGGTGGGGAGCCTAGGATTTCGGGAGGTTAAGGGTAGAATTGCTGAAAGGCTGGGAACCGCTTCCAGCCGGATTAATGACCAGGGAGGGCTCTACCAGCCTTTTCGTGGCGCAGCGCTGCCCCCTAGTGGGAGAGCCAGAACCCGCCTTGCTTGCTCCCTTCTTTCCTTCCTCTTCCTTCTCGCCGGACACCAACCCAGGATATGAGCCAGATGATACAAATACAGGCCACAGAATGGAAAAGCAAATATATAAAAATTAGAATTTCGGAAAATGATAAAAGAAAACCAATCTCAGGAAGTAACACACCATGATGAAGGCGATGCTGGGGACATGTCAGAGTGTTGAAGGCACAGCGGGGTAGAGGAAGTGAAGTTTCCAAAGCTCCTGCTGGAGGTGCGGGAGCTCCGAGAGAAGCATGAACAGAGGACATACCTCTGGAGCGTCTCTCTTGTTTATGCGGAGGGGCTGGGCCTCACTTTTGGGTCTCCAGTGGTCTGCCCCGGGCCTGGGCACACTCACTAAATCCTTGATGAATTATATTGACCTGGGCACATAGTAACTCACCCTTCCTTGGATGACTGGTCTCCCTGGCCTCTAACTTGTAATAACAGTAGTAGATGTTGGAAGGCAGTACCCTGACCTGGAAGGAGGCTAATGTGAAGTTGCCACTCTGTTCTGAAGACTCGGAAACGGGGTCCTCAAATACGCACAGGAATTTGATATATGATAAACTGGCATTGGGGGAAAGAAGGATTGTTTTATAAATATCAGACAGTCGTTTCAAAAAAAGATTAATGACAATCCCTCTCTCGTTCCTTGTAACAAAATGAACTCACCACAGACATAAGATTTTTAAAAAGTACAGTTTGGCCAGTCTTTTCTGTCTCTGAGTGGCTGTACAGTGGAAGAGGGGGGTCAGTGCAGGTGGAAAGTTAAGCTGAATAAACTCTCAGGTCTAACCCTCAGCCCAGCGACCCTCAGCCCTCCACACCCACTGCTGCTGCTGCTAAGTCGCTTCAGTCATATCTGACTCTCTGCGACCCCATAGATGGCAGCCCACCAGGCTCCTCTGTCCCTGGGATTCTCCAGGCAAGAATACTGGAGTGGGTTGCCATTTCCTTCTCCAATGCATGCATGCATGCTAAATTGCTTCAGTCGTGTCTGACTCTGTGCGACCCCATGGACAGCAGACCACCAGGCTCCCCTGTCCACGGAATTCTCTGGCAAGAATACTGGAGTGGGTTTTTCCTTCTCCATCCACACCCACCTGCTTCCTGTGATACTTTGCCCTTGACTGGAATAATCTTGGCTCTCACTTCTTCAACTCTAGCTGCCCCACCATGCCTGGATTTTCTTCTGGGACTCCCGGGAGGCGGGGTTGGGGGCCCTGTAGGTCCCAGCACCCCCCGGGAGTCCACCTGGGCTCCCAGGCTGTACTAAGAACTTCAGCTTCAGTCCCCCTCCTGAGCTGTGGAGGTATTTACCCTGGCTTTGAGCACAGCTGTGCTGTTCTGGTTTCCTCGTTCTATATTTTAAGGTTTGATGCTTTGTGATTACAGCTGGGAAGATACGTCAGAAAGGGTACCCATCCTGACTCCGGAAGGCAATCATACTTTCTCTCCGAATCCCTTTCCTTTCCATCTCGGATGAGAAAGCCTTGTGAGGCTTTGACAGACTCGGCAGGATACAGGAGCCCAACGGGTCATGTAGATGAATGAACATCCATGGAGAAGATGACAGGGAGCAGCGTGGATTGGCGTGCAGGGGGAGCTCAAACTCTGAGCCCAGTGCTTCCAGATCTTCTAAACATTTAAGCCGAACTAGAAAGCTGTCTTTTATATTTGTCTGTATCTTACAAAGCTTGATGTGAAGCAAGAACACGTCTTGGTCCAGCCCAGCACGGGGACTTCCAGTTTGCCCCTTGTGGAGGTGGAAGCTACGTGCTTGTTCAACCGCTAAGTTGTGAAGCTGTAGTCAAGGAAGGTATAGTCAGTCTGAATGGGGCCTCATCTGTAAAATGGGTACACTGAGAGAATTCCCTTGTGATCCAGGGGTTAAGAATCTGCCTTCCAACAAAAGAGGCACAGGTTCCATCCCTGATTGGAGAACTAAGATCCCACATGCAGCAGGGCAACTCGAGTCACATCATCCCAAGTGAATAAAGATCCCATACGATGCAACTAAGACCCAAGACAGTAAAATAAACAGATATTTAAAAATTGTTGTACACACATATGATGGAATATTATCTAGCAGTTCAGTTCAGTTCAGTTCAATTGCTCAGTCGTGTCCGACTCTTTGAGACCCTATGAATTCAGCACGCCAGGCCTCCCTGTCCATCATCAACCCCTGGAGTTCACTCAAACTCACGTCCATCCAGCCATCTCATCCTCTGTCATCCCCTTCTCCTCCTGCCCCAGTCCCTCCCAGCATCAGAGTCTTTTCCAATGAGTCAACTCTTCGCATGAGGTGGCCAAAGTATTGGAGTTTCAGCTTCAGCATCAATCCTTCCAAAGAACACCCAGGACTGATCTCCTTTAGAATGCACTGGTTGGATCTCCTTGCAGTCCAAGGGACTCTCAAGAGTTTTCTCCAACACCACAGTTCAAAAGCATCAATTCTTCAGTGCTCAGCTTTCTTCACAGTCCAACTCTCACATCCATACATGACTACTGGAAGAACCATAGCCTTGACTAGACTGACCTTTGTTGGCAAAGTAATGTCTCTGCTTTTCAATATGCTATCTAGGTTGGTCATAACTTTCCTTCCAAGGAGTAAGTGTCTTTTCATTTCATGGCTGCAATCACCATCTGCAGTGATTTTGGAGCCCCCCCAAAATAAAGTCTTACACTGTTTCCACTGTTTCCCCATCTATTTCCCAAGTGATGGGACCAGATGCCATGATCTTTGTTTTCTGAATGTTGAGCTTTAAGCCAACTTTTTCACTCTCCTCTTTCACTTTCATCAAGAGGCTCTTTAGCTCCTCTTCACTTTCTGCCATAAGGGTGGTATCATCTGCATATCTGAGGTTATTGATACTTCTCCTGGCAATCTTAATTCCAGCTTATGCTCCTTCCAGCCCAGCGTTTCTCATGATGTACTCTGCATATAAGTTAAATATGCAGGGTGACAATATACAGCCTTGACGCACTCCTTTTCCTATTTGGAACCAGTCTATTGTTCCATGTCCAGTTCTAACTGTTGCTCCCTGACCTGCATACAGATTTCTCAGGAGGCAGGTCAGGTAGCAGTAAAATGGAATAAACTGATATGACAACATGGATTAAGCTTAAAATAATTTTTAAAAAGTGGGTTCACTAGTGCAGTGCCCTGACAGGCTGCAGTCAATCCATGGGGGTGAAGGATGTAAAGGGAAGCAGCTGCCACTCCCCGAGCAACTGTGGGCTGCTCACTGCACTCACTCTCCCTGTCTCTCTCCCACATCCTGGAACTCCCTGAGGTGCACAAGTGGAAAGTGGGGAGCTGGGATCTGGGCTCTGAGCCCACACATCTTCTGCCCTCAGGCCCCTACTCCTTGTGCCTGCCAAAGAGAGGTATTCAATGAACAAGCTTCCATTCCCTTTGCCCATTTCAGCACCACCTGGCACAATGTGGGCAGCAAAGATTTCACAGGACAATGGGGGAAACACCTGTCCAGGGATATCAGGTTCTAGTCTGGTAAATATAGAATCGATGACATCTGAAGATAGCAAATCCCATGAGGATGGAGTTGGCTCTCAAAGAATGATTTCCAAATCCCCGGCCACTTATATCACGGAGTCTTCATTGATCTGGTTATAGTCAACGTCTCCATCATCCCGGGTAATAAGAGCATCTACACTTTCACTACACCCTGAGTCTCCCTGGGTAGGCTGGGGAGGGTTGGTGGGCTGGGCTGGGCTTTCTGTCTTGCTGCTATTCAGTCTCTAAGGCACATAGAACTCTTTGTGAGCCCCAAGGACTGCAGCACACCTGGATTTCCTGTCCTTCACTGTCTCCCGGAGTTTGCTCTGAAGAGCAAGAAGAGTCTGGGGGAGCTGATCTGAAGGGCAGATGCCCAAGGGGCCTTCCTCTTTCCCTCCTAAAACTAATGTTCTCTAGAACAGGAGGGTCAGGGGAGATATAAAAGTTCCCTTGGTCTTCCAGCTGGGAAAGTCACCAATTAGGCTTATGTGGGTCACAACATTATTTCCTTAAAGAGCAAAGTAGGGCAGCCTCGAAGAGTTGGAAGAGTACACATTTTGGAGTAAGACAGACCTGGGTTCCGCAGTGAGCCTCTCAGCTGCCTGGCTTGGTGTCTTAGGGAAACGCCTGAACCTTTCTCTGCTTTGCTTATCATCATCATGACAATCATGCTGACCAACATGGACTTTTGACATAAACAACATTTGTAAAGTACTTAGCCACGTGTCTGGCACACAACAGATGCTTCATAAAGGCACATGTAGGGTCTGCTGCCATTTTGGTGTTTCCCCCGCACCAATCTAGCCCTCAGGGAATGATGCCTAAGATCCCAGATGCCATACACATTATTACTCCTAAATCTTAGCCTCCTCAAGGCCCCTATCTGGGTCCCTCCCTTTCCTAGATGTTCCAGGGGTCCATGGTCTCCCCAGTATTGATGGGGCTCCCTCTGTCATGGGAGATCTTCCTTTACCTGAGTGGATACTCTAGACCCCAGAAAACTGCCTTCTTTTAGAAACATGGGAAGCTTGGAAGAGGCTCTTGAATAGGTTGGAGCAGGGGAAGCAACAGGCATTACTCAGGCAGGACCCCAAAGCCATGGTTGACCCTCTGTCTCACTCCCCCATCAACAAACTGTGGCCCTACCTCCGAATACTTCCTGGATCCGACCACACCCCTCCACACTGCTGCCCCCTGGTCCGAGCCCCTGTCCTCTCTCCCCTGGGGCTTTGCAGCAGCCTCTTGATCAGTCACCCTGCTTTAGCCCTTCAGCCTTCCATTAGTCTCCAGTCAGACAGATCCTGTGAAAATAGAATTCAGGGACCTCTTTCTCAAAGATGACACCAAAAGTGAAGAAGAAAGCCCCTGCCCTCCCAGAGCTGAAGTCAAAACAGACTTTGAAGGTCAGCAAGGCGGTGCTGAAATGCATCCAAAGACACACACACAAAAGAAAATCCACGTCACCCACCTTCCAGAGGACAGAGGCACCACGGCTCCAGTGCGAGTCTCAATATTCTCGGAAGTACACCTCCAGGAGGACCAAGCTTGACCGCTATGCCAGCACCACATCCCCCAGGCCACTGGATCCGCCGTGAAAGAGAGGACAGCAACACGCTCATGTTCTTTATGGAGGTCAAGGCCATCAACACAGGTATCAGACAGGCTGGGAGGATGCTTTTATGACATCACCTAGCCAGGCCAACACCCTGATGGGGTCTGACAGAGAGAAGAAGGCATATAGGTTCGACAGGCCTCATAATGCTTTGGGTGGTGCCAACAAATTGTGTCATGTAAACTAAGTCCAGTTGGCTAATTCTAAGTATAATATTTTTTTTTTAAACCACAGACAAACTAATGGATGTCAGATCCCATCACTACTTTACTCCAAATCCTCTGGCGGCTCGTATCTCAGATGGTCTCCTCTCCCCTGCCCAGGATAAGGACCTCCTGTCTTGCCTCTTCTTCAGCTCTTGCTCACTCTATTCCCCCAGGCACTGGCCTCCTCCCCGCCTGCTCCTAGGATAGACTAAGGGCCCACCTGAGGGCCAACACCTGGAATGCCCTTCCTGCAGGTCCTACTCAGGTCCTCTTATCAGACAGGCTCTCCAGCAACATTCCAGGTGTAAAAGGAGCTCCTTTCTCTCCACCCTCATGCATTATTTTCCCCCCAATTCTTATCACTTCCTTTTACATCTGCCCCGGTGGGAAGATGAGGCCTTGATCTCGTCATTGGCCACTCGTGTGGCAGTGCAGGGCACCTTGTTGTTCATTCACTCAGTATGTCTGACTCTTTGCGACCCCATGGACTGCAGCACACCAGGCTTCCCTGTCCTTCACTATCTCCTGGAGCTTCCTCAGACTCATGTCCATTGAGTCAGTGATGCCATCCAACCATCTCATCTTCTGTTGCCCTTTCTCCTCCTGCCCTCAATCTTTCCCAGCATCAGGGTCTTTTCCAGTGAGTCAGCTCTTCGGTGAGGTGGTCAAAGTACTAGAGCTTCAGTTTCAGCATTCGTCCTTCCAATGAATATTCAGGGTTGATTTTCTTTAGGATTGACAGAGACCCCAAGCAACGATTTGTGCAAGAATAATTGGATGGGTGGGCAACTGCTCTGTGGGTGCCCACCCCTTCCTGCTCAGTTCAGTTCAGTTCATTTCAGTCACTCAGTCGTGTCCGACTCTTTGCGACCCCATGAATCGCAGCACACCAGGCCTCCCTGTCCATCACCAACTCCTGGAGTTTACACAAACTCACGTCCATCGAGTCGGTGATGCCATCCAGACATCTCATCCTCTGTCATCCCCTTCTCCTCCTGCCCCGAATCCCTCCCAGCATCAGAGTCTTTTCCAATGAGTCAACTCTTCGCATGAGGTGGCCAGAGTATTGGAGTTTCAGTTTCAGCATCAATCCTTCCAAAGAACACCCAGGACTGATCTCTTTTAGAATGGACTGGTTGGATCTTCTTGCAGTCCAAGGGACTCTCAAGAGTCTTCTCCAACACCACAGTTCAAAAGCATCAAGTCTTCAACACTCAGCTTTCTTCACAGTCCAACTCTTACATCCATACATGACCACTGGAAAAACCATAGCCTTGACTAGACGGACCTTTGTTGGCAAAGTAATGTCTCTGCTTTTCAATATGCTATCTAGGTTGGTCATAACTTTCCTTCCAAGGAGTAAGCCTCTTTTCATTTCATGGCTGCAATCACCATCTGTAGTGATTTTGGAGCCCAAAAAAATAAAGTGTGACACTGTTTCCACTGTTTCCCCATCTATTTCCCATGAAGTGATGGGACCAGATGCCATGATCTTTGTTTTCTGAATGTTGAGCTTTAAGCCAACTTTTTCACTCTCCTCTTTCACTTTCATCAAGAGGCTCTTTAGCTCCTCTTCACTTTCTGCCATAAGGGTGGTGTCATCTGCATATCTGAGGTTATTAATATTTCTCCTGGCAATCTTGATTCCAGCTTGTGCTTCATCCAGCCCAGCATTTCTCATGATGTATTCTGCATAGAAGTTAAATAAGCAGGGTGACAATATACAGCCTTGACGTACTCCTTTTCCTATTTGGAACCAGTCTGTTGTTCCATGTCCAGTTCTAACTGTTGCTTCCTGACCTGCATACAGGTTTCTCAAGAAGCAGGTCAGGTGGTCTGGTGTTCCCATCTCTTTCAGAATTTTCCACAGTTGATTGTGATCCACACAGTCAAAGGCTTTGGCATAGTCAATAAAGCAGAAATAGATGTTTTTCTGGAACTCTCTTGCTTTTTCGATGATCCAGTGGATGTTGGCAATTTGATCTCTGGTTCCTCTGCCTTTTCTAAAACCAGCTTGAACATCTGGAATTTTACAGTTCACGTTTTGCTGAAGCCTGGCTTGGAGAATTTTGAGCATTACTTTACTAGTGTGAGAGATGAGTGCAATTGTGCGGTAGTTTGAGCATTCTTTGGCATTGCCTTTGTTATTGGAATGAAAACTGACCTTTTCCAGTCCTGTGGCCACTGCTGAGTTTTCCAAACTTGCTGGCATATTGAGTGCAGCACTTTCACAGCATCATCTTTCAGGATTTGAAATAGCTCAACTGGAATTCCATCACCTCCACTAGCTTTGTTCATAGTGATGCTTTCTAAGGCTCACTTGATTTCACATTCCAGGATGTCTGGCTCTATGTGAATGATCACACCATCGTGATTATCTGGGTCATGAAGATCTTTTTTGTATAGTTCTTCTGTGTATTCTTGCCACCTCTTCTTAATATCTTCTGCTTCTGTTAGGTCCATACCATTTCTGTGCTTTATTGAGCCCATCTTTGCATGAAATGTTCCCTTGGTATCTCTAATTTTCTTAAAGAGATCTCTAGTCTTTCCCATTCTGTTGTTTTCATGTATTTTCTTGGACTGATTGCTGAGGAAGGCTTTCTTATCTCTTCTTGCTATCTCTGGAACTCTGCATTCTGATGCTTATATGTTTCCTTTTCTCCTTTGCTTTTCGCTTCTCTTCTTTTCACAGCTATTTGTAAGGCCTCCCCAGACAGCCATTTTGCTTTTTTGCATTTCTTTTCCATGGGGATGGTCTTGATCCCTGTCTCCTGTACAATGTCATGAACCTCCATCCATAGTTCATCAGGCACTCAGTCCCTTAAATCTATTTCTCATTTCCACTGTATAATCATAAGGGATTTGATTTAGGTCATACCTGAATGGTCTACTGGTTTCCCCTACTTTCTTCAATTTCAGTCTGAATTTGGCAATAAGGAGTTCATGATCTGAGCCACAGTCAGCTCCTGGTCTTGTTTTTGCTGACTGTATAGCGTTTCTCCATCTTTGGCTGCAAAGAATATAATCAATCTGATTTCGGTGTTGACCATCTGGTGATGTGCATGTGTAGAGTCTTCTCTTGTGTTGCTGGAAGAGGGTGTTTGCTATGACCAGTGTGTGCTCTTGGCAAAACTCTCTTAGCCTTTGCCCTGCTTCATTCCATACTCCAAGGCTAAATTTGCCTGTTACTCCAGGTGTTTCTTGACTTCCTACTTTTGCATTCCAGTCCCCTATAATGAAAAGGACATCTTTTGGGGGTGTTCTAAAAGGTCTTGTAGGTCTTCATAGAATCATTCAACTTCAGCTTCTTCAGTGTTACTGGTTGGGGCATAGGCTTGGGTTACCGTGATATTGAATGGTTTGCCTTGGAAATGAACAGAGATCATTCTGTTGTTTTTGAGATTGCATCCAAGTACTGCATTTGTTGACCATGATGGCTACTCCATTTCTTCTGAGGGATTCCTGCCCGCAGTAGTAGATATAATGGTCATCTGAGTTAAATTCACCATTCCAGTCCGTTTTAGTTTACTGATTCCTAGAATGTCTACGTTCACTCTTGCCCTGTCCTGTTTGACCACTTCTAATTAGCCTTGATTCATGAACCTAACATTCCAGGTTTCTATGCAGTATTGCTCTTTACAGCATCGGACCTTGCTTCTATCACCAGTCATATCCACAACTGGGTGTTGTTTTTGCCTTGGCCCCATCCCTTCATTCTTTCTGGAGTTATTTCTCCACTGATCTCCAGTAGCATATTGGGCACCCACCGACCTGGGGAGTTCCTCTTTCAGTATCCTATCATTTCTGCCTTTTCATACTGTTCATGGGGTTCTCAAGGCAAGAATACTGAAGTGGTTTGCCATTCCCTTCTCCAGTGGACCACATTCTGTCAGACCTCTCCACCATGACCCATCCGTCTTGAGTGGCCCCTCACGGCATGGCTTAGTTTCACTGAGTTAAGACAAGGCTGTGGTCCGTGTGATCAGATTGGCTAGTTTTCTGTGATTATGGTTTCAGTGTGTCTGCCCTCTGATGCCCTCTCCCAACACCTACCATCTTACTTGGGTTTCTCTTACCTTGGATGTGGGGTATCTCTTCACGGCTGCTCCAGCAAGGCACAGCTGCAGCTCCTTACCTTGGACGAAGTCGCCCCTCCTGACCTTGAATGTGGAGTAGCTCCTCTCAGCCCTCTTGCGCCCGCGCAGCCGCCGCTCCTTGGACGTGGCCTTGCTCCTCTTGGCTGCCGCCCCTGACCTGGACGTGGGTTAGCTCGTCTCGGCCGGTGCCCCTGACCTTGGACACCTTCCTGCTAGATGCCTTTTAATCCTCACAAAGGCTGAGAGGGGCTGAGAGGGGTTAGGAAAGTTGCCAGAGGGCAGGCTGCTCTCTTTAAAGTAGAGCTGAATTTGGAGCAGGTTGGGCCTGATTCTAAAGCCTACCTCTTCCCCTCCCCTTCTGAGATGCTGAGCTGGGAAAAAGGGGAAAGAGGGCTGACAGATTCCATAAGGACATGGCTCTTGCCCTCAAATCTGATGAGAGACTAAAAGTAATGGAGAAATTAAAAAGCAGTGCCTAGCAAATAACAGGAGCCAGTAAACATGTTTGTGGACTTCCCTGGTGGTCCAGCGGCTAAGATTCTGCACTCCCAATGCAGGGGGCCCAGGTTCCATTCCTGGTCAGGGAATTAGATCCTACAAGTCACAACTAAGAATTGGCATTCAGCAACAAATATCCTGAGCGCCCCAACTAAGACCCGGATTAGCCCCCCCCCCTCCAAAAAAAAAAAAAAAACCCAAACAACACATTTCCTTGAAGGAGTGAAGCCCTAACTGGGATGTGCAAACAGTTCTGTGGGACTCAAAGGAGACACCTAGGTGTGTTGGATAGGGGCGCGGAATGAGCTGGAGACTTCTAGAGGGGATGTTTGAGGAGGACCTTGGACGGTAGGTCTTTAACAGCGGTAACAGCACGGAAGGATAAAAAATGAGCAATCTTTAAAAGACCTTTAAAAGCCACGATAGGGAACATCGTTAGTGCTAAACCTCCCCAGGGACCCTCCACGGCTCCAGCCCGAGATCAGCAAACAGCGCTGGGGCATGACAGGTTACAGGGCTGACAGCAGGTTGGGGGACCAGCCCGCACAGCGGCTGATCCAGCCCACACAACGCTTTCCCCCTCTCCCCCACCGGGCCCTCTGGGCGGGGACCAAATGGCCTGGCCAGGCCCACCCTTGGGTGACGTCACGCATAGAGGCGGGACTCAGGACTGTGGGGCGGGGCCCCGAGAGGGGGCGGGGCCCGATGCGGCTCCTGGCCCCACCCTGAGAGAGGCCTAGGCAGGGGAGACCGGAAGTCCTCCAGCCACCGTCTGCCTCCCGGCTCCCTTCGGTTCCTCCTCTCAGGTCCGGGCGCAAGGTCGTGGCCCGGAAGTAAAGGGGCCATGTTGGTGGGTGACCCTAGAAGAGGTACCGGGCGAGAGGCGAATCTCGAGTAGAGGGAGTGCGCGCTGTCCTCAGGTGAGCGCGGGGAGGAGTGAAGGCCGGGGTTGGGGGTTCGCCACGCCCTCTTTTCAGGGTCGCTGTTTGGGTCCCTAGCCCGGCCGGGGCCCACACTATCGGCCTGGCCACCGGGGGTCTCTCCCCAGCCTGCCCTGGATTTTCCCCTGGAGGCCGCTCCGGGGCCTCTCCCCAACCTCCGGAGCTCTCCCGGTGCCCCAGAGCCGGCCTGCCCCAGCCTCAGGGTCTCTCTACCCCGGTTCGGTGCGATCCCCCCAGGTAGGGGGAGGACCTGGGGACCCTCCAGGGCCCACCCGCCCATTCGCCGGTCGACCTTGTAACAGCTCTTGCATGCCAGTCGCCTCCTACTTCGTAAAACACTTTTCTGTTGATTTCTGGATTCATCTGTCCCACTCAGGGAGACTTGGCGCCGAGGGGCGCTCTTCTGCAGTTGAGGGTAAAGGGACGAGTCCGGAGGCTTGCTCACGCTCGCGCAGCAGGCTCGCAAGGCCGGAGGCTGACGGTAGCTGACTTTGGGCCCAAAGTCCAGACCGTTTTACCAGTCAGATACCTTTCCCATTCAGTCTCATATATTTATTTCAGAAAGAGGGGTGATCATTTTTTCCACACAGGGACATTGTGAGCGTCCTTTGTTAAGTTTATTTTTTGAGCCCTGGGTATGTGCCAGGCGCTGAACTGGGAAAGTTTGTACAGCACCTTAGAAGTGCTGTATGCATGGGCAGATCCCAGCAAACGGTAGTTTTCATTCCACAGGCAGGCAGAGTCGGGGTCGGAAGTGCACCCCCCTTTACAGCCCTGCTTGTTGGTGAGTTACTTCTCTCTGGGAGCATCAGTTTCCTCTGCTTAAAATGGAGATACTGGTGACACTAGAATTGTTGATGGAATGAGATGTCACGTGGGACCTGCTTGGCCAGTGTGTGCTATAACAGTAAACAATCAATAAACATTAACCATTGTTGTTATGAACCCTGTCCACTTCATAAGTTCCTCAGTTTAAATGTGATAATGGATGACAAAGCACTTTACAAATGATAACACTCCTTGGTTCTGTAAGGGTTTATTGTTACTGAAGGCAGATGATGGTGGTTTATGTGTAACTAAATCTGATACTTATTGAGCACTTACACACAAGGGGAGGTAGCATTAATCATAGCTGCCACGATATGGCTTGGCATATGCTGAGTGCTATTCTAACCACTTTTAATCCTCATACTAACCATATGGAAAATACAGTTTTAATCCTCATTTTACAAATGAGGAACTAAGGTAAGCCCAGAGAGGTTAAGAAACTTGCCCAGGGTAATCAGCTTACTAAGTGTTGGTGCTAGGATTCAAGTATGACTGAGGCCCCTTGTGGTGAAGTTACATTATGTGTGCTTCTTCCCTGGTGGCTCAGATGGTAAAGAATCTGCCTGCAGTGCAGGAGACCGGGGTTCAACCCTTGGGTCGGGAAGATCTGCTGGAGGAAGAAATGGCAACCCCCTGCAGTTGCCTAGAGAAGCTAGGCTCCAGAGGAGCCTGGTGGGCTACAGTCCATGGGATCACAAAGAGATGGACATGACTGAGCAACTAATATTTTCACTTTCTTTCATTTTACATGCGATATCTCAGGCAAGTTTCAAAATAATCCTGTGGGGTAAGTACTATTAGCATAAAAGTATATAGCGGTATATAAATGTAGATAGCATTATTTCTATTTTACAAGCGAGGAAACTGATGCTTAAAGAGGTTATGTACTTTGCCCAAAATCATATGGCACGTAAGTGGCAGAGCCAAAATTCAGGCGCAGGTAGTCCAGCTTCCAGTCCCTGACCTTTCAGCATAACTGGTAGTTTCCCAGGAGCAGGAGTCTGTAGGCTGGGATCTAGTCCCGGCCCTGCCACTAAGTCACAGTGTGACCTTGAGGGGGTCTCTGAGACCTGGATTAAGAACTACAGAATTACTGGTGAATCAGACGGTAAAGAATGCCTGCAACAAGAGAGACCTGGGTTCAATCCCTGGGTCAAGAAGATCCCCTGGAGAAGGGAATGGTTACCCACTCCAGTATTCTTGCCTGGAGAACCCCAGGGACAGAGGAGCCTGGCAGGCTACAGTCCATGGGTTTGCAGAATCAGACACGACTGAGCAACTAACACTTTCACATTTCACTTTCATAGGTCCTTCTGGGCTTTCCTGGTGACTCAGCGGTAAAGAATCCACCTGTCAATGCAGGAAATGTGGGTTCGATCCCTGGGTGGGGAAGATCCCCTTGGAGAAGGAAATGGCAACCCACTGCAGTATTCTTGCCTGGAGAATCCCATGGACTGAGGAGCCTGGCGGGCTACAGTCCAAAGGGTCACAAAGAGTCGGACACAACTGAGCAACTGAACGAGAACAACAGTGTAGTTCCCTTCTATCATTAATTCTGACTCTAGGCTTCTCTTTCTTCCCTCCTGTGTATAGCTTGACGCCCAGCCCCTGTCAGTCCCTCATGGCCTCATGGAGCCGAGAGGCGGTGCTGAGTCTCTACCGGGCTCTGCTTCGCCAAGGCCGACAGCTTCGCTACACTGATCGAGACTTCTACCTTGCCTCCATCCGCCGTGAGTTCCGGAAAAACCAGAAACTGGAGGATCCCGAGGCCCGGGAGAAGCAGCTGGAAAAGGGCCTGGTCTTCCTCCACAGCAAGCTAGGAGGGATCATTTAGTGTCCTCTCCTTTCCCCTCCCATCCTAATTCCAAGGGAAAGAGGACACAGGTGCCTTCCAGAGACACACCTGCCTCTCTCCCACCTCCACCTCACAGATGCATTAAGAAGCCTCAGGTAGGTAGGCCTCTGTTCTAGGTTTCATTTTTTCTGATACAGGGGACCAGGAAAGGGAGAATCTTTCTTTTTAGTGGCCAAAGTTCTTTAGGCATACTGAAGGAAATATCAACATAACAGAATGGTCCCTTATAAAATGCTCCCAGTTAAAAAGGCCCTTAGTTTCAAGTCCTACTAGGAGATCATTTTTCTTCATACAACATTAAATGTATGAAAATGCTAGAAAAGTTACTGGTTAAAACTTAGATCTTGTTCCATCTGGCTCATTCTTCAGTGGATTCAGTTCTCTTGAGGGTTAGATCACGTTCTTCCAAACATAACTATGTGGTTTAGTCACTGAATCCAGTCCTACTCTTTGTGACCCCATGGACTGTAGCCCACTGTGGCTCCTCTGTTCATAGAATTCTCCAGGCAAGAATACTGGAGTGGGTTGCCATTTCTTTCTCTGGGGATTTTCCCAACCTAGGGATTGAACCCAGGTCTCCTGCACTGCAGGCAGATTCTTTACCAACTAAGCCACTGGGAAGCTGTAAATATAACTATACTCTGTTTCAAAAGTCTCTAAAGCAAGCATAGTGTCCAGCCCTCAGAGGACTGCCTTCGTGCCACTGCTGCTAACAACTGTGGGATTTAGGGCAAATCACTCAATCTGTCTAGGCCTCCATTTCCTCTTTTGTAGATGAAATAGCATCCCACTCCAGTACTCTTGCCTGGAAAATTCCCTGGATAGAGGAGCTTGGCGGGCTACAGTAGGGTTGCAAAGGGGACACGACTGAGCACCACCACTGAAATAGTACCCACCTCTTCAGCTTATTGCAGGAGTTAATAAGAAAATGCACACAGAGTGCTTCACTGGTTCTTGGCCAGTGGTGTGTGAGCTCTGTTTCCTGTCATGCCAGTGTGACCAGCATGTTCCACTGTAACCTGATGACTGTACTTAATTCAGCAACTTTCCCAGAGGGCCCGCCCTAGCATCATGGTAGGCGCTGAGATGGGGATGAACGATGTGGCGATCTGCAGGAGGTAGCTCTGGATTAGAGGTGGGTCAAGAGCTTACAGACGGGGAAGGGGCCAAAACTACCTGGAGAGCGGGGTTAGGGCGAGGAATCACAGGTAGCTATAGAAAAGACATTGGAGGTCTGCCTCAAACAAAAAGTAGCAGCTCATCGGGTAGATGGGCAAGAATGAGCAAGTGAGGAGGTGAAAAACACATTTTGTAGTCTGGAAACTTGAGTCTGGAGTAGCTCGAATTGCGTATCTGTAAGGCAGGTGACTGGCGTTGAGACTGAGCCAGGTCTGGAAGGACATCAGATCTCCTGTTGAGGAAGTTGTGATATCTGATAGTGGGGTGGTGGGCACCACAGCTTTGTCAGCCGGGGAGTGGTGTGGATGAGGGGTCAGGGCAGTGGCAGCATGCAGAATAAATCGGTGAGAGGCCCCATAGGGGGTGAATCTGAGCAGATGAGTGGAGGGACTGAGGTGGTGGGGTGGCTGCATGTAGGTGCAATGTGGGCAGCAGGGGACTTTACCAAGAGGGGGCTGGTGCAGCAGGAGGAGAGAGAATGAAGGATGACTTTGAGGTGGAAGGCATGCCAGCTGGGTGGAGGGTACTGTTTTTAACAGAGAGGGAAGGCAGGAGGAGCCTTGTGTAATAGTTTTGCGTTGATTGGCAGACCTGCCTTTGGGAGTAAAGGGGAGGTAGGAAGTGATGCCCACGAGGGCTTGCCTGCGTAGGGAAAGTGGAAGTGAGTACTGAAGACTTTCTGTTCAGAGTCTATTTTGAGTGTGAGTTGGGTTACAGGTTGCTGCCACTACCTCCTCCAAAAACGAAAAAAAAGCCACAGAATTAGTAGCTCACTGGTGGAACAGATGCGTCAAGTCCTGTCTGTCAGGTACTGCTGGCCCTGGGGGCAGTGAATGAGCCAGAATGCCTCTGGGGCATATGGTCTAGTGGTGCGTGGAGAGCAGATGGGTACAAGGTGGGGCTGCAGGCTGTTTGGGACCCTGTAACCTGCACCCCTGCACCGTGAGCTCTAGGTTCAACTCGCGACTGCACAACTTACTCGCTTGGTGACTTTGAGCCAGTTACCTGACCTCTGCCTCAGTTTCTTCATCTGACAGTCGGAGCTAACCATGTGACTGACCTCATGGGATTGTTGTGAAGAGTAAGAGAGCAAAGAGGGGGAAAATGCCCAGCACATGGTACATGCTTACCGTGCGTTAGTTCTTATGCATACTTAAGCCAGGTCATGTTTCGTTCAAATCATATGACCTTTTCAAGTAAAAGAAGTTGGAATGTTCAGAGTTCTGTGTCATCATCCTAGGAAGCCACAGGGCCACTGTTACTCACCACTGCCACTGCCAGTACACGGGGTGGTGAGTATGTCTGTTCCCATTCTTGTGTCTGAGGAGACAGGTTGAACACCTCGTCTGAAATGTTAGCAGAGTTCACATTCTGCATCCTCAGCCCTGCCCACCGGGACAGTGGTTCCTCCTCTTTCTTTAAATACTTTTAACTAGTTGTATGTGTACAGTTCAGTGGTGGTGAGAATATCCATCTTATGATGTAACAGATTTCCAGAGCTTTTTCATCATGAAAAACTGAAGCTAAGCCACAGGGCTCCTTCCTAATTGCGCAAGGACCCAGGCGCCTTCCCCCTGGTTAGGCAGAGCTCGCACCCCTCTGCGGCTCCCAGCTAGTAGAGCACGGCCTGAGTGGAGGGTATATTGTGGATAAGCAGTTTCAACTGGAACAGGTTGAGTTCAGTTTTAGAATAGAAACTCTGATCTCCCTGGGGGAGCTTGTGGGTGTTCTCTCCTCTTGCTGGTTGCTAGGTTGTCAGCAGCACCTGGTCCTTGGATGGGGCAGGGAATATACTGCACTGGTGTAGAAGAGCCTTTTCCCAAGTCTGCTCAACATAATAGTTTTGGTCTCAAGCCCACGATGGCATCAGTGTCGGTTTTAGAGACCGTTCCTGGCTCCATCTCAGAAGGTGAAATGGACCTCACAGGACAGTCTGGATTCAAAGTGGCTTCTGAAACGTGACCTTTGTCCTGTTGATGGAAATTGTAAAAGACTTAATGATAGCCCATGTTTGTAGAGCCCTTTAACAGCTGATAAAATGTTCACGTGCAGTATTTTAGTAGCTGTGTTGGCCTCACTACAACCCTGTGATTTAGGCCGTGCAGGCGTCATTATCCCCTTTACATAGCTGAGGGGCTGAGTAACTAATTTGAGGTCACCCAGCTAATTAGTCAGGGCTCAGTGGCAAGTCCTCAAGATTTCTGACTCTAAAATTCAGCCTCTTCTGTCGTGCCACCTCACTGCCTCATTCTCACCAGCCATCAGAGGGTCAAAAACTAAATGGCCCAGAGAGGCTCCTTCCAGCTTCCGTGCAGAGGGGAGCTGGGCCCTTCTTGCTCTGCTGTATCATATGCAAGGATCATTTAGGAGATGGTTCTCCCTATTGTAAATACATCCCTAAAGAGCCTTTTGTTTTAAAAGAAATAAAACAGTGGTTGGAATAGAAAATGGCAACCCGCTCCATTATTCTTGCCGAGAGAATTCCACGGACAGAGGAGCCTGGCAGGCTACAGTCCATGGGGTCGCAGAGTCAGACTCTGAGCACACACAAAACAATGGTCATCATTATGTGTGGGGAACTGTACCTGTCAACTTTGTCCTGACTGTATTAGTTTGCCTCGGGGACATTTATGTCCCATCTCTGTCTCAGTGGCTGCTGGAGGGATGATGATGGCTAGAGTTCCTGCCTGACCCCACCTGCAAATACAGAGTTTCCCTCTTCTCAGCCTTGCTTGCTCTGAGCATTTGAAGTGGAAGTATATTTAATTTGGCCAAGTCTCTCATTCTGTCCCTGAATCTGAAGCGTCTACTAACTGCAGAAGGTGGAGAAGAGAACAGAGAAGTGCCAAGGTGGTGAATTCTAGTTAGAGAAAAAGTAATGCTTGACTACAACTCCTGCTGAAATAAGTAGAGTCAGAAATACTCCTTTCTTGTTGATGAGGGAGGCGCGAAGCATGCAGTGTGAGATGAATAGCACTCGGTTGTAAGGGTATCGAAAAACTACTTCACACTGGAAGGTGCACCAGTGATCTTGTCTCTCTGTCCTCCCATTCTGGGTAACGGGTGGATGGCACACAACTGTTTATAGGTAGTTCCTGGGATACAGGACATGGGAGGAAGAGGAGAGAAGCAGTGTGAAGCACCGAGCTCTGATCCGAGCCACTTTGTCATCCCTCATCTGGGTTGGGCCCAGGGTTTTAAGTCCATGGGAAATGGGTTTTTTGGGGGATGAGGGGAACTTCAGTCAGGATGACCCAGTTGTTGCCAGGGAACAAAGGTGAGCTCACCCCGCGGGAACACTGCACAGAGGCCAGCCCCGTCTGCATCGTGCCTGTGAACTCCACTCGGGTGGCCACATTTTCAGTTCGTTTTTCAGGTGCATGTGAGCGGGTGGATTTTCTCGTTCTCCAGTTGGCAGCTCAGTCTCCAGCGACCGTCGTGTTTATGCAGCGTCTGCCCCAGTGCCAGGCTCACCTGAGCTTCTCGTGGCCCCCTGTGCACGCTCCCTGAGAAACAGCATTTGTCAAGTGGGACTGTCCGCAGAGAGTTCTTTTCTTTTTTGGCCCTTCCTCACACGTGGACTTGTAGTTAAGTCTCCGTGTGCCAGGGTATTCAGTCCGTGTCGTCGTCGTTACCGTTATTCGCAGGAAGTTCACAGAATAGGGACAGTTTGATCTGGGCAAGGGTAGACATGATAGAGGGGGAAAAGCATCATGCTGGGAGTTGCGAGTTGTGCACGTGGCTCCGTCATTCCTTTTCTCTGAGGACTCTGACAAGCCACCTCCCTGTGTGTGAGGTGATGTGATGGGACTAGATGGGCTGCCTCTAGTTAAATCAGACCTTCCTGCTCTGACTTTCCATCAGCAGTGGCCAAAGGATCAAAGCACTATCTGCACTATAGTGTTGGGAAAGGGTCCGGAGGATTGGGTTTCGTGGTGGGGTCTTCACTCTAATACAAGAAAGGGTTGACCATGAGCTTAGTGCTCTCTGTAATCTCAGTAGATGGGTGGGGTGGTTTTCCCATAACTAGCATGACCATTTCCTCCACCTGCATCCAGGTACATTGAGGACACGCTACCTCCCTCCTGGCCCTCGAGCGTGGAGCGCTAGAGTCAGGGGGATTTGGTTTGCTGGAACTCGAGTACCCTGGACTGGCCCGAAGCGGGAGGGAGGAGGAGGTCTGGTTCTCAGGGTCACAGGTGGTGACAGCTGTGTTCTGCCTTCGTCCTCAGGTGCGCAATGGCAGGCTCTGGTGAGCGCAAAAGCAAGAAAGATGACAATGGCATCGGGACGGCCATCGATTTTGTGCTCTCCAACGCCCGGCTGGTGCTGGGGGTGGGAGGAGCAGCCATGCTGGGCATCGCTACCCTGGCGGTTAAGCGGGTAAGTGCACTCAGGCCAGGCCAGGCATTGGAGAGGTGGTAAGGCTGCCAAGTGGAGCTGACCTAGAAGAAGACCGTGATACTGCTGATGGGAAGGTAACATGGCAATTCGACATTATTAGACGAGACCTTAAGAGAAGTAAGTAAATGTGCTTCTAGGATCCTGCTATAAAGAAACTGCTGGAAATACAAAGAAAGAAGTTTATCTCAGGGTTAAATTGCAAAGAACCAAAATAGCTTTTTGTGACCACCTTAGTTAAAATAGCAGCACCCTCACCACACATATATTTTCTTTTTTTTTTTTTTTTACACATATATTTTCTATTTCCCTTTCCTGCTTTACTCTTAATTAACACCTGTGTCTGCCTGCTTGAGCTTGTTGATTATGTATTGCCTAAATCCCTATACTGGACTGCAGACTTCATGAAGGCAGGAATTGGGTTGGGAAACTGATTTATTTTGTATACCTAGAACAGTGCCTGGCACAGAGTAGCCATTCAGTGATGTGTTTGTTAAATAAATGGATCGGTGTTTGACATTATGGTGTATTGATAAGGTACAGTGTTGTATCATCAGAAATTGTACCATATTGTTCAGCCCTGATTCATTCTTAGTGATATGAGGAGTGATAAAAATGACAAGTAAAAAATCAGTTTTTTAAGGTATATATAGTGGAAGATGCTAATTATATAAATACATATTTCCAGAAAGAAATATACCCAGATATTAATAGTTATCTTCTGGTGTGACTTCCCTGGTGGCTCAGGCAGTAAAGAGTCCACCTGTAATGCAGGAGACCTGGGTTCGATCCCTGGGTTGGGAAGATCCTCTGCAGGAGGAAATGGCAACCCACTCCAGTATTCTTGCCTAGAGACACCCTTGGACAGAGAAGCCTGGCGGGGTACAGTCCATGGGGTCACAAAGAGTCGGACACAACTGAGCGACTGAGGACACAGCACGGCACTTAGTCCTTCAGAGCCGGTCATGTCCTGAAATGGGTACTGAGCCCCGAAAGCAGGCTGGTGCCTGTGCCCCCAGGACAGAGAGGTGGCCCTGTGGACAAGCCCCGCAGGGGCACAGGTCTGACCCCCGTCGGGGAAGCCCTGGGGCCTGGGTGGAGGAGGGGGTGTCCCCGAGTCACCCAGCAGGCTCTTATGAACAGAACTAGCAGAAATTCTGAGTTTTTTTTCTGGGTTGTGACATTATGGATAAATGTGTTTCTTACTTATATATAAGATTTAGTATTTCCTGAGATTTTCTGTGTGGAGCAAAGCATTCCATAATCTAGACTAAGATGATGTTATTGAAAAGTAGAGGAACTCATTATGGTAGAACTGGTGGGAAGCAGGAAAGAAGTCCACACGCTGGGTCCTCTCTGCTCTTTCAGATGTACGACAGGGCGATCAGCGCCCCCACCAGCCCCACCCGCCTGAGCCATTCGGGGAAAAGGAGCTGGGAAGAACCCAACTGGATGGGCTCTCCCCGACTGCTCAATAAGGACATGAAGGCAGGCCTGAGCAGGTCCCTGCAGGCCCTTCCCACAGGCTCCTCTGCCTTCGACACAGGTGAGGAAGGCTGTCGCCCTCTGGGACTCCTCTCAGGCTCTTGGTGCTACTCTTGCCCTCAACACGTTTCTTAAGGACACACGCGCCTGGCGCCATGCTGGCCTTTTGTGCTAAGCCCTTCTCCCCTCTGGGGCTGAGGCGGCTGTGGATGAGCAAGCACGGGATGAGCTCATGGGCCTCTCTCTCTTGCCTTGGCAGATACATTCTGCCCGCCCCAGCCCAAGCCATTGGCCAGGAAGGGCCAGGTAGACTTGAAGAAGTCACGACTCCGCATGTCCCTGCAGGAGAAACTTCTCACTTACTACCGGAACCGGGCGGCCATCCCTGCCGGCGAGCAGGCTCGGGCCAAGCAAGCTGCTGTGGACATATGTGCCGAGCTCCGGAGCTTCCTGCGGGCCAAGTTGCCTGATATGCCACTTCGGGACATGTACCTGAGTGGCAGCCTCTATGATGACCTGCAGGTAACCAGGGGGTGCTTACGAAGGGTAGGGTGGTTCTGACCACGATGCTTCTCAATAGTGCCATTGGGGCAGAAGATCAGTGTCCCAGGCTTGCCAAAAAAGATTAGTCTTACTGCTTCTGAATTCTGCGCATTGTGGTAGCATTTGATCCCTGCCTTTAACTTGTTTTCAGTCATAAAACTTCTAGGAAGCTGTTAGAGGCTTCCTCCCTCCATACTCTTGTCCCAGTTTCTCCTTCCTGGCTTTCTGTCTTCTGGGATCTTGAAGGCATGGAGGACGTTATGTGTACTTCTGGGTCCAGAGACAGTGGGATGTGTGGAGTGAGCACAGGCTCTAATGTCTAACAGACCTGGGTTTAAGTCCTCACTCTGAATTGATGTGGTCATGTGCAAGAATTTTTAGATTCCTTTTTTGCTGGGGGGGGGGGGGCGGATACAAGATGGTGGGACCTGTGTTTGGGGAAACTTGTCTCTTGAGGAGATGAAGGTCCCGCAAACCCTTTTTAATTTTGCTACAACAGGTGGTGACAGCCGACCACATCCAACTCATCGTGCCCCTTGTGTTAGAGGCAAACCTGTGGTCGTGTATCCCCGGGGAGGACACCATCATGAACGTCCCTGGCTTCTTTCTAGTTCGCCGGGAGAATCCAGAGTATTTTCCTCGCGGTAGCAGTTACTGGGACCGCTGTGTAGTAGGGGGCTACCTTTCTCCGAAGACGGTGGCAGACACGTTTGAGAAGGTAGTAGCTGGCTCCATCAACTGGCCGGCCATCGGGTCCCTCTTGGACTATGTGATTCGACCAGCCCCGCCCCCAGAGGCCCTGACTCTGGAAGTGCAGTATGAGCGCGACAAGCACCTCGTCATTGACTTCCTGCCATCAGTGACCCTTGGTGACACTGTCTTGGTGGCCAAACCACACCGGCTAGCCCAGTATGACAACCTGTGGCGGCTGAGCCTGCGTCCTGCTGAGACAGCGCGCCTGCGGGCCCTGGACCAGGCCGACTCGGGCTGCCGCTCCCTGTGCCTCAAGATCCTCAAGGCTATATGCAAGTCCACTCCGGCCCTGGGCCGCCTCACTGCCAGCCAGCTCACCAACGTCATCCTCCACTTGGCCCAGGAGGAGGCTGACTGGTCCCCGGACGTGCTGGCCGACCGCTTCCTGCAGGCCTTGAGGGGGCTCATCAGCCACTTAGAGGCCGGCATTCTGCCCAGTGTCCTGAATCCCAAGGTGAACTTATTTGCAGAGCTCACCCCTGAGGAAATAGACGAATTGGGATACACTCTCTATTGCTCGTTATCCGAGCCGGAGGTGCTGCTGCAGACGTAGGGCAGGTGAAGGCCAAAGCAGGTGTCGGGTGCTCAGGCCCCCAATTCTCCGTTAGAAACACTTGGCTACATAGTTGGTGCCTCACAGGGTCCCTAGGTGCCTCCTGTCTTGCTGGTCATCCCCCTGGTCACTTCATGCTGATTAGAATGATGTTTCTGTCTCCTCTTTTCTCACCTTTCCTTTTGACTTTTGTTATCAAACACTGTGCTCCCTACTCTTCCCCTCCCCCATGCTCCACGCCAGTTTTCCTTGAATGAATTGAGAAGGTGGAGCCCTGCCCTGAGCTGTGGCGACCACTGGGTATTTTGCATCTTGGCCTAGGTCTGTTTGTGTTGGCTGTGCCGCCTGCTCCTCTTAGGTGTCTGCTCTGTCTTTCCTGCCTGTTCACATCTTCTTTGTTGCTCTTTTTTCCTGGAGCGCATCTGCCTAATTAAGATGTTGCCTTGCAGTTGACTGTCATTGAAGTTAGGATTGCATGTTTCAAACTCAACTCTGCAGGGAGTGCTGAGACAGTATTTAGGATTTCCGGGGATAAAGCTGGTCTTTGACCCAAGTTCCTGGAAAAAAGAAGCCCACCCCCACCTCTTGACCAATTCATATCCAGAAGGACCGAGGTCTCCTGGGCACACTGTTGGCTGCTGCACAGGGGAGTGAGGGCTCACGATAAACTGGATGCAGAGTTATCCGGAGACTGTGTTTCTCCGTGGCCATCAGTGAGAGTGTAGGTGGGCAAACCTGGAGGTGGCAGTGGAGTCTGTGTGCCTGATGTCTGTGCCTCACCTTGGGCTGCTCACATCCGGCGCCACTGGCTGCAGGTGTCAGAGGGGACGGAAGGGCTGCTGTTGGCCCCTCCTGGCCGTATTGCCAATGAGGACAAGGCCTTCAAGGACACAGTCTTAGTGCTCGAGGTTGACAGGCAGCTGAACATCAATGACCACATTCCTCCCTGTCGGGCCTGCCTTTCTCAGATATTGCCTTAGCGCAAGAACGGGTCCAAGAGCCAGCCCTTCGATCCCCAGCATGTGCCATAAGAACATGAGGGAGTGTCTGCTGAACTCTGCAGGCATCACCAGAGGCCAGAGGGCAGGCAGACATGCACAGACCTCCTCCCTCCATCCCATCTCTCACCCAGCACCTGGGGAGATCGGTGCTACCCAGGAAGAGCACACGGCTAGAACACATGAGAGGGAGGTGGGTACTTCCCACATTCCTTCTTGTTTCCTGCTGCTAAAATTGCACTGTTTATTGCAATGTAAAAAGTATCCTGAGAGTGGGGAGAAATATTTAATACACAATGTCAGTGCATCTTGTTTTGTGTGGTTTTTTTTCCTGTTTGTGGCAGGAGACTGATGATAATTCTATTTCTGATCTGCCCATCCAGTATTTTGTTTCTCCCATCAAATCTTATTTTTATTCTTACTACCTCTTCATCAATGAGATTCTGGTGAAGCTCTCCGCAGCTGTCTCATTCCTTTCCAATGACAGTGACATGAAATGACTAAATAGCATTGAAACCTTAGCTTCCCTTTGAATTTAAGGTAGAGACTCCTGTCCCCTTTTTTGTCATGGTTTAGTGGGTTGAGCAGTAGGGTTAACATTGGCTATATTTAGAGAGTCTTCTGTCTCTTCTCTGACATACATGCAAAGGCTCCCTGAAATGGTTCAGTTGTTCCCTTTGTATGAAGACATTGAGAGAGAATGAAAAACACAACAGCCCAGAACCCTTAGAGAGGTTCTCCATCTTGGCTATTCATCAGAGTCAAACTGGGAGTTTAAAATGCTCTGTACGCCTGAGTACCATCCAGGGTGACTGGTGTAGCGGGTGTGGGGTGGAGCTGAGCACTGATGCACCCATCTGCTGTCTTTAGAAGAAAAGGAAAGATAGGGCTATGAGTGAGTGAGAAGCATTCCTTCTTGTTTTTCTTCATTCAGAGAAAGGATCTGGTTTTCCCCATGTGAATATTAGAAAACCTGGAATTTTCCCAAGCAGGTGTCTCTGACCAAATTCTATATAAGACATTGGATGGAGACTCAAAAGACAAAAGACTTTAAAGACCAGATCCCAAATCATCTAAGCCAAGTGTAATTGTGATTTGAGTTTATCTCTGAGCACCTTTCTACAGGCAGCTCTGTCTCTTACCTGTTTTCACAAAACCAAAACGCCTAACTCTGCCATTTCGCAAACAAGAATATCTTAGTGGTCCTCAGAACTAGAAGCAGTGGGAATTCTTTACTCTAGTCGTGGTGGGTTTGCTGACTGAGATGGGGCAAGTCCCATCATCACATGTGGATGAAGTCAGTGCTTTGAGATTCTTGGATGAAGGAGGGGACCCCCCCTGCCCACACACACACTTTTTTTTAGCTTTGGGGAAAGATGTAGGGCCTTTTCCCACCTTTCTACTCTGTAACTTTCACTTTTGCCTGAAGTAACAGCATCTGCTTCTACTCCATCTGGAAATTTTTTTGCACCATCTAGGTTAGCAAACCACATAGTTAGCTTAATGCTTGAAAAAAGACTCATCATCTCGAAACCCCAATCAATTCCAAAGTGTATTTTGGTTTTCCTTGTTGCCCCTTCCTAAAACATGAGTTCAATACAAAGTACTTTATACTCTTGGTTGTGACTTTTTTTTCCCAAATAAAAAAATAACTGAAGCTCATGTCTGGAAAAATTGTGTTGTGAGACCTATAATCTTTCCTCCTGGGCTCAGCCCCTGTGGTCCTCTTCATATTCTTGATTGGCTGGTTTTCCTCCCTGGTACTTCACTCAAGTTGAGAACGCAGATGGTTTTGATGAGGAATCGGCTTTGGGATCAAGAGCCCTGGAGAAGGTTGGGGGTGGAGTTGTGTGAGCGGGGATCCCTGCCATGTGTTCAGAGGCTCTGTTGTGGCACATCTTTGAGACTATGACCCTGGCCGAGAACTGCTCTCACAGGATGTGTTAGAATCCTGACCTTTGAGCCGAAGCTTAAAGCCAAAGAGAATGGTAAGAGGACTTAGGACTAGAGCTGTGAGGCAGTAGCCCTTGTAGGTACACTTAGCTGATTCGAAGGGGCTAAAATAGCAGAGGTGTGTGTTCTGGGGCTGTGTACAGCGCGTTGCTTACCTTTTCGTTACAGTCACCTCATGGTCTCTATTCTTCACCCCTGAGGCCAGGCCCACAACCTGCTATCCAGTCATTTGCCTGCCCTTCAATAAGAGGTTACTATGTCTGGCGGATAGGTTTGGAATTCGGCACCAGTCTTTTCTGTCCTGTCTGGGCTAGGTCCAGAGAGAAGCAGTTAGCCCTGAGACCCAGACAACTACTATCCTTTTTCTCCTTGAGGGAGGAAATAAAGCCAGGGAATGTGCTGTCTGTCTACAGCATGGGAAGATGAAAATAAAAAGTTTCCAACAGCTTTGGTTTGTATGTGTGGTATGAAACATTTTCCTATAGGAGTGGGACTGGTTCTAAATTTGCAGGTAGGAGAAACTTTGAACTGGGTTACCATAATGGAAAGGATGGGATGACCTGCTGCTGGAGTCATTCTCCCACCCCTCTGCAGTGTCAGTCTGGAGCAGGATTACTTTAATTCTCAGCCATCTATATGGTCATCTGTCAAGAAGCACTGACAGTTCCCTCCATACAGCAAATGGAGGACATGTCCCCCAGGGTCCTTGGTGACACCTTTGGAAGACTTGAGTAGTGGCTCAGGGCTTCTTACTGTCTTTGCAGAGAGAGACTAGATGCTTTATGTATGTCGAGATATTTGTGATTCCCCAAGGAGAAAGGAAAACTGCATCTAGTATGCTTTGCCTATACTAGTTGCTCAGCTGTTGATTTCATCTCTGTAAATAATAGTCCTCTGAGGAAGCAGGATGATGTAATGGAGATGGGAACGGGGGACCTGGGAGGTTCGGAAGACCTCAGTTCTAATAATAGTAGTAATAGGAACTATTTATCCAGCACTTATCAGATACCAGGAGCTCTGGCTCAGTGCTTGCATGTATTACCTTACTTCATTCTAAGCATACTCATCACGAGCCTCCTCTTACAGATCAGGAAACAGACTTAGCAGGATAACTCAACCAAAACGTCTCCACTAATAAACAGCCAAATTTGCGGGTATTTGTCCCTAAAAAATCTCTCAACTCCTACCTCATACTGCCTTCATGGGGCAAGAACACATCCCTTTAGTCCTGTTTATCACTGAAAAGAAATTGTTAGGCCAGACTGAATTAAGTCAATGAATGGTCAGTAGTCACGGAGGACAGTGCTTCGGCAGTTTTTCACATCACAGTCCTCAAAGGAATATTTGTAGAGCCCACTTAAGTGGATGGAAACAAAAACTCAAGGTTTCCACTTCTACGGGGCCTGACAAGAGGGTTGAGAGGTGGTGGAGGGCTTTCTCATTACTCTTAAGTTTCCCAGTAGAGAGCGCAAGTTGCTGATCCCGACGTGGACGGCGGCTTCCAAACACAAACTACCACAATTGGGCATTAGGAGGACTTGATGGGAAGCGATTGTGCCTAGAAGTCACAGCGGTGGGAGATACTTGAAACCACCCGAAAGACTGTAGCTTAATGAAATCTCTCCTTGTTCTTAGCGGAATTGAAACTACATAAACGTAAAGAAATCCCCCCTGTAACAGAATAGCAGATTTGTATTTTAGCAAAATGAATTATGTAAAAATACACTCGGAGGTAAGATTATGCATCTCCTCGACTTTTACAGTCAAGAGTAGGGACGCGGAGCTGGCCTTTGATGGTAGGTGGGTACAGATGCGGCGATTCGACTGACGTCATCAGCCAACCTTTTCAATTACTGAAGGGCTTGCAGTCCTCAGTATTTTGCAAATGTCTGCAAGAAAACGACACTGTGAAAACGCACACACGAAGTGACACTTCCTTTTGCCTAGTTTTACCTTAGGGCCTGAAACTGGTGGCTAGTTAGGGGCTTCACTGAGAACGGCAGGAAAGGACTGCAAGGCGGGGACCTAACGCCATTACTTGGGACGCACTAGGCTAGGGCTGCCCCAGGCAATCATGACCGGCTCCGGGCGGACTGGCATGAGCAGACCAATCCAAAGCGTTACCACAGAAAAAAGCGAGTGGGCGACAGCGCCAGACGGCGGGAACCTCACCGGCCGCTCCGCCCCTTCCCGCGCAGATCAGGAGCTTGAGCCAATAGGAACTGGAAATATAGATGACTCACCTTGCCTGACCAATCATCTCGACGCGCTCGCTCCTCCATTATCTCGCGCGAGAACCAGGAGACCGTCTACCTCACAATAAAAACCTTTCTTGGGAGTTAAAGACTTCTTTCTCCGCCCCTCGAGCCAACGCCGGAAGTGAGTGTACGGATCCCTCCGCGTTCTCTGGCGGCTGCCTAGCGTGACTCTTTGATCTTAAAAGCCTTGTAAAGAAGTACGCCTTTTTCCTGAGGCCGTAAATAAAAAAACAACTAATTCTCTCTTCACTGGCATGTCCTAGACATAAAAGTGGGAAATTTGGAAACGGTCGGGGCGTCGGATAGATGACAATACGTGGGGAGGAGGCGCGAGTCACGTGACGGCGGCGGAAGGATGTGGCCTGTGATGCGTCCTCACAGAAGCAGAGTCTATAAAGGAGCCGCGCTTGGCTTGCTGTCGCCATTTTTTCTTCCTCCCGCCCATAGATGTAGTTCCTCCGGGCAAGTGCGCACAGTCTCTCCTCCCGCTCCCCCAGGATCCGCGGCCACCATGGCGCATTAGAGGCAGCAGTGCCAGCGGCAGCATCGGCCTTTGCAGCGGCGGCAGCAGCACCAGGCTCTGCAGCGGCAACCCCCCCCAGCGGCTTAAGCCATGGCGTAAGTACCAGGGAGGAGCCGCTCTGGCCGGGGTCCCCAGGTCGGTGAGGGGTTTTCGCCTGCTTGGGCGCGGCCGACGGCCTGGAGGGGTCGCGGAGGGGAAGCGGTTTTACGAGCGCCCTGGACGCGTGACTCCTGCTTGGGTGTCTCCGAAACGCCGGTGCCCTTGTGTCGGGGGGCCGCGGCGTTTTGCCGTAGAGCGAAGCCTTGGTCGGCCCCGGGCTCCCTGGAAACCACCGGAGTCCCATCTGGCGTCTCGCGAAACGTGGCAGCAAAGATGGCGGCGGGGCAGGGCGGCGGCCGCGGCCCGAGTCGTAGGGGCGTGGGCGGGGCCGGCGGCTGGTGCCGGATTTGGGCGCGAGGGTGGGGCGACTTCCTCTTGTGGCCGCTACGGAAGGGCTGGGCGTCCATCTTGTGCGGCCTCATAGAAGGGTGACACCATGGCCTTGGGGCCACGTGGTCGTCCCTAGTTTCAACATGGAGTGGAGTTCTGATTTGGCCATCCTGCCTAATGGGTGAGAAGATGAAATTCTCGGACCAGCTGATTTCTAATGGGACTCGGTTTCTAATTGTCATCCAGGCTTTTCACGGCATTCAGCAGCAGCCTTGCTGTAACCGACAAAGACACCTTCGAATTAAGCACATTCCTCGAATTAAACACCAAAACCTCGCAACATGGCCGAGATGAGCTTCCTGAGCAGCGAGGTGTTTGTGGGGGACTTCGTGTCCCCCTTCGACCAGTCGGGTTTGGGGGCTGAAGAGAGCCTAGGTCTCCTAGATGACTACCTGGAGGTGGCCAAGCACTTCAAACCTCATGGGTTCTCCTGCGACAAGGCTAAGGCAGGCTCCTCCGAATGGCTGGCTGTGGATGGGTTGGTCAGTTTCTCAGACAACAGCACGGGTAAGGAGGGATTTTTTTATCTGCTCGTGGGATCTGGTGATAGGGGCTTCTATATTTGATTCACGTTTCTTCTGACTTTTTATCTTTTCCAGAGGATGCTTTCTCCGGGACAGATTGGATGGTGGAGAAAATGGATTTGAAGGAGTTTGATATTAGTGATACCCTGTTGAGTATAGATGACCTGGAAACCATGCCAGATGAGCTCTTGGCCACGTTGGATGACACGTGTGATCTCTTTGATCCCCTACTCCAGGAGACTAACAAGGAGCCCCCCGAGATAGTGAACCCAATTGGCCATCTTCCAGAAAGTTTACCTACAATTGACCAGGGTGCCCCCTTCACTTTCTTGCAACCTCTTCCCCCTTCCCCAGGGGCCCTGTCTTCCACTCCAGATCATTCCTTTAGTTTAGAGCTATGCAGTGAAGTGGTTATCTCTGAAGGAGATAGCAAGCCAGACTCCTCCACTTCCATTACTGTGATCCCTCAGTGCATAAAAGAGGAGGATGCCCACTCAGATAACGACAGTGGCATCTGTATGAGCCCTGACTCCTCTCTGGGCTCTCCCCAGCATAGCCCCTCCACCTCCAGGGGCTCTCCAAATAAGAGCCTGCTATCTCCAGGTGCCCTCAGTGGCTCTTCCCGCCCCAAACCCTACGACCCTCCTGGAGAGAAGATGGTAGCAGCAAAAGTAAAGGGTGAGAAACTGGATAAGAAGCTGAAGAAAATGGAGCAGAACAAGACAGCAGCTACTAGGTACCGCCAGAAGAAGAGGGCAGAACAGGAGGCCCTCACTGGGGAATGTAAAGAGCTAGAAAAAAAGAATGAGGCTCTGAAAGAGAAGGCAGATTCCTTGGCCAAGGAGATCCAGTATCTTAAAGATCTGATAGAAGAGGTTCGCAAAGCAAGGGAGAAGAAAAGGGTCCCTTAGTTAGGGTAGTCAGGAGTATGTGCGCTTGTATATAGGAGGCTGAAGCTGTTTTAATAAATTATTTTCTAGTGAAGTACTCCTGCAGAGTCTGGTGTGTTGCCTCTGGTAAGAGTCCTGATGAATCCCCCAGTGTCTCAATTGCTGTGGGTTGGCTGTCAGTATTTAAACGCACAGATCTTTTTTAAATTTCTTGACACAATGGGCCATAGGTGAAGATTTAATAACCTGCTGTGCTAGGTCTTATCCCTAAATAGGGATGGAACCTGGACCCTTTGCATTAAGAGCAGGAGTTTTAACCCTTGGGCCATGGCTGATGATGGGACCTGAAACAATGAGTTGGTTTACATCCCTCCAGTAGGTGGTTGGGTTTACGCTGAAAACCAAGACTTGACAATAAACCAAACCATTAGATTTGACACTACCACCCTTGGGTGTGAGGCTGTGGAATTTAAGAAACGGGTGGGGGTAGGAAGAGCCTGGACTCCACTTCCGTTTTTGTGCCAACACTAAATAACTCAGATAAGACCCCATGTATGTGAAGTTGCTCAGTCATGTCCGCCACCATGGACTGTAGCCTACCAGACTCCTCTCCATGGGATCTTCCCAACCCAGGGATCGAACCTGTGTCTCCTGTATTCCAGGCAGACGATTTAACCTTTGAGTCACCAGGGAAGCTGAAGTGGATGAGGGGTCAAAAGGTTGGCTGGTTGTCAGGCTTCCCTCTGGCACCTAGGCCAGCTAGAAGGCCTGCCATCCATTGGCGGTGGGAATTGGGGAAGAGTGTCAGCATGGAAGGGCACTGGGGTTATGCTGCTATTGAAACCCTGGCTGGTAACATAGAGCAGGTTATGGCAGACATTTTCTTTGGGATTGTTAAGACGATCCCAGCCTAGATAAGTTTCTTCTTCCCTTATGTCCTTTGGAGCCTGTGGAAGGAAGATGAGTGTACTATCATGAAGGACAATGTAGCTGAGTGGGTCACAAGGGTGATGGGAATGTGGCACCAGGCACTGCTGTAAACACAGTGCCCATGGTGACCCATGTCCTACAGCGGGGTGTTCAGAGTGGTAGGGCTAGCTGCTTGGTGACCTAGGTGGGAATTTTCCTCCAGCACACCAAGGGTGTATGTGGCCTTCGTGACTTTTGAGGTCTTAAGTACCTGAGAAGGACAGGGAAAGTTGTGGACACAATGGGGAGAGCACCTGAGAAAGCAGCTCAGGCAAAGCCTTGGAGGTGGGGATGGAACCCCAACAAGTAACCTCCAAGAGGACGGCCCCACCCCAGCTCTGCTAGAGGAAGTCCCTGGAGAAGGCCCACCCAACTCTAGCATAAACTTGCCTCCCACCCACATGTGCCCATGCGGCTGTCTGGCTAGGGCCTCAGCCGGCCCTTCCACTCATGGAGGCCCAGGGCAGTGGATGGCTAGACCAGCCCACCCATGTGGAAGCCACAGGAAGCCTTGGCTGGGGCTCTGTTGGTTACCCTAGGGTCTCCTCCAGGCAAATGTGCCAGCTGCTCCAAACCACCAGAGACATGCTTCCAGGTGCTTCACGGCCATTCAGAGAACTGGTCTTTCTAGTCTTGGCCTCAACACGGCAACCCAGTGTCCTCTTTCTTGGCTCCCGAGCCTGCCTTTCCCATCAGATCTGTCAGGTGCATCTTGTTAGGAAGGGGGGCCTGATCAGCCTGTTCTTCAGAGAACAAACTCCTGGTGAGAGGCAGTGAGCAGCTGAGCCTGCTTGCTAAGCTACTTAAAAGAGGAAGCACACCCAACCACCTCTCCCTGTGGGGGGAGGAGGGTGGAGAGTTCAGGGCACACCAGCCTCTCCCTTCTTGGACAAGCCCATCTGAGGACATTGGCACAATACCGATTTGGAGACTCGGCTCCTTTCCGCCCACCTTGACTTCCTAGAAGGCAGGCCAGTTTCTACTCAGATGGTGGCCACCTGCAGACAGGAAGGATTCCAACTTGGACTCAGGCAGGTCTGTGGTCCCTGTGTCCCCACTGAGGATGGAAAGCTGGCTAATAACCAGGGAAAGTGCTCCCCATGCCAGGATGGGTGTGTAAGGGGTAAAATCTGCACTAAAGAAGCCATGGTGGGGTGGGCCAGCTCTTCCCAGCCACGGGGCCCTTCGGAAGTTCTCACCAGACAATGCGTGTCCCAAGGAGCCTTTTAGGCATGGGTGGGTGGGTGGGGGCCCTACAAGAGCCAGACTAGCAGCCTGAAGGCCTCCAGGGCCCTTTCTCCACAAGGCCCCCAACTTGTCCTCAGAAGGAACTCCTGGGGCTACCAGGGCTTGTCATCAATACCACACTGAAGCCTGAGCTAGGCGGCACCACTCACCCACTCAGGCATTCTGCTCAGCAGTGCCTGTGCCCGCCAGATGGGGCCCAGCCTCCACCTTCCCCCTCACCTCGCTAGTTCCCACCTCATGACAGAGGTAAGAGGAAAAAAAAGTAGCCTTTGATATCTGTCCCCCAACTGTGTGTGCACGTGCCCTGGGCACTGGCCTGAGGCAGCAGTGATCCCTCCCTCAGATCCTGGTGTCGGCTTCCCTGGAATGAGGCCGCAGCAGCTGTGGGTGCTATTTTTGCACCAAGAGCTGCCTTCTGAGCCGTGGCTGCCCGCCAGGGGGAGGAGGCCCATGGAGGCTGTGAACTGCTCTATGCTGGCATCTGCACTGGGGCTGGGCCCAAGGACTTCTCACCTGGAGCCTAAGAAGCAGCTGGAGGGGTGGGAGGGTGGTGGTGGAGGCTCCTTGGTACTGGGGGAGACAACGGGAAACACCCTGTTAGAGCAGTACACAGCCCCGGGCCACATTTATTAGACCCCGAAGCCCACCCAGTGGCCCTCCTCCTGTCAGAGGTGTGGTCCCCAAGGGCCCAGTGACCGGCCTCTCCACAGCAAACAACCCAGAGGCCCTCCCTGGGCCAAAGCAAACAGAACAGTCGGAAGTGTTTCTTCTGGGAGGCAGGTGGTACCTCCTGAGCCTGGAAATGTCAGCTCAAGTCTGAGCGAAGGTCCTCCCGTGGGCTTCCAGCTTGCCAGCTCCCCCAGGGGTTCCCCACCCCGGGCTGAGACGTCAGAGGAGGCTGCGCCCTCCTGGGAGCCTAGCTGCCGAAATATTCCTGCTGGAACTTCTGGAAGTCTTCCTCGGTGAACACGGTGCCCTCGGCCTTCTTCTTCTTCTTGGTCTTGGTCACAGGCCGGTCACAGGCCTTGCGGCCCCGGTTCTGGCGCACAATCTGGGGGCGTGTAGGGGTCAGGAGCCCTGGGTGGTGACTCCGCCACCTAGAGCCCCACAGCGTGGCAGGGCTGCCCTCTCCCCCGGCCCTCACCACGTCTGGGGAGGGGGAGGGCACATCGTTTCCATTCACAGAGGAGCCGACTGAGGCCCAGAGGGGTCGCCGGGGAGTGAGGCCAGGCTCCCACCTTCCCTGATATGCTGTCAGTCCTCTGAGGAGGCCCCTCACTGCACAGCAGTGTGTCCAGCTCTTGGGAGCCTGGGCGGGGTGGGGGCCCACCCGCCACCCGCCACCCTAGGCTCAGGGCTGAGACTCCCAGGGATCCCCGGGACAGCCTCAGCTTCCACCCCCACTTCCCACAGCCCATACCCCTGACGAACCTGCCGGGTGATGGACTCGTCCACTGTGCTTCTTGCACTGGTCATAAACCTCAGGTTTACTCCAAGGTAACCTCGACGCTCTCTCTTCCGGAACTCAGCTGTGGAGGCAGGGAGGGTGGTATCATTCCAGATTCACTCTGTGGAAGCCTTCTGGGTCCCCTTCTGACACCTCCCCACTTCACCCCCACCCCCCAGCCCTGCTGAAGGCCCCATCATCCATTCCCTATGTCACTGCAACAGTCTGGCTTCTTATGTCAAAACCACACTCCACATAGATCCCGCTCAAAGTCCCCCTTGGTTCCAGCTGCTCAAGTGATTTATTCAACAAATGTGTCCTGGGCATTTACTGTGTGTCAGGCACTGTTCTAGGTGCAAGAGCACAGAGCCGGAAACAGCAGAGCAAAAGTCCTGCCCTCATGGAGCTTCCATTCCGAAGGAAGAGAGATGGTAAACAAGGCAAACAGTAGTTCAGAAGGTGGACGTTTTATGGAGAAAAAAAGAACGGCAATCAGAAAGGAGGAATGCAGGGGATGGGGGGAAGGTGGCAATTCTAAATAAACAGCAGGCTCTGAGAAGACCTGAAATTCACTGAAGGAAATCCTGGAGGAAAACAGCATTAAACTGTGGGCGGAAGAGCATTCTGGACAGAGGGAACAGTCAGTGCAAAGGCTCGGAGGCAGAAGTGTGACTAATGTGCTTGAAGGAAGCGGAGGGGTGAACCTGAGGGTTGGAAGCTGGAGGGGGCAGATCTTGGGGGGCTTTCAGCAGGCACGGAGGCATGAGAAGAACTCAGGCTTTCACTGAGGCCGATGGGAGCCCCTGGAGGGTGCAAGGCAGGGTAGAGACAGGTCTGACTTAGGATTTTACGGCATCACTTCAGCTGCTATGCTGAGAACAAGATGACTGGGGGAGGGGGAAGGAGGAGGCCAATTAGGAAGTTTTTGTAATAATCCAGGCAAGAGACGGTATAGCTCCGACCAAGGTGGCATCCACAGAGGTGTCCTTTAGGTTGGCCCTGAGAGCCCTCACTCATGTGCCATGGCAGGGTGGTGGGATGGGGTGGGGATGGAGGGGGTGCCCACTCCACCCTGGAATCACTGTGGCTCAACCCAGGCTCACTTCCCTGATTTCACACTTGCTCCTGTTGTCTTACCTCCCCGAGACTCAGTTCTTTTAACAAATACCTGAACACCTTTATACTGCACCAGGCCCTGGGGAATTGAGGCTTCTCTTGTGGCTCAAGACAGTAAAGAATCTGCTTGTAATGTGGGAGACCTGGGTTCGATCCCTGGGTTGGGAAGATCCCGTAGAGGAGGAAATGGCAGCCCACTCCACTTTCTTGACTGGAAAATCTCATGGACACAGGAGCCTGGCGGGCTACCGTCCACGGGGTTACAAAAGAGTCAGACACAACGGAGCAACTAACACTGGGGATTTGAAGACACATTAGGAGCTCAAGTCCTGCCACAGGTCAAAACATCAAAACACCCTGCCATCCTGCCCACACTGTTCAAGTCTGTACATCTCATTAAGTGTCACCAAATCCCTCAAGATGCTCCCTCCATCCTCACAGCCAATCCACCACTGACACCATCAACACAGCTTCCATCTGCAGGACTCTCTTGTTATCTCGGCACTGTCACCAGTGCTCAGGTCACAGCACCTTCTGCTTGAAGGGACAGGTGGGAGCAGGGCTCTGGAGACACACTGCCTGGTTTCCACCTGTACCATCTGGGCAGGGGTCTGTTTCTGCATCTGAGCAATGGGGGTAATGACAGCGCCGACCTCACAGGGTTGTGAGGAACAAATGAGCAAACATTTGTCAGAGGCTGAGAACAGCACCCAGAGTGTTAACTTGTATTAAACGCTCAGTGTGTCACCCTGCTTTACCGTATGTCACCTCAACCAGGCTTCTTTCTTTGACATTTCAAAGATTAATAGTAAACTTCTGATTCCACATATGCCAACAGTATACTTCCCCCAGCTCATTCTTATACTTCCATCAGGTCTGTGCTTAAATGTCGCTTCCTCAGAGAAGTCTTTATTCTAAGTCCCTTTCATACTACCCTAGTTTTACAGCACAAATCTCATCACAGAGACCCAACCTGACCCAACCCAAACCCAAAAAGTTTGAAAACGCTGATTTTGAAACTCCTCAGTGTTCTCTCCCCACTAGGACTGTAGACCTTGAGGGTCGGGACGATGTGACTCGTTCATCTCCGTGTTCCCAGGACCCCGCTCCGCGGCCGTCGCACGGCAGGTAGTTTAGAAACGCCTGGGTAACATGTGAAGCCCTGACTCCAGCGCCAGTTCCTCCAGGGCACCGCCCCCGGCCCCCGGAAGCAGCGCGTTCAGCCCCTTCCCAAGCTCACCCAGCGCCGACTTGGGCACCTTTCCCTTGGCGGAGTTCCGCAGTTTCTGGGCCTGGGTCGCCTTCGCCTTCCGGGTCCGCTTCATCGGAGCTTGGCTCGGTTTGGTGTGTCCTGGAGCGGCGCTGGGGGCTGTAAAGAACGGGCTCGGGTCGGAGGGCTCTCAGGGTTCCCATCCCACCGAGGCTAAGACTGGTTTGGATCGTTTGGCGCCCTCGGGGCTCCTGCCCCCAGCCCCTGCCACCTTCCCGCCTGGCCGAACGTCGTCGGACAGAGCCTCCTTACCCTCAGGAGCCCCCAGTAGCTCCAAGCCGCGCCGCAGCAAAGCAGCCGACATAGCTGCCCTTAGTTCTGCCCACACAGCTCAACTACTTCCGCCTTGGCCCCCGAGGTGGTTTCGGCGGAAACCTGAGCCAGAAGCAAAAGTTCCACAGTGAGCGGACGGAAGTGCCCACCTTCCTTAGAACGCATGCGTAAGGTTTACTAATCGGCGGAAAGGGGGCGGGATCTGGAGGCGGGGCCAAAGCGCCAAAGAAGCATTTGTTGTCCAATCGCAACCCAATCAACCGTTTGCGAGACAGGCGGCACCTTCTCCCGGAAACCGCCCGCCAGTAACTCAGCCTCGTAGGTAAAGCCTCTGCGGTCTGGCCGCTACGTAGTGGGCAAGGCCGGGGAGGGGACTTAGTATTCTCAGTTTTTACGAAAAAGGGAAATATATTTTTGGAAATATTTTTTCATATACTTCAACCAGAGCAACGTTTACTTCGGCGTGAGAATCCAGCTGTCTTGCCTTAAGCCAGATATTAAAGATATTTGCAAAAACGCAAAACAGTATCAGTGGGTTTTTAAAAAAACTATTTTGTTTGGTTTTGAAAAATACAACCATTTTCATTAAAATACGTCAGTTACGTTAATATGTGAGTTTGTTACTGTTATTTTAAATTAATAAATATTATAAAATGTATTTGTTTTATTTTCTAACGTGGTAACTCTCATTAGATAGTTACATATGCAGAAGCTCTTTGGGATTCTGACGTTTTTTAAGAAGGAAGAGGACCTTGGGCCACCTCTTGGGTAGCTCAGTGGTAAAGAATCTGCCTGCCAGTGCAGAAGACACAGGAGCCATGGGTTCGATCCCAGAGTCAGGAAAATCCCTTGGAAGAGGAAATAGCATTCCACTCCAGTATTCTTGTCTTGGAAGATCCCATGGATAGAGGAGCCTGGCAGGCTGCAGCCCATGGGGTTGCAGAGAGTTTCTTATATAAAATATCGATAGTTTGAGAGATCCTGGCTTAGAAATTAGTGCTCTTCTTGCTGCCGGGAGGAGCCCTGTCTTGTTCACTGCTGCTGCACTCCTAGCCCAGTACCTGGCATGCAGTAGGCACTCAATAAATGAGTGGTGAATGAATTCGGAGTACAAACATGTTCTGAGGGCCTTTTGTATACTAGACGCTGTAGAGTGTAGGACATGGAGGTGACTCAGTTGCTCCTGTGTGAATGAACCTGACTAACCTCCACCAGCTTGTCCAGAAGGGAGAGAAATGCCTAAACAAACATTAATAATAACAAACTACCTCGAGGTGCTGTTTTCAGTGTTTTACATTTGTTGGCTCACTTACACCACCCCCCTCGCTCTGAAGTAGAAACCACTGTTTCCCTCATTTTACAAATGGCTCAGAGGGGCCAAGGAACCTATCCAGGTCACATCGATGGTGTCAGAGCTGGGAATAAAGAAAGACCATCGGGCTGGAGCATTTATGCATTGCTGGCCTGTGCCAACCACCCAGGATGCAGTGTGGGTCAGGAGGTCTCTGGAGAAGAGCTGGCAATGTGGGAGGGGAGTGTCCGGGGCAGGAGGACCCTGTAGTGGGGGCCTGTCCCTTGGGACAGGTGTAGCCCTGAAGGAGCAGAGGGCTGGGTGGTTTCGTTGGCATCAGGGCCACAGATTTGCCCTGAGGGCTTGGTGGGGCGGTGGGGCGGGGGAGGGGGGGTGGGGGGAGGTGATCCCAGCCTTCCAGTGATGTTGTCAGACAGGCTCTTTTTTCCTGCTTCTGAAATGGCCAGATTTTCTCATTTCTGTTATATATTCATTGGAAGGACTGATGCTGAAGCTGAAACTCCAATACTTTGACTACCGGATGCGAAGAACTGACTCATTGGAAAAGATCCTGATGCTGGGAAAGATTGAAGGCAGGAGGAGAAGGGGACGACAGAGGATGAGATGGTTGGATGGCATCACTGACTCGTTGGACATAAGTTTGAGTGAGCTCCGGGAGTTGGTGATGAACAGGGAGGCCTGATGTGCTGCGGTCCATGGGGTCGCAAAGAGTCAGACACCACTGAGCGACTGAACTTAACTGATACATTCATGTAGTGTTTATTGAATGTTTCCCCACCCATTCCTCAGTATAAACTCTATGAAGAAAGGCATCTTTCTTTATTCACTATTACATCAAGCGCCTGGAACAGAGTCTGGCATATTGTAAGTGTTCCATAAAGGTACGAATCAGAGAGAGGAAGGCAGAGATGTCCAGGTCCAGTCAGTGTGGGATGAGTGAGTCTGCCTTTCAGGAGGGCAAAGGACAAAGCCCGACCGTATCCCCTTTCTCCTCCCGACGTGGGATGGTCAGCACACGGTCGTCGTCGTGGAGGGATTTTTTGTGTATGCCAATGTCCTAAACAACCAGTGGATTCCTGTAGCGTCTCCGCCGGCCTCCAGAGGGGACAAGCGGCCACTCTGGCCACTAGGTGGCGCCGCAGGACCACTTTCTCCCATCGCGCGGCCCGGCAAGCTGGTTTGCCACTGTCCAGGCTAGGGTGCCGGAGCGTGGGGTGGGGACATCCCTCGGAGTCGGCTGACTCTTTGTGGTCAGCCCTGCATGGCCCTGGCTTCCTGCTGTCCCTGCCCCATGGCCTTCCAAGACTGGGTGGGGAAGTCGAGGCAGAGCCACCAGGTTGGACTGTCCAGTGGGGAGATAAGGCTTTCTTATGGAAAGGTGTGCAAATGACAATGGGGCATTCACCCAGCCCCTTAACAGACAGTGCCTCAGTTTCCTCATCTGTTAAATGGGGCTTGCTGCTGCTGCTGCTAAGTTGCTTCAGTCTTGTCTGACTCTGTGCGACCCCATAGGTGGCAGCCCACCAGGCTCCCTTAGCTCCCTGATAAAGTGGATAGGAGGAGCCAGTAAGTTAATACTGATAAAGCTTGTATTACCCGACTAGAAACTGGGGAGGAAAGTACCCCACAAGGGTTCCTGGTGAATTTTACAGCCAGGTCTGCCCCACTCTGATCAAGAACGAGGTGCCTGCAATTGGGCACCTTAGAAGTGCCTTGCCTGTTCTGGTCCAGCTCCAAGAGGGCAGCTCCCTCCTGCTCACTCCCTGCCCCTGGGGAGTGGAGGGGGTGGTCCTGAGGTCTCACAGGTGGGTTTCTGTCCTGGCTGCCTGACTTCCCGCTGCTTTCCTGCTCTCAGCCTGTTTCTTCATCTGTTGGTGGAAGCGCTGGGCTCCTGCCTGAAGTGAAGTGAAAGTTGCTTAGTTGTATCCGACTCTTTGAGACCCCAATGGACTGTATAGTCCATGGACTTCTCCAGGCCAGAATACTAGAGTGGGTAGCCTTTCCCTTCTCCAGGGGAATCTTCCCTACCCAGGGACTGAACCCAGGTCTCTTGTATTGCGGGCAGATTCTTTACCAGCTGAGCCACCAAGGAAGCCCAAGAATACTGCAGTGGATAGCCTATCTCTTCTCCAGTGAATCTTCCCAACCCAGGAATCAAACTGGGGTCTCCTGCATTGCAGGCAGATTCTTTACCAGCCTGCCCCGACCCTTCTCTGGGTGTCTCTCTTTGCCTGCTTGGCCCAGGCCCTTAGCTGCACAGAAGCACCCAGGTGACGTGGCTGCCTGCTTAGCCCCTGTTGCCCACGTGCCCCATCCTAGTCTCCTTCCTGGCCTTTCTGGAGCCAACTTAACCTCACTAGGCATGGGGGTGGGGAACCTCAAGGCTCAGAGGGAGGTAGGGTCTTCTGCAGAGTCACAGGGTGTTTTAAGAGCAGAGGGAGGACAAGGACCCACAACTCTGAGTCCTGATCAAGAGCATGTGTGAGTGTGTGCATGAGTCCATTTTGAAATCTCTTTCTTTTTAAAAAAAAATTATATGGCTGTGCTGAGTCTTAGATGTGGCCTGAGGGATCTTCAGTTGCAGCAGATCTAGTTTCCACTGTCCAGGAACTAGGTGTGGGATCCAGTTCCCTGTCCAGGGGTGAAACCTGGGCCCCCTGCACTGGGAGGAGGGGTTGGCCACTGGGCCACCGGGCAAGTCCCTGTGTGGCCTTGAATTGCGTGTTGGGGGCACCCGGGATCTGGTGACTTGCTTTTGCCTCCCCCTCCTTGTGTGTCTCTTTATCTCCTCGCCTTTGTCGCTGACTCTGTCTCTCCATGTCTCTGTCCTCTCCTTCTCTCCCCATCTCCGAGTCCTCTCTGTCTCATCCTCAGTCACTGCACTGTCCCCTCACCCCCACCCCAAGCTCCCAGCCTCTCTCCATCTTCAAACTGAAAACCCAAATGGAATTTGATCCCTCTGCCGCCTGGCCTCTCTGCCTCCCCTCCCTTTCACCTCCTGCTCCTGCCATCAGTGGCTTTGAAGTGTGTTCACAAGAGTGCTCAAGAGAAAATCCATTTCTGCGCTGTCTGGTTCTAAATGGATGGGGAATGGGCTCTTTTCGGCCTCTGGTCTCATCACCTCCCTCTCAGGGTCTCTGGAGCTTTCTTTTCTGAAAGGTGATGCTCGTGTCCCCTGCCTCATCTCCCCCTGACCAGGCTGCCGCCATAGGGTAGGGGAGGGCCCTGTGGGCTGAGGGAGGGGTTGGGAGGTGGGCAGGGCTGGGGCTGGTGCAGAGGCTCTGGGCTCACACAGCCATGTGCCCCAAAGTAGGCTGCCTTCCTTGTGCAGGCCTGTTTCCTCCTCTGTCAATTGGGCTTTGAGAAATATTGTCTGGCCCTCCTCCCAGGGCTGAGGGTTGCAGGGGGTGGTGAGGGGTGGCGCCCAGGGCTCCTGGCTCCAGGGTCCTGAGGTCTAGGGCGAGCATGGGTTCTGAAGCCAGGGTGTACGTTTGGATTCTGGCTTCTTCATTCACTAGCTATGTGACCTTGGGCAAGTCTCATAACTTCTCCGTGCCTTGGTTTCCTCATCTGTGTGTTCATTATAAGGGCTTCCCTGATGGCTCAGAGGTTAAAGCGTCTGCCTCCAATGCAGGAGACCCGGGTTTGATCCCTGGGTCGGGAAGATCCCCTGGAGAAGGAATGGCAACCCACTCCAGTATTCTTGCCTGGGGAATCTCATGGACAGAGGAGCCTGGTAGGCTACAGTCCACGGGGTCGCGAAGAATCGGACACGACTGAGCGACTTCAGTGGTCCCTGCCTTCTGGGGTGGTTGTGGGGATTGAGCGCAAAGTGTTAATACTTGGAATAGCACATCGGGTACAGAGTTTAAGCACTATGTGTTTGAAAATAAAAGACCAGCAGTGTGCCCTGGGACCTCTGTCCACGTCTGTGAGTGTGATCCGTGTGTTTGTATAGCTGCTGGACCTCCATGCTCTTGTGATCACACGGGGAGAGTGCTGTTCAAGAGCCTGGAGTCAGCAGGCTTGTGTTCAAATGCAGCCATTGTCACCCTGTTAGAAATTCTCCATGGAGCTCTGGGGTCAGGTAGTGACTCTGGGTGGGGGGTCAAAGATGAGATCTTTTTTTTTGATGGGGACCATTTTAAAAGTCTCTGTTGAATTTGTTACAATACTGCTTCTGTTTTATGTTTTGGGTTTTTGGCCAGGAGGCAAGTAGGAGGGTAGCTCCCCGATCAGAGATCACACCCAACCCCTTGCACTGGAAGATGAAGTCTTAACCACTGGACTGCCAAGCAAGTCCCAAAGGTGGGATCTTTTTATGGACTCAGGCCTGGCCAAAGACACTAAGTGTTGCTGTGTGTCCTCAGCACATCCCTTGGGCCTCAGTTCCCTTTGGGGTGAGATGGGAGGGTCCCCACCACCGCCCCCAGCCCCCGCCCCAGCTGCAGAGGCCTGCCAGGTCCCCAGGGTCACTAAGATGTTGTGAGATTACAGGGAGAGGAAAAGTGAGCTTGGAAGAGTCAGGGGAGGACCCGAGGGGCCCTCATCAAGCCAGCACCCCTTCGTCTTGTCAGATGGGGGGTTCCTTAGGCAGTGCAGACTCTGGGGACCTGTCCTCACTGTGAGATTTTGAATAAGTCCCTTCTCTGCTCCAGGCTTCAGACTGCCCATTTGGGCAGTGGGGACAGACACCAGGAGCCTGGCTGCAAAGTGTCAGGATAGGGCTGGGGGGTTGGGGGGTGGCGGGCAGGGTGAAGGGTGAGAAGGATGGTTCAGGTTCCAAGTGGCCAGGAAGGGTCTCATCCCTTCCAGCCTCAGCTTTTTAATTCTAATTACATCTCCATTAAAATGCAAATTTCCACAAACACCCAGAAAGGAGGACCTGTTGTCATGGAAACTGGAATCTGAGGGGTGGGGGAAAGGGGAGCCGGTCTCCATCTCCTGAACTTTCAGTTTGCTTGGAACTGCTCTTCTCTCTCATGCACCACTTGGGGGGCTCCCGCCCCAAGGCTGGGTCTTTAGGGGAAGGGAGCTGGGTAACCTTGATGAAGTCATTTCCCTCCTTGGCCTCAGTTTCTCCATCTGTGAACTGGAGATAATACTATAGGCCTCTTTTGCAGGATCGCCCTGGGGATTCAGTGATTAAATGCACAGGATGTCAGAGAGCAGGGTCTGCTCTCTGGATGCAGTTCCAGGGTACTGGATGACGAACCAAGGTGTCTCTTGCCCTGGAATTCTAGCTTCTGCTGTGTCCCTGAACCAAGAGCCAAAATAATGGCATGAGTGACCTTCAAGCCCTGTGTACGCTCAGGCCTTCAGTTGGAGCCAGTCTTACACTACTGCTGCAGCCCTTTGACTTTATGCTATTCCTTCCTTGCAAGGGAGATGTGGATGCCTGAAAAATGGTGGAGGGATCTTTCTACCCCCAGAGAATCTGAAAACAGGGAGGATAAAGAGAAGGAACTTTGGGAAGGGAAAAGAGAGCGGCTGAAAGAAGCCGGAAGGGATGATTATATGAAAGAAGCTGTATCCCTTTTTGCCTCTGTCACTAGGAAGCTCAGATTGGATGGCATTATTACTGTAATACAGTAATCAGGGGTCGAACCTAAGCCCCCTGCATTGGAAGCTCGGAGTCTTAACCACTGGACCCCCAGGGAAGTCCTTCCAGCTCATGTTCCTTGGTGCCACAACCTTGGGACAATATACTGTGGGTGGCAGAGGACAGTCCAGTAGAACTGTGACACTCATAAGAAATAAGCTATTGTTGTTAAAGTTTTTTGTAACTCTGAGATTCAGGATGAATTTGTTACCATAGCATAGCCTACCACAGCCTGACTAATACACCTCCCAGTTCCCCTCCTGAGAGTCCCCAGGAGCCCCCAAGAGGTCAGGGCGGGGCTCCAGGATGACCTATATCATCTATGCACAGAGGCAGAATGAGAAGGAGCAGGGTTTGTTGTGGCTTCAGGGTCCTGTGTCTGCTCAGTGGTTAAACTCCCGTCCCCGAAGGCTCAGCCTTCAAGCACGCAGAGGGCTGAGAGGCCTGGAGCTAGGGCTTGAGGCCTGTGGGTGTGCTGAGACCTCGACCAGGTCTCTGGGGCTTCCTCAAGCTCAGAGGAGGAAACCCCAGGGTCCTGAGATGGCTGACAGGGGAGCTTAGTGAGGAACCAGAGTCGGGGCTGGGGCAGGGTCATCTCACTCCTGCATGCCCTTGCTGGCAGCCCAGGAGAGGATCCAGCGAACCTGTGAAAAGAGAAGGCGCGGAATGTCCGAAGCTCTTCACCGCACACAGGTGGGGCTGAGGGCCCAGGTGATGGGGGCAGGGCCAGTGACGGGGGCGTCTCTGGACTCCAGATCCCCGAACTGGGTGTATCTTGAGAGCCTGCCTCCCAGTCAGGACCCTGGGACCTGGAGTCAGGATGTGGTCAGAGGGGAAGGAGGACACAGAGTTAGAAATTTGGGCCAAAAATTTCTCCAAGGAGGCTGAGCACAAAAGAATGGATGTTTTTGAACTGCAGTGCTGGAGAAGACTCTTGAGAGTCCCTTGGACTGCATGGAGATCAAACCATCAACCCTGAATATTCATCAGAAAGACTGATGCTGAAGCTGAAGCTCCAATACTTTGGCCACCTGGTGCAAAGAGCTGACTCCTTGGAAAAGACCTTGATGCTGGGAAAGACAGAAGGCAAGAGAGGGGGGAGACAGAGGATGAGATGGTTGGATGGCATCACCGACTTGATGGACATGAGTTTGGGCAAACTCTGGGAGATGGTGAAGGACAGGGAAACCTATTGTGCTGCAGTCCATGGGGTCGAAAAGAGTTGGACAGGACTTAGCAACAGAGCAACAGTGACTCCACCAAGGACCCCCAGGAAGGGTCAGTTTATTCCATCCCAACCCCAGTGGTCCGACCCAGCCAACACCCTCCATGGGTCTGCTTTTGCTAGCCCCGTGCTGGGCTTTGCAGACACAGAGAAGAGCTGCTCTGACCCCACCACAGTCAAGGAGCCTGGTGGGGAAGACGGTAACAGTGGCCTTTGGCTGGCAGGCTGCAGGATGGGGGGAAGGGAGCATCTGTCAGAGTCTTGTTCCCTGAGGGCAGGACTAGCTATTTGTGGATCCCTGTGCAAAATAAGTGTGGCGCCCCTTGTTCAAAAATAATTGAGACGGTGAGCTGAGAGCAGAGCCTTTAACCAAGCATGAGGCCCTTGGGGGTGGAGGTGGGGAACCCAGTGGGACTGCCCATGCCTGGAAGGGTTTTTCAGCTCGGGATTTTTCTAAGGCATCCCTTACCCTTCCCACCACAGCACAAGAACCAGTTAGTTTCCTCATCTGCAAAAAAAAAAAAAAAAAAATGACTCCGCCTTCTAGAGTTGTGAGGATTCAGGAGAGTGTAAAGCCTTGAGGTGGGGTGGGGCAGTAATGGATCCACCGGTGATCCACCCTGCGATCTTCAAATGACCATCACACCTCCTGCCACCCCCGCCCATGCCCGTGTTCACTCCACAGCACTAACCACTGTCTGACCACCAGATGTTTTATTCCACGTCTTATTCTTATTTGTTGTCCGTCTTCTCAAACGTGATGTGAGGCCCACAGGGCTTCTACATAGCCTTTTTTCCTTCTGTGTCTTTTGATTGACGCCTTCAGTCCATTTACATTTAAATTAATCATTAAACGTAGTAGGAATGCACTTATTGCCATTTTGTTGATTGTCTGTGGTGGTTTTTCTGGTCCTCTGCTCCTCCCTCCTTGCTTTCTTTCCTTATGATCCGATGACTTTCTTTAGAGTGTTATGGTCATCTTCCTTTCTGTTTATCTTTATGTCATGGATTTTTGGTTTGTGTTTACCATGAGGTTTTATATAACAACCTACGTACATAGCGGTCTGAGTTGATGGTTGCTTAAGTTTGAGTGCATTCTAAAAGTGCTACATTTTTACTACCCCCCTACTACAGAGTGAGGTATGTTTTTGATGTAATATTCTACATCTTTTAATTTTGTGTATCCTTTAACTCATCGTGGCGCTTCCCTGGTGGCTCAGATGGCAAAGTGTCTGCCTCCAGTGCGGGAGACCCAGGTTCGATCCCTGGGTCAGGAAGGTCCCCTGGAGAAGGAAATGGCAACCCATTCCAGTACTCTCGCCTGAAAAATTCCATGGACAGAGGAGCCTGGTGGACTACAGTCCATGGGATCGCAAAGAGCTGGACAGGACTGAGCGACTTCACACTCACTCATACTCACTAATTTATTGTAGATTTTCCGCTTTTATCTTTTGACCTTCATATTAGCTGTATAAGTGGTTGCTCTACTGCCTTTACTATTTATTTGCCTTTATCGTGAGATTTTTTTCTTTCATAGTTTTTGTATTCCTACTTATGGCCTTTTCCTCTTTTCCTTTTAAAGGAATCCTACTTATGGCCTTTTCCTCTTTCTCCTTTTAAAGGAATCCCTCTAACATTTCTTGTGAGGTTTTGCTTGTTTGGGAAACTCTTTATATCTTCTTGCCAGCAGCCACAGACCCTCGAATAGTGCCCGGCAGATATTTGTTGAATGAATGAATGAGTGTCAAGCCATTTGTTAGGTAAAAAATATGTACTGAGCATCTACTGTGTGCCAGGGACTGTCCAAGGTTTCCTTATGAGTGAGCTTTGGGGCAGAAGTGAGAGAGGGGAGCAGAGTGAGTGTGGATGCCAAGCAGTAGAGGGGCAGGCGGGGTGCAGATGGTGCCCACAGACTCAAGGACAGGGAGACGGGGTTGGGGGGAAAGGGCTGGGGGAAGGCTTGGTCGGGAGGAGGGGGGCATCCGTTCGCTGTGTGGCTGTAACGTGTCACGGGGAGCTCGCTCCTCAGCAGGCAGCCTGTTTCCTGGCAGGATGGCCTTCAGACCTGAGTCAGCCCCTGGTGCCTGCAGCGTCTGTGCTGGAGGCCCTGAGTCTGGAATTGCTGGGAAGGGAGGCAAAGCCCAGCCTGAGGACAGTGTCACTTGCAGCTTCAGTCTGGGAGGGCGTCCTGGGTGATCGCCCCTTGTGGGGGGTTCTGACTTGGTGGACACTGGCAGGACATGTCCCTAGTTGTTCTTGTTCAGTTGCTCAGTTGCATCCGACTCTTTGTGACCCCGTGGACTGCAGCACATCAGGCCTCCCTGTCCTGCACCATCTCTTAGGATTTGCTCAAACTCATGTCCATCGAGTCAGGGATACCATCCTACCACCTCATCCTCCGTTGTCCCCTTCTCCTGCCCTCAGTCTTTCCCAGCATCAGGGTCTTTTCCAATGAGTCGACTCTTCACATCAGTTGGCCAAAGTATTAGAGCTTCGGCTTCAGCATCAGTCCTTCCAATGAATAGTCAGAGTTGATTTCCTTTAGGATTGACTGATTTGATCTCCTTGCCAAGGGACTTTCAAGAGTCTTCTCCAGCACCACAGTTCAAAAGCATCAATTCTTTCTCCCCAGAGGGTCCTGGTAGTTCCCCTTATCTCCTCTCCTGAGAAACAGATCAAAGGAGGCTGGTGAGTCCGCTGGCCCTTGGCCAAGCCGTCTCAGGCTGTGTGGCTTCTGTGTGAACTCCGACCTTTCTTTAGGGCCCAGACTCATGTCTCCATGGGCTCCCGGCATGTCCTCTGCTCTTGTGTGTTGCATGGGCCTCTCAGCCTCAACCTGTCCCTAAGGGAGCTTGCTTTCCTCCCCCAAACCTGCTTCTCTCCTCTGTCTCACTCCAGCCAGAAACTGGGGTGCCAGTCTCCCCTTGTCCTTTACCCTACCTGAGAGGAGTCACCCGTCCTGTCCATTCAAGTTTCTGAATCACCTCAGACTCTGCCTTCTCTCCACCCCCAGGACCATGCCCCCAGGGTCATCAGGCCCTAGAGATGACTTCTCGTCTGTCCCGAGGCTTGTGCCTGCAGGTGCTGGCTTGGGGTGGGAGTTGCTGGGAGGCCTGCCTGGGGAGTGGGCAGCTTCTGCCTGTCCAGCAGTGCCTTTAGGGTGGCTGTTGCCTCATCTGCTGGCCCCAGGCCGGCAACACATCCTCTCCCCCCATACAGACCTTTTGTGCCCGGGGACCCATGGCTTAGGCTTCTACGCCGACAGGCTCACAGGACCACTTTGTCCTGGGGGTGGGCGCTAGGCTGTGTCTCTGCCTCCTTCTCTTCTCTGCCAGATGACCTCCTCCTGTGTCCTCCCAGGCCTGGTCGCTGGCTCCCTTCCCTTCCCTTTCCCTCATGCTCCCAGGCAGAGGGGGCAGAACATGATGGTTAAAAGCATGACTCTGAAGTCAGATGCCTGGGTTCAAATCTTAGCTCCACCATCTGTCAGCTGTGTGACCTTAGGCAAATTACTTAAACTCTCTGTGCTTTGGTGGCTCCATCATAAGCTGCTTGACAATAACGTCAACCCTGTAGGTTGTCATAAGGATTAAATGAACACATTCTAAGTGCCTTAGGAACCTAGGAACAGTATGAAAAGGCAAAATGATAGGATACCAAAAGAGGAACTCCCCAGGTCATTAGGTGCCCAATATGCTACTGGAGATCAGTGGAGAAATAACTCCAGAAAAAATGAAGGGATGGAGCCAAAGCAAAAACAATACCCAGCTGTGGATGTGACTGGTGATAGAATCAAGATCCGATGCTGTAAAGAGCAATATTGCATAGGAACCTGGAATGTCAGGACCATGAATCAAGGCAAATTGGAAGTGGTCAAACAAGAGATGGCAAGGGTGAACGTCGACATTCTAGGAATCAGCGAACTAAAATGGACTGGAGTGGGTGAATTTAACTCAGATGACCATTACATCTACTACTGCAGGCAGGAATCCCTCAGAAGAAATGGAGTAGCCATCATGGTCAACAAGAGAGTTCAAAATGCAGTACTTGGATGCAATCTCAAAAACGACAGAATGATCTCTGTTCGTTTCCAAGGCAAACCATTCAATATCACAGTTATCCAAGTCTATGCCCCAACCAGTAACGCTGAAGAAACTGAAGTTGAACGGTTTTATGAAGACCTACAAGACCTTTTAGAACTAACACCCCAAAAAGATGTCCTTTTCATTATAGGGGACTGGAATGCAAAAGTAGGGAGTCAAAAAACACCTGGAGTAACAGGCAAATTTGGCCTTGGAATGCAGAATGAAGCAGGGCAAAGACTAGTAGAGTTTTGCCAAGAAAATGCACTGGTCATAGCAAACACCCTCTTCCAACAATACAAGAGAAGACTCTACACATGGAAATCACCAGATGGTCAACACTGAAATCAGATTGATTATATTCTTTGCAGCCAAAGATGGAGAAGCTCTATACAGTCAACAAAAACAAGACCGGGAGCTGACTGTGGCTCAGATCATGAACTCCTTATTGCCAAATTCAGACTTAAATTGAAGAAAGTAGGGAAAACCGCTAGACCATTCAGGTATGACCTAAATCAAATCCCTTATGATTATACAGTGGAAGTGAGAAATAGATTTACTGGCCTAGATCTGATAGATAGAGTGCCTGATGAACTATGGAATGAGGTTCGTGACATTGTACAGGAGACAGGGATCAAGACCATCCCCATGGAAAAGAAATGCAAAAAAGCAAAATGGCTGTCTGGGGAGGCCTTACAAATAGCTGTGGAAAGAAGAGAGGTGAAAAGCAAAGGAGAAAAGGAAAGATATAAGCATCAGAATGCAGAGTTCCAGAGAATAGCAAGAAGAGATAAGAGAGCCTTCTTCAGCGATCAATGCAAAGAAATAGAGGAAAGGAACAAAATGGGAAAGATGAGATCACTTCAAGAAAATGAGAGATACCAAGGGAACATTTCATGCAAAGATGGGCTTGATAAAGGACAGAAATGGTCTGGACCTAACAGAAGCAGAAGATATTAAGAAGAGGTGGCAAGAATACACAGAAGAACTGTACAAAAAAGATCTTCATGACCCAGATCATGATGGTGTGATCACTCACCTAGAGCCAGACATCCTGGAATGTGAAGTCAAGTGGGCCTTAGAAGGCATCACTACGAACAAAGCTAGTGGAGGTGATGGAATTCCAGTTGAGCTGTTTCGAATCCTGAAAGATGATGCTGTGAAAGTGCTGCACTCAATATGCCAGCAAGTTTGGAAAACTCAGCAGTGGCCACAGGACTGGAAAAGGTCAGTTTTCATTCCAATCCCAAAGAAAGGCAATGCCAAAGAATGCTCAAACTACTGCACAACTGCACTCATCTCACATGCTAGTAAAGTAATGCTCAAAATTCTCCAAGCCAGACTTCAGCAATACTTGAACTGTGAAATCCCTGATGTTCAAGCTGGTTTTAGAAAAGGCAGAGGAATCAGAGATCAAATTGCCAACATCCACTGGATTATGGAAAAATCAAGAGAGTTCCAGAAAAACATCTATTTCTGCTTTATTGACTATGCCAAAGCCTTTGACTGTGTGGATCACAATAAACTGTGGAAAATTCTGAAAGAGATGGGAATACCAGACCACCTGACCTGCCTCTTGAGAAATCTGTATGCAGGTCAGGAAGCAACAGTTAGAACTGGACATGGAACAACAGACTGGTTCCAAATAGGAAAAGGACTCCGTCAAGGCTGTATATTGTCACCCTGCTTATTTAACTTCTATGCAGAGTACATCATGAGAAACGCTGGACTGGGAGAAACACAAGCTAGAATCAAGATTGCCGGGGGAAATATCAATAACCCCAGATATGGAGATGACACCACCCTTATGGCAGAAAGTGAAGAGGAACTAAAAAGCCTCTTGATGAAAGTGAAAGAGGAGAGTGAAAAAGTTGGCTTAAAGCTCAACATTCAGAAAACGAAGATCATGGCATCTGGTCCCATCATTTGATGGGAAATAGATGGGGAAACAGTAGAAACAGTGTCAGGCTTTATTTTGGGGGCTCCAAAATCACTGCAGATGGTGATTGCAGCCATGAAATTAAAAGACGCTTACTCCTTAGAAGAAAAGTTATGACCAACCTAGATAGTATATTCAAAAGCAGAGACATTACTTTGCTGACTAAGGTCCGTCTAGTCAAGGCTATGGTTTTTCCAGTGGTCATGTATGGATGTGAGAGTTGGACTGTGAAGAAGGCTGAGCGCCGAAGAATTGATGCTTTTGAACTGTGGTGTTGGAGAAGACTCTTGCGAGTCCCTTGGACTGCAAGGAGATCCAACCAGTCCATTCTGAAGGAGATCAGCCCTGGGATTTCTTTGGAAGGAATGATGCTAAAGCTGAAGCTCCAGTACTTTGGCCACCTCATGCGAAGAGTTGACTCATTGGAAAAGACTCTGATGCTGGGTGGGATTGGGGGCAGGAGAAGAAGGGGACGACCGAGGATGAGATGGCTGGATGGCATCACAGACTTGATGGACGTGAGTCTGAGTGAACTCCAGGAGATGGTGATGGACAGGGAGGCCTGGCGTGCTGCGATTCATGGGGTCGCAAAGAGTTGGACACGACTGAGCGACTGAACTGAACTAGGAACCTAGCTGTTAAGTTTTTAGGTGCCTATCCATTTGTAGAGTGCTTTCCCAGTTAACCTCTGGGCCTCACACCTAATCTGTTTGATGAATGCGGAAACAGAGGTTCCTACCTACTCGATGCAGTGGAGAACCTGAGACCGGGAGGTCAGACCTGGGCGTGAGTTTAAGTCAGGTCGTTTCTGTGTGTCTCTGGGAGATGCCTCCTTCTGAGCCTGTTTCCTGACCTTTAGAGTCAGGATTATAAGCCTTATTTTGTAAGAACCCACTACTTTCCAGGTATGTGAACTTTAGCCAGGTTACTTGTCTCTCAGTGCCTCAGTCTCCTCATCTGTAAAATGGGGGTGATAATCTGAGCACCTACCTCACAGGGCTGGTGTGAAGGTTAAATGAGGTAATATGTGAAAGTGCTTAGAACAACGCCTAACTCACCATAGAGACTGTATAAATGTTTGCTATTATTATAAGTTGATGAAATTTGCACGTGGGCACAAGATTTCACAAACATTTCCAAGAGGTTCATTCCTGGAGTGTCAATATCCTTGGATTAGATATCCCCTGGGATTCCTTGTCAGAAATGTGTGAGTGGAGATCCCTGTGGAGGTGGGACATGTGAACTGGGGCTTCTAGCCAGAAAGAACACCTCTGAGGCCTGGTTATGTTTCTTACCTACCTGATGGTCTTGGGCGAGTCATCTCCTTTCCTTGGAGCCTCAGTTTCCTCTTTTGCAAAACACAGATGGTAATGTTGTGAGGTAAAGGTTAAATCGGATGCAGTGCCTGAGAAAGAAGACCCTCAAGAAATGATCAGTGATTAAGATGCCCCAGCACAAAGCAGGCAGTCCACAACCAACTTCCTGCTACGTGTGTGAGCTCTGTGGCTTTTATTTCTTTAAAGTAGTGAGCTTATTTATTCATTTTCTTAAAAGCAGATTTAAACAATTTTTATGCATTTATTTTGGCTGGCTGGGTCTTCACTGCTGCACAAGCCGGGGCTGCTTTCTAGCTGTGGGGTGCGGGCTTCTCATTGCGGTGGCTCCTTCTGTTTTGGAGCACAGGCTTCAGGGCTCCCAGGCTCTGGAGTACAAGCTCAATAGTTGTGGCACATGGTTTTAGTTGCACCGTGACATGTGGGATCTTCCTGGATCAGGAATCCAACCCATGTCTCCTGCATTGGCAGGTGGATTCCTTACCTCTGAGCCACTAGGGAAGCCCTGAGCTTACTCTTTCTTTCTTTCTGGCTGCAGTGGGTCTTTGCTGCTTGAGGGTTTTCTTTAGTTGTGGCGAGAGTGGGGCTGCTCTCTAGTTTTGGTGAGTGAGCTTAGTTGCCCTGTGGCATGTCGAATCTTCCTGGACCAGGGATTGAACCTGTGACCCCTGCACTGGCGGTCAGATTCTTTACCATTGGACCACCAGGGAAGTCCACAGTGTCTTTTAAAATATGGGGGTTTCCCCAGTACTCCTTGCTTCCTCCACCAGCTGCCTCCATACCCTCTGCTAGCACCCTGCTTATCCCAAAGTCCAAGTCTGATGGAGGGATTCCCTGCAGGGAAAGTGGGGGGCACACACAGTCCCAGAGGAAAAAGGGACCATGGCCTCTCTATCTCCCCTCCCTGAAATAGGGAAGGAAATCCTGCCCCCATCTTGGGAACTATTGAGCATCCCCTCAAAGCTCCTCAGAGACCTGAATGAATTAAAGATGTAATTAAATTAGGAATCCTTCATTATTCGAAGGCTGGGATTCTCTGGCAGGTGGGGTGATGGTGGAGAGGGGGCAGGGCCGTTTTTCTTGCAGAGGCTGTTAGATTCTCTCCTGGGGGCGTGTGTGTGGTCAGGCTGGGGCCCAGAGACCTGGGAGACAGAGCCAGCTCCCTTCCCACCTGCTCCCACTCAGAAGGACCTCCCCACAGTCTCGGGCAGCTTCGGGCTGCCCACTGTCTCCCCGACCAGCCCTGTACCAAGGCCCTTCCTCTCTCAGCTGGTTTTCTCATCTGCAAAGTGACACAAAGTAGGGAGGGAGGATTCTGTTAAACTGCTTTTCAGCTTGCTGTAGGCAGTAAATTTCCATCTAAGAACTTTGAACGCCTGCAACATTCTCCTTCTAGAGGAGTCAATTTGCACCCCTCCTCCTCAACCTTAGGGTATTTAGTTAAGCATTTCTTTGGCTCAGCTCACTCATCTAAAAGGCAGGGAAACCCAGGAAATGGATATGACAGGTTCTCTGCTGGCTACCGGGGATACTGAGTGTGGTATTTCCTGCCCTGCCATGTCCCGAGGAGGAGACAGAGAAGCTGGGCCTAGAAGGAGAAAGGGGGGAGGGAAGGCTTTCCAGGTTGGGGGTGGGGGGAGGGTCAAAGCATGTGTAAAGACCTCAGAGGCAGGAGACAGCAGAGGGAGGAGGCGAGTGTAACTGGAGCACTGGGGGGCAGGTGTGTGCCGGGGAACAAGGCTCCAGAGCCTGGCGTGTGATGGAGAAAGGGAGGGCTAGCACTCTGCTACATTCCCAGAGGAAAACAAGAATTTTTGAAACTGTCAGAAATGTGATGGAGCTGTCAGGAGTACATGAAACAGCCACGTACCCTGGGAAACGGAAGTCAAGGCTCTGTTTGTTCCATGGCAGTGTGAAAATTCACAGTCTTTTCATCAACATGGGTAAGAAAAACACAGGAACACTAAAAGCGTTTTGGTTCAAGTCTGCTGAGGACGATACTCTCAGCCCGCCCGGTTTCCGCCCTCCGGCCTGGATTCGTTTGTGCGTGTCAACACTCGCCCAGATCAGCAGACATCTCTCTCTGCGCTGGTTTCTCGACTTGTCAGCCATCTTCGCTGTGGTGTGCTTGGTCACTGTGGTTCTTTGAAAACGATGTCAAAGGAGAAATTGCTCGCCTTTAAAATATTTGGCTGGAGTCACCTCTCTTACAATCCCTGTCCTCTGTCTCCGTCTCCCGCTTCCTTCCTGCCACTCTCTTTCCCCAACCCTGCTGAACTGCTAGGAGAGGTGTGGGTGGGAATGGACGCTGTCCTGGCTGGGGAGAGGCCAGTGAGAGGTTCAGCACCACGGACAGCGACACAGCCTCCGCTCTATAGGAAGTGATTCTGCAAAGACAGCGAGTTGAGGGCTTTCCTGAAGAATCCACCTGGCAATGCAGAAGACACAGGTTCGACCCCTGACCTGGGATGATCCCACGTGCTCCGGAGCAACTAACCTCGTGCGCCACAGCTACTGAGCCTGTGCTGTAGAGTCTGGGAGCAGCAACTACTGAGCCTGTGTGCCGAAGCTACGGAAGCCCCTGCACCCTAGAGCTCGTGTTCCACAACAAGGGAGGCGACCACAGTGAGAAGCCCGCACCCCACAGCTAGAGAGTAGCTCCCACCCTCCACAACTGGAGAAAAGCCCAAACAGCAACGAAGACCCAGCACAGCCAAAAATAAATACAAAAAATGATTAAAAAAAAAAAAAAGATTGGTTGCATGGCCTTGAGTGCCAACTCAGGAAGTTGGGGTGCAGGTGGCTGGGTTGGGGTGGTGATGTCAGAGAAGCTCCCTGTGGGTCCAGAGATGCTTCTCCTAGTGGAATTCTCTTTTATTTTTTTCAAGACCCTCAGCCACCACCCCTGCTCCCAGTTCCACTTATTCCTCCTTCTGCAGGACTTTGCTCGAGCTCTGTCTCCCCCCAGGTTCCATGCTCCCTTCTCCAGGCCCCAGGTTGCCTGTCCACAGGCCCTCAGCTCACCTCCTCAGGCCCACACCCCTGTCTCATGTGGGAGATCCTGGCCCGGCTGTCACAAGAGGCTCTGGTGAGGCTCAGTTACTTGCGTGCTGTGTGACCTTGGGCAAGTGTCAACCCCTCCCGCCTGACCTCCTAGCATCAGAAGGGGGCAGTTTGGACCATGCTATTTCTGAGCTTGGAGCCAAATCTCATGGTCAACTCCTGGCAGTCAATACACTGGCGGGGAGAGCTGTAGGCAAGGGCAGGATGCGTGCTGTTGGCCACCGGAGGCCACAGGCAGGGTTCTGTGGGCTTGGGGGAGGGAGAGGCAGGGACTCTGAGTGTGTGTGTGTGTGTGTGTGTGTGTGTGTGTGCGCGCTGGGAAGGGGAGGCGAGGGCGGGAGGAAGAACGCAGAGGAGCTGCTGGACCAGAACAGAAGAACCCCTTAGCCTGTATATTTAGCTCATCGAGGTATATAAACAGAAACCTGGAGCCAACCCAATGCTCCCCCCGAGTGTGAGTCATCTGTGCTTCTGCAGCTAAAGTTAGGCTCCAATCACAGGCTCCCTCTCCCTCTCTTTCCCTTCTTCACGCTCCGTCCCTTACTGCCTCCTTATCTTTTCCTCCCCATCTTTCCCCTCTCCTCTCCCCTCTTTCTCCCTAAACCTCTCTCCTCTTGGATGCTCTGAAACCCCCCCTCCGCCTTTCCCTGATCTGCCCATTCCCACACTCTCTCCCCTCCCTCGATTTTTCCACCTTCCTCCTCTTTCTCATCCCTTTCCCTCTGTCTCTCTAACACTTAACTCTGTCTTTCTGCCTTCACGAGTGCATCTGAGAAAGGGTATTTTTTGCTCTTGTGTTTGTGTGAACCTAATAACAGTAACGCTCAAGTGGCTGTGTGTACTTGAGAGGGAGTGTGAATGTATCTGTGTGAATTTGTGTCTTGCTGTGAGGATGTATTCAATAAAAATTCTGTCTGGGTGTATATGTGAGGCTGTCTGTGGTGTTTGTGGGTCTGTGTACACACAAGAGTGAGGGGATTGTGTGTCTCTGTGTGTTTCTTCTCCTTTGAGGGGTATAGCTCTATGCCCTGGAAGGGAAAGCAGTGGAGAACCCCTCCCCAGTTTTACACAGAGGCTTGGGGTGCATGGAGATCACCAGACCCCCTAAAGACTGGGAGCAGGGTGGTCACAGGCTCTAGACTATCTAGAGAGTGGACCCAGGCTCGGGCTGTTTTGCTCTGTCACTTTCTGCTGTGTGACCTTGAGTCAGTCTATTGGCCTCTCTGGTCCTTGCTTCTGCATCTGCCAGAGGAACATGATCCCTGCTCATCTTATGAGGCTGGAGGTGGGGAGCAAGGGAATTCACGGGTGTGGAGTTGGTGAGGACACGCTGGTCACCAGAACACCTGAGGCCCCTCCATCAGGTGTGAGCTTTTCTGCTTCAATGGGTTGGCTCATGTTGCTTCCCCAACTGTGTGTTTATAATTTGATGTTCAAAGAATTGGAGGCTGGGTCCTCCCACTGGAAGTATCCCCCATGTTAATCCGTGGATGGCTACTCTCACCTTCAAGATGCATCTTGAAAGCCACTGTCGGCAGGAAGCCTCCCAGATCTCCGCCAAGGGTGTGTATCTGCGTCCTCCGTTCCCCCCGTGAGCCCTCTAACATCCCCACCATGGTCTGTGTCTCTGCCTTTGATAGAGGGATCCCCAGAAGCATTTTATGAAAGGAGATGTGTGTGTCCTGGGAATGGTGGAAGAGAATGGAAGATGAGAGGTGGATGGGAGGGGCAGAGATAAAGTGGGGCAGCTTGAGCCCCAGGCTCTGCTCACCCAGAGGGAGAAGTAGGAGCCTGGGCCTTCAGCTGGGCAGGTGGGCCCCGATGTCAGGGGCCATTTGCATCAGGGATCAAGGAACCTGCTGAGAAAGCATCAGTCCTCTGGCCCTAGAGCACATTGAGATGGGTGAGCAGTGCCCCCTCCCAGGCTGGTCGCCATGCAGCAGCCAGGGTGACCCTTTTAAAAATACTAATTTATTTGGCTGCTTCAGGTCTTAGAGCAGGGACTGGGATCTTTGCATCGTGAGAGATCTTTTATTGTAGACTCTCTAGTTGTGGTGTGTGGGCTTAGTTTCTCTGCGGTATGTGGGATCTTAGTTCCCTGACCAGGGATCGAACCTGTGTCCCCTGCATCGCAAGATGGATTCTTAATCACTGGACCACCAGGAAAGTCTCTAAGGAGATCTTTTAGGATCTGAGTCAAATCACTACCTCACTTTAAATGACCCCTCTGTCCTCACTGTCCATCTTGCTTTATTTTTCTTTGCCTGGAAAATTCAGTGGATGGAGGAGCCTGGCAGACTATAGTCCATGGGGTCGCAAAGAGTCAGAAACTACTGATCAACTCAGAACAACATAGCACGTGTAGGCTGATCATATCTGGTGTACTATGCTTCCCTGATAGCTCAGCTGGTAAAGAATCCGCCTGCAATGCAGGAGACTCTGGTTCGATTCCTGGGTCGGGAAGATCCCCTGGAGGAGGGATGGGCTACCATTCCAGTATTCTTGGGCTTCCCTGGTGGCTCAGATGGTAGAGAATCCACCTGTAGTGTGGGAGTCCTGGGTTTGATCCCTGGGTTTTGAACATTCCCCTAGAGGAGGGCATGGCAGTCCACAGGGTCTCAGAGTCAGATGCGACTGGGCGACTAAGCACACATGTATTTCACATTTTTAGTAACAGTAGTGGAGTGTTAGTCACTCAGTCGTGTCCGACTCTTTGCAACCCCATGGACTGTAGCCCGCCAGGCTCCTCTGTCCATGGGATTCTCCAGGCAAGAACACTGGAGTGGGCTGCATTCCCTTCTCCAGAGGATCTTCCTGACCCAGGGATTGAACCTGGGTCTCCTGCGTTGCAGGCATATTCTTTCCCGTTTGAGCTACAGGGAATATTTTCTGACTTGCTCACTACAATATGAGATCCAAGAGGGGGCAAAGACTTCATTTTGTTCATTGCTGTGCCCCCAGGGCCTAGAAATGTGCCTGGCACATAACTGGGGCTCAGAGCGGAGCTGATGAACAGACAGAGCAGCCCTGTCACGCTCTCCTGTGTGATCATCACTCATCCATTCACTCAGCCCTTCATTTGTGCTGCCACCTGCTCTATGCCAAGGGCTACCCTTCTTTGCAGGGGTCTTGGTCTGGCAGGGCAGGACAGAGTGCTAGGCCATCATGATGGGGAGGGGTAAGGAGTGAGGGACCTCTGACTCAGTTGGTACGATGGGAAGAGGAGGCTGAGTGGGGCTTGAAGGTGCAAAGCCACTCTCTAGGTGGAGACATTTGATCGTGGTTTTTCATCTCCTCCCCACAACCCCCAAGACCAAGGCCGAACAGAGGGCAGGATGGGGATTACTCTCTAAAGCTCAGAGTAGGCATGGGTAGAGACCTGGCTCCAGAGCTGGGGCAGTGGGCTCCTTGATTCTTCCCAGGGCCAAGGGTTGGGGTGGGGGGTGGGAGTGGGTGGGGGTGGAGGGGTGTGGGGTGGGTTCCAGTTTTAAAAAAGATTGGAACCTTAAAAGAAGGGAGAAATTTCAGCCATCCTGGGTGGCTGAGGAGATGATCCCTGGAAGGCCCATCCTGAGTCATCAGGGGTCCCGAGGTTGCAGGGCCAGGAGGCCCGAGGCCAACCTGGAACAGCCTCTCCTGCTCAGGACCCCGCTCCTACCCAGACAGCCCCCAGCTGTCTCTCCTGGAGGGCGGCATTGAAGGTGGCTTTCCGGAGGCCTGACTGCAGGGATGCCAGCCTTTGTCCAGCCGAGGATAAAGGGAAGAGTGGCCTGCTCTATTATTCTGTCTCCAAACAGCAAGCAGGGCAGAGGGAAAAAGGCAGCCAGAGCGTGTGTGTGGGGGAGACTTACACACAGAGGATGAAGACAGAGAGCAGCCCTCCTGAGTTGGGGAGAGGGGGAGATACTGAGGGGAGAGGGGGACGGGACAAGGGTAGGGGGAGAAGAAAGATGGGCAGAGCCGGAGAAAGGAGAAGAGAGAGAGACAGCTGGGGAGGAGAGGAGCCGGAAAAGAGGAGCAGAAGAAGGAGAAAGATGGAGAGACGGAGACAGAGAGACAGACAGAGAGACAGAGGGACAGACAGAGAGACAGAGGGACAGACAGAGGGACAGAGACAGACAGAGACAGAGAGACGGACAGACAGAGGGACAGAGGGACAGAGACAGAGAGACAGACAGAGGGACAGAGACAGAGAGACAGACAGAGACAGCAACAAAGACAGAGAGACAGACAGAGGGACAGAGACAGAGAGACAGAGACAGAGAGACGGAGACAGAGAGACAGAGACAGACAGAGACAGAGACAGAGAGACAGACAGACAGAGGGACAGAGGGACAGAGACAGAGAGACAGACAGAGGGACAGAGACAGACAGACAGAGACAGCAACAGAGACAGAGAGACAGAGAGACAGAGAGAGGGACAGAGACAGAGAGACAGAGACAGAGAGACGGAGACAGAGAGACAGAGGGACAGCGACAGAGGGACAGACAGAGGGACAGAGACAGACAGAGACAGAGACAGAGGGACAGAGGCAGAGACAGAGGGACAGAGGCAGAGAAAAGACAGCAGAAGCTGCTTTCCTTGGTTCCTCCTTCGCTCTCCCCCCCAGCTCCCCCATGTCTCCTGTCTCTCTCCCTCCACCCCTCTCTCCCCAGGTCCTTCATCTCCGCCTCTCCTGGGCCGTCTCTGCCGCACTGTGCCGTCTCACTGTCATCCCAGAGCCTGTCTTGCTGGGAGCAGCCCTGGGGGCTCTGCTGGGGGAGATAGCGGGCACCACCACCCGCCTGGGGAACGGCCAGACACCAGAGCCCTCCTTCCTCAGCTTCCCCAAGTCCTGTCCCTCTGCCTCCAGCACATCCCTCGAGTCTGCTTCCATCCCTCCAATCAGCAATACAGCCCAGGCTCGGCAGGCCTCTGGGCCCCGGTTCCGCCCTCTGCAATGGGCTCTCACAAGGTACCCAGGTCCAGGCTTCACCACAAACCTGATGTTGCCACTGGCGACTCACCCCCCACCCCCAGGCCTGGCATTCAAGGCCGTTTGTTCCCAAGACAAGCTCTGCTCCTTCAGAGCCCCAGGCCTTTTCTCCTGCTCTTACCCCTGCCCGAGATGACTTCTCCCGCCGCCCACCATCCCTCCAGACCTTCACAGGGCTCTCTGCAGGAAGCCTGCTTTGACCCTCCTCATGGGAAAAGATGGATTCCTCGTGGGGAGCCCCTTCTCCACTGCGCTTCACCAGGCTTGTCAGGCCGCCCCCCTGCTGGGCTGCACCACCTCCAACACCTGAACCATGGTAGACGGTCCCTACGTGTCACTGAATGACCCCCTGGAGTGATGGTCCGCGTGCCGCATCTTCTCGTGACCTCATTTCCTCATCAGTAATGTGGATGTGCAAATAACTGCTCAGAGTGCTGGCATTCAGGAATGCACTGCGCAAACAGTGAGCGCCTACTGTCTGCTGAGTTATACACGCCGGATGCCGAGAGGCACCAAGAGGGTGGTGTGCTCACGGTCAAGCACCAGCCAGATGTGAGGGGGGTTTCTGGTGTCCTGTCTTGGGGTCTGGGCAGTCCTCCCTGCGGTTCTCTTCTCTGACGTTCACCCAGGAATAGAGGCACTGGCGCTCCTAAGCCCCTGGTCCCCACCCCTGCCCTTTGCAGATCACTGGGGCATCAAGTCTCCCTGTCCATCTGCACTCAAGCTAGATTCTTCAAGCCCCCCCCCCCCCCCAGGAAGCTTCTAGGGCACCAGAGGCTTCTTTTGGGTCTTCCCACCAGGCAGGAACCTGGGGGTCCTGAGATCCGTCCCCTCCCCCTCTGCCCATCTCCAGCCTTCTTCCTGGGCAGGCAAGTGGGGGATGGGTCTGTATGCTCTCTCTATCTCTCTCTCTCTTTCACACACACACACTCACTCACTCACTCACTCTAGCACAGAATCCTGTTTCTGCCGCTTATTAGCTGGGTGACCCTGGGCAGTTTACTTAATTTCTCTGGATCCCGGTTCTCCTATCTGTAAAATGAGCTTCCTGACCCCTCTCACCGAGGACTGCTGCCAGGTTAAGTGGGCTAACAGAGGAGAAGGACACCTGTCTGGGGGAGGGGGCTGCCGTGCCTCAGCTGGGCACCTTCCAGCTTGGGTGGAATTCCTGGGGCTGCAGCGACTCTGGAGGGTTGCCAGCATCCTCCTGGGCCCCTCTGGCCCTGACCTTTGCTTCCATCAGCTTAGTCAAGTTGGGGGATGGACTGGCTGACCTGCCCAGGGCTGGCCTCGTGCACATCAGCTCCAAGGGGAATCCAGCCCCACACTGAAAACCCCACTCTCACAAGGCCTGTGTGCATCTAGCAACTTTCCCCGGGGCTTTTGGGAGAGGGGACTGGCATAGCCAAGTCCTCCTGTCTGGGGGCTCCTCCCTGGGGGCTCCCCCTTGCTGTGACTCCACCTCCTCTTCTCTTCTCTTCTGCCATCACTTTCTGCTCATTCCCCTCTGAAACTTCCGGTTCTTCTCCCCTGACCAATCCAGCCACGATCCTCCAGACTGGGCTCTGGGTCCACCTTGGCCTCTCTAAACTCATCAAGCGCCTGCTCCTGGGAGGCCCAGCATTTGGCTCTTCTTCCCTCTGAAACTATCTCTAAATCTCCTCCCTGTTTCATCCACAGTCAGCATTTCTGGACCTTTCCATCTCGTCACATTCTGCAGCCCTGGCACAGGCCTGGTACCCAATAGATGCTTAATAAAATCTCTTGGAATGTTGAAGTTTGTTTTCTGCCATTGATTTTCTAGCTGCTCCCATGGTGGGCTGCCCCCAGGGCCTGGTTCTTAGGTGTCTAGGGAGCTGGACTGAGAGCAGCTCCTCTCCATGCCCTGGAGGGGATGCCCCTGAAGGGCGCAGGGTGGCCACTGTGAGGGTATCACAGGCCATCCCCTCTCTGCTCTAGTGGATGGGGTTACTCTGCCTGTTTGGAACACTGAAACCTTGACTCTTAAGAGTTTCTGAGTCTTAGAATTCAGGAGCCTAGTGAAGAGCACAGACTCTGGCCCCCTGAATTCAAATTATTAGCTGTGCGACCTTGAGCAAGTTACTTAACTCTTCTCTGCCAGGGGTTCCTCATCTGCAACACAGTAGGGACGATTTACAAGACTGCGGAACGGACTCAATGCGTTAATATTTGTCAAGGGTTTAGACCAGGGGCTGGTGCGCATAAATGCTCTGTAAGTGTCTGAGAAATAAATCAGTGTGGATTTGGAGGAAATTGGAATCTGTGTGCTCTCAGAATCCTTAGGCCTGGGAGGGACCTTTCTCATGTCCTTGGGCAGGAATTTGACCCCAGCTTCCTTTAGTCCCAGCTTGCTTATCCCCACTGACAGATGTTCCCTACTCTTGCAGCCATGACAATTGCTAGAAAGTTCTCCTCAGGGATGGAGAGGAGTCTGGGCTTCTCTGCTCAGCAGCTGCTGGAGTATGAGGACCCAACAAGGCCTGGACTTCGTTCTGGGGAAGGGGATGGTGAGCCTGGTCCAGCTGTCAGGTGGGTGCACAAGGGGACTCCAGGCCAGGGCCCAGCTCACTTACCTCCTAGCAGGGGCCTGGGAGGCCCTTGCTCCCAGGGCAGGGCAGGGCAGGGCATAACGAGTGTGTGCGGCTGCTGCAGCCTTCTGCAAATACCAGGCACAATATAAATAGCAATAATGAATAAATGAAGCTCCTGCAGGCAGCGAGGGCCTCCAGGAGGGGCTGGCACAGCCCTGCTTCTTGTGGAGACCTGGAGTTGCAATCCCATCCCCCAGCAGGTTTGAGGGTCGCCCCTCATCCACACTGCTTCCGTGACCTTTACTCCATGTCCACCCTTCATGCCCACAGAACCCATCCGATGCTGAGCGATGGGGTGGGCAGAGTGTGAAGGAATGCACCATGAAGGTTTTTGCTGAAGCAGAAAGCATTTAGGTTGGACACAAAGCAGGACCTCCTGCCAGTGTGGACGCTTGAAGGAGGCTGGGGAGGGGGTGTTAATCCTGTCAGGACAGGGAAGGGACTGGGATCATGGAGGGGGGGCAAATGTCTCCTTCAATGTGAAAAAGAACCATGAATGATCAGAGTTGCTCAGAAAACAAAGAAGCTGTCCCAGGAGGTGGTGAGATCTATGTCACCCCAGGTATACAAGCGGGAGCTGGGCCCTCACTTGGGGGGACTGACAGAGAAGCCCCAGTCCTGAGGACTTACCATCTGCTGGCTTCTCAGGGTCCAGCCTGTGAGCTTAATGAAAATGTTGCCGGAGGAGACTGGAGAGAAAGCGCACAGTAGCTGGCATCTTCTCCCTGCCTTGCTGTCTGATCTCTTTCACTCTCCTAAGCCCGGGGCTGTCCCGCTGGGCACTCAGCCGGTCAGGGAATGGAGCCCCTGCTCGCGCCACCTCCTTCCTACCTCCAAGTCTTTGCACATGTCCCTTTTCCCTCTTCGATGCCAGTTCTCCACCCACCTCGTCTCCTCTTATCTCAGTCCTGCACGTGCCTTTGAGGTCCCGTGCAAGCCTTTGGCCCTGGATGAGGTCTTCCCCGAGACGTCTGATCTGCAGCCCACTCTGTTCTGAAATAAATCCATCCCGCCCGCGGACGCCTTCTGGCCTGCTCAGTCCGTGCCTGTGAGACACCACCACCCAGGCTGGTGTGTGCTTACATGACCTTGTACCGCGGTCTGGTGATGAAGGTTTGTCTGGTTTCCCTGGACAGATGAAAAGGTAGGAGGGATGAATGTTTGTTGAGGACTTACTATGTGCCAGGCACTGTGCTAAACCCTTTTTAGACTTCTCATTCTGCAGAGCATGAACTTGGAAATTCTTTTACGGGGAATCTGTGTGTTCCTTTCACATAAGAGGAACCTGGGGCCCAGAGACTGCAGGGGGTTTCGCAAGGCCCTCCTACAGGAAGGGGCTGAGCTGGGATCAAGCTGGAAGGCATCCTCTTCCAACTCTCTGTCCATTTAGCAGACCAAGTGGTTCCAAGGGAGGTCTCGGTATCCCTTCACTACAGCCCCAGCCCAGCAGGGTGTCCCCACTCCCCCAGCCTCCAAGGAGATGAAGTGGGGGTGGGAGAGCTGAGCAGAGGTTCTGACCCCTCTGGGTCCTGTGGCCCTGGCTTCCCTGGAGGGAATTGGTGAGGCTGGGGCATTTGTAGGTGGAGTGAGGCTTCCTTTCCGCCTGAGAGCCCTCTTGGAAGCCTTCCTGGAGGAGGTGGCTTTTCAGCCAAGCCTTGAAGAGTAGGAAGAAGCTGGGTGTGGATGAGAGGAGGGGAGGCTGCCTGGGCTGTGGTGTGAACCTTTGGAGTTGAGTTCTAAGCCGGGCTCCAGCCTGGAAAAGCTGGTGGTCTTAGACGGGCAGCCCCTCACCGGGGCAGCAAGGATCCTCTCCCCGCCCTTCACACAGCGTCTCGGTTAGAATCCGGACAGTAATGTGGCCAACCGGGCAGCGGGTCAGTAATGGGGTCCCTCCCTTTTTAATGCATGACGCAGCCCCCTTGTGGAGGGGATAGGACCCTCCCCCAGGCACGACCCTGAATGTTGAGGAGGTGGCCTCAAGGCTAGGGCGGCTTCCTGTCCTCTCGGGAGAAGAGGGGGCTCACCAGCGGCCGCCGTCGGTCTGTCTGTCGCCTCCACGCCTCCCCCCTCCAGCGTCCCGCGCCTGCAGCTTTCCCCGAAGACATTTGGTGTCAGTATAAGGACGGCTTTGCCTCGCACGCGGCGCGGCTCGGTCTCGCCGCCGCACGTCCCCGCACCGCCGGGCGCTCGGGCTCCTCCGCAGCCCCCGCCGCGCGCAGACCCCGCGCCTGGAGCCCGGGGCCGGAGGCGCGAGCCCAGCAGAGCCGGGCGAGGAACGCGGCCCCGACCCCGCGCCCCCGCCCCGGGCCGCCGCCCGCGCGGGCTCCTCTCCCGGCACTTGCCCGCCGCGCGGTCCCCGCAGCGCCCCCGCCCCCGGCCCCGGCCCCGGCCCGGGAGCGCCGCGCTCCCGCCCGCCCGCCGCGCGCTCCAACTCCGGCTCGGTCCGCGGCTCGTCCGCGCTGCCGGCTTCTCGCCGCCCGCCGGAGCCGCGCGACACTCCCGCCAGCCCGCCGCCTCCTCGCGCCATGGCCCGGGCCCCGGTGCCCGCCGCCCACCGCCCGCCGCCCCTAGCGCCCCAGGGGCTCAGCTGATCCTGAATTGGCGGGGGGCGCCTGGCGGGGCTGCGGGTCCCCCTCGATTTCCGGCTTCGGGGGACGCGTCGCCCCCGTAGCTCTAACGTGGACGACCCCCCCCCCCAACCCCCCGCGGCCCGGCCAAGTCCATGACAAGGTAGGTGGGGGTGGGGGTGGAGAGGGGGAGGGAACTGGAAGCAAGGGAGGGTTCCTCTCCGATGCCAATTTCTTGGCGCGTCGTGCTCTTTATTGGGGCGTTTATTTATTTCTGGGGACCGGTCCCCCCACCTGCGTGTGCCTATCAGGTCGGCCCCCCCACCCCGAGCCTTGGGGGTAGGTGCCTTGGGAGGAAGGACGGGAAACTTTGACCGGTCTCTTCTCCAAGGCCACGAAAGTTCTCTCCGTGCCAATGCTGAAGCCGGCTGAGCCAGCGCTGCAGAAATTTATTCAACAAGTCAGGCTGCCGGCCGAGGGTTGCGGGGGGGGCGGGCGCCCAGGCTGTCTGTCGGTCTATCCCGCTGTCCCTCCGTGGCTGGCTCTGCGGCCGGCGGGACCAAAGCTCGTGCCCGTGTCCAGGGGGCTGAGCTGGGAGTGTTGGCGGAGGCAGGGCGGCCGCAGGGGGATTGAATGGGGGAATCCCAGAAAGCGTTTAACTTTCCTCGAGGCCGGGGTGGGAGCCGGCCCCCTCCTTGGTCAGCACCCCGAGGGTGCCCAGAGCCTCGCTGTGGGAAGCCAGGCGGGGGTCGGAGCTGGGACTCTGGGGGGTAAAAGGAAACCTCAGTAGGTTGGGGCTGGTTATATAATGAGTGTTTATGATGACTGGGTTTTAATTGTGTGCTGGGTGGTGTGTGTGTAGGATGTGGGGGGACAGGAGGCCTTGGCAGGGGTGGCAGGCCTCTGGGGGTAGGGCATGAAGCCTGGCGGGAGGGGGCTCTTAGATGGGCCCAGACTGAGGCTTCAGTCAGCTGCTCTGCTTGTGTCTTTCTTTCCCTTCAGGGTCCTGGGGGCTCTAAAGCCGTGAATGAGGTTGGCCTCTGGAGACACCTTGGAGCTGTGTTCTGGCCCTGGGAGTCTGTGGTCTGGGGCCAGGTGTGTGCATGTGTGTGTGCGTGTGTGTTTGTGTGTGTGTGTGAGTGAGAGAGAGAGAGAAAGCGAGAGGAAGCTTGCTTGCGTCTGCTGTGGGGTGTGATCAGGTCTGACATGTCGACACGCCGTGTGACGGCGTCCTAGGGGCTGGGGTGCTCAGGATGGCCTGACCAGGGAGCCGGTCTGTCCTGCTGTCTCTTGCTGCCCAGGGGACTCAGCCAGCAGATACTGGCCCTGTCTCGGGCCAGGGTGCTGTGCAGATGGAGCTGTGGGTCTGTGGCCCGGGGCCCGTGGGAAAGGGTCTGGCTGAGGAGTTGGGCTGCTTGCCTGCTGCTCAGGCCCTGTCCATGCTGTCAGACCACCATTCAGATCAGTGTCTCCCCTCAGCCCCCAGGACTGGCCCTGGAAACTCTTGTCCACCCTTTAGGACAAACTTTCTGTTCAGGCTCCAGGCCCCTGGGCCTTGTATGGGGAGTGGGCTGGGGCCTCTAGAGACTTCTCTGTCCTCTTCCCTCCGCCACCATCCATGTTGCGCCCAGTCGGGGAGGACCCAGGGGGTGACAGGGCAGGTGGCACTGAGCTGGGATGACTCTGGGGCTGCAGTCTGGGGGAGGAAAAGGGAAGAGCTCCATCCCGAGGGAGTGCTAAGCTGGCTGGCGCCAAACTCGCCCTGCCCCCCAACACCCCCACCCCCAGGGGCCTGGGTACCACTCCAGGACCCTGCCTGGCTGCTCAGAGCTGCCCAAGGCTGCCTCTGGAGCTCCATGGGGGGCAGCCTGGGGGAGGGGCGGCCAGCCTGGCTGAAGGTCTCTCCTAGTTGCTTTGATGGAGGTCCTCCGCCCCCTTTCCCTCCACCTCCCTTCCAAGAGGGCATCTTCTAGGCCCACCAGGGGGCACCACCCAGCAGTTCTCTGTGCCCTGATTCTCCTTGACCTTGGGTAGGGAGGTGGGGGTGGAGGTAGCTGCCAGAATCCCCTCCCTCCCCTCCCTCTGCCTGGTGCTGTCTTCAGACAAGCCTGCCCCTCGCGGCCCCGCAGCCAAGCTGGGAGCAGTTTCAGGGACTGGCATTTGACCGCAGCCTCCCAGGGGTCCTGGACCCAGATCCACATCCCAGAAACCGCAGCTGGAGGGGTGCATCGCCTCCGACTCACCTCCCTCTGTCCCCCTCCACTGCCATCTCTGTCCCCTCACCCTGTGCCCCAAGTGGGGCTCCCCAGGAAAGTCTGCTTCTGGGCCCCGCTCTGTCCCTCCCCCACGCTCGAGGGGCTCCCGCCCCAGCAGCTTCTGAAGGCACGCAAGGTAACAAGACAGGCTCTCATGAGGCTCCTTGGTTCGTGCCCATCTCTTCCTGGGCCGCCTTGTTCACCGGATGCCCAGTCAGTGTGCTCAAAAGTATGTCTGGAAAGAGAGGCTGCCGGGCTGGGTGGGGCGGCAGGGGGTGCATGGCTCTTCTCCCTTCTTCCCCATCCCCCCTCCTCTTCTGGCTCCTGGCTTCCTTTGGTCCGCCCTTCCCCTTGCTCCTTTTTGACCTCTCCCCGCCCTCTGGTTCTTTTCTGCAGAGCCTTTCCTTTCTGCAAGTTCCCAGGAGGTGCTCTTGGCTAGCGCCCTCAATCCTTCTTGCCTGCAGGAGTCTGGCGTGCGGCTCTGCTGGGGGCCCAGAGACTGCCCAGGGAGCTGGAAGCGTGTGGTCTGTGGGCCCGTGCTCCGTCATCCGTGGATCTCTGTGAATGTGTGAGTGTGTGGGTCTGTGAGCCTTTAGGTCCGTGGGACTGTGGGTGTAAAGTGTCTGCGAGCCGGTGGATATGTGGGTTCATGGGTCTGTGTGTCCGCACGTTCTTGGGTCTGTGGATCCTCATATCCAGGAAGATGTGGGCTGAGTCTCTCCCCCTCATGGCTGCCAGTCTATGGAGGGAAGAAAAAAAATCTGATGTCCTGGATTCCCTCCTCTCTTTTGTGTTTGATAAGCACCTACTTTGTGCCAAGCCCTGATCTGGGCCCTGGAGGGATGTAGCAGTGAACAGAGGGGAGCAGACGAAGGCTTGGAGTATCTGTGCCCCTAGGAGGGGTCTGGGGCATCCCTCCTGCCAGGTGCCCAGGTGTGGGCACGTGGTCATAGGGCCTGCTTTCCTCGTTCACGCTCAGAAAGGAGAGCCAGGCTGTGTTTGGCACCTGTGGGGAAGGGTGCAGATCATGGAAGCCTTTGGAAGCACGAGGTGTTTGGGTACCCTGGGAGCTAGTGCTGGGAGCTTCCGGGGCTCCTTGAGCAGGAGAAGATGAGAGGGAAGTGGTTTCTCCAGGGTGGAGGCCACAGTCTTTTGGGGCCAAGGTCAGCACAGGCCTCGTGCTGCCTTGCCGACCTTCTCCCTTCATCTCGGAGGCCCTCGCTCTGCCAGTTCCCCATCTTCTGCACTCCGGCCTGGGCAGTCTCGCTGAGAAGAGTGTCAGGGCTTTCCTTCTTACCGCTGACCACCGGCCCTGAGGAGCAGTCAGGGCTGCCCTTCACTCGCCACTGGTCCAGGGACTCAGGCTTCCTCCCTGGATCCCTCAGCTCTTGTCCCAGCCGGGAGAGACATGAGCCCATGCAGGGTCACAGGCCTGGGCCCTGAGGGGCAAGGCACTTAGCATCATGGGAGCATTGGCTGCTTGTAAAATTGGGAAAATAGCATCCACCTTAAGGGATTTTTATGAGGCTTAGAAATGTCTCTGCAGTGCCTAGCACGGGTTCTGGTACAGGGAAGCTGCCTTTTTTCCTTAAGGTGCTTTCTGAATCTCCTTCCCCATTTGCTGCCCCTTTCGAGAGATAGAGAAAGGACCTTGTGTTGCATTTTATACAAGAGAAATGAAGCTTGCTGTGACTACGATGCAGAGCAGGTGGAGCTGGGACTCTGGACCCAGGGTTCTTTCTGCTAGAATGCTCTTCCTCCGTCAGGGGCCACCGTCACCCTGACTGGTTTGCTGAAGTAAGACCCGAGGCCCTACCTCCTGCAGAGGCACTGAAAAATGATCAGCAGAGTCACCAGATGGGAGATGTTCAAACACACGGATGGAGATTCAAACACAGCCCCACTTGCTGGGACTTGTCTTGAGGCCGAGGGCCGACGAACAAATGATGATGCCTAGCGACAGACACATGGACAGGTCCTGGGGGCGAAAGCATGACTTCAGCCTTCCGTCTACAGCCTGGCCTGGACAACCCTTTAACTGGGGAATTGGATTTGAACCCCCTCTATCCAAATCCTAGCTCTTTGACTAAGTAGCGACTGACCTTGGGAAAATCCCCGCATCTCTCTGTACCTCGGTTCTTCGCCTCTACTTGGAGAGGGCAAGAGTGCTTACTTCATTGGTTTGTAAAGAAGTGCCTGGCACATAGCATGCGCTCAACAGTGTCGGCTGTGAGTCTTGTTAGCTGTCTTGGAGGGGCTGCTCATCCAATTCATCGAATGCAGCAAGGATGAAGGGTGAGCTGTTGATTCTGGGGACAGAACCAAGGTGACCGCAGTATGTGGGCAGGCTCAGCTGGCCAGACCAGAGCAAGTTTTGTGTCAGGTCCCGCACTTAGAGGCCAGATTTCAGCCATTCCTCTTTAGGCTAGAGGAGCCCTTGACTTGGCTGCCGTTCCTCTGAAGATCAGAGGAGACCGGTGGACCATACGCCTCATTGTTGCTTCAGTCTGGCTGCTAGGCTCCCAGACTGCATCAAGAGAGTTCCATCTCCATCTCTGCAGAGTCAGGAGCGCACCTGTCTGCTCTGCTCTGGGTGACGTGGTGCAAACCTGGTCTAGCCCTTGCAGAGGGGAAGTTGGCAGACTCTAGCATGACAGGGGAGAGGTCCCAAGGAACAGATGATCTGGAAATTGTCACCCAAGAAATGGATCAGGGAGCCAGTGACAAGAGGCCTGGGGCAGATGAGGTTTGGGGGTGGGCGGGCGGTTGTCACACATCTGCTGGGCTGTCATCTGGAAGAGGGAGCAGACAGAGGGTGCGGGGGGCTCTGAGACGCCAGCTGGAAGATTCTGGTAGGCAGGTTTCCCGCAGCCTCATAGAGACTTTTTCCCAGGCTCTGCATTGGAGGGTGTGGTGTTTGTGTGTGTGTGTCTGTGCGTGTGTGATAATGAGTGTATGAAGTGTGTGTGTGCATGTTTGTGTGAGTGAATGTGTCTGTGTATGTGTGTATCATGGTGAGTGTGTGTCTGTATGTGTGCGCGTGTTTGTGACTGACAATGTGTAAGACATCTGTGTGACTGGGTGTGGTGTGAGTGTGTGATTGTAGGTATGTCTCTGTGTGTGATTGTGATTGTGTTACCTTGTGCTGGTGAATGTGTGTGGTGATGACTATGTCACTTTTGGGGTCTCAGTCTTTTCAGAAATTCCTTGTTTAGAAATCTGGAGCCACTGCGTTTCTGGGACACTTGAGTTCCAGAGCTCTGGAATTCTGTGGCTGATGCTCTAACACGCTTGGGAAACCATCACAGATTCTTTGTGCACCGGCCCAGTGGCTGGTGGTGTGGTCAGGTGCTGGTGTGTGTGTTACCCCATTCATCCTCCCAGTGGCCCCACCACAGAACAGCCAATGGCCTCATTTTATAGACAGGGGCCTGCCAGGTTGTCCTGTGCTAAGGTGAGCTGGTGTCAGAACTGGGGCTGATACAAGTCTTGGCTTCCCGCTCTGGTGCTCTGAAGCACACGTTACAGAGTGTAAGGTTGTCATAGTTGATATCTTGGGTCTCTAAGGTTCGTTCTGGGTGATTCTAAGATATTCTGATTCTGAGATTCCTGGATTCTAGGATTCCCAGAATGAATCTGTTGTTCTTGGAGCTGTGACATTAGCTGATGTGTGGTTGTTGACAAAGGGATAAACAAGTTGCTGGCCTGTGTGTACCTGTGAACACACACACAAACACGCACACACACATGGCTTGGGTGACCCGGCCAGGCCTTGGGTTCTTCTCCACCAGGACTCTGGGCTTTGCAGAAACAAGGCTTCCCCATACCATGCTCTAAAGGCTCTGGAGTGCCTACGGTAAGACCCTGACAGGCAGATTAAACCAGAGACTTGGGAAGACTTGAGGGGCCTTTGCCCATACTAGGGGTCTTTGCTGGACCAGCAGCTGTATCTTCACTGCCTGGTGACTCAGCTGGGAGGGAAAGACTGGCTCCAGGGTACCTTTCTTTGTCCCAAAGTGGTGCCTGTGATGGTTCAGTGGGCTTGGGCTCAGGGGTGGCAGACCAGGCCTGGAACCTGACTCTGCCCTATACTGGTTGAATGATCTCAGGCACTGCTGGACTTCCTTGGTCCCCAGTCACATTCTCCATGAAGTAGGAATAAGCATGGTGTGTATGTCATAGGACTGTGGTGGAAATCAACATGGACAGTGCATACGAAGCCCTTTGCCTATTGCATGGTATAGGGTCAGACTCAGTCAGGGCCTCTGTGATGCTGTGATAGTGGTGGTGATGGTGATGGTGGTGATGATGGTGGTGATGATGGTGGTGGTGGTGGTGGTGGTGGAGATGATGATGATGGTGGTGGGGATGATGGTGGTGGTGGTGGTGATGGTGATGGTGGTGATGGTGGTGGTGGAGATGATGATGATGATGGTGGTGATGGTGGACACAGTGATGATGGTGGTGATGATGATGGTGGTGATGGTGGACACAGTGATGATGGTGGAGATGATGATGATGGTGATGGTGGTGATGGTGATGGTGGAGATGATGGTGGTGGTGATGATGGTGGTGGAGATGGTGATGGTGGAGATGATGATGGTGGTGATGGTGGACACAGTGATGATGGTGGTGATGATGATGGTGGTGGTGGTGATAGTGATGGTGGAGATGATGATGGTGGTAATGGTGGTAATGGTGATGGTGGTGATGGTGGTGGTGGTGATGGTGATGGTGGTGGTGGTGATGGTGGTGATGGTGGTGATGGTGATGGTGGAGATGATGATGATGGTGGTGGTGGTGATGGTGATGGTGGAGATGATGATGGTGGTGATGGTGGTGGTGGTGATGGTGATGGTGGTGGTGGTGATGGTGGTGATGGTGGTGATGGTGATGGTGGAGATGATGATGATGGTGGTGGTGGTGATGGTGATGGTGGAGATGATGGTGGTGGTAATGGTGATGGTGGTGGTGGTGATGATGGTGATGATGGTGATGGTGGTGATGGTTATGGTAGTGATGGTGATGGTGGAGATGATGATGATGGTGGTGGTAGTGATGGTGATGGTGGAGATGATGGTGGTGATGGTGATGGTGGTGGTGGTGGTGGTGATGGTGGTGATGGTGGTGGTGGTGATGGTGATGGTAGTGATGGTGATGTGGAGATGATGATGGTGGTAATGGTGATGGTGGTGGTGATGGTGATGGTGGAGATGGTGATGGTGGAGATGATGATGGTGGTGATGGTGATGATGGTGATGGTGGTGGTGGTGATGGTTGTGGTGATGATGGTGATGGTAGTGATGGTGATGGTGGAGATGATGATGATGGTGATGGTGGTGATGGTGATCGTGGTGATGATGATGGTAGTGGTGGTGATGATAGTGATGTTGATGGTGGAGATGATGATGGTGGTAATGGTGGTGATGGTGATGGTGGTGATGGTGGTGGTGGTGGTGATGGTGATGATGGTGATGGTGGTGGTGGTGGTGATGGTGGTGGTGATGGTGGTGATGGTGGTGGTGGTGATGGTGGTGATGGTGGTGATGATGATGATGGTGATGGTGGTGGTGGTGATGGTGGTGATGGTGATGGTGGAGATGATGGTGGTGGTGGTGATGGTGATGGTGGTGGTGGTGATGGTGGTGATGGTGGTGGTGGTGATGGTGGTGGTGGTGGTGATGGTGGTGGTGATGGTGGTGATGGTGGTGGTGGTGATGGTGGTGATGGTGATGGTGGTGATGGTGGTGATGATGATGATGGTGATGGTGGTGGTGGTGATGGTGGTGATGGTGGTGGTGGTGATGGTGGTGGTGGTGGTGATGGTGATGGTAGTGATGGTGATGGTGGAGATGATGATGGTGGTGGTGATGGTGGAGATGGTGGTGATAGCACAGAGACGGTTAGGGTGACAGCCATTGGAGATGACATCACTGGCCCCATACCTGCTTGGGCAACCACCTTCATGGGTCCTATAGCATCTTTCCATCTGTGCCACTTTGCCTCTTCACAGGAGTCTGCAGAGGGAGGCAGGAGGAAGGCTGAGCTTCACAGAGAGAAAACTGAGACTCCAAGAGGCCAGTGGAATCAGGAGTAGGTGGGGGTATGCTGTAGATACAGTGGGGTCCTGATCCTGCCCTTGGTCGTGGAGGCCAGTCTAGTCACACACTGGCCTGTGGGGCCACCCTGGGAGCGCTTAGAGGGAGGAGGCTGTGAACATGGAGGCAGCCCAGACTCTGAACGTGGAGGCAGCCCAGACTCTGGGGCCAGATGGACCTGAGTTTGAATTCATCAACGCTGCCTACCACCTAAGGTGAGTGGTCTGCTTTCTCTGAGGCTCCATCTGCAGACAGGACAAAGCCCAGGGGGACCCAGCTGCCAACTCCCCAAGAACCTTCAGCCACAGACAATGAGCAGCTGGGGACAGGAGCTGGGCTACAGGCACAGAGCAGGGGGAATTGGGAACGGAGAGCTGAAGCCGGAGAGCTCTGGCCTGGGCAGCTGTGAGGGAGCAGGCCAGCGGGAGATGGCTGGAGGGTCACGGGGGAGCAGGTGATAGGGTGGAAGCTGGGTGGGGCGGTGGGGAGTGGATTGGTGGCCTTGGCAGTCCTGGTCTCTAAGAGCCCTGCAGTGTGGGAGGAGACGCGTGAAAGCGAGGGACGGCACAGTGTGACAGCTTTCCACAGGGCCAGGTAAGGCGAAGAGCAAGTTAGCACCGAGGGGAATGAGCTGAGGGCGGGGAGAGGAGGCGGTTCTGTGCGGTCCCAGAGGCCATGGCAGCCGCTACCCCCTCTGCTGTTCCCAGCAGGGCTTTGGCGGAGCTGGGCGAGGTGGCACTGGGGCCAGTGCCAGGCCAGGCTCCCCTGCCTGTAAAATATACCTCAAAGCCACCCCTTTCTTTTCACCCCCTCCAGCATCCCAGGCCAGCCCAGCCCATCCTCCCAGGCTCCTTCTGGTCCTCCCCTGCCTCTCTTCCTACTCTCCCTTCAGCCCACAGAGGGGTGGGGTTAAAACGCAGCCCCAAGCACACCACTCCCTGCATAAACCCTTCCGCAGCTTCCTGTTGCAGTTGGACTAAAACCCAAGCTCCGTGGCTCACAACGGGCCCCGCCAGACTCTTCAGTTTCATCCCTCCTCCCTGGTGCCAGCTCCGCCACACTGGCCTCGTTTCTGTTCCTTGGATGCACCAGCTGTTCCTGGTACCTGGAGGCCTCTTCCCACCGAGCATCCATGGCTGGTGCCTCCAGTTCTTGTTTTTATTGTAAAGGTCGCCATTAGAGGGCAAGATGGGTTCTTCCCGAGCCCACCTTTCTCCCTGTTTATTTACTTCCCAGCACTTTTTACTTATTTAGTTACCAACTGTTTGCTGAGCACCTGTTATGTTCTAGGCACTGTCCAGGCGCTGGGGCGAACGATGCAGACCACAGTCCCCAGTCTCTTGCAGCCCCCTTTCAGGTCGGGAGACAGACACTAAATCATAAATATGTAAATACATAAATTATGCGGCATGTTGGGTGGTGATAAGAGCTTTGGAAGCCTAGAGAGAAAAATGAATTGACCCGTGTTCCTCTCTCTCTCTTGCTGGACTGAAGGCTGAATGAAGGCTGGTGCCGAGTCTGGCTTCTTCACCAATGTAGCCCCCTGAGCCCACACGCTCCCTGCACATAGTAGGTGCTCAGGAAATCAGTGTTGGGCAAATGAATGAATCGTCAGGGCCCGGGAGAAGGGAGGATGGGAGATGGGGAGAGGGTGTTCTCGGGAGAGGGAGCCACATAAGCAGAGGTCTGGGAGAGGAGGCAGCCTGCACCCAGGATGGGACGAGGCAGTGTTTGGCAGGAGCATGGGGCCAGCGTGGGGAGCGGTGGACTCGGGCTGGCACGGCCGTGAGCAGACCTGCAGCCACCCCGGGGAGGATGTTTTTCCGCCCAGTGGTTGACACGTGGCGGGCCAAGGTGCCTGGGAGCTTATGTAAGGCCCATGGCTGTTTTTCTGGAACCAAGAGCAAAGCTCTGAGCTCAGGAGAAAACTTGGCCTCACTGACCAGCCGGGCGAAGAGGTAGGAGGTGCCACCTCCCGCCTGTTGCCCCAAGAGCCAGAGAAATGTCCAAATGTATCACCTCTGGGTGGCCCAGCTGACAGCTTAGCAGCCACAGGTGGCAGCTGGGTGTGTACCACTCATCCCTGACTCCCACTGCCCACCCTGGCACTGCCAGGGTGTCAGGGCCCAGGAGACTCCCCTGGAGGATTCAGGGATTGTTAACCTCTTGGGTGATATGGGCAGGGGAAGGCCCTGCCCTTGACTGGCTGTGGAGGGGGCTGAGCAAGGCCACAGTCAGTTGTCACTGAATCTGGAGGCTGGTGCTGGGCTTCTGGCCTCTAGACGTGCCCTAGTTTAGCCTGTGCCCAGGAGTAACCTGGGTATGCCCCTCCCATCTCAGTTTCTCCATCTGCTAAATGGGCCCAGTAAGGCTTCTGGGGTTGTAATGAGCATCAGATGAAGCCAGGCTGTCAAAGTACCTCCGAGTGGAAGTTAGGACCAGTTAAGTGAGTTGCAGGTCCCAGCGCAAAATGAGAATGTGGGCCCCTTGATGGAAAAGTATTAAGGGTTTCAAGTTTGTGACCACAGAACAAACCAAGCGGAGGGTCCTCCTGAGACACTCAGGAAGCCAGCCCCGATGGAGCTCTGTCTCTGTGTCTGTCCTCTCTCTTTGCCGTGTCTCAGTTTCTCCAGCTGTAAAGAGGCTGGTGTGTGAGGTCCTTCTGAGTTCTCAGCTTTATGGAGCGGTGGGTGGGGTGTCCCTGGGCTCACCTGTAGGTCTTGGCTCAAGGGTCATTTCCTCAGGGAAGTCTGCCCTGATTCCACCCTGGCTTTCTCGGGTACCTAGAGGTCCCACGGCACCTCTGCTTTGTAGCACACATCATCCTGGCACTGTCTGTCTTCCCAATAACTCTTGTCTTTCTCTTGCAACTTTTCTTCGGTGATGCAATAAATATACAACTTTGGTCTCGTTGGAAAAAAAAAACCTTACAACAGTATCACAACTGTGTTCTAAGAAGGTTTTATTCTCTCTATATTTCATCTCCTCCGAATGAGGTTCACCAAGGTTGACCAGACCTGCCCCAATACCACCAGCCTGGAAGTGGTTTCCAACTTGGGTGCCTCCGGGCCCTCAGCTCTTCTGACCCTCACAGCCAGAGTGTGGGTGAGGCGCCTACAGGGCTTGAGGCTGGGCTGTCTGAGCCGTGTCCCTTTGTCGAGGGAGGCGGGTGCCAGGCTCGCCCCTAACCCCCTGCCAAGTGCTGCCTCTTTTTCCTCTGCAGGGCTCCCTGCTCAGCACCGACATGGCTGAGAACTCCCCACCGCCCCCTTCCCCCGCTGCAGCCCCGGTGGCTGAACCCGGAGTCACGGAGCAGCCGGGGCCCCAGAGCCCCCCTCCCTCCCCTCCTGGCCCAGAAGAGCCCATGGACGGAGTTGACCCAGAAGTCCCTCACCCGGACCTGGCCCCCGTTGCCTTCTTCTGCCTGCGACAGACCACCAGCCCCCGGAACTGGTGCATCAAGATGGTGTGTAACCCATATCCTTTGTGGGGCCTGGGTTTATCTGGATTCTGCCCGGGTCCCCGCCGGTCCCTCTGGCCAGATGGCCTGTGGCCTGGACTGAGGCTGAGAGGCTGTGGTGTCGGTTAGGAAGCTCAGGTGCTGGGCCTGGGAGATCTCGGACTACAGAGCTCAGACGGATGAGGACCTGGCGTCCTGCTGATGTGAAGTTGCTGATGACCATGGGCAGTCAGTGCAGTGTCCAGCCGGCTCAGGAAGCCCTCGGGTGTGAACTTTAGGTCTGCAGGAGGAAGCAGAGTTAAGTCAGACACTGGCCCGTGGCCCAGCTCCCGGTGCTCAAGTCATTCGGGGGTTGCTGACCACAGGGGTGATGAGAGATGAGAGCCTGTCGGGGAACCATGGGCCTGGACCACTGACAGGTGACCCTGACACGCAGGGTGAGGCTCCACCCACCTCACCTCCTTACAGAGCTTCCTGCCTCCACTTGCTGCCTCTCCTCTGCTCGGGTCACCCCCTGGTGAAGACTGTCTTGGAGGCACAGCAGAGTGCCACCCAGCCCCCAGGCCCTGCCCCGCTCCCCTCATTCTGCTTCCCCTGCTCTTCCAGGCCTCAGGGCCTTCTCACACTCTCTCCTTTGAAATGCCTTCCCTTCCCTCTTCACTGGGCCAAATCCTTTGTTGCATCCTTCAAATCCCCACTTACAAGTCACTTCCTCAGGGCAACCCTCTGTGGTTTCTCCTCCGCCCCTCTTGCTTGTTGTCCCTAGCTAGTGTGGGACTCAGAATCTGACACTGTCTCCTCCAGGGCACTGTCAGGTGACCAGGACACAGACCAAGCCTGTCTTTTTGACTGTGGGACCTCAGCACCCAGCACAGTGCCTGGCACATTGCGGGCGCTCCTGCAGTGCTCGCTGGGCGCGTGTCTCCACAGTGAACGGAGCAGAGGCCCCATCACGGGGCACTCAGGCTGGGCTTTAGGATCTTGGGGGGATGTAGTGGGATTCTTTGATTCCATGCCAAGGGCTCCAGGATTCTTCCCCAGCCACAAACCTCCCTCCCGCCCCTCTTTCCTGGGAGGGAGCTCAGGAAAGGAGCATTGCATAACCCAGTGTTCCTCAGTGCGGGCAGGGTTGGCATTTGGAGTGTGATGGTGTTGTGCGGTCTGAGCTGTCCTGCACAGCACCGGATGTTTGCTCTTCCTGGTCCCTAAATATTGGTAGGGAGCAGCCCTCCATTATTGCGACAACCAAAAATGAGCCATTGCATCTGCAGACGTTGCAGGAGTCTGCTCTGCATCAAGAACCCAAAGGAATGGTGGACATGGAGGTGTCAGGGTCAGGCCAGCAGGGAAAGGCTGTCAGGACCTGCAGGCCCGGGTGGGAGCAGGGTGGTGTGGGAGGTCCTCCCGGGACAGACTGTTCTGCGCGCCGGAGTCCCTGGTGCTGAGGGGCCCTGGCTCAGAGCCAGCTGCCCTTTGAAACTTGGTGCTTCCTGACTCAGCTCCTCTCCCAGACCAGAGGCAGGCCCTGAGTCACTGCCTGACTCACTGGAGAGACAGAAGGCCGCTGGGACCCTCCGTAAGCTGCCAAGCCCGGGTGGCAGAGGTCCACTCACCCAGAGGTCAACACCGTTCCTTACCTGGTCTGGGCCTTGAGCTCGCACTGTCAGCCGGGTTTCAGCTGGGAGGACTCTGCATCTGAAATGTCAGGGGGTCCGTTGTGCTGTTTTGTTTTTTTTTGAATCAACTAATTTATTTTGAAAAGTATTTATTCTGTGGCTGCTGTGGGCCTTAGCTGCCGTCCATGGGGTCTTTGTTGCATCGTGCAGGGTTTTCACTGCAGTGCAGGGATTCTCTAGTTGTGGTGTGTGGACTCAGGAGTTGCAGTGCCTGGGCTTAGTTGCTCCATGGCACGTGGGATCTTCGTTTCCCCACCAGGGATCAAACCCACGTCCCCTGCATTGGAAGGCACATTCTTAACCATGGGACTGCCAGGGAGGTCCCCCCTGGTGCTGTCTGACTCATGGGTAAGTGGCATGTGGAAAGCATTGGGGACTGGAGTAAGACAGACCCATGGGCTGGTTCTGCCTGTTGTTTGCTGTGTGATCACAAGCCAATTTCTTAACTTCTCTGAGCCTCAGTTTCTCATCTGTTAAACAGAGGTGGTATTTACGCATTTTACTGGATTACATTGAAGACCAAAGCAGTACATAACTAGCACATGGGAAAGCAAATCTTTGTAACCTAGAAAACCACACATGTGGTTATCACTCTTATTACCTGTGTCCAAAAGTGATCAGGGCCCTCACTTACAGCTGAGTAAACATTACTCGTGGTAGGTTCACCAAGACACTGGGCATCACATCTTTAGATAGAATGTAATGCCTTCAGAGGGCATTGTTTCCAGGGAAAATCAGATTCCATCTCTGTGATTTAGGTAGATTTGTGCCAGTTACCATGCTGATACCCATGCCCTCATCCATGCAGACATTGCAAATCGATCACGGCGTCCTCCAGCAGGGCACCCTTGGCAGCATGACTAATCAGTTTGAAACCCATTTTCCACCCTCGATTAGACTTTGAGAGCCTTTCTTAGGCATGTCACTGGCGGCATGTGGGTGAACGGCCAGTGGTGGGTTGTATGCACTCTGGTTTCCTTTCCCTGAGCCTTAGTTTTCTCATCTCTGTGATGGGACAATTAAAGATGGTTAGGGATGATTCTTGCCAAGCACCCAGCCACGTGTCCAGCCCAGAGGTGAGGCCAGGGGAGGAGGGGCGGTGATAATAACAAGAGCCAGCACTGTGTGCTGAATGGTTTGCCTGCAGTATCACCTTTTAACCCTTATAACCACACCCCAGGAGGTAGGTGCTGTCAGAGCCCCATTTACACACGGGAAAAGTGAGCTCAGAGAGGTTGACTAACTTTTATCCAAGTTGCACAGCCACGATGTGGTAAAACTAGCAAATACCTCAATCTCTCTGAATTCCCCAGGCTCAGCTTTTATCCAGGACACAGCTGCCACCTTCGGAGGCTGGAGACAGGTTCTCCACACTCCACTGGAGCAAGGATGCTTTGCAGTTCTGGGCGGCTGGGCGGGGGTCTTCCTGGGTTCCAACGTGTACCTTTGGCAGCCACCTCACTGTGCCAGGAGGACTTTGCAGCCCCCTGCCTTCCCGCGTGCCCCTGGCTGCTGCCTGCCCCATGCCAGCTTGTGCTGAGCCAGCGCCGTGTGAGCCAGCCATGCGTGGTGGGAGCCAGTCGGCTGTGGAGGCTGCCTCTCTGCTGGGCAAGGGAGGGCGCCAGCCTGGGCCGGGAGGCGGGAGACACCAGCTGCCAGTGACCTTGGGCAAGTCACTTCCCCTCTTTCGCCCTCGGGCTGCCTGTCTGCAGGATGGGGAGACTCGGGCAGTCTCCCTGAGTCAGGAGGGGCTGTCTAGGGTGCCCGTTTCCCTGCTGCCTTTGTCAGAAAGTGTCCTGTAGTGTGCAGGGATGGGGCTCCGTGTTCCTGGTGGGCGGTTGGCCTCGCTCTGTGCTTTCATGGCTGTGCCTGGTTCTCATCTGCTCCTCTGTCCCACTTCTGTTTGCTTCTGGTGCCCCGCCTGGCTCTGCTGCTAGGACTGGGGGTCTGTGGGTGCACTTGCATTGAACCCCACCTGGCTGAGACCCTGCCGCCTTGCAGACCCTCTGACCTGGGTCATCCTGGGGCAGGAAGAGACAGAATCCATTTTCTCATCACAGCCCTGCGGTGTCAAGCCTTGTGCTGTTCGCTGTGAGGGTTCAGTGAATTTGCTGAGGTGGGCGAACGGGCTCTTGTTCATCCGTCCCTTACTCACCCATTCATGAGTTGGGTCGGCAAGCCTTTACTGAGTGCCTGCCATGTACCAGGCTCAAACAGAGGCCAACTATGGCCATTTTGTGCAGGGGAGGGTCACTCTGGCTCCCTTGGCAATAAGCCAGCCAGGAGACCATCATGAGAGGGGATCTGGGGAGTCTGGTGGCTGAGGGTGCTGGTGGGGCTGGAAAGAGGGGTCCGCGTGGAGGCATGGCTGCCTTGGGGTTGGTGTTGGAAAGACACAGGGGTGACCCCAGGGACTGTAGCTTGGTCAAGCATGAATGTTAACCTTCTTGGCCAAGGGGCCTTTGTCTTTGCTGAGCCTCAGTTTGCTCATCTGTGAAATGGGAACTTTAATGACCCCCATTTGGGAATATCAGGGGTTCCAGTGAGAATTCCAGAACAAGCATTGATTGGGCAAACTGTTAAGTGTGGAGTCGCAGCTGTGTGCACCCTGGAGCCAATGATGGAGCTCACAGGGACACACCTGGGGTGAACTGGGTGACCCGGCTCAGAACAAGGGTTTTCAAGGCTGGTGGGTAGCTGGGTCCCATGTCTGGATGATGGTCTGAGAAGCCTGTGGGCCGGGTTGCCCCCAGGGAGAGAGGTGCCGACTCCTGCAGGGTGGAGGGAGGGCATGAAGTTTGGGGAGTAACGGGGAGAAGGCCTGGAAAGCCCTCGCCACGGGAAGAGAAACGGGGCGTCACCACCCTCCATCACCCTGCTGTCCCTGCTCTGGTCATTTAGTCCATCCCCCTGCCTCTGGTGGGCTACCTCTCTGCTGCATCAGACGGGGCCTGGGGCCAACTGATAAGTACCTTTTGGGCCTTCTGAGGCCCTAGACTGACTGTTAGGAAGTCCTCCTTAATCTAACCCCCACCCCTCCTGTCCTGAGCCCTTTCCCTGGGTCGGGGCCGTTGGGAAATCTGGGCCTGTATTCCTCCACCACCTCTTGTCTAAACAGGTGGCCTCTGGGATCTCACCCCTCCTGCCCCACTGACTGCTGGCATCTTCCTCCTTCCTCTTCCCTGTACAGTGGAGACAACCCTCAACCAGGAGCCCAGAGCGTAGTGCCCTCCGATGAGTGCCTCTTCCCTGCATCCGCTCCTCCCCGCTGGCCTTCATCCTCAGGGGGTCCTGGGCTCCCGGTGTGGACATGGTTTGTCATCAGTCAAGTGCTGTTTGCTCCCTCCCTCCCTTGCTGCCTTCTTCCATTTGTTTGCTTATTCATTCCTCCCTCAGAAACCTTCAGCGGCTCTCTCACCCCCAGAATAGTCTCACTTAGCCTGGATTCGGGGCCTTCCACCATCCACCTGGTTGGCCTCCAGCCGCCTTTCTGCTGTTTCCCTTCACACACTCTATCCTGAAGCCCAAACACGCTGCTGGTGTTTCCTGACACCCCTGCCCGCCCGCCTTTGCTTACGCTGGGTCTGCCCCCTGAGACACCCTCTCCCCCAGTCTCCAGGGTGCCAAATCCTGCCAGCCCCACCAGCACCAGCTTCCTGGCCACCACCTGCAGGAAGTGTTCTTGAATCTCAGCTTTTCCCTCTCTGGCCTCCTGCAGTCCTTCCCTAGCCTCTGGCCTCGGGAGATTGTTGGTGGCTAGCCTTGTCTCCTCCTCCTCCACTGGGGTCCCAGAGGGCTGGGCCTGTGGCTGTCACTTGATTCTGTCTCCAACGCACAGGCGTCTCATCACTTTCCGGTTTACAGGGTACTTTCCCGCTCGCCACGGCTTCTCAGATGCTCTCCTCCCGCGTGGTGCCGGGCCCAGAAGTCTGCTAGCTCCCCATTCTACAGCTGGGAAGCCTGAGGCTGTGGAAGGGAGCCTGACCTGCCCGAGGGCACGTGTTGAGTAGCGGACAAAGCCAGTGCAGATCAGAGCCCAGGACTCTCAGGCCAGGGCCTACTCGTGGCTGGGGAAGGGGTTCTTTCAGGGAAGGTATCCGCTCCTCCTTCAGCCCTGGCCCAAAGGGAACGTCCAGACGTTCTTGCAGCAAGTGTTGCTGGAAGAATCAGCACATGTCTGGGAAATTGTCCGTTTCCCTCCATCTGGCGTAGAGAAGGTTGTTTTTCTCAGAAGTACAAGTCAGCACCAAGCTGTGCCCTGGGGATGCTCACGGTGGTCAGAGTGGATGCTGCACACTCATTGATCAGCAGGGTGGACCTGACGGCCAGTCAGAGGAGCCTGGCTGGGCCAGGGAGAGCCTGACCCATATGGCAGTCTCAGGTACTGTCACCTGGAGATGTCTACATAAACAGAGCTACAGGTGCAGAAGCTGCCCCTGACAAAGCCTAGGAGGGTTGGTGAAGCCTGCCTGGAGGAGGGGACTTTTGGCTGGGTCTTGCTGCATGAGTAGGAGTTTCCTAGGACGGCAGTTGAGGAATGGTGTTTTAGCAGGGAGACTAGTGTCGGGAACAGGAAGGAGTTTAGTGTGGTTGGAGTGGTGTGAGGAGGGGCGGGATAGCAGGGTATGAGATGCCAGGTTGGAGCTTACTCTCCATCCTGTGGGCACTGCAGAACCACTGAAGGATGTCCAGCAGGGATAGGGCACGTGTAATTTCATTTATTAGAACAGTTCCTCCTGGAGCAGAATGGCAGGTGCTTGAGAGAGAGAGACTAAGGTCAGGAGACCAAGCAAGAACCACCTATTATAGATATAGATAGGTCGATTGATGGATTCAACAAGTGTTTAGCGAAGCCCAGCTTCAGTAGTGTTGGACACTGTCCTAGACAGAAGTGGAGGGCTGTTCAGCCACGTTGGGTGGGGCCACGGTGTACCAGGCCTGGTACACCTGGCCTTGGCCCCCGGGAGACCCCAATCTGATGGGGGAGGCAGAACCACACCCAAATCATACTCCAGTGAAGAAAAACGGGGTAAAGACTGGGCAGAGGGACTCTGAGCGGGCTGTGGGCACCAGGAGGCTGGTCAGTCCGTTGTGACTGGGAAGCCGCAGGAGCCCTCTGTGGACGAGGAGCAGGGCAGGAGAGACTTCGGTGGGGGAGAAGGCGGGGATGGGGCATGATATCTCAGTTGAGGAAACAGCCTGATCGGAGGCTCCGAGTCAAGCTGGGGTCACCAAGGTCGCTGACTACAGCCTGGGGGCTGGGCTGGGAGACCAGAGGAGTGGAGTCTGAGCACAGAGGGACATTCGGGGTCTAGATTCTGGAAGGCTGTGCCAGAGAGGACGCTGGTGATCCCTAAGGGCCTCCCATGTGCTGCTGGGTGCAGCTCAGGTCCCCCCTAGAGATTTCCCATTTGACAGCCGAGGCTCAGAGAGGGGACGTGCTTGTCCAGACCACCCAGCTGGGAGGTGGCTGAGGGGGCTTGGGGTGGGGGCCTGGGCCTGTGTCGCCAGCCCCTCGAAGCCCCGAGGTGAGCCCAGCTGGGAAGCCTCGTTATGATGGATATAGAGCGGGTGGATTAGAAGGAGGGCTGGCTGGCTAATGAAGAGTCAACCCCCTCCTGGGGCATTTAAAACGCGATTGGAATTTTACTTGTCAGTCCCGCCTGGGCTGCAGCTTCGTGTCAGAAGCTGACTTTGACCTGTCGCCTCCCTCAGACTGCCTCGCGGTCCTGTTGGGAGACAAATGGCCCCGTGCATTTCCCTGGGAGAGAAATCGATATGGCTTTTTAATCAGCCAGAAGGTCTTCCTGCTCATCTCCCTCCAGCTCTCCTATGGGGCGCCATCCACGTTTCCTTCCCCAGCTGCCCTGGGGAGTCCTGCGTCCCTGTCTCCCTACAAGTTCAAATCCTGACTCTGCTACTGACTGCTGTGTGGTGCTGAGCAAGCCCGTGACCTCTCTGGGCTCCCATTTCTATCTGGCTCCTTTATGTAGATGAGAAAGCAGGAGAAGCCTTGGCTGACTGTGAGATTCTGTATGAATATTGGGGGCTGGGCTAGGGGAAGAGACCCAGCCCATGTGTAAGCCCTGTGACCTCAGGCGGTCACTCCTCCCGTCTTCATCTCAATTTCCAAAAAAAAAACCAGGACTGAGGAAAGGGTTGAGGCGTATCAACCGTGATCTTCAGTTGGGAGTGATTTTGCCCACGGTATTTGACAATGTCTCCAGACACCCACTCCAGTGTTCTTGCCTGGAGAATCCCAGGGACGGGGGAGCCTGATGGGCTGCCGTCTCTGGGGTCGCACAGAGTCGAACACGACTGAAGTGACTCAGCAGCAGCAGCAGACACTGTTGGTTGTCACAGCTCGGGGAGGGTGTGCTACTGGGCGTTGTTGTCTTTCAGTTGCTAAGTCGTGTCTGACGCTTTCCGACCCCATCCATGGATTGCAGCATATCAGGCTCCTTTGTCCTCCAGTATCTCTCAGAGTTCCCTCACATTTGTGCCCGTTGAGTCAGGGATGCTATCTAACCATCTCATCTTCTGCCACTTCTTTCTTCTTTTGCCTTCTATCTTTCCCAGTGTCAGCATGTGCTACTGGTTACCAGTGGGTATAGGTCAGACAGCCTGCAGCGCACAGGGCAGCCTACAACAAAGGGTCCTCCATCCCTCGATGTCAGTAGTGCAGAGGCTCAGAAGGTCCTTGAGATCTCCTGAAGCTCCGAGAGTGTGGAAAGCATGGAGCTGAGGGTCTTGTGAGGAGGAGGGCTGAGACGGAGGGAAGCTGAGGATGATCACTGAGAGAGAAGAGGAGGACGTGCAGAGTCCCAACTGGCAGGGTTTCCTGTGGTCTCCTAGCCTTGAGTTTGAGTCCTGGAGCTGCCATTTACTGGGAGTCACATTCTCGATCACCTCCCTCCTTCCACTCACCCATCTCCCCACCCGCCTTCCTTTGCTTCATGCATCAATTCATCCAGCCACTCCCCAACCCACTCATCCATCCATCCACCCATCTATCCATTCATCTTTTCATTTCTTCATCTGTTTATCTGCACACCCACCCATCAATTCACTCAGTCCTTACATCTGTGCATTTATCTACCCACCTTCCCAATCATCTGCCCATTCAATCATCCATTGCTCCAACCACACAAAGGCCTCCTTCTCACCCTCCTACCTACCCATCTATCAACCATTCACTTATTTGGCAAATGCAGAATACCCAGCCCAACCCTCTGCTGGGCACCATCACTCTCTCCTTGTAGCCCTTACGAGACCTCTTGTACCTAACTTCTTATTTTCACCTTCTGCTAGACTGTGAGCTCCCTGAGGGCAGGCTCCGTGTTCCATTAATGCATGGCTCTTCTTGAGCCTTGACCCTCAGCCCTATGCTGCACATAGTAGGTGTGCAGCAAAGCTTGCAGCAAAGCACATCCTAGTTAACAAGGTTGGAGGTGGAGGTTATACAGACAGAGAGGAGGCTGGCCAAGAGCTCTTACACAATGGAATGCAGAGCCGAGGAATCTGGAAATTCTCTGGAAGGCAGTGGGGAGCCACGGAAGGCTTTTGGTTTTGGAGGAGCCCTCAGACTGCTGCGTGGAGGATGTGTCAGAGAAGGCAGGGCTGCAGGAGGGGCAGGCTGTTCACGGACTTAGAAGTGAGAGAGCGAGGCTTGCCTGGGGCCATGGGGTTCAGAGGGGGATGGAGAGGAGAGATTTAGGGGGTGAGATGGACAGGTCTGAGATGGACGTCAGGGGTGAAGGGAAGGAGGGCCCTGATGGGTTCTAGCCTGGAGAGCTTGCAGGATTGGTGGTAGTTGGGGTCATCGTTCATGGGATGAGAAGTTCAGGGGGGAGTTTGGTGGTCTGCAGAGAGGATGACCTATCCCATTTTGGACATGATGACTTTGAGGTTCCCTGGGACATCCCAGAGCAGTGCTTGGGAGGCTAGTTCAGCCGAGTGAGCCTGTGGCTCACTCTGGACCTGTCAGTCCAGGGCAGGTCATCGAGGCTGTGGGTCTGGGTGTGGGTTCGGTGGATGGAGAGGGAATCTCAGGGGCCTGGGGAGCCCGGGAAAGGCCAGCATTTAAAAGGTGAGGTCCACCGAGCAAGATGAGGGTCTGTCCAGGGGCTTGTGGTATCCCCAGCGCCCAGCAGGAGTTTCTGGAACAAGGGTCTTAAACTGAGGTTCGTCCACTTGAATCGGGACAAGCTGCGTGTTTGGTTTCATTGACTTCTGACTGAAATGTAGCATTTCTTTGTATTATGAACAGAGGCAACCGAGCACAATGGGGTTACCGGCAGTTCCTGCCACTGTCATCCGCAGCAGTCACCGATATTTTTGAGCCACATCACGGTTCCTTGTAGAGCTCTGGGAATGTCATTGTCGTTCTCCCCAACTTCCCAGGCACACAGGCTCAGACCCGCCCCTGGCTTTGGTTATTCATTGTGTTGATAACGAAGCACACAGAGTTCTCCATCACAAATTTGTTTTTCTAAAAAATATTTTGACAACTATTTTAACATAACTGGTTTCCTTCCTTTCTAATACTAAGCCTTCTTTAAAAAAAAAAAATTATGCACTTAAAAACAGTATTCTGAGAAAGGGTTCATGAACTTCCCCAGGAGGTACAGAAATGCTTAAGAGCTGCTGGAGCGGGGAGAGAGTGGGTCGGCCGTAACCAGTGCTGCTGCCCCCAGGGGCCGCGGAGGCTGGTGTGCACACACTTCGGCGTGTGTAAGTGTGGGAGGGGCTCCGTGGGAATGCACATGTGAACATGTACACATGTGTGGTCAGGGGCAGGCAGAGAAGACGTGTGGTGGGGGACAGGCCCCCAGGAGGCCAAGGAAGAGCGTCATCACCCTCTGTCCAGCCCTCACCCTGTCCAACCTCATCTCCATTAGTGTTGTGTTTGCTCATGGCTTCTGGAGGGCAGGGACTGTGTCATCTTCATTCAGGGTTTCCAGGGTCACTGTGGGCCAGACAGAGGAGGGGCGGGGGCTCAGTGAAGAGAGGCTGAATATATGAATAGTGAGTGATGGATGTTAGAAAGGAGAGGAGGGGGAGTTCGAGGTGGGGAGGGGGGCTGCAGGTCCCTTCAACACAGAAATCCCTCTTTAGCCTCCTTGATGCCTCCAAGTGACGGGCACCTCACTCCTTTCCCCGAGGCTGTAGATGCCCTGAGCTGCTGCTCCAGGTGGGCCTCTGGGCAGAGAGAAGGTCAGATATGCGCTGAAGGTCGGATATGCGCTGCCCCTGGAGAGCATGGCCTGGTTGGGGGTGGGATGCCGGGACAGAAACATGCTGTCATCAGGGGCACGTCTGAGGTTCTGTAAGGGCCCAGGGGAGGCCTCCACATGCCCTGCTAGGACTCCAAGAGGCTCCCCTGCAGGCGCACCTTCTTTGTGGATGGGCTCCTGAGGCTGGGTCAGCTCACAGACAGCGGGACCCTGGTCCCCAGGGGCCTTCCCTGCCCTTCTCTTCAGCAGTGGCTGGAGTGCGGCATCTGGTGAGTCTCCTTGGCTGGAGCTTCCTTCCCATGGACCATCCACCCCAGTTTCCTTCCCAGCTGGCAGCCCCAGTTCCCTCGCCACTGCCTCCTCCGCTCCGGCTGTCTGCACTGGGCACAGAGGCCTGCTGGGCATCTGGGAATCAAAGACTTCGACCAAATTCAATGAGTTGTCAAATTACACAGACTCTAAGAAGTGGGCTTGGGGGCAGTGACACTCTTTCTAAGGGATCTCAGCCCACTGAACTTCCATAGCTTATAACTAGAACCAGTCAGCCTGGGGAAGGGCTGTGTGTCATGTGGGGAGCTCCCTGTCACTAGAAGCATGTAAGTGGAAAGAGGATGAGGACCATCTGCCCAGCGGGTCCGTTCACTTTGTGGAGCAATTTTCTGTCTCAGCTGAACCACTGTGTCAGCTTGGGAAAATCCTGCCATCTCTGAACCTTCATTTTCTTTCTTTTTTTTTTTTTTGCCACACCACGAGGCATGTGGGATGTGAGAGCTTAGGTCCCTGACTGGGGATCAAACCCATGCCCCTTTCATTGGAAGCGGGGAGTCTTAACCATTGGATCACTAATGAAGTCCTAGGACCTTCATTTTCATATTTGTAAAGTGGGTGGAATGATGTCTGCCATGCCCATCTTCCAAGGTTGCCGTGGGCTTGGACAGAAGAAATTCTTAAATGAAGACAGAACGCTGCGAGGTTCAGATCCCTGTTCTGTCCCTTGCTGTGGCCTTGGGCAAGTCTGTGAAACAGGGGTGACACCCCTCCTTTGCAGGGTTGTGGTTGAAGGTCTTCTGGGGGGTCCGGTGCCCCAGCAAGGGTTGTGGCTTTTTAATTGTTGCATTTTATATTTCCCTAGAGCTGTAGCTCGGCATCACTTTTTGTTACACTTTTTATTGTGATAAAATTTGCATGCAATAGAGCTCGCAAACCTTAATGTCCAGCTCAAGGCATTTTTCCATGTAAACACGCTCCTGTGACCTCACTCCGTCCAAGAAGAACATCTCCAGCCCTCTCAGGCTCCCTCTCCCCGCCCGCGATGAACTCTCTCTGCTCTAGCGCTACTGCCCTTCTGACCCCTTTCCCTGTTGCTTCGCTTTGCCTGGTCTCACTTCATATAACTTGGACGCTCTTTGCTCTTCTGGCTCCCGTTTCCAGCGCTAGATCTGGCCGCTCCGACCATGCTGCTGTATAGTGTGTTCTTTTAGATCACTGAGCAGCGTTCCATCAAAGGAATGTGCCGCCGTTTCTCAGCCTTGGCACTGTGGGCATTTCAGAGGATTCTTTGTGGTGGGGCTGCCCTATCATTGTGCTGTGCTGAGTGGCATCCTTGGTCTCCATCCACCGGATGCCAAGAGCCTCCTTCAAAACCCAGTTGTGACAACCCAAAACGTCTCCAGACATGGCCGCATGTCCCCCCGGGGGCCCGGATCATCTCCAGTTGAAATCCCCTGCCAGACTCTTTCTCCTGTTGATGGACACGTAGGTTGTTCCCAAGCTGGGACTGTTAAGGGTAACACGTGCCTTTTTGTGGACTTATTTGGGCATTTCTCTGGGGGGCTGTGGACCCAAGAGGGGCACAGCTGGATCCTAGCATGGGCTTATGTTTTTTAAAGTCACCCTTCTTTTTAAAAAAATATTTATTTGTTTAACTTTTGGCTGTACCTGGCCGTCATCGCTGCACAGGGCTCTCTCTAGTTGCAGAGAGTGGGGGCTACTGTCTAGTGACGGTACGTGGGCTCCTCACTGCGGTGGCTTCTCTTGCTGTGGAGCCCAGGCTCTAGGGTGCTCAGGTTTCTGTAGTTGTGGCACATGGGCTCAGGAGTTTGTGGCACGTGGCTTAGTTACCCTGTGGCGTGTGGAACCTTCCTAGACCAAGAATTGAGCCCATGTCCTCTGTTTTAGCAGGCGGGTTCTTAACCATTGGATCCCCAGGGAAGCCCTCTGTTTAGTTTTAACAAGTGCTGCCAAGCAGCTTTCCAGAGTGGTTGTGGCTCATAAAGATAAGTTGAATGAATGAGTGAGTAAGTGAATGGATATCCTCTTTAAAGCCCAGGGCCTGCAACATAGCCGACATTCAAAATGGTAGCCACTTCTGGCACAGTGCATACTACGTGGCCTCATACCATGGCAGGTCCTCGAACAGGTAAGCACTCTGGGCACCTCCAGCCTGGCTCATCTCAGGACACTGATGCACAGGTCAGATATCCAGTAGGTGCTCCATGGATGCTTATGAACCTGGCCTTAGAGGAGCACAAAACTGGCCCAAGAATAAGGGTCTGGAACCTCAGGCCCTGGTCTATGAAGGCCTGAGGCCTGGGTGCCCATCTTTGGATGCCATGGAGACAGACAGAGGAGGGAGCTCTGTATAGGGGCAGGCTCACCTTCCCTGCCTCCCTGGTCTAGGAGGACGTAGCTCCAGGCTTGCTTCCTCCACTTGATTTATTTAGACAACTGACGTGCACACTGGGAAATGGATCTGATTTCAGATTTGACAAAAATAAAAACAAACTTGGCTGCCCCAGCCAAACTGAGCACTCCCATCCCCTACCCACCCTCCCAGAGCCCCCTGGAATTGCAGAAACCATGACTGTCAGCGGAGCTTGCAGGATGGAGGGTGGTGGTTGCCGTGGTAACCGTGCAGGCCTCTGGTTCTGGCTCCTGGAGAGGAGGCTGCCCTGAGGGGCCTGGTTGGGCTCTGGACATTGCCCAGCCAGTCAGTCTTCTCTTTAGGAAGTGGCAGGTTCAAGGGGGCCCCTGGTATCATAGCTTTGCTGGTGGCCCTGTCCTACCAGCTCACACCCCATCTTCTTAAGACAGGCATGGGATGGAGATGTTCCTGGTCTGGCTCAGCTCTTGCTGGGGACTTTGAGGCTGGCACCCTCTCCTCACTGGCTTCCCCTCCCACCCTCTCCTGCACCATCTCCTTCCTTCCCAGTCGGAGTGAGTGAGTGAGTGAGTGAAGTCTCTCAGTCGTGTCCAACTCTGCGACCCCATGGACTGTAGCCTACGAGGCTCCTCCGTCCATGGGGTTTTCCAAGAAAGAATACTGGAGTGGATTGCCGTTTCCTTCTCCAGGAGATCTTCCTGACCTAGGGATTGAACCCGGGTCTCCTGCATTGTAGGCAGACGCTTTACCGTCTAAGCCACCAGGGAAGTCTCCCAGTCGGAAGGGAAAAGCAAATATTCCACTGAGCATGTGCCAGTCCAGGCCCTGTTCCCTGAGGCCATAGCATGTGGCTGAGAACATGGGGTTTGGAGTCAAGAGAAGCATGTTCAAATCCTGACTTTGCCACATACCAGCCATGTGACCCTGGGTGGCTGTGGCTGGAGCCCTGGAGCCAGTGCTGGTGCCTCAGTTTCCTCATCTGTAAAATGGGGTAACAGTAGCACCGGCCAGTTGAGGGGACTCGGCTGAAGGTGAAGGGCAACTCTCCAAGTTGTAGATTGATTGTATTTAAAGCCTGTGAGTGAAGGTTCAGCCGTTGGGAGGCAGCCATGGTCTAAAGGGTTTGTGATCGCATCTCTTGTCCTTACTCAAGGTCATGTTAAGTAATCAGCAGATAACACCAGTCTGAGATTCTCAGTCCTTTGCTGGTGAGGTGGCTTTTTTTTTTTCGCCCCAAAGCCAAAGAATGGGAACCCCTGGAGCCTGTTATAGAAGAGGCGGACAAGGACAGGGGCTTCCCTGTTGCACATACATGACAAGCCCTGGTTCTTGTCCACGGTCACATGGGTCTGTGCTCTGGGGCCTCTGGGCTCCCTTCCTCATGTGCTTACTGTAAGGTTTAAATGACATATTATTAATATATGCTATTTCATTAGAAAAGCGAAAAGCTCAGGGACCTTGTGGCTGGGGAGTCTCTTTTCTGAGGGTCACTTCTGCTCCAGGGTCATCGTGTCCCTGGGATGCTCTCTGCCCCTCTGTGTCCCCTCTGTGCAGTGGGGGATGGGATCAGGGGCTCTCTGAGGACCGGGATGGGGTTATTCTGTGGCAAAGGTCACCTGGAGAGGCGTGAGAGTCTGGGTGGCCAAGTGGGCAAGGTGGCAGGGTCCTAACCACAGAGCCTTGGGTGCCAGGCGGGGGCCCTGAGCTTTGCCATGGGAGGCCCTCGTGGAGCTGGCACCCGGGCCCTAGCCTGCCCTGTTCCCCAGTGCAGGGAGTCAGCACGAGGAGTCCCGCCCGTGGCAAAGGTCATGAGGTTAAGGGGCCCGACAGGCAAAGGCAAGTCGGGCCATCCTGTACCACCCTCTCTGGGCCTCTGTCCTCTCTTGCGCTGTCCCAGAGTCCTGGAGCTCTGCTTGACAGCTTTCAGAATTCCCCGGTGCTTGTGACTAATGATGGCAGCTCTGGGCACTGGGCCAGGCCACCAAATTGCTCAGCCCAGGACCTTCACTCCTTCCACCACTCTCCTTCCCACGCCATGTGGTCTGGTTTAACTTCAAGGAGGGCTTATGCCTTTGATCCCCGAGCCAGTGGGGAGTGTGTCAGGATCTGCAGACAGCGATGCCAGCTCTGGCCTGACTTCTGAGCCTTGCAGGCTTCTGGAAAGGGCCCAGCCCTGCCATCTGGGATTTCCCTGAGTGCCTTGGGGCAGGGCTGAGACTGTCCATCCCTGAAGCTGGGCCATCTAGAGGTGAAAGCCGCTCCATCTGCCCCTTTCGAGGGACATGCACCAGAGGTGGCCCTGTGGCAGCGCAGCACCGCTAAGTCAGACCATTCAGGCAACTCACTGACTATGACCTTGGCCAGGTCACTCCAGCTCTCCGAGCCATTTCTCCATCTGCTCCCTGTGGGCTATGAGAAGAGTTAGGGCCATGTCCCTAGGGGCCTGGCAGGCAGTAGTCATGACTACTGCCAAGTTCATTAACGCAATATGAGCTAGACCAGGTGGGTGGGGAGCACTTCGGGAAGGAGGCTGAGCCACCACTAGGTGAGTGGGGAGAGGTGCTTCAGGAAAGCTTCCAGAAGAGGTGACAGATGACCTGGGCTGTGAAGGATGAGTAGGAGTTTGCCTGGTAAAGTTGGTAGAGGGATATGCATGCATACCCCATGCAAAGGGTGTAATTGGGGACAGCCAGAAGTTCAGTGCATGCCAAGGCTAGCGGGAGAGAAGGCCGGAAGAGTTCATTGAGGTCAGGGTGTAGGAGGCTGTGGGTGTCAGGCTAGGGAGGGTGATGGGAGCCGCCCTCCCATCACCTCTGGAAGGCTTTTGAATAGGGGAGAGGTCTAATCGGAATTGGGCTTCAGCCAGATTAATTTAGTGATGATGAAATGGGGCAAGAACAGCAGGCTCTGATTTTGTAGCTCAGCTCTGCCTTTTTCCAGCTGGGGTTCTTGGGTAAAAGTGTGTTCCCCTTTGTGACTCTGTTTCCTCACTTGTAACTGGGGCTTGTAATAGGGCTGGAGGATTAAATGCAATAACACTTGCAAAGAGCTTGGATAGTATTGGCCACACATACACCTCAGGATTGTGTGCAGGGCAGATTGGAGTGGCAGAGACCAGAGCTGGAGGCCAGCAGGGAGGCTGGCAGGGCTCAGGTGAGAGATGCTGAAGATGAGCTGAGGCCTCAGAGGAGGGCAAGGAAAGACACAGGAAGAGACAAGCCCTGCATCACAGAGGAGAGCAGGTCTGGTGTGAATCTCAGCTCCAGCGCTTCCCAGCTGTTTGAGCTGGGAGAGGCCCCTCATTTCTCTAAACCTCAGTTTTCCTAATCCGTAAAGTGGGTCTGCTGACCCACACTGCTCAGGGCCTTGGTGAGGAAGAAGTGGGAGTGCCAGGTTCCTGGAAGACACCTGCCAAGTGCACTTTGAACTTGAAGCTGGCAGGAAGGGCAAAGGGAGCAGCAGAGGTGGCTGGAAGGAGAGATAGCAAAACAGGCCAGGGGAAAAGGCAAAGAGGATGGGGGACGTTTGCTGGTAATTAGAACGTTTGAACTTCAAAAAAGTTAATTAATGATGAAGCTGCTGCTGGAGCGATGCTCAGGCTAGAAGGGGGCCCTGGCAACGACTGAAGTTAATTACAGGCTGTGGCAGGAGAGTGGCAGAGGTTTGAGGGGGCAGGAAGGAGCAGAGTTGGGGTAAGGAGGGTCTGACAGGGAGGCGGTAGGGAAGGCAGTATCCCAAGGTGAGCAAGGACCGGGGATGGGAGGGAGGCTGTTGCCAAGGAAACTGGGTCAATCTTCCATTAGGCAAGAGATCCTCACCCCACCGCTGGGTGGGGTCTGGCTGAGAGGCTGACTGGCATAGCTGCATCTGAGGTCAGAGTAAGGGCTTTGAAATCGAGGGGCCAGAGCTTTCATTTGGGGACACTCAAGAAGAATCTTTGGGTGTCAGAGTGGGCAGCACCTAGAGAGGTTTACTCAATCACGACAGACATTTATTTTGCTCCTCCTAGATGCTTGTCATTGTTGGGGCATGAATGCCACCACCCTGTCCCCTTGGAATGTAGGTTCTAGCCTTGGATAAAGACAATGAACGTGTCAGCAAGTTAAGCCGTGAAAGACCCAGGCCCTTGGGTCCTTCTGGGTTCTGGCTCCCCTGGTTCCCCTGGGGGCTTGGGGATTCCAGGTTTGGGAGGGAGGTATGGGGCTGAACATCAGTGGGCTGTGTTCTAAGACTGAGCAGGAATCAGCCAGGAAGGAGCAGGGTGTTAGAGAGGAGAGCAGCCTGGCCTGGAAAGCCCACTCACTCAGTCCAAGCACGTGCCCTTGAGGCCCGGCTCAGCTGCTGGCTGTAGGAGCCTTTCTGCCTGGACGTGCCTGAGGAGGCTGAGCCCCACCCTGACTCATGCAGGGGCTGGGGGGAGCCCAGGCACAGACCTGCTGGAGTCTGGCGATGAGCTGTAACCCAGCCACAGGAGAGGAGGGAAGTACAGGGTGTCTGGCCAGTCTCAGCCATGCTGGACGGACGCTCTGCGGGGTTCAGCTCCAGGGCTTGGGTAGAGCTGGAGGGGGCGTGGGTGGGGCAGGGGAGGGATGGTCAGAGAAGGGAGGCAGTGACAGTCAGAGGAAGGAAGTCAGGGTTAGGCTGGGAGAGTCTGGAGATGGTCTCCCAGTCAGAACTCTGGGGACCTCTTCCTTTCTGGGTCTGGGGGAATTCAGGCTGGGGCAAAGAGGTCGGGGTCGGGCGGTGGGGAGGGCATCCTGGCACATGGTGGCTTAGTGGAGTTCAGGTTCTCTGGTGGATTTGGCCATGTCTGTTGTGAGGAGTCGGGGTAGGCTGTTTAAAAGGTCTTTGAAAATATAGGCACTGACCCACCAGGGGAGGCACCTGGGGGGCAATGGGGTGGATATCTGTGTTGGTGGTGGGGGAGTGGCCCCCCAGCTGTTGTGTCCTTGACTTGGTGCGCACGTGGTTTGAATGTATCAGCATGCTGGTGATCCTGCTGAACTGCGTGACCCTCGGCATGTACCAGCCGTGCGACGACATGGATTGCCTGTCAGAGCGCTGCAAGATCCTGCAGGTGAGGCCGGCTGCCCCGTCCCGCCCCGCCCCGCCCCGCGTCTCAGGCCCCGCCCTGGCCCCGCCCATCCTAGCTAGGCCCCCGCCCCGCCCCGCCTAGCCACCTCTTCACTCCTGGTCCTGCCCTCGCTGCGCTCATCCTCTTGCCTCACTGCCAGCTGGTCCTACCTGCCTCCCTTCCATCTTCTCTCCTTTCCGTCCTCTCCTCTCTGTCTCGAGGCCTCTGCCCTAGTCCATGCCCTTTCTTTTATCCCATCACCAACTTCCTCCTGGTCTCCCCATCCCCACCCCCCTATCCAGTAGAGCACAAGTGGCCTGACATTCCCTGAAGAAAGCCTTGCCCCTCACTCCCAGTGATCCGGATAAAGGCCGAGCTCCGTCACTATGTCGATGCTGTTAGGAGCCGCCTCCTGGACCTCTCCTGTTCTCATCTCACGGAGATCCCAGGTGGAGGCCTGACCTTTGGCCCCTATGGCACACGTACACCTATAGTGCAGGGTGTTGGGTTTATACCCATTTTACAGGCATGGAAACATCTAATTCTGTCTCCCTGAGAAACTCAGATTTCTCCCGAGAGGAACTGCCCTCTGCTTCCTGTGTTCCCATAGGACTCAGAGGTTCCCAAGCCGCCCAGTTTCTCCAATTCCCTTGGGGGTACATGTTCAAGATCCAGACCCCTGTCCCATACAAAAGCTGCAGAATTAGAATCTGAGGTGGGTCTGGGGTCCAAGTGGGTAACAAGCTCCTGGGCCGGCCCCAGGGTCCTGGGTGGAGTTAGAACCCATTATTAACTTCAGTGAGTACTAGACTGGCTTCCCTACCAGGTGGTGAATTTAGCGAGCATTCATCTCTGGGCCCCCAACACTCAACCTATGAGCTACACAGAGAAGGTGCTCAGCCTCCATTTGTTGAATTGAATTGTCTTTAACCTTCATTGATTCTGGAAGGAGGGATTCCACCCAGGCCCCATCCCCAGGAAATAGACATGAGCCTGTGATTGTGGCCGTATTTGGGGGCTTCCTTTCTGAGCAGAGGAAGACATCACAGGGACCTGTGCCCAGGGTGGGTGTCAGGCCTGTTTTGAGAAAGCTCCTTCCGTGTGTGTCTAGGAGACAGGGAGACCTGAGTGTCGTTTCTTCCCTTCACGGCTGTGGGAACTGTGGCAAGCTTCTGAAGCAGTCTGAGATCCCGGTTCCTCATTGATAAAATGGCAGCATTCAAGGGGCCACTCAGAGAACTGAAGAGGGAGTGCAGAGCAAGGGTCTAGCCCAGGGCGTGGCAATTATCGGGAGACCCCCCTTTGCCCACTCCCATCTGGGTCCCTTGTCATTATGTTTGCTTTTAGGGGACAAATAGAGGGGGCTGGAAAACCCTGGGCAGGCTCATTCCCCATTCTGGGCCTCGATCTCCTCCTCTGTGAAACGAATGCCTTGGACTAGGACCTCTGAGGTTCTCTCCTGGACCAGGAGAAGATGTTTCCAGGTCTCCCCCTGGGTCCTCGTGTCCACGCCCGTGTTCCCACCTCACACCGTGGCTCTGATCCTGTGTCCTGCTTTGGGACCTCACGCTGTCCCTTGCTTCTTGTCCTCCTCCTGCCCCTGCAGGTCTTTGACGACTTCATCTTTGTCTTCTTTGCCATGGAGATGGTGCTCAAGATGGTGGCCCTGGGCATTTTTGGCAAGAAGTGCTACCTTGGGGACACATGGAACCGACTGGATTTCTTCATTGTCATGGCAGGGTAGGTAGACCATATCAGACAGGTCCTAGCCTCTGATGCATGCCAGACATCATGTAAATAATCTCTGGGGCTTCTTGGTAATAATGATGAAGCTGTGTGTTATTGTCTGGATTCCTCCTGGGCCCCAGTGATGGAGGAATGATGTGCCTTCCCTGAATGGCCTGGACAAACAGACATCCCTTCCCCCTCATTCTGGTGAACTGTGTGACTTCCTGCGCTGTCAGCTGATACTGGGTCTGTTTTACACTAACTGGACCTTAAGAAAGCTACTTAACCTCTCTAAACCTCAGTTTCCTCATCTGTGAAATGGGGATAATGTATAACAAAGGACAGCTCCATTAAAGTGAGCACCCAACAAATGTGAGCTATTATTATTATCATCCTAGATTACTTAGCAAGTTAGAGATCCAGCACAGACTCTACCGTCTGACTCCAAACTGTGGTTATTTCTGCCAAGATGTAAGCTATAGTCGGAAAGAGGTCAGGGGACAACTTAACCTGTTTGGAGCATCTTGGACTCTGCTCTGTGCCTTGTCCTTCCTTTCCTGGGTTAAGCCAGGCTGGTGGCCCATCCACACATTCATCCCACAGTCAGCAGTTGACTGAGCTCCTACTAAGTGTCAGCACTGTCTCCAATGCAGGGCAGGAAGGATAGCAAATCTAGACATAAACTTTATCCTTCCCGAGTACCATCTGGAGAAAGGCATTCAGCAGCTACACGGGTGAACATGCCACACACTGAGACCAGGGCTCTGGGAAAGAGTTATGATTCTCTGAGAGCATCTTTGCACCAGGCTGGGGACTTGGGGATTTGACGACTCGCCTGAGGAGGTGACGCACGCACAACAGCTGGAAGATGGACAGGGGTCAACCATGCCCAGTAATGGTCAATATGGCAGAAGTGAAAAGCAGGGTCAAAGAGGCTAGAGACCCACGAGTGTGTGTGTGAGTGTGTACACGTGTCAGTGTCCGTGAGAGCATGTGCATTTGCATACATGTGTGTGCCAAGATATGTGTGTGATGCCCTTGAGAAGTTGCAGGGAGAGTGGCCAGGCAGGTGGCTGAGATGGGAAGTCAGTATCCCCATGTACACACTGAATTCCGCCGATGTGTCCTGAAGGGCAGTGGTTTGCTCGCTGGTGTTCTGTAGAACGTGACAGTATCCTTTCCTCAGAGCTGTATTCAGTTCCACAGCCACATTATCAGCGATGATTTAGACCGAATTAGAAGGTAAACTGGGTCCCTACGTGGGAGCTGTGTTGCCCTCTTTGTCAGATTCTTCCTGCTCATTCTCATCTTGGTTTGGCTGGAGGACATCCTTAAGTAGTTTTTTTAAAAATTGGATTGGCCAGAAAGTTCATTTGGGTTTTTCCATCACATGTTAAGGAAAAATCCAAATGAACTTTTTGACCAACTCAATAAAAAGAAAAGGTGCTTGGATAGTGTCATTTTTCAGTCTTGCCTGTCCAAGCATATATCCCTTTGATCTCGGTGGGTGAAGGGCATTTTTTGTCTGCACTGCTCCAGAGTCGCAGTTTTTCTCCCTCAGAGCCCTGCGTGTGGTATCATCCAAATCAACACCATATATTGCAGCCGAGGCCACTAGAGATCTGATTCTTCTTTGTTGGGAGAAACCTGCTTTTCCTTTGTTAGAAGCTTGAAGGTTTTCTCCTTACCTTCAGAATTCAGACATTTCTCAAGGGCAGGGATCGCTTCCGGTGGGGCCTTTTGGAACTCAAGACTTGTGCATCCTTCAGGTCAGAAAAAAATTATTCCGTATCTTGTTTGGTGACTGGCTATTCTTCTCTGCTCTCTCCTAGAATTCCCAGTAAGTGGTTATTTCCATCCTCTCTCTATTCTCTGCATGTTTTGTTCACCTCTCTTACAGATTTCATCTGTACTAAGAGAGAATTCCTTGACTTGGCCTTCTGAATCACTAACAATGTCCTTTTCTCAATTTACTGCCCCTGATGGAAATGTTCATCTCGTCTGTGTCTTTTTAATTCTCAGGATTGCTTGTTGCTCTTGAATTTCTTATTTTTCAGAGCAGCTTGTTTTTATGGATGCAATATTCACTCATATCTCTTCGTAGATACAAATTAGGCTTTAGTGATCCTGAAGTCAAAGTATAATTTCCAGAAAGTTAAAAAAAATTACCCTCACACAAATCTTAGAAGGAACATGCATATTACAGATTTATTCGACTCATTAATGAGGAATCAGCAGGATGGTAATTGTCAGAATCAGGAAAACAGGTAATGGAAAAAAAAACCTGGGGATATGAGGTGCTTAGAATCAAAGCTGGTTAATGGCCTTATAGGGTCATAAAACCGTAATCTTTGGGGTTATCTTTTTCTATTGGGCAGAAACCGCTTACAAATATCTCCAAGTTCACATGTAATTTCATAGCAGCCAGACCTTTAATTAACAGTAAAGAGTGAATCAGACCAAGGTGTGTTCCCCCAGATAATGAAATAATCTTTAGATGGGTCTGTTAAATAGTGCTCCAAATAATATCACTAGAAATGCTGCCCTTCCTTTGCCGAAATTCCAAATTTTAGGATGATTTTTCTTAACTCTTGTTTCAAGGAAGTCATTTGTTTTGCTGGCTCCACTGACTGCCTCCCATGAGTGCCCCCGCCCTGCCCTTTTGCCTTGAAGAGTCTCCTCTATTGCTTTGCGGTTCCCCTCTGTCTGCTCATATTTATAAAAAAAGACAATAAGGATCTAAACTGAGTGGTCTAAGGATCTGGGTTGGCTTCAGCATTGTGGCGAGGTCTCCGTTTGATATTTTCTCTTGGTCTTTGGGGTGGAGACGGGACAGGGGTGGGGTCCACAGGCCAGGAGCCTCCTGGGGGGGGGTCAGGGAGCACTGGGTACATGTGCAGCCCTGTAGGGCCCCATACTTGGGGCAATGCTCTGCTTTCATCAGTTTGAAATTCTTTTTTCTTTTTCTAGTGGTTGTTGGTCTTCCACAATGGAATTCTTTCTTTGGAAATTTTTATTGGAGTATAGTTGCTTTACAATATTATGTTAGTGTCTGCTGTGTCAGCAAAGCGAGTCAGCTGTATGTATACATATATCCTCTCTCTTTTGGGTTTTCTTCCTGTTTGGGTCACCGCAGAGCCCTGAGTGGAGTTCTCTGCCGCACAGGAGGTGCTCATTAGTTATCAGCTTTAGACGTGGAAGCCCCATTTTGTATGTAGTAGTACGTCTCTGTCAACCCCAACCTCCCGGTTCTTCCCACCCAGCCCTTCCCCACCTTGGTGTCTGTGCATTTGTTCTTTATGTCTGTGTCTCTATTTCTGCTGTGCAAACAGTTTCATCCCTGCCATTTTTCTAGATTCCGTATATGTGTGTTAACACGTAATATTTGCAATTCTTTTCTTAAAAAGATTCCACTTTACGTTATTTTTTCTTACTTGTGGCTGCGCTGAGTCTGTTGCTGTGCTTTCTCCAGTTTGGGTGAGCAGGGGCTACTCTCCGGTTGTGGTGTGTGGGGTTCTCATTGCAGCAGCTTCTCTTTTTGCGGAGCAGAGCTGTAGATGCCTGGGCTTCAGTGTTTGCAGCACATGGGCTCAGTAGTGGTGAAGCTTAGCTGCCCCGAGGTATGTGGAATCTTCCCGAACCAGAGATCCAACCCGGGTCCCCTGCATTGGCAGGCAGACTCTTATCCGCTGTACCACCAGAGAAGTTCGGAAATTCTTAATACATTTTGAACAGAGGCCCTACGTTTTCACTTAGCACTGGGTCCTGGGAGTTGCACAGCCAGTCTTGGCTTGGCAGTGGGCTCAACAGAGACATTTTTGTGAGTCATGAAGAGCCCCATGTGGGATGCTAGGAACTCTGGTGACCCAGAGTTCTGGGTCCTTCCTGTCCTTTGTGCCTAGGGATGGTGTGGGTGCAGAAGGCAGGATGGGGAGCCACAAGCCTGGGCTTCAGAGCCCAGCTCCCCTCACCCAGTCCCACCCAAGCCCGCAGCTATAAATGTCCCGTTTCCTGAGCAACAGGACTGCCATCCTGAGGACGTTTTCTTCCTTCCTGCTCCTCCTTATCCCCAGATTACTGGCTCGCTTTTCAAGCACAGAGAAGACAGAACCTCCACACTGGAAGGTGCCTGTAGAAGTCAGAGCCTTCACCTCCATATCCAGTCAGCCCCTGCTTGTGTGCTGCCACTGGAGGCAACTAACAAGGCAGCCAAATGCAAACTGGGACAGCTTTTGTTGTCCAGTCCCTAAGTTGTGTCCAACTCTTTGCGACCCCATGGACTGCAGCACACCAGGCTTCCCTGTCCTTCCCTGTCTCCCGGAGTTTGCTCAAACTCGTGTCCAGCCTAATGTGCTGGAAAGTTCTTTCAAGGAGTTTGAAATTTGTCTTCCTGTAGCTCCTGCCCGATGGTGGATCTTGACACTTACTCATTGACAAAGTCGGCATTTATTGAGCACCTACTGCATACCAGGTGCTATGCAGGGGGCGCACGAAAGGAACAAGACAGATGCTGCTGTGATTTCATGAAGCTCACGATTTAGGAAACAATATAAAACAGATAATAAAGTTCTAGATAAATTCTACTTGGGACCAAAGCCATTGCAGCAAAGTGTAGAGGGCCATGAGGATGTGGACTGGGTCTGTATACAGCTTCTTGAGGAAGAGAGGCCTAGGGGTAAGAGTTGACCAGCAAGGGGTTGGGGAGGGTGTCTTGGGTAGAGAGGACAGCACTCAGGGGGCCTGGAGGGGCTATTTGAGGAAGAGGAGTCTGTCAGAGCCCAGGGACCCATGGGGTGGGTGGGTGCTGAGAGACGAGGCCAGAGAGGGGGCAGGGGCCTGACCGCTCAGAGGTGTTAGGGGCTCAGTTATGTCCGACTCTTTGTAACCCCATGGACTGTAGCCCACCAGGTTCTTCCATCCATAGAATTCTCCAGACAGGAATACTGGTGTGGATTGCCATTCCAGCAAGGGTGTCCCCAAAAGACTCGTGACAGCCTTCACACGTTGGAAAGAGGCACGTTTCCTCCCCGAGTCTCCCCTTCCCCATATAAAATGTTCCCAGCCTCTCCCGCTGTTTGTCAAAGGAGGGGAGGTGGCCTCCCCTGCCGGACCTTCTTTAGGCTGTCTTTGTCCCTGGCTGGGGGGAAGGACCCTGGCTTCCCACTGATGACTTGTGGGAGAGAAAAGGGACTGCCCTTGCCCGGGACCATGCCGGATTATGACCTGCTGAGGGGCTTCGCTCCCTGGCCCCCCTTGGTTGTGTGCTCTCCAAGCCAGGCCTCTCCTACCCTGGAGCTAAACACAGGTGATTTTTAAAAAAACACACAAATACCCACCTTTGCATTTATTGTTATTAATTTCATCTTACAATGATCTCTTAGAGTCTTGTTTCCATCACTCATTACATTTTCTTCCTGTGCTTGATCAGCCCAGGACAGCAAGGCCCTTGGCACCTCACTGGAGGCTCTTCCAGTGTGTGACAAAGCCCCACTCATCAGTGGGTAATAGTGGAACTTACCTCACTGAGTTATTTAAGCTATGCATCTCTGCCTTAGTCCATTAGGAGGTCATGAAATATTCACTGACATTCTCTTTGAACTTGAGATTTTCTTTATCTATATATCTCCCTTGCTGCATCATACTGGTAATACTACCACCTCCCTTAACCAAAAAAATAAAACCACATGAAATGGCCATTGACAGCTGTGGGGAGGGGTCTGGGTACCTCTGTTAAAATCTTTCCCAAGAATTCTGATGACTGGTGTCTGGGAGGGGTGGGCATGGTGAGCCAGGGCTGTAGGGCTGGGCTGGTAGGGACCTTTCTAGAATGAGTCTGAGCCAGTGCCCTTGCCAAGGTCATGGCTGGTGTGGGCCCCGCCTTGGAGGAGCTCAGGGAACAGGAGTGGCCTTGAGTCTGATGTCCCTTAAAAGCTTTTGACTATGATGGGATCCTGGAGAAGGCCTTGGCGTGGAAAATGGGGCTGCTGAGGGATAAGCATGAGCTGATCAGGAATGGGCTCTTAAACATATGTGCAACCTTGTACCCTTTCTCTCTGCTCCTTGAAATTCAGAGAGCCACAGGGTTACTGGGGCACAGATTAAAATACAGATTCTGGGGCCTCATCCAGGGGATCCTGACCCAGCAGGTACAGAGGGCCTAGGCATCTGCATTTTATGCAAATGCCCAGGTGGGTCTGGGTTCTTTTGACTCTCACAGAGCTCCTCATCAGGAGTCCTTTGAGTGGTGAGCATGATTCCCAGTTCTGGGAACCACAGGAAGAAGAAGAGGCCTGGGGAGGGCTCCGTCTATGATCCGTGCCCAGGATCTGAATTAATTCTCAAGACAAGCAGATGTGCTCTGTCAATGAAACAGTGGGGACTCGTAAAAATTTCTGTCATCGTTAATAATATTAACATGAATAGCGGTAACACCAGGAACTCTGCACCTTGGCCAGGGAGGAAGGAGGAGGAGGGGCTGGGCCAGGATCTATCGTGCCCTGGAAACAGCTTCTCCCCAGAGTGCGAGGGGGGCAGCTTCTCCAACCCGACTCTTACAAGCTCTCGGGCAACAAAATGTCAATAAGCATTGTTCCTTATCCCTGAACTAGAGCTTTCTAAAGAGATCAGCCAGGCTTGTCCCCTCTGTGGTTGCTTGCTGAGAGTTCCTATTGTCCAAAGTGGCCCATCAGTGGGACTTTAAAAAGCAAAAGGAATTGAATCCTCTTAGGCATTATCCAGGTGAAAAAAAAAAAAGAGCATCTACTGTTTGCGGAGTACTCACTGTAGGCCTGATGCTGTGCATTATCTGGCCTAATCTTCAGACTAGCACTGAGGGAGGGATTGTGGTCAGTTCTGTTTCACAGATGAGCACAGCGACAGGGAGTGACCTGCCTGAGGTCATGACGTAGTAGGGGGCAGAGCCAGGAGTTGCATCCAGGCAGCTTGGCTCCGTGGGCTGGCATCGAATCCTGGTTCTGTGTAACTTGCTGGTGTATCTGTCAGGGATGCATTGGACTGCAAGTTAACAGGACATCTCACCACAGCACAAATACTGGGATGTTTTTCCCGACATAACATGACGTTCTGAGGTCAGTGGTTACCAGTAATGGCTCTGTGATGCGGGGGCTGACGTCCTTGTAATTTTCCAGATCTTCTTTTCATGGGCACAAAGTGGCTGTTGAAGCTGTGGGCGTCATGTCTGCATTGAAGGCAGGAAGGGTGGAGGGAGACAGGACTATGCCAGCTGTGCGTGTCTACTTGGATCTGGAAAACAACATTTTCTTTTCTAGATCCTTCCCCATCCCAGCACACTTGGCCAGAACTGGGTCTCATGGCTGTGCTTAGCTGCAAGGGAAGCTAGGAGAATAGAAAACATCATTGAATTTGGATAAATCAATCAAGAATTGTTCCCTGGGGCCAGGCAAGATTGGAAGAAGAGAGAGTGCACTTTGGGTGGGCAACTCTCAGAGTCTGCCACCCTCTTTCCTACAACCCGTGTTTCTTCATTTGCTCTTGGCCAAAGCTGTGGCCCTACCATGTCTCCAAGTCCAAATTGGAGCCTCAGGAGCCCTGCCTGGGCTGTCTGGGGATGGACATGATCTGCTGAGAAGTCTAAAGTCAATTGCCAACCCGTGGAAGCCCCGCAGAGGCTGGTGCCCACTAGCAGGCTTGCTGTGGTTACTGGTGTGAGAGGGTCACCACCGGGCTGTTTCCCGAAGCCTTTGCTGCCTGCTTGCCTCCTGCACGGCTCTGTGTGCATGATCTCTGGGTCAAGGAAGCACGGCACATGTCGCCAGGTAGAATCCTCTTGGGTTTATGACTTTAGACCCTGATTTATCCTGGGCTCTATAGGTCTGTCTCCTCCAGGGCTTGTGTGCTCCAGGGCAAGGCCAAGGCTGAGCCATTGTCCCGGAGTCCCTGGAACTTGGCCCCAGGGCCAGCACAGAGGGGAAGCTCCATATTTGTTCCGTATCTTTGTGTCCTGTCACTGCAGAGCTGGGGGATCTGGGGCCATTTTCTTTTAGCTGGATCGGCCCTTGGGTGGGTGTGGACCTGGGAAGGTTCCAAGGAAAGTCCTGGTGTGGATGAGTCTCCATTTGCATATGGAATAAAGTGGGAGGGAGAGACAGCATGATGATCACCACTCTGGTCTGTTTCCATGGAAACAGGATGCTAGATGACATGGAGGACTGGGTAGGGGGTAAATCACCAGAGATTCTCAGGCTACAGATTGACAAGCCAGACACCAGTCAATCATAAATCAGTCAGGATTCTTTCAGTTTATACAAACAGGAACCCTCTGAACCTTGTTTAAAGAAGGTTACTATCCCTTTTCCTGAAAGTCCAGGGGTCTCTGACTTTAGGACCCGCTCAATCCAGGATCCTGAAAGATGTCACCAGGCAGTGTGCCCTCCCATCCTACAGCTCTTTTCAGTCCTCTGACTGAGGACTTCCATCCATGGCAGATTTCCTCTGGTTTGGAGGGGGGTGGGCAGAAGAAGGGCACAAACTCCTCCCTCCAGTTCAACAGAAAGACACCGCGGCTTCCTTAGCCACTCTAAGCAGAGTGGGAGAGAGCCTGGTTGGCTTGGATTGGCTGGAAAGGGTCATGTGCTCATCCCTGAGCCAATCACTGTAGCCTAAATGAGGCAGCACTCTAATTGGCCAGACCTAGGTCAAGGCATATGCCCTGGGCCAGGTGTGAGGTTGACCTCTCTCATACCACATGGTCAGAGAGTGGGGAGGGTGCATTTGGCAAATCCCAGGACTGTTACCTACAAGCAGAGAAGGAAGCTCCAGGTAGGCACAAATCAGTGATGATGCCTAGGTGGGTTGTCAGAACTAAGGTTTCCTGACTGGGTTGTGCTTTCTCACTCCCCCACTGTCCTGAGAACTTGAGGTTGTTAACCTCATTTCCCAACTGGGGAAATGGAAGCTCAGAGAGATCAGCAGCCTGCCTCTGGTCACACAGCCTGTAGGGACTGTGTGATGTGTTCAGGTACGACTGTCCCCAGAACCCATCCTGACTTGCAACCTGAAGGGTTTTACCTTTTCAGAGGCCAAAAGATCCCAGTCGCTCTGCCCTGGAGGACTTGGACGGCCTCACCAGCTCTCAGAAGGATGTGGGATGAGTCCCGGAAGAGGGACTTTTTTCCCTGAAGCTCTGGTGGAGCCAATAGAATCCCTATCTGGTTTCCAGCAGCTGTGCCCACCGGCCGTGGTGCCAAGACTACTCTGGAGTAAGGGAGCTGAATTTTGTGGGACGCAGTCAGGAGGCCTATTTCAGATATATACTAAAGAATGATAACACTGTTTGCCTGAAGTTCAGACTTAACTGGGCATCCTCTATCTACCTGGCAACTCTAACCAGAGATAAAGCCATTGAGTGTTGTCCCCTGCGTAGAGCCTTGTGGAGAGATGGCCCAGGGTCTCCTGCTGCCGAGGTCCCCAAATTTCTTTTGTGGCCCCCAGTTCCTCCTTTACTCTGAACTTGGCCTGACTTGGCTTCAGCCCATCAGTTTCTTTGTCAGGTAGGCTTAAGAAACCCAGTTCTTGGACTTCGCTGATGGCACAGTGGATATGAATCCACCGGCCAATGCAGGGGTCATGGGCTCAATCCCTGGTCTGGGAAGATCCCATATGCCGCGGAGCAACTAAGCCTGCGCGTCACAACTATTGAGCCACCACTCTAGAGCCCGCCCTCCGCGACGAGAGAAGCCACCACAGTGGGAACCCCGCGCACCCTAGGGAAGAGTAGCCCCACTCGCAACTAGAGAAAGCCTGCGTGTAGCAAGGAAGCCAGTGCAATCTGCTCCCTGCAAAGAGAAAGAAACTTTGTTCTGGTCTCATAAGAACTGTGTGATGGTATCTGGGCAATAATGACCACCAGTCATAAAACACTGGCCAGAGTCAAGGGTTAACATTATCAGTCCCTAATTTTCTCTTTCCATGATTTCTTCTCTCCCTCCTGCCCTCCCTCCACTGAACACCTACTATGTGCTGAGTGCTGGGATACTAGCATAAGCTGGTGGTCTAGTTACCGCCCGACACAAGCTTGAGTCATCATAGAGCTGCCTCCTGACAGATGAGTTGCCATTTCCAGCATCTCAGCTTCCTTTCCATTAGCTACATCTTACATTACATTTTAAGAAAGCCCTGTGAGTCCCTCGTAAAGATTGAGGAAACACCCTATTTTTATCAGTAACACTCAGAAATCATCTCCTGGGAGGGGTATTTCCTGGAAAGATGTTAAGTCTCAGTCATTTTATGTTGCTTCTTGTCAGCTCCTAGATTTTTTATTTTTATTTTTTTTTTCTGATCTTGTCCCTCAAGTTATTTGTTTGACAAGCTGGCAGGGGGAGCTGCTTCCAAGCTGGGTGCTGGAGAGGGGCTGGGGACCTAACTAGGGCTCTGAGCCATGCCCTGAGGAACAGGGAAACGACAGCACCCCCTCAAGCCAGAGGTGCCCTGGGGTGGGATCTGAAAGCTGGGAAGGGCGTCCCAGGGAGAGAGGCTGACAGATGCAGAGGCATGTCTGCTGGTATATCCTGGGAAACTGAGATGTTCGGGTGTGCCTGGACTGCAGGGCAAATTGTGGGTGGTGATGGAGTCTTGGTTGCGGAGCCTCCAGAGGCCCTTATCGCCTGGGCTTCCCCCGGGAGGAAGTGGGATCCAGGGAATGGTTTAAGCAGAGAGCATGTGATTCGTGGGCCAGTGTGCCCTGAGGCAGCAAATAAGGCTGTGATGTAATAATGGCTGGCTTCCGTGTGCCAAACCCTGTCCTGGTGCTGAATCCCCATGTGAACACATTTCATCGACTCCGTGAGGTCAATTCAGTGACTTGCCAAGGTCACCCGGTGCAAACCCCAAGCGGGGATTGGAACCCAGGCTCTGTGCTCTAAACATCGGGTAACACAGCCTCCACGGTTGCTGGCCCTATTCCACATGCTGCCGGTCCGATTTACTGGCTGGCTGTGGGAGTTGCTCTGCCGGACCTGATGACTGATGAAGTGTGGGGGGCAGGTCGTGCAGAGCTCCTGGGCCCCTCACTGCTCAGCTGGGCTCTGTCTGTGCCTCAGCTTCTAGGGTGGGTGCCCTACTTCCTTCAGGGGAAGGGCTGTAAAATGCCTGGCACAGGGCGAGTGCTCCGGAAAGCCCTCTGAAGCAATAGGACTCTGCGAGTTGCCAGGGAGAGAAACCAGTTCACATGACACCTAAGCCCCAAAGGGAAGGGGCTGGCTCGTGTGCCTGGGCAGAACAGAGCACAGATCCACGGTTTGGGTGCAGCTGGAGGGGAGTGCTCCAGCCATATGGTCAGGATCCTGCCTCGCCCCGGTTCTGGCCTCTGCCTTCCTCTGTGTTGGCAGAGATTTCCGGCCACCACGGAGGCAAGATGGCAGGAAACGCCTCCGGGTTTCCTGGTGGTGGCTTAGCCAGGGAGAGCATCTCTCCTCTGCAGTCCCGGCTCAAGGGCCGGCAGCTCCTCACGGCCCATCCTGAACTAGTCACGGTGGCTGGTGGTGGTTGTGGGGGCCGGTGTCTGGCAGTAGACTGGGCCTGGGTCTCTGTGCCTCTCCTGGGAACCAGGGGAACAGTACAAGGGGCTGGCTTATTAGCAGGAATCCGTGAGGAGGGCCCTAAGAGCAGGTGTCCAACCTGTCCGCCCACCCTGGCATAGCCTGCACTTCAGCGTGGCCACACCTGAGCCCCTCTCCCCAAACGACACCCCATCTGACACCCCATCCGGGAGCTGGGTGCACTCACCCTCCTCCTGGGGTGATGTCAGGACGAACGTGCTCGCTTTAAAGCAAAATTACTTACCTAATTAGGCGCTTGGGAGCTGGCAGGAGGTAGTGGGGGGGGGGGGTTTGTTGTTTTTTTTTTTTTTCTTTTAGACTTTTAGCACTGAAGCTGCACGATAAAGTAACTGTGTAATTAGGGATTAATTTCTCACTCCTGCAAGTGATGTCTTACTTGGGGCCTGAGGGAAGTCAGCCGGATGGTTATTCACCCACAGAGCAGCTCTCTTCCTCTTCTCTTTTGTTGGTTGAGGGGAGAATGCGCCTTCAGCTCTCCTGAGGGGGGAGGTGGCTTCTTCCGTCCCAGGTGTTCTTCGTGCTGCATAGATTCCCCGAGTCAGTGCTGTGCCAGCTCTGTGTGGTGGGGCTGGAGCAGGCTGTGTCTGAGAGATGCCCGGCCAGCATCCAGCTGGTTGTTCAGGGATAACGCCTTGGCCCCGCCCCCGCTGGTCCAGGTCTGATGCACACAGCCTGTCAGGGTCCCCACTGGGATTGCACTCTGTTTGCGTTTGCAGGGTAATCTGCTCACTAACAGCCCCTTGCTGATTTTTCCCTCTCTGCTCCCTCTCTGGGCCTCCTGGGATCACCTCCCAAGTAAACTGAGGCTCCTGAGTCCTTGGCTGAGGTGGTGTTGGGGGATCCCAAGCCAGACTGGAGGTGTGAACAGAGTGGGAGGAACCAGAGCCCAGAGGGGTGAGGGCAGCCTGCGGTGCAGGGAGGGGAGAGCAGGGCTTCCTGGAGGAGGGGGTCTTGAAGGCGGAGAGTGAGGAGAATGGGCTCCACTCAAAGGAAAGGGACAGGGAAGTGTGTTTGGTGAGCTCGGTGCGCCTGATGCCCGAGAAGTGTGGAGTAGGAGCAAGGGGTGGGGGAAGGGGGCCGAGGCCAGACTGCAGGGCCGTGAAGACCCTGCTCAGGGGCTTGGACTTTGTTCTGAGGGCAGTGGGGAGCCATTGAGGGTTTAAGACCAGGAGTGATGCAGCTAGCTTTGCGTTTCAGAAGCTTTGGGCTCACCAAGGCTGCTGCAGCTGTCAGCAGAGAGGGACGGTGGCTGGGCAGGGGCAGGGTGCTGAGGCTGTCAGTGACTGTCCACGTTGGGCTGGTGGGTACAGTTACCATCGGGGCAGAGACTCAGACCTGCAGTTCCTACCTCCCGGCCCCTCGCTTGGCTCCTGTCTCCCCATTCTTGTCCAACAGGCAGCTTTCCTTCCTCTTCCTCTCAGGGAACTGTGAAATCTGCTGGATTCCTCACCGTGTGCCTGCTGTTTACTCTCTACCTCTGAAAGCATTTATACCTGGTCTTGCTCCCCCAGACAGGAGATGCAGCTGCGGCAGGACACCCCGATAGGTTCACAAAATACAGAAAAGAGAGTTAGGACCTGGGAGAAGTGTTCAGGCAGAGGAATCCCCAGGGCCAAGGTCGATCATGCTGCCATGAACTCAGTGACTCATTGCATTTCCCCTTTGGACTCGACTACCAGGAAGCTCGGAGAAGGCAATGGCACCCCACTCCAGTGCTCTTGCCTGGAGAATCCCATGGATGGAGGAGCCTGGTGGGCTACAGTCCATGGGGTCGCCAAGAGTCGGACACGACTGAGCGACTTTACTTTCACTTTTCACTTTCCTGCATTGGAGGTGGAAATGGCATCCCACTCCAGTGTTCTTGCCTGGAGAATCCCAGGGACGGTGGAGCCTGGTGGCTGCTGTCTATGGGGCTGCACAGAGTCAGACACGACTGAAGCGACTTAGCAGTAGCAACCAGGAAGCTCAGAGCCAAGATCTTGGCACTAAGTTCTTCAAGAAATTTATCTTGGGGAGTTTTTCCATGGGGACCTGGGGGCTTGCAACTGATGAATTCTCAGGGGAATTTTTGCAGTGGAGGATCAGGTCAGAGGTGAAGGGAAGGGGCAGAGCCACTGTGTTGGTCTGGGTCTGCCAGGCTGTGGCTGTGTAGTCCCCTTTGGAGATGGGACAAGAGTCAGATCAGCCTCCATGAGAGGGCTGGGGTCTAGGAAGTGTTCAGATTCTAGGGCTCACTACTCTGGGTTACAGCGAGCCTTGGTGACATCCAGTCATAGCTTGTATTGTGCTCAGGAGGCAGGGGCCAGCCCCACTTGTTTTAGAGAAACGCATGAGGAGGGTGAACCCGATTTCTCGCCGTCGGTCCTGAGTACGCAGGGCATCTGTACTTTCCCATTCCTGCCCTCCAGCCTATCCTGGGTCAGGGCCATGGTGGATGCTCCTTAATTAAGAAGCTTTAGTCTCAGACTGTGGACTGTGGGTTCTTTGGGAGGGGATCGGCAGCACGGAGCCCGTGTGGCAGAGTCGGGTGGGGCAGTCAGGGACCAGGCGCGACTGTCCTGAGGGCTCCCAGCGCAGAGCGAGCCCTGTGTGGCTTGTAGCCGTGGGTCTGCCCTGGTCCAGGGGAGCAAGGAGAGGGTTGAGGCAGGATCTGAGTGATGTCGAGGGCACTCAGGAGGTTAACTGAGGTGAATAATGAGAACACACGCAAGAGGCCCTCAAAATCCATTCTCTTTCCTCTGTCTACCCCTCTGCCTGTGAAACAGCTATTTATTTTTATTGTGAGACGTGAACAAATCCTGGACTGGCACCTGCTGGAGCTCAGAGGTGTGGCCGGGGCTCCTGGAATGTAGTCCCTGGGTGGGTTCCGTCTGGCATGGCTGGGGAGCCCCCCACCTCCAGCACACCTAGCAAGGCACCAACTGAGCCGGTTGTCAGGATGGAATAGAACCAGGCAGAAGGGAGAGGGTCCGTGTTGGTGGGGATGGGGGAAGGGGGAGGGGCTGGCTGGAGCTGGGCCTGGCTGCCTGCCCTGGGGTGGCTGTCCCCAACCTGGCGTGTGTGTGTGTGTGCGTGCGTGTGCCAGTGGGAGAGCCTGTTTGTGTGCCCACGTGTGCCACCCCCGCAGCGCCTCCATCACATACATCTCCCGGGCTGCCTGGAGAGCTCTTTCTTCCAGATAGGAAAATGACAGTTTGGCTCGCCCACGCACGGAATCCTCACGCAGCCCCCCTCCCCCGGCGCCCCCTTCTCACGTCACCCGCTGCCCCCAGGCAGCTCAGCCCTCGCCCTCTCTGCCTGGCTGCTGCCCCCTGTCCCCACCCCGCATCCCCTCCTGCCCGCTCCTCTGGTCCCCCTGGTGGTCTCTGCCTCTAGTTCTGAGGTCTCTGTCACCTTCCTTCATCCAAATTTGGGCTCTGGTAGGAGCGAGTATGGATGAGGGCATTCAAGGAGTGTGTGTGTATGTGTGTGTGCACCAGAGGTTGTGTGCAGGCGTTTGACTCTGGGTTGTGTGAGTGTGTGTGTGTGAAAGAGAGAGGAGACAAAGAAAGGGAGTGAAACCTGGGCCTCAGAAAGCTGGGGGATGGATGGAGGCGTTTGAGGCAAGCAAGGCTTTCACTCAATTACTCTTCAAGCAGCGAGGGAGGGTGGGGGGCGGGCAGCTTCACAACAGTAGGACAGGTTTGCACGGTGTGGAGGAAAAGCCTTCATTTCCACTGATGGCGGTGACAGGTGGAACTTGCCGGGCCAGAGTCTCAGGCTTGAGCGCCCAGGTCTGGTGATTGGGGCGTCCGGGGTGAGGCTGGGGTGGCAGGCCCCTGGGACCTGCCTTTCAGAGGTGGGGAGCAGGTAGCGACTGAGCAGGGAGGATCTGGTGGATGTGCTGGGAAGTACAGCCCAGGCCCCCCCGCCCGCTTCCTGAGATCTGCCTGCTGCGGAGATCCAGGAAGGCCACCTGGAGGAGGCAGACTGTCTCTGAATTGCTGCTGGACTGGTGGACGGTGGGAAGGGTGGGCGGGCCTGTGGGGAGAGGCCCTGAGGATGAGAAGGAGGGCCGCGGTGAGGGCTCCAGGGCTGTCTTTGCCTTTGAGTCTCTGCCCTGCCTCCTTGCGAACTCCTGATGGTAGGGGCCAGTCTGAGTCGTTCTTGGGTCCGTAGCACTTGGACTGGCCTGGCTCATCATGGACCCAGGTGTGGAGAAACTGCCAAGTCTCCAGGGACTTCTGTACAAAACCCGATTAAGGCTTCAACAGAGGAGGGAGGTGTTCCAGGCGGAAGGGACAGTGGGGGGAAGGCCTGGAGTGGGACAGCGCAGTGAGCCTGCGAGGCTGGAGCCTGCACGCCTTGCAGGGGCTGGCCGATGGGTGTGCCCCAAAAGAGGGGGTTATTCCTACAGGTCAAGCACTGCCTGCCTGCCACACCCCCGAGCTATGGCCTGTGAAGCCTGGCCTCTCAGAGATCAGGTGAAACTCAGAGACAGAGAGGGGGCAGAACTGGGATGGCTGCTGGCTTGAGTTTCTAAAGAAAGGCAATGCCAAAGAATGCTCAAACTACTGCACAATTGCACTCATCTCACACGCTAGTAAAGTAATGCTTAAAATGCTCCAAGACAGGCTTCAGCAATACGTGAACCGTGAACTTCCAGATGTTCAAGCTGGTTTTAGAAAAGGCAGAGGAACCAGAGATCAAATTGCCAACATCTGCTGGATCATGGAAAAAGTAAGAGAGTTCCAGAAAAACATCTATTTCTGCTTTATTGACTATGCCAAAGCCTTCGACTGTGTGGATCACAAGAAACTGTGGAAAATTCTGAAAGAGATGGGAATACCAGACCACTTGACCTACCTCTTGAGAAACTTATATGCAGGTCAGGAAGCAACAGTTAGAACTGGACATGGAACAACAGACTGGTTCCAAATAGGAAAAGGAGTACGTCAAGGCTGTATATTGTCACCCTGCTTATTTAACTTATATGGAGAGTACATCATGAGAAACGCTGGGCTGGAGGAAGCACAAGGTGGAATCAAAATTGCCGGGAGAAATATCAATAACCTCAGATATGCAGATGACACCACCCTTATGGCAGAAAGTGAAGAGGAACTAAAAAGCCTCTTGATGAAAGTGAAAGAGGAGAGTGAAAAAGTTGGCTTAAAGCTCAACATTCAGAAAACGAAGATCAAGGCATCCGGTCCCATCACTTCATGGCAGATGGGGAAACAGTGGAAACAGTGTCAGGCTTTATTTTTTGGGCTCCAAAATCACTGCAGATGGTGATTGCAGCCATGAAATTAAAAGACACTTACTCCTCGGAAGGAAAGTTATGACCAACCTAGACAGCATATTGAAAAGCAGAGACATTACTGGCAAAGTAATGCCAAATCAAGCTCTGTCTAGTCAAGGCTATGGTTTTTCCAGTGGTCATGTATGGATGTGAGAATTGGACTATAAAGAAAGCTGAGCGCCGAAGACTTGATGCTTTTGAACTGTGGTGTTGGAGAAGATTCTTGAGAGTCCCTTTGACTGCAAGGAGATCCAACCAGTCCATCCTAAGGGAGATCAGTCCTGGGTGTTCATTGGAAGGATTGATGTTGAAGCTGTAACTCCAATGCTTTGGCCACCTGATGCAAAGAGCTGACTCATTTGAAAAGACCCTGATGCTGGGAAAGATTGAGGGCAGGAGGGGACGACAGGGGATGAGATGGTTGGATGGCATCACCGACTCAATGGACATGGGTTTGGGTAGACTCTGGGAGTTGGTGATGGACAGGGAGGCCTGGCGTGCTGCAATTCATGGGATTGCAGAGTCGGACATGACTGAGCAACTGAACTGAACTGAACTGAGCTTCTAAAACCCGTTTGCTAGGTGACCTGGGACATGTGACATCACCTCTCCTACAGCCTTATCTCATCATAAATCCAGGCATCTAACCCTGGCTTGGGGGGTTCCTGGGGACTTGGGGAGATGGAGGGACTGGGGAGCTCCACCAGACGCTGCTGCTGCGGCTGTAGCTGTGATGGCCAGTCACCATCTCAGCTCAGCCTGGGGCCTCTGGGCGCCTCTGTTCTCCCCCTGGGGAATGCAGTGACTGCTCCCTGTTTGGGGGGCTGCCCTGGAAATGAGGGCAGGAGCTGCCAGTGCATTGCTGGACAGGCTTTGAGGACCCAGGGTCTCTGCTCCTTATTCCCTCTGCCCCCGGCCACATCTACCGGGCTCCTCCGGGCAGTCTACACAATGGACGTCATCAGCCCTGCTTACGGAGAAGCAGATAGGCCCAAGGGGACAGCCCGAGGCCACAGGGCTGACTGGGGCTTAGCCGGGGTTGCTGACCACTTTTCTTACCCCATCCAGGCAGGGGTGGGCATGGCCGGTCTGGCCGTGGCCCCACCGTCCTTCGAGTTCTGGGTCTCACTCTCCTCCCCTCTCTTTGCAGGATGGTCGAGTACTCCCTGGACCTCCAGAACATCAACCTGTCGGCCATCCGTACCGTGCGCGTCCTGAGGCCCCTCAAAGCCATCAACCGTGTGCCCAGTGAGTTGGTGCCCCCAGCTCTGCCCCAGGCCCACCCTGCCACTCACACACTCAGCAAGACTGCCCAACACCTTCCAGTGCCAGGCCTGTGCTGGGCACGGGACCCTTCCATGACAGTACAGATGTGGGCCCTGCTGCCCAGGCCTCTCGGGCCATTACTCGGGCCTGAAGATGCTGGAGGGCGGCCCTGACGCCTCTGGGTCCCCAAAGCACTCATACTGCAGCAAGTTTCTGGCTTGTTGGGGACAAGGTTCCTTGCAGGGGCAGGGCAGTCAACATGGCAGGTGTGTGAAAAGAAGCTGGTTGGTTGGGAGGGAGGTGTCATGAAGCTTTCTACTGGGGAGGGGCTCCTGGACCCCCCACTTGTGCCAAGTGACCTGGAACTTGAACTCCTGACCCCCCACTTCATCCCCCATAGGTTCACCCCCCGCCACATGCAGGTCTATCCACCCACTCGGCTCCCCCATCTGATCAGCTGCCCATCCGTCCACCCACCTAGTATTGAGAGAGGTTATCTGAGAACAACAATCCCTGACATCTGCCTAGACTCACACCGCTTTGCAAGCCTTTCATCTCTGTGATTTCTTTTGAGCCTTACCGTCCCCCTGGGCAGGAGCGGGAGGTGGGCTGTGCTCATGAAAAAGAGATGAAAAAAACTGAGACTTGGAGGAGACACGAGGTTACTTGCACAGGAGGTCCCCTGACTCTTTTCCACTGCCTGGTGTCAAGGATGGAATAGGGATTCGGGAAAGGAGTGAGGGGCCCTGCCCCAGGGAGCTTCTGTCCTGATGGAGAAGGACAGGAACTTTCAAGAACATCCGCCCACCTCCTGTGTGTCAGGCTTTTGACATCTTGATGGCTGACTTAACCCCCTCGACAACCTATGTAAGGTTCAGAGAGGTTAAATGGCTTGCAGAAGGTCACACAGCAATTCAGGGGCAAGGCAGGAATCTGAGCAGAGTTCTGTCTGTCCCGAGTCCCGCTCTTCCTGGACTTGGTCTGAACTCTAGTTCTCTTCCCTGCCTGAGCCTCCGTTTCTTCTTCTGCAGAAGGGGAAGGGGCTCCTGGCACCTCGCTCTCCTCCCCAGTTGGTACTGACCCTGCTCCACCCATTCCCAGCCTGCCCACCTGTCTGCAGCCGTCCACCTGACTCTGGGCTCATGTCGGTCAGCCTGGGCAGGCCTGGCGGGGCAGTGGAGGCTGTGCTTTGGGATGTTTGTGGAGCACAGGGACTTGCGGATGGGGTGGGCTGGCTCAGGCTGCATGCGGTGCAGAGGGGGAAGGGCTGGTGTCTCAAGGTCACATGTACAAGGTCACCTCCCCACACATGAGCCTGGACATGATGGGGAACTCGGGGGCCCCTGAGAGCTGCTGTGAGGTCCCCAGGGAGGACTTGAGAGGTAGGAACCAAGAGGTGGGCAGTGGAACTCAGGGTGTCTGGGAGCGGAAGGAGCAGTTCACCTCTGTCCCCTCCTGGTCCCAGGGAGACTCCCTTGGGGCAGAGAAGGGGCATCCAAAGAGGCCATCCTGGCTGGCATCCTTTCTGTCCTTCCCACTTGCCACCAAGCCTAGGAGTCTCCTTAAAGATCACCTCATTCTAAACCATCTTTATCCCTTTTAACAAATGAGGCCAGTGAGGCCCAGAGAGGGTCGTGGCCAGCCCAAGGTCACACAGCAGGTCAGTGGCAGGGACTAAACTGGAGCCCGTTTCTAAGCAGCACGCTTCTCCCAGGGGTGCATGTTCCCCTCCCCAGGCCCCATCTCCTCCTGGGAGGCCGGCCACAGGCAGCCTTTGTTCCCACAGCGCCCCCAACTCTGTCTGGTGTGTAGCAGGGGCTCAGTAAATAGGTGTGAAGTGGAGCCACTGGGCAGGTATATCGAGCAGCTGTCCTGTGCTGCCCGTGCTCAGACCGAGGGATGCCGGGCATGTGGAGGGCACAGGGGTGCAGGGAGGGGCACAGCTGGGGGCACTGGGGGTCTGGGTGGTGTCTGAGCTGAGACTCAGCAGAGTGTGGGGACTGAGCCGACAAGGGAGTGTTTTAGAGACACCTGGCAGTGGTGGGCAAGTGGATACAAGACTGCTCCGGCAATGTGGGTGAACGAGGGCCATGCTGGGCAGGGTGGAGAGGAGCAGGTGGCCGGGAGGTCTGGTCCTAACTCTGGAGAGTCCCAGAGGGAATCAAGTGTCTGGCCTGGGCAACCCCACGGGGAGGGTAGGCAGGGGCTGCATCCCTCCTGGGCGTCTCCCATTGGGTTCCCCATTTCAGTCCCAGAGAAAGGCAGGGCTGCCCCCGGGGGCGGCAACCACGTGGCCACTGTCACCCTCCTGGGCACTCAGCCCGCAGGCCCGGCCCCCTTTCCAGAGACGCGTGTGCCGGGGTCACACAGGGGCGTTTGGAGGCCATCCTACATTCTGCATCTCCCGTCAGGTCTCAGGTTCTGACAGGCATGGGAACAGCGATGCGACAGGGCATTTCTGAGAGGTGGTCTGGGTGGGGGGGTGGATGATCCCTAGACACACAGGGTATGGGTCTCTGTGGATGGGTTTCTGTACATTTGTGCATGTGTGTGTGTGTGAGGGTCTCTCTCCTTGAGAGACTGTGTCTCCTTGAGAGACTGTGTGTATATGTGTGTGCACATGTGGGAGTGTGCGCATGTGGGAACATATACACGGGGGTGTGCACATGTGGGAATGTGTACACGTGGGTGTGTACATGTGGGAATGTGTACATGTGGGTGTGCACATGTGGGAATGTGTACACGTGGGTGTGTACATGTGGGAATGTGTACATGTGGGTGTGCACATGTGGGAACATGTACATGGGGGTGTGCACATGTGGAGGTGTGGGCCCACGTGCCTCTCCTCCCCCCACCTCACTGCCTGTGTGAGGAACTCATTTGCGGCTCCTGGCTGTGGGGGTCACTGGCAGGCCCCCCATGCCAGTCTGTCCAATTCTCTAGAGAAGGGCCGGGCTGGGCCCCGTGCTCATGGAGCTTCTGATTTTGGAGGCTGGGTGGCCCCCAGGGCCCAGAGAGGAATCCAGGTCTTTCCTCAGGGGCTTCTTTCCCGCTAATAGGCTTTGCTAGGAGGCCCAGGGCTGCCTGAGGTGGGCAGTTCTGTTCCTGCTCTGAGCTGTTTCTGCCTCTCACCTGACAAACAAATCTCTTGATTTCTCAGAACCTGGCCGGGGGGGATAGTTATTGAGACCATGAACTCTCCAGGATCCAAAATATAGCTAATGTGCCTCAGCCCCCTCCCCAAAAGGGACCTTAAGATAAATCCATCTTCACGAGCAGCTTAACAGGAGCCTCAAGCTGTTGGAGCAGCTACACTAATCCAGACCTCACCACTTCCTTCCCAGGTGTTAGGTGCTCTGCCCAGAGTCACTGGGAATGAGCGGCCTGTAGGAGTGGAGGGTCACTTAGAAATCTCTTTGAGAGGTTTGGTTGGTTGCCTTCTTTTTCCCTAGCTGTTTCCCTGAACATTCCAAGTCCTCCCATTTATCTTTTTAAGGCCATCCCACATGGCATGGGGGATTTAGTTCCCTTAGTCCCAACCAGGGATCAAACACGCATCCCCTGCATTGGAAGCATGGAATGTTGTCCACTGGACTGCCAGGGAAGTCCCCCATTTATCTTTATTGCTGTTTCTGCCCTGGGACTCATTCAACATTAGCCTGTAGCTTTCAATTTGGCCACAAGATGGCAAGCTAGAGGATTAGGACGGTGAAGTCAAATTACGGGTTATTAATTGCAAAGCTGTGGAGAGGGAGGTGGCTGCCTGAAGTTTAAAAACACAAGCAACCAGGAAGACTCAGTTGGGTTGTTGGGGAATATAAGTTCTGCTTCTGAGCTCTGCTGAGAGTCTGCTTTGTGACCTGGGAAGCCCTTGGGAGTCTCTGGGCCTGTTTCCCTATTTGCATAAAGGAGGAAGAGGGACTTTGCCCAGGATGGATGGGGCACCTGGGGGTTGTGCTCTTTACAGAACATCATAAAATGTGTCCCTCCACCCCACGCCTGTAGGTGTGTGCTGGCCACTCAACCATTGGTGGATAAAGGGCAGGAGAGCATAGAGGAGCCAGGGAGGGAAGGAAGAATCACTAGACTGCCAGTCAGGAGGCTAGGTTCTGACTTTCGATAAGTCCTTGCTGTGTGACTTTTCATAGGTTGCTATCCCTTTCTGGGCCTTGGCAAGATGGGGCTGGTTTATCTCTGAAAGTGCTTCCTCCTGGCACCAGCTGACTCCAGGCTTCACCCACCCTACACACCCCTCAGTCAGCTGTTCAGTTCACTCACTCAGTCATGTCCGACTCTTTGCGACCCCATGGACTGCAGCATGCCAGGCCTCCCTGTCCATCACCAACTCCCAGAGTTTACTCAAACTCATGTCCATTGAGTCAGTGATGCCATCCAACCATCTCATCCTCTGTCATCCCCTTTTCTTCCTGCCTTCAATCTTTCCCAGCATTAGGGTCTTTTCAGATGAGTCAATTCTTCGCATCAGGTGGCTAAAGTATTGGAGTTTCAGCTTCTGCGTTAGTCCTTCCAATGAATATTCAGGACTGATTTCCTTTAGGATGGACTGGTTGGATCTCTTTGGAGTCCAAGGGACTCTCAAGAGTCTTCTCCAACACCACAGTTCAAAAGCATCAAGTCTTCAGCGCTCAGCTCTCTTTATAGTCCAACTCTCACAATCATACATGACTACTGGCAAAATCATAGCTTTGACTAGATGGACCTTTGTTGGCACAGTCAGCTGAGGTACCTCCCAAAGCCCATTGACCAAGCCATTCAAATATGAAAAGTGCTTTTTTCTCCATTAAGAAACCAGGGCTGCTGCTGCTGCTAAGTTGCTTCAGTCGTGTCCGACTCTCTGTGACCCCATAGACGGCAGCCCAACAGGCTCCCCCGTCCCTGCAAGAACACTGGAGTGGGTTGCCATTTCCCTCTCCAATGCATGAAAGTGGACTCTTTGCAACCCCATGGACTGCAGCCTACCAGGCTCCTCTGTCCGTGGGATTTTCCAGGCAAGAGTACTGGAATGGGGTGCCATCGCCTTCTCCGAAGAAACTAGGGCAGTTACTGCTAAAGCCTGAGCCGGCTGAGTCTGAACTGCTGGCCCACCTGTGCCCCTGTACACCCTGACCCAGGCTGTGGAGGGGGTTGGGAGGGAGGCCTAGGGAGCTCGGGGCAGCTGTCCACCTCCTGGAGCCCTATCTGGCTGACAACCCCTGGGTCAGCAAGGACCCACCTCTGTGCAGGGGCCTCTGGGCTGGGGCTGGGCTGGGCAGGGCCCGGGGACAGGGAGGCAGAGCTGACTGTGCTGTGTGGAAGGCCCCTGTCGGGCCCCAGCTGCAGGCTCAGGACTGGAGATTAGCTCTCTACTGACAGGCCCCACTTCTGGTCCTTTCACCCACCTGTTGTGGGACCCTGGGCCTCTATTTCCCAAGTGATAAGATGGCATTAGTGATACCAGTTACTATATGGTTTTTTAAGGACAAAATGCTCCCATGTGTATAGCGAGCTTAGCCTGGAGCCTTGTATGCAGTAAGTGGTCAACAGGCGCTACTCTAATGAAGAAGGTGCTTGGGAGCATTGGGGTTGGAGGGTGAGGGCATCAGGACCTCTTCACAGAGGTTGCTTGTGGAAAATGCTCACCAGGAACACAGAGGACTGGGAAGGGTGGTCCTGGCAGACGGAGCGGAATTGCACATGCCAGGGTGGAGAAGAGGAGCTCTGCTGGGACTGTGTGTGTTTGTATGTGCACGTGTGGGCTTGCGTGCATGTCTTAGTGCGTAGGCGCAGAGCACTGCCTGTCACGGGGAGGGGTGAGGTGAGCGTTCCACATCTTCTAGGGATTTCCTAATAATGATAAGTGGCTAAAATTTATCATATGCTTTACACAAACTGTATCATAACAGTCCTAGGATGTTGGTACCACTGTGATGCCCACTTTACAGATGGGAAAACTGAGGCAGAGAGAGGTTGAGTAACCTGCCCAAGGCCACACAGCTGGCCAGCGCTTTGTGCTTCCTTTCACAACCTCCTTCCTTTCCTTTTAGTGTGTAGGCATCTTAGCCACCCACTCCGTCTGCATAGGGGCATCAGGAAAGACACCTGCCCACATCCAAGGTCAAAGCAGAAAGGCCCCATGGGCTGAAGTAGTGGCCCCTTCTCTACCCCCAAGTTTGGTGTGCTCCAGACCTCTGAACGCCTTTCACTGTCAGGGTGAAGAGTTCTCGTGGTGCTGGGCCCTTTGCAGCCTGAGGGGGTGAGTCAGGGCAGGAAGGAGGAAGGTAGAGTGGTTAGTGCGGAGCATGGTGTCTGAGTTGCCCTGCCAGTGCTCAGAGCTTGGGCCTGTGTTTGTTAGCTGCAGGACCTGGGAAAAGAAACCTCTCTTGTTTTGGACCCTTGTCTGCACAAGGGGGATGACACATGTTACCTCAACGTGGGTTAGTCTGCGGTGCCAGATGTAGATTAGGCTCTGGCGAGCTGCTCCGTCCCCGCCCCCTCAGAGGGAGGGTCCCAGTGTCAGGGCTGCAGACCGCAGCATCCAGAGCAGTTAGACCAGGGTCTGCGCCTGGGATCTTGGCCACCTCTCAGACCTCAGTTTCTCAGTCCATAAGATGGGTCCCAGCCCTCCCTTGCTAGGCTACGGAGTAGCAAAGCATCTTCATGACACCTGCTCCTAGAAGGTGCCCAGTGAAGGTGCCAACACTGTACGTTGATCACGGGTCTCACATTGTTGTTGTTTAGTCGCTAAGTTGTGTCTAACTCTTCTGCCACCCCATGGACTAGAGCCCGCTAGGCTCCTCTGTCCATGGGATTTTCCAGGCAAGAATACTGGAGTGGGTGGCCATTTCCTTCTCCAGGGGGTCTTCCAGACCCAGGGACTGAATCCACGTCTCCTGCATTGACAGGTGGATTCTTTACCACTGAGCCACCGGGGAAGCTCGAGTGACTGCTCATACTCCAAATGTCACACTCCAGATCTATTGGCAGAGGGGCTGGGGTACCCGGAAACAAAGCTTGCATGAGAACCTCAGCACTTTCAATCTGTACGTGTGTTCAGGGGGGCTTGGGGTGCAGCTGAAGGGGGGCTCTGACCCCAAGCAGGACCTTGAACTTCAGACTGTCTGTCCTTGGCACCTGCACAGCTCCCCCAGCTGCCATGTGGAAGAAAGGTCTGGCAGCCACCCAAGAAGGAAGGGAGGGAAGGAGGGAGGTGGGGAGAGAAAAGAGAAGACAGTGAGCAGGGGCCCGATTTCCCCAGAGAGACGGGGGTGGGCCGGAGAGCCTCTGGACAGACCATCTGATGAGAGCCTGGCTCGGGAACAGGAAAGAGCAGCCGGGACTGCGAGAGGAGAGATGCTTGGGGTGCGGCTGGGGTGAGGGCAGCCCCCTACTCCCCCTCCGCCTCCGCACTGGGTCAAATTCTGCTTTACACCTCAGGAGGGCGTGATTCCTGGGCAGGACACCAGATCAAGGGAGAGGGCGCTGCGTGCGTGTTCATTCCTTCATCCGTTCACCCAGAGTAGCATCCGCTGTGGGGCCACGGAGCCAGGCCTCGGGGCAGACGTGGGGGTCATGGCGAAGGCTCTCATGCCGCCCCGACTCTGTAGGCAGATGCTCAAGCTGGGCAGATGTGGGGCTGGGGCCAGGGGCCCTAACGGAGGCAGCTGGGCCGAGGGTAGGGGCTCCCGACATCGTACTTTGAGGAGGCTTCAGGGAGGAATGGGCAAGAGACTTTGGAAGAACGCGTGAGAGGACATCAGGGGCCATGGTAGGGTTGGGGACCTTCAGCAGGACAGGGCCGGGCACCTGACTGTGTGGGCTGGGGCCAAACAGGGAGGCCTTTAGGGACCCCAGCCTGCAGGATGGTCTACAAACGCCCCTGTGTTTGTAGTGAGCACTGACTGCTTTGGGGAGGAGCCAAGGCCTCCCCTGGGGTGGAGGGCATGGTGCCGCAGACCCCTTGTGCAGGCATTGCTTCTCGTCTCAGGAGTGGGCACTGAGGCCCCGCTTCAGTCCATAGGCCCCTTCCCTTGGGGCTGGGGCCGGCAGCTGTGTCCTCGGCCGCCTGGCGGTATGCTGCCTGGCCCGGCCTCCCGGGCACCCACTGTGCCTCTGATTAGATGGCCCCGGCTGTGGCAGGAGCAGCACACAGCCTCTCCCAGCTGCTCAGCAGCCTCTGCTGACCTGGGCAGACCAGGGAGAGAGGGGAGCCCCAGGGCCAGCCGCTGCCTCGCGGCCCCTTGCCCCAGGCCTACTCCCTTCCTCCTGGCTGCGGGCTGGGCCCCTGGCAGAGGCTAGCACGAGCTCGGCTCTTTCTACTTGAGCTGCCCTGGCAGAGCGGCTGTGCTAATCTGGGCTGACAGCTCCTGTCTGCGGAGAGCACCCCAGACCTCCAGGGGAGAGGCCTGTCAGGAAGTGCACCCTCTTCACCTCCTGGGCGCCCCACTGCCGCCAGGGGCCCTTGTCCGGCTGATGCCCAGCTTTCTTTATGGCAGAGGGCCTGGTCCAGGGGCTCGCTGGAGAGAAGGGGGTGAAAAGGTTGAGCAGCTCCATCAGTTTGCCCACCTGTCATCGTCTCCCCCAGCTCCTGGCATTTAAAATTCCACCTAGAGGGACTTCCCTGGTGGTCCAGTGGTTAGGACTCCATGTTGCCTATGCAGGGGGCGCGGGGTCGATTCCTGGTCTGGGAACTAACATCCTGCATGCCTCACAGTGTGGCCCAAAAATGAAAACATAAGTTGCCACCTACAAACTGTTTCTACCCTGATGCCACTCATGTGATGCTCCAGGCCATACTTCTCCCTCTGAACCCCAGACCCTGAGATCTGATTTCACACAGGTATACACCAGGCACCCCCAATTCCACATATCCTCACAGACCTCCATCTCCACTGAGGGCTGCTGTGTGCCTCTGGACTCAGGCCCCCAACCTTGGAGACGCCTCAGCTCCTCTATTCCATTCACACCCCCATCCTACCCCTGACTCAACCTTCAGAATGCCTCTAGAGCCCTGCCTCAACATCCCTCTCCACTGCCACATCATCTGAACCCAGCCAGATGTGTGCTATCAGGATGGCAGGTGAGCGAGGGCTGGGCCAGGCCAGGTGGCCTGAAGTGGAGCAGGTAGACCGAAGGCCCGGTCCCCACCCTGGAGAGTCCCTGGAGAGTTCCCAGTCCCAGCATCTGGCCTGGGCAACCTCAGCAGGGAGGGCACCGGGCAGGAGCCTGAGTCTCTCCTGGGCACCCCCTCGAAAGAAAGAAAGAAAGAAAGAAAGAAAGTGAAGTCGCTCAGTCGTGTCTAACTCTTTGTGAAACCATGGACTGTAGCACACCAGGCTCCTCCATCCATGGAATTTTCCAGGCAAGAATACTGTAGTGGGTTGCCATTTCTTTCTTCAGGGGATCTTCCTGACCCAGGTATCAGACCACATGTCTTCCGCGTTGCAGGCAGACACTTTACCATCTGAGCCACCAGGGAAGCCCCCAGACACCCCCTTGAGGGATCCCTATTTCAGTCCCAGGAGAAGGCATGGGGTGCCCTCAGGAGGCACGACCACGTGGCTGCTGTCAGGCTCCTGGCCATGCAGCCCACAGACCCAGCCCCCTTTCCAGATGCCTGTGCGGGTTCCAGGGTCACACAGGGGCGTTTGTAGACCATCCTGCAGGCTGGGGTCCCTAATGGCCTTGCTGTTTGGCCCCAGCCCACACAGTCGTTTTCTTCCCAGCAGCCGGAGACCACGTCTGTCTTCTATCTGCGACTCTCAGTGCCAGTCAAAGCTGGAGTCACACGCTCTCCTGCAGGCAGCCCTGTGCTCTCCCACCTTTGCCCGGCTCTTCCCTCTCCTGGAGAGCTCTCCCCGAAGTGGGCACACAGCTGCTCTGTGCGTCTTGGCAGGGTGGCCTTTCCCAGCCCCCGCTTTATACCAACTGGGCCCCTAGCCCCAGCCTGGTCCTTCTGCAACCTACTTTTCGCTTTTGTAGCACTTCCCACCCAACAAAGGAAGAAAGGTACTTGTTTATCATGCTTGCTGTTTCTTTGTCTCTGTCTCGCTTGTTGTTTAGACGCTCAGTCGTGTCCAGTTCTTTTGCGGCCCCATGGATGGTAGCCCACCGGGCTTCTCTGTCCATGGGATTTCCCAGGCGAGAATACTGGAGTGGGTTGCCATTTTCTTCTCCAGGGGATCTTCCTGGCCCCGGAATCAAACCCACGTTTTCTGCATTGCAGGCAGATGCTTTACCGATGAGTCACCGGGGAAACCCCTGCCTCTTCCTACCCTTAACCTAGAATGTGTGCTTCACAAGGGCAAGGGTTTGATCTGTTTGTGTGTGTGTGTGTTTAAACTGATATATCCCCAGAGCTTAAAACAGTGCCTGGAATGTAGTTGGCCCTCACTCAACATTTGTAGAATGGATCCATCCACCCAGCCCATCACTCCTACATTCGTTCAGGCCGCCCCCCTCGGAAGGGTTACTCTGTACTGGGCCCCAGGCTGGACTGGGGGATGCAGAGCACCCCAGGTGGGCTTTGCACTCCTGGTTTCTGGGGAGAGAGGAGGGCAGAGCTGTGATGAAGGATGACAGTGTAATAAGTGGTGTGATGGAGGGCAGACAAGACTGTGACAGCTCATTGCAGGGGCACGAGCCCAGCCCTGGGATCCAGGAGAGGTGACCACACAGCAGAGGTCTGAAAACGGACGAGAGATGGCCTTCTGAGCATGTGCGAGGGCCCAGCAGTGACCCAGAACCTGAGCTTCCCAGGGGTTGGAAGTGGGTCAGTCTGGCTCCAGCATGGACCCCATCCTGCCTTGGCAAGTGAACTTGGCATTGCTCTCAGCAGTGCAATAGTAAAGGAACCCCCCTGGCAGAGAGTGGGGGGGGGGCGGTGAGTGGGGGGCAGGATGTGTGCACAGGTGGGGAGTGGGCGTGCTGGTCGTGTCTGCAGTCTGGTGGAGCAGCAGGTTCAGGCGTGGCCTGGAGGACAGAGGGGGACAGACTGGAGCCTGATGGTTGGGGGTCCTGCGATTGTGGGGTGGGATAAGGATTTATACTTTCCCCATTGGAATGGGAGGCTTTGACTTTGGGGACGCCCCCCACTGAGGTGTTCTGGCCTTGGGGTCTTCCTGAGGCTCGACAGGAACCACTGTCTTCTGTAGTTGAGGCCTCTGGGGCCCAGAGAGGGCCAGCTCTGCCTCAAGGCTGCCCAGCCAGATCTGGCGCCCAGATGTCCTGTCCTGAGTTGGTGCTCTGTTTGCTCATCAGAGAAAGGGCTACACTGGATGTTCTGAGGACTCTGGGGTCCTCTTCCATCTTTACTAGGGGAGCAGGGCCCCAAACCACACTCATGGGTCACCTGCAGCCTGCCCTCATTAAGGCCCACCTGGTCTGCATCCAAGGCTCAAGAGTCACAGAGACCAAAACCAGGTAATCTCATCCCGAGAGAGCAAAAGGGAGAGGAAAAGGGAGAGCCATAAGGGAGCGAGAGGCAGGAAGCCTTCTGAGTATCTGGGGGTGAGAATCAGAGAAGGCTGCCTGGAGGAGGAGGCCTTGGCTGAAGAGAAGTGTGGAGGATAAGCAAGAAAGATAGTCTGAGGTAGATGGTGATGGGTCTTAAGAGCGGTCTCTGCCTCTTTCTCTCTGCCTCTATTCTCTGTCTGCAGTTCTCTCTCTGTTTCACTTTCTCTGTCTCTCTCTCCTGTAGCAGTTGCCAGGGGAATCAGGGGCATGGCAGAACCCTCCGACTTGCTTGAGCTAATTACTTGACTGTGGGCGTTGAAAGGAGGATTAGCTGGGTTTTCGTGAGGTCCTTCCTGGCTCCCTAATCCCGTGGCCCCTGTTCCCTGGCGCGGAAGCGATGAACTTGCTTTGAGTCCCTAATTAGCTAATTATGCCCTGGCTCTGTGGCCCTGGGACTCCCTGGGCCCCAGGGGGGCTGTGAAGTGAGCTGGGGTTCAGCTCAGCAGAGGGGAGGGAGGAGGGGAGGAGAGATCGGGCTGCCATTCAGGGAAGCCGGCGGCCAGGCAGGTTCTCAGGAGCCTTTCAGAATTTCAATGTCCTGGAGAACTGGGAAATGTAATTAACTGAGCAACAACAGCTGGGCCCGGGGGGAGCAGGCGGGAGCAGCCAGGCTGGGATGGCACAGAGCTGCCTCCTGCAGGCCTCTCTGAGCCCACCACTTCTCAGGGCCACCACCTGGCCCTCCATGCTTGCCTCCTGTCTCTGTCCTGTCCTCCAAGATTGTTCCATCGGCTTTAAAGCCCGGAGCTGGCCAAGGGCTCAGCCTGCTTAGAAACCTCCCAAGTGGCTGCCTAGCAGAGGCCCCCGGATGCCCTCTCTGGCTGGTCACTCCTCTGTGCCTTTGCCACCGCTCCTGTTATCCTGCAGGGCCCAGCTCGAGTCAGCCCCTCCAGCAATGCACCTAGAGCTCCCTTACTCCCCAGGCCTCGTCCCTTTCCCCAACACTGGGGCCCCCTGTCCCTCTGCTGGCAGACTGCAAACTCTGCAAGGGGTGAAAAATGGGATTTGGGATTTCCCACGAGCCCAGCACTGTGCCTGGTATGCTATGCAACAGTTCTTGTCTAAGTGTCTGATGAATGAATGAATGATGGGGCACCAGAAAGGCCTGCGACTGACTGACTTCACGTGTGGATGGATTGCAGGCTGACTGCTCTGAGTTCTCACTTCCCTCTTCTGCACACCCCCTGTTGTGGGGGCGGATGTGGAGGGAGTGGGACACTGAGCCCTCACTCACCCTGGCTTGCTCTCAATTGGAGAGCAGGAGCCTGCAAGGGAGCCCCACTGCCTTTCCCAAGAGGAGGCTGACCTAGTTTTGTGGGGTGGGAGGATGGGGGTGAGCATTAATTATTGATTGGAAATCACTCCATACAGAGCTCGTGATGCAAATCCCAAATAATTACCTCGTTAATAACTACCTCAGCCATTGCCCCTGGAATAAATAAAAATCTGGACAGAGCCACTCTTCTTGTCACCATCCTTTCGTCTTCCCCTCTCCAGTAGTCCACCCCCTCCCCATGACTTTGCACACTGTTCATTCACAAGCAGTCATTCAATAAATGTTGAATGTGAATGGCTGAGACTCTGCTCTGGGCCAGGACCTGCTGGGTTTTGGGAGTACTGAGGTGACTCAGATAGACCCTGTCCGCAGGAACATATAGCCCAGTGGAAAAAACAGGAGAGTAAATGGATAATTGTATATTAGGGTTAGAAGATTAGATGTTGATGTAAATGGCGCCTCCAAGGTTGTGCAGTATGCAACCTGCACAACTGTACATTGACAGCCTGTGCTAAGCCAGAGGTGCTAAGGTGGCCCAGAACAGATGAGTGAGAGATAGGTTTAGAAGGGGTATGGGAAGTCACAGAAAGACTTCGCAGAGAGAAGGCAGATCCTTAACTGAGCTATGGTGGCTGAATAAAGGTTTGCCAGGCACAAGAGAGGTGGAAGAGTGTTCTAGAAAGAGGGAATAGCATGAATTAAAAAAAGCATGGAGGTGTGAAATCCTGTGGTATCCTTGTGTGTGTGTGCTTGCTAAGTCACTTCAGTTGTATCCAACTCTGTGTGACCCTATGGAGTGCAGGCTGCCAGGCTCCTCTTTCCATGGGATTCTCCAGGCAAGAACACTGGAGTAGATTGCCATGTCATCCTCCAGGGGATCTTCCCGACCCAGGGATCGAACCCGTGTCTCTTATGTCTACTCTATTGGTAGATAGGTTCTTTACCACTAGTGCCACCTGAGACCTTGAGTGCACACTGGGGACAGAGGGAGGGAGAGAGGAAGATGAGGCTAGAGAGGGTACACAGGAATCACAGGGTCCTGAGTGGTGTACACTCAAGGGTGACCCACTAGCTCTTGACACTCTTTGGAGCCACAGACACTTATGGGGACCTTCTTCCCAGAAAAATTCATGGCATCATACTTGGATATTTTATGGCAATTTCATAAGGTTCAATGACTTCCTGTGATGAAAAGGAAAGTGAATGGCTACCCAGACAGCCATTTTGCTTTTTTGCATTTCTTTTCCACAGGGATGGTCTTGATCCCTGTCTCCTGTACAATGTCACGAACCTCAGTCCATAATTCATCAGGCACTCTATCTATCAGATCTATTCCCTTAAATCTATTTCTCACTTCCACTGTATAAGTCCTCCTCTTGATGAAAGTAAAAGTGGAGAGTGAAAAAGTTGGCTTAAAGCTCAACATTCAGAAAACGAAGATCATGGCATCTGGTCCCATCACTTCATGGCAAATAAATGGGGAAACAGTGGAAACAGTGTCAGACTTTATTTTTTGGGCTCCAAAATCCCTGCAGATGGTGACTGCAGCCATGAAATTAAAAGATGCTTACTCCTTGGAAGGAAAGTTATGACCAACCTAGATAGCATATTGAAATGCAGAGACATTACTTGACCAACAAAGGTCTGTCTAGTCAAGGCTATGGTTTTTCCAGTGGTCATGTATGGATGTGAGAGTTGGACTGTGAAGAAAGCTGAGCGCCGAAGACTTGATGTTTTTGAACTGTGGTGTTGGAGAAGACTCTTGAGAGTCCCTTGAACTGCAAGGAGATCCAACCAGTCCATTCTGAAGGAGATCAGCCCTGGGTGTTCTTTGGAAGGAATGATGCTAAAGCTGAAACTCCAGTACTTTGGCCACCTCATGCGAAGAGTTGACTCATTGGAAAAGACTCTGATGCTGGGAGGGATTGGGGGCAGGAGGAGAAGGGGACGACCAAGGATGAGATGACTGGATGGCATCACTGACTCGATGGATGTGAGTCTGAGTGAACTCCAGGAGTTGGTGATGGACAGGGAGGCCTGGCGTGCTGCGATTCATGGGGTTGCAAAGAGTCAGACATGACTGAGCAACTGAACTGAACTGAATGGCCTCCTGTAGTCCTAGAGACCTCCCCCACCTGCCAGGGATCCACAAACCCTGGTAGCTAATGAGAATGCCATCTGTTTGTACACATGGTGGTGACATGCCCACATTTGTGTTCTAGAGTGGCTGTTACCAGGAATTGCCCCTCTCTGTCCTGGGCTCTGCTTTCCCTGGGCTGGCTTCAACCCCAGACAGGCACTATCCCTGGGAAGCAAGATGGCCCCATCAACTCCCAGCTTCACTCCTCCCAACTTGTAATCTCTGCAGCAAGAGAGCATCTTTTTTCCTGTAGTTCCATCAGAAGTCTCATTGCCAACTCTCATTGGTCCTGGATAGAGTCACATGCTCATCCTGGACCAACCACAGAGGCTAGGGAAACAGACTATGCTGCTTGGCCAAGTCTGGGTCATGTGATCTCCATGTCATGTGATCTCCCACCCAAACCATGGAACTGGAATGGAAGAGTGATGCTGTGTTCGGAGGACTGGGAAATAGGGGCTGAGCAAAGCCACAGAGGTGGCCCACCTGTGTGGGGCATGCATTCCTGTGGATTCTCCAGTGACTGGGGTGGCTGGATCTTCTTTTTTTTTTTTTTTTTTTAGGAGATGAACACTGATATAATACTGTTTCTTGACTGACAGATCTTATTCAGATCTCATTAGTTGTCCCACTCTTGTTCTTTATAACAAAAGAGAGAAAATTTTTTTCTTGCCCAAGAGCCAGTCTAGAATCGTGCACTGTATTCAGTTGTCACGTCTCTTTAATCTCCTTTGTTTATTTTTTTTTAATTTTAAAATCTTTAATTCTTACATGTGTTCCCAAACATGAACCCCTCTCCCACCTCCCTCTGGGATCTTCTTGAGGAGTCAGGAGGGAGTGGGTGATGTGCAGACTGTTACCGAAGCCATGACCGTGGCTGACATCACCCAGACTTGAGAGAGCAGGTGCTTTTCACAGCTGGGGGACTGAGCCCATGGGGAGAGAGGGCCTGGAGGGTGCAGATGGGCCAGGCCAGGCAGGCGGGGCAGAAGGGAAGGGTGGGGAGACAGACGTGAAGAACGGTAAGTGTGTGGAGTGGTGCCGAAAGCTGAGCCTGTTCTCCACTTCCTCTGTGGGGTGGAAGCCTCAGAGTTTGCTGACTTGGGTGTGGGCCCTGAGCTGGGGAATCTTTGTAGTGTGCCTGCTGTCTTCTTGGGCCCCTCTGCTGAGGGGTCTTATCCTCCACGAGGGGCAGGGACTGGTTCAAAGTCCCACAGGTCCCAGAGGCCAGCAGCGTGAGGATTTGAATCCTGTTCTCTCTTCATCAGGGGCTATGTACTTTCCATATGCTTTCCCTACCTGCAGAGTTTTGGGACGTCATACCTCCCCAGAAAGTGACTGACATGTTCTGTTCCCCTCTCCATGCCTGCCTGAAGCCCCATTCAGGTTGCTCCATTCAGGTTGTCCCTGGGGATGTCTATCTCCTCGCTCATTTCCCCATTTTCTCCTCTTGTTGCCTCTGGCTTGGCTTGTTCATTGTAGCTATTTCTAAGGAAAAGAAAAGTTCTCTTCCTCTGGCATCAGGCCAGGTCTGGGTACCTTGGCTGGCCAAGGTTCTTCTCTAGGTGGTTCTGAGAACTCTTCCTGATTTCATCATGCAGTGGGGTGGGTCAGCAGGATGGTTTTGGTTGGTACTGATGTGTCCTGGCATGGTCAGGGGACCACTGACTGTCCCAGAGATCAAGGACACTCAGGACACATTTATTAGGGCACAAGTGCCCGTCCTGGGTGGGTGCTGGGCATAGGGAGATGAGCTAACCTCAGTCCCAGACCTCCAGGTACTTGGGGGCTATGGAGAGTGCTAACTTGGTGTCAGGACACCTGGTTTAAATCTAGACCCTGCTGCTTCCTACCTGTGTGAACTTGGGCAAGTAGCTTCAGTTATACGAACCTCCAGTTGCCTTTTCTATAAAATAGGGATAATATTACCACCCTCATAGAGTTGTCATGGGGACTGAAGAGCTCGTATTTGTGCATTACCCCGAAAAGCATTTGACACGTTGAAAGTACTCCGTAGATATCTGCTTATTCACCCATGATCTAGTGGAAGTATAGTGGGATGCAGAGCCATTTTCATGGCTTCTGGGAGAAGGGGCAGGTACCAAGGAGGAGGTCTGTCTGGTGGCCACTGAGCAGGTTGAGGGCAGTAAGGAGTCCCCGCCCACATGTCCCACCTCTCCTCTCACCACCCCCTCTCTGTTCCTCTACCCCCGCTCTCTCTGTCTCCTCTCTGGGCCCTCTGCCCCTGTCTGCCAATCCAATCCCTCCACCCTTCCCTCTCCCAGGTATGCGGATCCTGGTGAACCTGCTCCTGGACACACTGCCCATGCTGGGGAATGTCCTCCTGCTTTGCTTCTTTGTCTTCTTCATCTTTGGCATCATCGGCGTGCAGCTCTGGGCCGGCCTGCTTCGCAACCGCTGCTTCCTGGAGGAGAACTTCACCATGTGAGTGCAGCGCCCCATCCCCTGCCCTGGGACTCCTGGCCAGCTTTACTTGGGGTATTGTTCATGCAGAATGTTTCCAGGCTGGGAAGGTCTCCCCATTGAGCACCTGGTCTCAACCCTTACTCCCGGTGGAGCAGAGAGATTAAGGGATGTGCCCAGGTGAGTTGGTGGTAGGTCTCCCACGAATGGTTGGACACCAAAATGAGCTCAGAACGTCTCTGAGCCCTCCAAACTGTTATCACAAAGTCCCAGTCCAAGGCAGCCCCTTAGACACTAATTTAGCTCCTACTGACTCTTACTTAACACGTAGTTTTAACTTACTGGGTGAAAGTGAAAGTGTTAGTCGCTCAGTCGTGTCCGACTCTTTGCAACCCTATAGTCTGTAGTCTGCCAGGTTCCTCTGTCTATTGGATTTCTCAGGCAAGAATACTGGAGCAGGTTGCCATTCTCTTCTCCAGGGGATCTTCCCAACCCAGGGATGGAACCCGGGTCTCCTGCATTACAGACAGATTCTGAGCCACCAGGGAAGCAGGAAGCAACTTACTTGGTAGTTGGGACCCGAAGAGTGGAAGCAGCGAACCAGGAGGAGGTTGGGTAGGAGGGGAAGACCCAAGCAGAAGTGATGACAGCAAGGGAAAACAAGGCAGAAAACCTCAAAAGCAGACATGAAACCTGGCTGTCTAATTACAGCACAGACATTCCAGTCGGTGACTCTGAGTCATCAGGGAAAGGTCAGCTTGCATTTAGCCCACGTGTGTCTAACAGCAGTGGGGGTGGACAGCTCCCTAGAGAGAGGCTTGTCCAAAGCTATGTAAACAGAAATTGAGCTGTGGCTCTTGGAGAAGTTGGGTTGAGTCGTCGGAGAAATTGGACATCTGTAGCATCTCAGTGAGGAGGGGTAAGCAGCGCCTTTGAGTACACATACATGGCCATGTGTAGTTGGACATGACTAAACTTTCATTTCGTTTCACTAATATGCATTAGTGCACTCCTGCTGGGTCCAGGCCGCAGGGACAGAGGTAGGAAAGCATTTTCATTCATCCTGTGACTTGACACGCTCACCGAAGCAGCGGCACTTGCCCAGCTCGGGAGCATGCAGTAGAAGGTGGAGTTCCAGCCCTTGGGGATCGAAGGGTGCAGGGACATGGGGACACTGCACAGGCATGGGCTGGGCCTCCCTGTCCGCCTGACTGCTGGTTGTGGGGATGGAGCTATGCTGGAGAGCCAGGGGGAAGCCTGGGGAAAGAACTGGCTCCCTCTGCAGCACTGTGGGGGCAGATCAGGGGCAGGGCACCCTTGTGGGTCAGGGCCCTGTGTGGGGGAGGGGAGCACGCAGTGTCAGTCATTTGTAAGGGGTGGGCCCTGCTTCTCCCGGCCTGGCCTGCACAGATGGAGACGGGCAGGTGTGAGCTCTCAGCTTTGGGGGTTCAGGTCACATCCAGGCCCCTCTGGCCCCCATGGATCTTTTCCTAGTTCATCCCGAGGTGGCCCCCTCTCATTAACCCAGCTCAACCCCAGTGCCACCTCCTCCGGGAGGCCTTCCCTCACCACCTCTTTCCCCCAGACATTATCCTGCTTGATTTTCTTGGCACTGTCTTTGTCTGAACCTGTCTCACTTGTGAGTTTATCTTCTGGGTTGTTGGGCACCTCTAGTCCAGTTTATTGACTTGGTTAGCAAGGATGACACGCTCCTGTGTGACACGGGTGGTGGCGGGGGTGCTTGACTTTTGACCCCATGTGGAGACCCGGAAACAGGCTGAGAGAGGAGAACCTTGCTCCTGGACCTCCAAAGCCTACCGTGACCACCCCCCAGTGAGCGTGCACAGAGCATGCCCCAGGCACACAGGCCCCAGGGGAGACCCCAGATGATCAGAGGCAGGGTTCTTGATGAGCAAAGGGGATGCCACCCAGCTAGGAAGTGGCGGGGCTCCGTCTCATGTCCTCTGCAAAGCATCTGCTCCCTTCTGGCAGATTCTGTCTAGGCATTAATGCACACGCACGACTATTTACACCCCAGATAGGTTTTAAAAATGGGAATTGCTTAGGCAATGTGTCTTGAGTGTGTCTTACATCAGTGTTTCTTATTCCACAAATGAACCACAGTTCAGGGTGCCAGCTTCTGTTGATGGACTTTGTGTGGTTACCAGGTATTTGCTTTTATGTGGAAGCCTGCAGGGAGCATCGTGTATGCTTGCCATCTTTGTATGCCCTTGTGTGATCAATGACTAGACTCATAATTGCTAGTCGAAGCGTAAGGCACACCTCTGAGATACTGTGGGTTCGGTTCCAGACCACGGAAACAAAGTGAGTCATACGATTTTTTTGGTTTCCCAGTGCATGTTAAGTTATGTTTACACCATCCTGTGGTCTGGTTTTTTTTTTTTTTTTTAATATTTCTTTTTATTTATGTGGCTGCCCCAGGTCTTAGTTGCAGTACTCGGAATCTTAGATCTTTGTTGCGGCATGTGAAATCTTTAGTTTCAGCATGCAAATTCTTAGTTGCAGCCTGAGGGACCTACTTCCCTAACCAGGGATTGAACCGAGGCCCCCTGCCTTGGGAGTGTGAACCACCAGGCAAGTCGTCTGGAGTCTGTTAATTGTGCAATAGCATATAAAAAAGAACATGCCCCAACTGAAAATATTTTATTGCCAAAAAATGCTAGCCATCTCTGCTGAGCCTTCAGTGACTCATAGTAGTAATAACAAAGCTCATTGATTGCAGATCACCATAACAGACGTAATAATAATGAAAGCTTGGAATAGTGCAAGAATTACCAAAATACGACACAGAGACACAAAATGAGCAGATGCTGTGGGAACAGTGGTGTTGATAGGCTTGTTTGAGGCAGGGTTGCCACATACTTTCACTTTGTAAGAAGGGTAATAAAGCAAAGCTTAATAAAATGAGGTATGGGTGTTTCTCTGGTGGTCCAGTGGCTAAGATTCCACATGCCCAATGCAGGGGGCCCGGGGTTTGATCCCCAGTCAAGGAACTAAATTCCACATGCTGCAAGTAAGTTTGCACACGCCCCAACTAAAAAGATCCACAGGCCACAACTAAGATCCAAGATCCCACGTGCTACACCTAAGACCCAGTGCAGCCAAATAAATAAGTAAGTACATAATAAAAAATAAATAAAATGAGGTATGCCCTGTGTCCATTTTTAAAAATTTTATTTATTTTTAAATTGAAGGATAATTAGTTAAGAGAATTGAGTTGGTTTCTGCCAAATATCAACATAAATCAGCCATAGATATACGTATGTCCCCCTCCCTCTTGAACCTCTGTGTCCATTTTTTTATTTGCCTTTTTTGGTTAAGGTATAAATTATACTCAGCGCCAGGCACAGCTATTAGGTGCTGTGGGGGGCGGGGTGCTCAGTGAGGTTTTCCCTGGATTAAGCACCGGTGTCAATCTACCCTGAGAAATTCACAGTGCCCAGCAGGGCTCTATCCTGCCCCTTCCTCGTCACCCTCCCCCTCGCCCCGATGTAGCCGCTATTCTGATCTCTTATCACCACGGAATCCCTTTGCCTGTTTCTGAGGTTTCTTCCGATGAAATCATACAGGCAGTTGCCTTCCGTGTCTGCATCTCTGGCTCATGATCCTGTGTCTGTGAGGCTCATCCAAGTTGCTGCATGTATCCGTAGCTCCTTTATTGCTGCGAGGTTCCCACTGACTGAATACACCTCGGCATGTTGTGTTTTTCCGTTCTCCTGTGGATGTGGGTGGTTTCTGGTTCTTTGGTTCAATGACTCATGAATATTCTTGCCCATGTCTTTGGGTGGATATGGCCGTTCCTTCTTTTGGGTAAATTCCCAGGAGTAGAATTGCCAGGTGAAGGGAGTGCCTGTGTTTACTGGCTTGTAAATTTTGTCAAACCGTTTTCCAGGATGGTTGCACTGAATGTTCGCTAGCAAAGTCTAAGGAGTTCCAGTTGCCCCACATTCTGTAGCAATGTTTGGAACTGTCAGTCCTTTAATTTTTACTATTCTAGTGAGAGTGCAGTGGCGCCTTATTGTGGTTTTAATTTGCATCTTAATTTGAATTTTCCTGATGGCCAGTGGTGATAGGCACTTTTCTGTTTGTTGATAAGCCATCAGTATATCTTCATGTGAAGTGCCTGTATGGTTTTTGCCATTTAAAAATTGAATTGCCTTTATTTTTCTTATAAATTTGTAGCAGTTCTTTATAGTCTGGATTTGAGTCCTTCAGTGGATATATATATATTTATGTCCTATATCATATATTTGATTCCAGTTTGAATTTTATGTTTTCACTCTTTTCTCCCCGTTTAAAATTTTTTTTAATTTTGTTTTTTCTTTTTCCGTTTTTTATTTTTTTAAAGGTTTTTTTGTACTTCTGTATTTTTTCTTTTCTAATCTTCTTTTTGTCTTTTTGCAGTTTTCACTTTCTTAATGGTATCATTTGATTGATAAACAGAAGCTCCCCAGTATTATCAATTACTTTTCTAGTATTATTTTTTGTATCCAGTTTAAGAAATCTTTTTCTAACCTAAGGTTATGAACTATCCTCCAGTGTTTTCTTTTAGAAGCTTTCTTGTTTGTATCTTTCCCATTTAGGTCTGTATTCCATTTCAAATAATTTTTAGTATGGCATGTGGTTGGGGTCAAGATTCATTTTTCATGGGGATGACCAGTTGTCCCAGCACTGCTGCTGGAGAAGTCCATTCTTTCTCCATTGAACTGTCAGAGTGCCTTTATTACCACCGGGGGACCATATGTATTGGGGTTCTATGTCTACATGTTAATTGTTGATGGATGTTGCCAGAGTACCCTCTAGAAAGGTTGTGTCAATTATACTCCCACTGCTAGTGTGTGAGCATGTCTGTTTACACGCACCCTTCCCCACACTCAATGTTATCAACCCTGAAATGTTTGCTGTTTGGATGGATGTAAAATGATCTCACTGTAATTTTTGTTCGCGTATTCCTGTTATTAGTGAGGTGAGCATCTCTTCCTGTATGTTGGACATTTTGATTTCTTCTGTGAATTTCCCATTCTTTTGTCCTTTCCTTCCCTAGTGGATTCTTTTTCTTATTGAGTTATAAGAGGTTTTAATATGCTTTAGATGGTTATATTGTACCTGTTTTACATGTTTCAAATACTTTATCACAGGGGATGGCAAACTCTGGCCTGTTTTTGTGAATAAAGTTTCGTTGGAACACAGCCATGCCCACTTGTTTATCCGTTTTCTGTGATGGTTTTCATGTTACAGTGGCAGAGTTGTGTGGGTGGGACAGAGACCATGTGGTTTGCATAAAGGAAAAAAAGACTTACTTTTTGTCTCTTTATGGAAAAAGTTTGCCTCAGTTCAGTTCAGTTCAGTTGCTCAGTGGTGTCTGACTCTTTGCGACCCCATGAATTGCAGCACGCCAGGCCTCCCTGTCCATCACCAACTCCCAGAGTTCACTCAGACTCACGTCCATCGAGTCAGTGATGCCATCCAGCCATCTCATCCTGGGTCGTCCCCTTCTCCTCCTGCCCCCAATCCCTCCCAGCATCAGAGTCTTTTCCAATGAGTCAACTCTTCACATGAGGTGGCCAAAGTACTGGAGTTTCAGCTTTAGCATCATTCCTTCCAAAGAAATCCCAGGACTGATCTCCTTTAGAATGGACTGGTTGGATCTCCTTGCAGTCGAAGGGACTCTCAAGAGTCTTCTCCAACACCACAGTTCAAAAGCATCAATTCTTCGGCGCTCAGCCTTCTTCACAGTCCAACTCTCACATCCATACATGACCACAGGAAAAACCATAGCCTTGTCTAGACGGACCTTAGTCGGCAAAGTAATGTCTCTGCTTTTCAATATGCTATCTAGGTTGGTCATAACTTTTCTTCCAAGGAGTAAGCATCTTTTAATTTCATGGCTGCAATCACCATCTGCAGTGATTTTGGAGCCCCAAAAAATAAAGTCTGACACTGTTTCCACTGTTTCCCCATCTATTTGCCTTGAAGTGATGGGACCGGATGCCATGATCTTTGTTTTCTGAATGTTGAGCTTTAAGCCAACTTTTTCACTCTCCACTTTCACTTTCATCAAGAGGCTTTTTAGTTCCTCTTCACTTTCTGCCATAAGGGTGGTGTCATCTGCATATCTGAGGTTATTGATATTTCTCCCAGCAATCTTGATTCCACCTTGTGTTTCTTCCAGTCCAGCGTTTCTCATGATGTACTCTGCATATAAGTTAAATAAGCAGGGTGACAATATACAGCCTTGATGGACTCCTTTTCCTATTTGGAACCAGTCTGTTGTTCCATGTCCAGTTCTAACTGCTGCTTCCTGACCTGCATGCAGATTTCTCAAGAGGCAAGTCAGGTGGTCTGGTATTCCCATCTCTGTCAGAATTTACCACAGTTGATTGTGATCCACACAGTCAAAGGCTTTGGCATAGTCAATAAAGCAGAAATAGATGTTTTTCTGGAACTCTCTTGCTTTTTTGATGATCCAGTGGATGTTGGCAATTTGATCTCTGGTTCCTCTGCCTTTTCTAAAACCAGCTTGAACATCTGGAAGTTCACGGTTCACGTATTGCTGAAGCCTGTCTTGGAGCATTTTAAGCATTACTTCACTAGCGTGTGAGACGAGTGCAATTGTGTGGTAGTTTGAGCATTCTTTGGCATTGCTTTTCTTTGGCATTGGAATGAAAACTGACCTTTGCCAGTCCTGTGGCCACTGCTGAGTTTTCCAAATTTGCTGGCATATTGAGTGCAGCACTTTCACAGCATCATCTTTCAGGATTTGAAACAGCTCAACTGGAATTCCATCACCTCCACTAGCTTTGTTCGTAGCGATGCTTTCCAAGGCCCACTTGACTTCACATTCCAGGATGTCTGGCTCTATGTGAGTGATCACACCATCGTGATTATCTGGGTCGTGAAGATCTTTTTTGTACAGTTCTTCTGTGTATTCTTGCCACCTTTTCTTAATATCTTCTGCTTCTGTTAGGTCCATACCATTTCTGTCCTTTATCGAGCCCATCTTTGCATGAAATCCTCCCTTGGTATCTCTAATTTTCTTGAAGAGATCTCTAGTTTTTCCCATTCTGTTCTTTTCCTCTATTTCTTTGCACTGATTGCTGAAGAAGGCTTTCTTATCTCTTCTTGCTATTCTCTGGAACTCTGCATTCAGATGCTTATATCTTTTCTTTTCTCCTTTGCTTTTCACCTCTCTTCTTTTCACAGCTATTTGTAAGGCCTCCCCAGACAGCCATTTTGCTTTTTTGCATTTCTTTTCCATGGGGATGGTCTTGATCCCTGTCTCCTGTACAATGTCATGAACCTCATTCCATAGTTCATCAGGCACTCTATCTATCAGATCTAGGCCCGTAAATCTATTTCTCACTTCCACTGTATAATCATAAGGGATTTGATTTAGGTCATACCTGAATGGTCTAGCGGATTTCCCTACTTTCTTCAATTTGAGTCTGAATTTGGCAATAAGGAGTTCATGATCTGAACCACAGTCAGCTCCCGGTCTTGTTTTTGTTGACTGTATAGAGCTTCTCCATCTTTGGCTGCAAAGAATATAATCCATCTGATTTCGGTGTTGACCATCTGGTGATGTCCATGTGTAGAGTCTTCTCTTGTGTTGTTGGAAGAGGGTGTTTGCTATGACCAGTGCATTTTCTTGGCAAAACACTATTAGTCTTTGCCCTGCTTCATTCCACATTCCAAGGCCAAATTTGCCTGTTACTCCAGGTGTTTCTTGACTTCCTCCTTTTGCATTCCAGTCCCCTATAATGAAAGTTTGCCTACTTCTGCTTTATTGCAATTTGTTGTTTGTATACTATTGTTTGTCTCAGAAATTTTGTATACACTCAATCTTGCCAACCTTTTTCTTTATAGATTTTGGATTTTATATGTTTTATATAAGAAGGTCTTACCTATCCTGAGTTAACAAGAATACCTCATATGTTCTTGTAAAGTTTTTGTGGTTATTTTTGTTGCACTTATGCTTTTTTATTCATCAGGATTTTATTATTTAAAATTTTATGATATATTTTTCTTAACCTAGTATGTCCAAAATATTATTTTCAGTGTGCAATCAATATAAACAATTGAGGAGATAATAGACATTCTTTTTTACATTCAGTACCATGTCTTGCATAAGTTTACTTTTGTATATGGTGTGAGGTAAGGATCTAACTTTATTGTTTTCCAAATGGATAGCAGATGTCTTAACACCATTTATTGCCCAGTCCTTCTGTTCTCCATGGATCTGAAAAGGCTTCTCTATAATATACCAAGTTCCCTTTTATACCTGGGTTTGTACCTGTGTTCTGAGGTGCTCCACAAATCTTTCTGTTCCTGTGCAGTACCACACTGTATATTGTGACCTCTTGTAGGGCTATACTCCACTCACCTTTATTCTTTTTTAAAAATTGTCTAGACTAGTCTCCCATTTATATAAACCTAGAACCATGTGGCCAGGTTTCATAGACAAAAGCATGTTGGAATTTCGATTGGGATTGCCATGAGTCACAGATTAGCTCCACAGGATGGGCAGGGTGGGGATCGCCATCTCTGTTTTACAGATGAAGAAACTGAGATCCAGAGAGGGGAACTGACCAGCCCAAGGTCACACAGATGGGACAGGGTGGAACAGGAAGGTATCTTACCTTGATTTGTTGAGCCAGTAAAATTCAGCATTTGTATACTGAGCACCTGATCTGTGCCGACCAGACGGTGTGCAGGCACTAGGGGTGCTGAGACCCAGTCCTCACCCTGAAAGAGCTCCAGGCTCCCAGGGAAGTGGGGTGCACTTTCCCCAAGAGCAATAATGGGAGTTTGTGCAGGGCCTCAGGCTCCCTGAGGAGGGGGGACCCTGGAACGTCCCTCAGTGAGTAGGTGGGAGTTTTTGCGACGATGCCAGAGGTGGAGAAAGGTGTCCCGGGCAGCGGTAACAGCATGTATGAAGGCCTTGAAGCGATGATGGCTGGCGGTTCCAGTCCTGCCGTGCCGCGTGGCGGTGACCCCTCCCCTTCTCTTTTCTGCACCATCACCTGTGCAGACAAGGGGACGTGGCTCTGCCCCCCTACTACCAGCCGGAGGAGGACGACGAGATGCCCTTCATCTGCTCCCTGTCGGGGGACAACGGCATCATGGGCTGCCACGAGATCCCTCCGCTCAAGGAGCAGGGCCGCGAGTGCTGCCTGTCCAAGGACGACGTCTACGACTTCGGGGCGGGCCGCCAGGACCTCAACGCCAGTGGGCTCTGCGTCAACTGGAACCGGTACTACAACGTGTGCCGCACGGGCAGCGCCAACCCCCACAAGGGCGCCATCAACTTTGACAACATCGGCTATGCCTGGATAGTCATTTTCCAGGTGAGGCCCTCGGGCTTGGCACCGGCCCCTGTGCTGCGGGCTGGGGGTGGGCAGGGGTGGGGGAGCAGCTTCACCCGGCACTCTGTGCTCGGCGTTTGCCACCTGAGTCACTGAGGTCTGCCTGGCCTGCCGGCATGACAGGCACTATCACGCCCATGTTCCAGACAGAGCAACTGAGGTTGGGAGAAAGGACTGTAGGCCCTCAGGAGTATTGCCTGAAGTCTCTGTGCCTCAGTTTTCTTATCTCTAAGATGGGGGTGGGACTTCCCTGGCGGTCCAGTGGTTAAGATTTTCACCTTCCCATGCAGGGGATGCAGGTTCATTCCCTGGTCGGGGAGCTAAGATTCCACATGCCTTGCAGCCAAAAAACTAAACATAAAATGGAAGTAATATTGCAACAGGTTCAATAACGACTTTGAAAATAGTCCACATCAAAAACAACTTTTTTCCATTTAAAAAATGGGGGTCATAACAGCTCCCTCCCCCTGCCCCCCAACCTTGAGTGACTGAGAAGAATAAACCAGACGTGAGCAGAGCCCAGCACGCAGCGAGTGCCTGGTCAAGGTTACCTTCCTGCTGTGGTTGGAAGGAAGGATGGGGCAGGTGCAGAGGGTGGTGGCTGAGAAGCCGCTGAGAGGGCTGCTCTGTGAGCTTTGCTCTGGGGAGCGTCAGAATCATACAATTCAGAGCCGAAGCTGTGATGTGATCATAGCCCAGCATCTGTGTTTGGAGACCTTCTGGTTCCAAGAGGGGGAATTGCTCCGTGCAATTGCCCAGAAGCCAACAAGACCGCGGTGCTGGGGAGGACCCAGCATTCATCTTGCCCAAGGCTGCTCTGCTTTTCCTCTCTGAGAAAGTACATGGGGGACAGAGTCATACCAAGCTCAGCACAGCCACTGTCCCTGGCTCAGCTGAGCTGCGCCCCCAGCCCTGCCGGGCGGGCTCTGTTAATCCCATGCACTGAAGAAGCAGCTGAGGCTCAGAGAGTGGCCCAGGGGGTGAGCTGGAGTTGCAACCCAGACCCCCCTCCCCGCCACCTGCTTCTTCCAGTCCTGCTTTGCTGTGGAAGACTGAAAGGTAGGGGAGCTCTGGAGCCAGAGGGACCAGGTTAAAAGTCCCTGATCCACTCCTTGCTGGCTGTGTGACATTGGACAAGTGTCCTAATCTCTCTGGACCTCAGTTCCTCACCTGTGTGTTGGGGATGAGGATGCCCGCCCAGTGGAGCCCTCGGGAGAAGTATGAGAGAGAACGCGCGTGGTGCCCCGGTGCCCTGGGGGACCTCTGTCTGGGGCGCTCACCTCGCTGCCTGCCTTCCCAGAGGCTCGGCCGTCTCAGCCTGTGCCCTGCTCTGCTCTGGCCGCAGGTGATCACTCTGGAAGGCTGGGTGGAGATCATGTACTACGTGATGGATGCTCACTCCTTCTATAACTTCATCTATTTCATCCTGCTCATCATAGTAAGTGTCAAGGGGGCTGGCGCTCTCCGGGCAAGCTCCAGGACCCACGGGCCAGGGGGCCAGAGAGGCTTTGGGAGTCCCCAGGGAGACCCTCCGGGCCCACAGAGCTGAGTGGGAGAGAGCAGGAGGGGCAGCTTTTAAATGCATCCGAGCCACGGGTGATTGAAGGAGCTCGTTGGGGGTGGCTGCTGGAGGCATCCATCGCTTCTGATTGCCTTCCTTTCTCATTTCTGGGAATTGAAGTCCACCCAGCGCTCGAGTTTCTGTGTCTTGCAGTCTCTGGGAATACATTCCTTTATGACCATAGCAGGGATGCAGCCCCCAGATGAAGCTTCTCAAGAGCTCCAGCATCTCCCTCGTTTCCTGGGGCGGGAAGATGAGATGCTGTGAAACCGAAGCCTGGAGTGGCTTCCCAGCAGAGTCTGGAGGGGAGACTGAGCCTGGGTGTGGGCCCCTGGAGCTCCTTGGAATTCTTGGAGGGACCCACGCCTCTCGGGCATCTCTGCCTTGTTGGGGAGACTTGGAGGTGAAGGGGGGCTCTCTCTACCCCCAGAGAGGGCCCCTCTGCTGGCCAACCCCTCTACCCCCACCACAGTCTCCTCTAAGCTTAGAGCTCATCCACTCTGTCCTGCCTGACAGCCTCAGCCACAACACAGTCCTCAAATGCCAAGGTGATTCACTCCCAGGAGAGTCACTGCTGGCTCCCTGCTGTAAGGCCGGGTTGTCTAGCTCCCTGGTGTTAGGAGGGGGTGTGCTTGGCGCTGCACCCCCTCCTGGGCTGCTGGGACTTTGACCTGGGGGTTCAGGACAAGCTAAGCTGAGACACACTCACTGCTGGCTTAGCTTCAATGCCTTCCTCGGGGTGCTGAAATGCCTTCCATAGGAAACACTGCCGATAAAAGAAGATCCCAGGCTTTGTTCAGCATCTCCACCCATCCGCTGGTTCGTTCATTCCCCAGCACTTTCAGGGAAGCCTGCACTGTGCCAGGCCCCGAGTGCTGGGTGCCGAGCAGCGGATCTGGCCTGCCCTGCCCTCTGGGAGCTCACAGTCTCACTGGGGAAAACGGGCTGCAGCAGGCAGGGGCCAGCCGCATCTTAGGAGCCGCCTCAAAAGGGAGCCCAAGAGGCTAATGGAGTCCAAAGGAGGCTTCTCGCCCAGCCTGGAGAAGGGATGGGGAAGTGAGAGGTTTCCTGGAGGAGGTGATGCCAGAATCAAACCTTAAAAGCTGTAGGGGGAAGAGCCAGAGGAAGCGCCTTTCTGGGCAGGGGGTGTCTTGTAGACACCTTGAACCCAGACAGAATCCTGCAGTGGGGCAGACTCTGAAGCACTGGGGTGGTGAGAGGAGCCTTGAGATCCAGGGAGAAGCGGCCAGATGCTTCATCTGCTTCTCCTGATGGAGTTAGGAGTGGGTCTGGGGTTGGCAACTTTCAGCGTGATTCTGGGCAGGCCCCTTGGCTCCCAAGCTCATGGTGAAGTGGGGAACAGTGGCGACATCTGGTTCACGGGCCCCGGGGAGGGTTAGAGGAGACAGGGCCTGCCGCCTGCACAGCTCCTGGCACACAGTGCTTGCTCAGTAAATGTGTCCCACTGCTATTGTTGCTGCAATTATTGGGCCCCGGGTGGTGGCCCCATCTCAGGGAAAAGGGTGGCTGGCGGGAGGCCAGGGTGCTGGGTTGGCCAGGTGCTAGGAAGGGGGTAGTGAGCCCTGGCCCGGCCAGGTCACCTGCCCATTTCTCAGGTGTGGACCCTGCCCCTCAGAGAGGCGGGGCGCTTGGCTTGGACCACACAGCCAGTGAGGGTTCTCAGCCCTAAGACCCAGGTCCCCCGCACTCCTTCTGGCTGGATAAGTCCTAAGCTCGTCTGAGCCTTCTGTTTGACAGGTGGGGAAAATGGAGGTCCAGAGGGAAATGGGATGCTGTCTGGTCACCCAGGGACAGCGGCTACAGAGGCAGGCTGAGCAGAGGGTGTGAAGTGTGAGCTCCCAGCGGGCGGGGTCCCCGTGTCCCTCACACGGACCTGCAGAGCCCGTCTCCCGGAAATATAGAGAGCGAACAAGTGAGGTATCTTCTTACTTTAGAAGCAGGGGATTTTCCTAGAGACCTCTGGGCCAGGAAGCCCCCTACAACCCTCACACCTCATCTCCCGAACCCCAGCTCCCAGCCGTGCTGTCAGGGAGAGGAAGGAAGAGGGGATGAGGGACCGACTGTCGCCTGCAGGGACCTTCTGGTGGGCAGCCTGGAGGAGGGTGCAACACCACTGCCTCTCTCACTGCAGCTGAGTCTGGTCCAAGGCTCAGCCCATGTCTGGGAGGAGCCTGACTCTGGAAACTGGGGCGGGAAGGGCCCTTCTGCCTCTGGTGGCCCCTGGAGCAGGGCCTGAGGACTTGAGGTAGCAGAATCCCTAACCTTTCCCTACCACCCCATCCAAGCACACAAGGAAACCTTTTCTAAAGCAAACCTCTCTAGTGGGGTCGGTGGGCCCAACTAGGGCCCAAGTCAAGGCCATAGCAAGGGCAGGGCTGGGGTGGGTTTCAGGGCTAGCAGAGCCTGCTGGGTCTCTGCCTCCCTTCCCTGCCTCAGTGTTGATGTCCCAGGCGGGAGCGCAGCTGTGGTCAGGATCTAGGGGTCCGAAGCAGGTGGGCTTGGAAGCAGGCTTCAGGGAAGCAGCCTTCTTGGGGGGCTGCCCGGGCCACCCCTGTCCTGGGCCCCAGCCTCCTCTGGGAGCCAGGCCTCAGTGATCTTTTCTTGTTCCTATCTGTGCCCGTGCCTCTCCGTCTCTCTGGGCCCTCCACACCCCGCCCCCTCCTCTCTCTCCCTGTCCCCACCCTCACCCCTGTCTCCGTGCCTCCCACACCCCCCACCTCTGTCCTCTCTGAGCCTATCTCACCCTCCCTCGGCATCTCTCCTTGCCTTTCTCTCTGCACCCTGCTGTCTCTGGCCGTCTCTCTGCCTGTTTCATGTCCGGGATCTGCCCTGCCCTTGCCCTGGTCCTCTTTCTGTCTCTGCATCCCCTCTGCCCCTCGCCCTGCCTCCATCCCTGCATCTCCACCGCTCTCTCTCCGCCCTGTCTCTCCTCCCTCTCCCACCCTCCTGCGGCCGGTCCCCCCCACCCCCACCCCTTCTCAACCCACCATCCCCTCTGTCCCTGTCCTCTCCCGTTGGTCACAGGTGGGCTCCTTCTTCATGATCAACCTGTGCCTCGTTGTCATAGCGACCCAGTTCTCGGAGACCAAGCAGCGGGAGCACCGGCTGATGCTGGAGCAGCGGCAGCGCTACCTGTCCTCCAGCACGGTGGCCAGCTACGCTGAGCCCGGCGACTGCTACGAGGAGATCTTCCAGTACGTCTGCCACATCCTGCGCAAGGCTAAGCGCCGGGCCCTGGGCCTCTACCAGGCCCTGCGGAGCCGGCGCCAGGCCCCGGGGACGCCCGGCTCCACCACGCCCGGGCCCGGCGCCAAGGAGCCCAGGCACTACAGTAAGTAGCGGGGCCTCCAGGGTGCTCCAGCCAGGCCTGGTGTGTCTCCAGCTGGGGACTCAGAAGCGGCAGTTTGAAAACGTGGCCTGTCCCTCCAGCACAAGCAGAGGTGTCCATCTAGTTCAGAACCTGGGCCTTCCCCAGGAGATGCAGTCTACACTCTCAGTTCCCTGTCTCCTTTCCCGACCGCCTGCTGGGGCCTTGCCTGGCCTGGCCCTGGACTTGGGGGGCCTAGCCCCACCCTGGCGGAATTCCCGTCTGACCCCACATGTGCACAGGACTCAGGCTTTACCGTGGGCTCCGTGCACAGAACGATGAACAGCTCTCTGTCCTTTGCTGTTGTTCCGTGGCTCGGTTGTGTCTGACTCTGCAACCCCATGGACTGCAGCACACCAGGCTTCCCTGTCCTTCACTGTCTCCCGGAGTTTGCTCAGAATCATGTCCTTTTAGTCAGTGATGCCCTCCAACCATCTCATCCTCTGTCGTCCCCTTATCCCCCTGCCCTCAATCTTTCCCAGCATCAGGGTCTTTTCAAATGAGTCAGCTCTCCGCATCAAGTGGCCAAAGTATTAGAGTTTCAGTTTCAACACCAGTCCTTCCAATGAACACCCAGGACTGATCTCCTTTAGGATGGACTGGTTGGATCTCCTTGCAGTCCAAGGGCCTCTCTAGGGTCTTCTCCAACACCACAGTTCAAAAGCATCAGTTCTTAGGCGTTCAGCTTTCTTTATAGTTTTCCTTAGTTTCCTTCATAGTTTTCCTTAATTTTATGAAACTATAAAATCCCTTTCCGTTGCAGGCCATCCCCCCTCCCTGCCCCCGCCCCTGGCTTCCTGCTGCTACCTGCCTGCCTGCTGGCACACCTGAGCAGGCATGCCGGGCACCTCACACACTGTGATCTGCTCCTGCCTTGGGGCCATTTCTCTTGCTCGACTGGAGACGGTTCCAGAGAGTTAGCCCCTTAGGCTTCAAAGGGTTTTCCATTCATTTTCTCATCTGTTCTAGAAAACAGTCTTAAGAAGGGAGCAGAGTAATATCGGCTCCTGTGTTCCGATGGGAGTGCTAAGGTCTGGAGGGAAGAAGGGAGTCACCCAAGGTCACACAGTGTGTCAGGGACATCAGAGTTCCCAGCTCTGTCGCCCCCCGCCCCCCACCACCCAGGGGGACATGAACCTCTCCAGTAAGAGGAGGCGAAGGAGCCACAGGAGGTGAGCCCCACCCCAGGCCCAGCCCTGCCCCCCAGTTGGTGCCAGTGAGGAAGGCAGCCAGCCTCAGGACTGTACCCCAGGGCAGCGGCAGCTGTGACCCTGGCCAGCCCGGCTCCTCTGCAGCTCTCTGGCCTCCATCCATGGAGTGAGGATGAGGCCAGGCCCTGTGGATTCAGCCACCCCAAGCCCCGCTCCTGCAGCTCTCATGTTCTGGGAATATGAGATGCTCAGAGACAAGCTGGAGAATTCATCCTCAGGGCAGCCGCCCACCCTTCCCCGGGCGCCAGCCGTCCAGGCGTGGTCTTGGAGGAGGCTCCAGGTGGCCCGTGGGCTGGCCCAGCACGTGGCCGGGGGAGCGGGGGTCTGGCTAAGGCTGGCACCCCGTGTTCCTGGATGATGTGGGGAGGGTGTTTACTGCTTAGGGACTTCCTGCTGTCGCCCACTCCTCTCTCCCAAGAAACTGCGTGGAGAGAAGCCCTAGAAGGCTTCTGGAGGGAGGTCGTCCCCTGCCCTGGGCCTCCGTGCCTCCCTCAACTCCTCCCTTCCTTGGGAAACAAGCCTTAGCGGGGGCGACCCCATGCACCGTTGGGCTGGGAAGTGCTCTGGTCTGACCTCCGATGCTGAGGTGGGCCCACCCCTGGCAGCCCCACCGGTCTAGACGGTGAGTGAGTCAGAGCCTTGTCCAGAGGTATTTGGTAGCAAGTGTGGAAATGAAGGGTAGACATTTCAGGCTTTTCTTCCCCTTTAACGTTATATATATTTTGCTACACAAGCAAAACCCGTTTATTCGAGGAAAACATAGACAAATATAAAGAAGGAACCAAACCTCCCAGATGGAGCCTCTCTGACGCTTCTTTGAAATGGTTCACGGATCATAGAACTTGGATCCAATACTGGCTGAGTTCCTCACCTCTCCGGGGATAGCCCTGGGATGACAGCTCCTGCCCCTACCACGTGTGGGGACCTCCTGCCCACTCCCCAGGGCCCACCTCGACTCAGCTGTGTGGAGGGGAGCCTGGCGGTGGGGAAAGGCGCTTCTAGAATGAGGGTTTTCCTTTGCCCAGGGCTCCTGCCTCCTTCTTTCCTGGATGCCATAGACCCCAGGAAAATTGAGGAACGTTGAGGCCACCTTGGCTTCCTCTGAGGGGTATCTACCCTCCACATCAGCCTTTTCAGCCGTTTTCCAGGCTCCATGATGCCATGAAGCAAAACAGTGGGGACGGGCTGGGGACGGACTAATCTCAGGGGGCCACAGGTCAGGAAGTGATGGAGCAAGGACACTCCTCAGGGCTCATCTGCATCTTAACCAATAAAACCCATCCCTGTGGCTCTGTGGGGTGGGTGCTTCTGATCCCTGCTTTTCTTCAGGGGCCAGGAAAGCCCAGAAGGGGAAGCATGTTTCCCCAGGAACCACCAGCCGTCCTCCTCCAAGCAGCACTGGTGGGTTCCAGGCAGACTCTGTGGGCTCACGCGGGTGGTGACCCAGATTTTGCCAGACCGACTGCAGGTGGGGATTGCCTCCTGCATGACCCGAGGCCCCGACCCTGACCCCTGCTTCCTTTCCAGAGTTATGCCCCCGACACAGCCCCCTGGACCCGACGCCCCACACGCTGGTGCAGCCCGTCTCCGCCATGCTGGCCTCCGACCCTGACAGCTGCCCCTGCTGCCAGGACGACACCGGCCGGCGGCCCTCAGGCCCGGGCAGCAGCAGTGACTCAGGCCAGGAGGGCTCGGGCTCCGCGCATGCAGGGGTCGGCGAGGGTGAAGCCGGCACGGATGTGGCCCGCACCAGCGAGGACGGGGCCTCCTCGGAGCTGGGGAAGGAGGACGAGGAGGGGCCGGCCGACGGGGCGGCCCGGCTGTGCGAAGACCTGTGGCGGGAGACGCGAGCCAAGCTGCGGGGCATCGTGGACAGCAAGTACTTCAACAGGGGCATCATGATGGCTATTCTGGTCAACACCGTCAGCATGGGCATCGAGCACCATCAGCAGGCCAGTGGGGAGCGGGGCGGTGGGGGGCATGGGGCGGGCTGGCACATGTGTGCCCGGGGCCTGGCGCACACCCGCTATGTGTCTGTCTTGTCCTGGGTCCCATTCAGCCATGTGACCTCAGTGCCCAGCCCAGGGCTAGGCATGGAGGAGGCAGAGCTCAGGGTGGATGAGTGACCCAATGGCCACCTGGGGTGAGAGCCAGGGGGAGCACTTCCTGTCCCTCTCAGCGTGGACACCTGCTCACCCACAGCCCATCCCTCGCTAGTCCCTGCTGAATCCTGACTTCCGTGCCTCACCTCTGTTCCCGAGCCTTCCTGTCTCTTCTCTCCAAAACCCCTGAAGTGGTCTTTCCAGAGGCTGGGAGCGCCCCGGCCCCAAACTTCCACGGCCTCTGTTGCCCTCGGCACAAAATGCAGACCTTTTCACCGATGGTCAAAGCCCCTTGTGCTCTACCCATGACACACCTTCAGCAGGTGGGTGCGTCCTCCTATCCCTGACCCCCACCCCAACTTCCTCCCCCCTTCCACTGCAGCCCCACGGCACTGAGGGCCCCTGTGGGTTGCCCTGCTGCCCCCGTCTCCCTTCTTGGCCGAACCTGTGGCTTCTTCTGTCTTCAGCTCTGGAGGCATGGGGGGCAGAGACCATGTTGACGGAGTTAAATGGTGGGTCCCAGGTCCCCTGCGCCACGAGGGCTACTACCCAGGGTTTAGAGGTGAGGCAAGTCGGACATGACTGAACGACTTCACTTTCATTTTTCACTTTCATGCATTGGAGAAGGAAATGGCAGACTCACTCCAGTGCTCTTGCCTGGAGAATCCCAGGGACGGGGAGCCTGGTGGGCTGCCATCTCTGGGGTCACACAGTAGGACACGACTGAAGTGACTTAGCAGCAGCAGCAAGTTCAGAGAAAGGGTCCCCCAAGGGGGGGTAGCTGCCCATGGGGGCGGGGACGGCTATTGGAAGGTGACAGGAGCACAGGGAGGATGTGTGGTACTAGAGGGTATTTATCGGGGCACAGGACGGAGGGCTAGGGGGTTAGCACAGATGTCTCCATAGCTCACACTTGGCTGACAGCCTGGACAAGTCAGTCCACCCCTGGCTCCTTTTGGAAAAACATCATTTTCTGGCTCCCGTGGTTCCTCAGCTGCTAGGTGGGGTCCCTCCCTTAACCTGCACCCCAGCTGTGTAGGAACTCTGTCTAGGAGCCACAGGGGGAGGCTTGAGGCCCAGGGAGGGGGCCTCAAGATCCCACAGGCACTGACCCAAGATCCCACAGCCAGTTGGGGTCAGATTTCATCCCCCATAGGGTTTGAACACCCCCTTGGCTTCCCAGTGGTCCTCTTTCTGTGGGCCCCCCCTCACCCGCCCACAGCACCCCAGGGCGGGCCCCACTCTCATTTCCGTCTTCATTAGCCCACCAGGCACAGGCTCCATTCAATTTACTTAAATGCGGCCCCTGGGGCTGCCACTGCACTCTGCTTGGAGCTGCCCGTTTGCCAGCCATTCCAGCTTAATTATGAGGGTCTCTGGGGAGGGCCGGTGGGGAGGCTTTCTGCAAGGGTAAAGTTGGTAAGACTGGCAGCCTGGACCCGCTCGCCTCCAGTCTAGTCTCCTGGCCTTTGTCTGACCCAGCGTCCCCAGGGAAGGCCCCGCAGTGAACTGGTGCTGCCGGGTTGCTAGCTCTAGCTTCTGGATGGAGCAGCACCCAGGGTGCCTGTCGCAGTCCCGCCCCACAGGGCCTGAGCATGGTCCCTGCTGGCGGCTTGTGGAACCAGCTTGCAGGAGCCCATTTTCTCAGATTCCAGGATTTTGCAAGCCCCCCCTTTCAAACGGTTTGGCCATGGAAGGAGGGGTATTCACCCCATGGAAACTGCCCTACGCTGCAAATCAGGGCTATTTTTCAGAGGCCTGTTTGCTACTGGGCCACTGGTTCCCGCCTTCTCAGCCATCCCTCCAAGGCAACACGGTGGCCACAGCTCTGACCTCTGGGTCCAGCTTCTCCCTCTCCCTGCAGCCCCAGACTCAGGCCAGGCCACGGTCCCTGCTCGAGTGCTCTTGGGGTCTCCCCGCCTGGTCTGGCCCGCCTTGTCCTTCTGCCCCATCCTTCTGGGCAAACACTCCAGCCTTCAGATGGTGGGGAGGGGGCCTCTTCTCTTTGGTGCTGCAGGCCCCCTTTGGTCAGATGGCGGGAGGGGGGTCTCTTCTCTTTGGTGCTGCAGGCCCCCTTTGGTCAGTTGGTGGGGAGGGGGCTCTTCTCTTTGGTGCTGCAGGCCCCCTTTGGTCTCCCTACTGGGGTGCCCTCACTGGCACCCTCTGCCCCTTCACAGGATCCTCCCTGGCCTCCTCGTCCACAAGCAGATGCCCTGACTTCATGCCCTTTCCCTCATAGGGATTGGCTCCCTGGCTCCTACCAAGCGCCAGGCCCTGAGCCAGCCTGGTGTACTGAATTTTCACCACCATCCTCAGCAGGTATTAACACCACCTGCCCCACCCCCCAACCTGACGACTTCCACCGGAATGCTGAAACCTGCTGCTTCATCCCCTGGTTCTGCTGCCGCCCAGCAGGGTAACCTTGGGCAAGTCACTTGGCCTCCTTCAGCCAGTAGCCCCATCTGGAAGTGGACACACGAACCTCTCCTCCCAGAGCAGCCGGGAGGGTCAAATGCGTTAAGGAGCCTGGCGCATAGACCGTGCCCTCTAGTTAGGAATGGTTTGTGAACTTTTGTCGGAACCTTATACCACCCTTGGGGCTTCCCTCATAGCTCAGTTGGTAAAGAATCTGCCTGCAATGCAGGAGACTCCGGTTCAATTCCTGGGTCGGGAAGATCTGCTGGAGAAGGGATAGGCTACCCACTCCAGTATTCTTGGGTTTCCTTTGTGGCTCAGCTGGTAAAGAATTCGCCTGCAATGCGGGAGACCTGGGTTTGATCACTGGGTTGGGAAGATCCCCTGGAGACGGGAAAGGCTACCCACTCCAGTATTCTGGCCTGGAGAATTCCATGGACAGGCCATGGGGTCACAAAGAGTCAGACACGACTGAGCGACTTTCACTACACCACCCTTGGGGTGAGTTTACCCAGCTACCGTCTGGAGCTTAAAAAAATTATTAAGGAAGAAGTGAGGGGGAGGGAAGATTTTTTAAAATATTCTCTTTAAAGCAGCTCGGAGCGGCAGCCATTGTTTGGCGGAGCTCCGCACAGGGGCTGCTAGTGGGGCGCGGGTAGCTCTGCTCCACGCCCCTCGCTCCCATCCCAGACGGTGCTGGCAGGAAGCGATCCGCCCCCGAGTCTATTTTGAGCAACGCCCGTCTGAGGTGGTGCCGGTAGAGAGAGAGGTGGCCCAGGGCTGCCAAGGGGCAGGGAGAGAAGCCGGGAGCGGGAAGCGGAGGCCGGGGAACCCATGCATCCCGTCCCCTGCAGGGGAGCGGGCCAGAGGGGAGGCGTCCTGGGGGGGTCCCTCGTATGGCCCCGGCTGCACACCCTGCAGGCGGCAAGATTGGTGTGGTCACCGGGTGGCAGGGGTGGCAGGTGACGAGGGCATGACAGAGGTCAGGTGTCACTTTCCTTTTCCATCTGTGAAGGGGCCACCCTTGTGTGGTCACAGGGGCTCAGATGAGAGGTGAGACGGGGGTGCCCATGGCCTCTAGGTGCTCACTGCTGCCAAGATCACGAAGGACTGTCGCCAGGTTTCTCGTGGTCATGGATACCCCGTGCAGGGACTGGCCTGGGAGGAGGTGACCGGGAAAAGCAGGAGTCAGCCAGGCAGGGGCCTGTGTGTGACCCACGAGGCGGTCAGATGGTGCTGAAGTCTGCTCCTGACCTGGCGCAGCCCTGGCGGGGAGAGAGCCCAGAACCGTCTGGAACGGAGTCTGCGTGACAGGCAGGTGGGTGGGGATGGCTTGGGCAGCCAGATTCCTCCGTTGTCATCTGCTCTCCTGTGTTGTCATATCTCTTCCTGGTATGACCTCGCGGCAGCCCCTGGGGAAGGTGGGGTGAGTGTCTTGTCCCCACTGGGCAGGTGGGGAAACTGAGGCTCAGAGAGGTGAACTGGCTTGCCCAGCGTGGTGTGGTGAGTGACTGTCAGCGCTGGGCTCCGAGATGCTGAGGTTGAATTGGAGGTTCCAGAAGGCTGATAGGTGAAGGGGAGGCACCGCTCTTGGGAGTGGGCTGTCTCAGCCCCACCGTCTCCTGGCACTCTCTTGACCATGCCCATGACTCCTCCCGAGCTGGGCAAGGCCTTCCTGAGACTAGAGGATGGTCACCGTGTCAGACAACACAAAGAGGATTAGAAGCTACCCTCGTGGTCCAGTGGTTAAGGCTCTGCCTTCCAATGCAGGGGGCACAGGTTAGATCCCTGCTTGGGGAATTAAGATCTCATATGCCGCAGTGTGGCCAAAATAGAAAAAAGAGGTTCAGGTTGAATGGAGTGCAAGGCAGGGGTGCAGAAACCCTCCCTAGAGCAGGGCTGACCCCAGCTGGGGTACGTCCACTGGCTCTAGCTCCCAGGGGACAGCATTCAAGGCCTCCAAATCAGTGGATGGGTCAGAATAGGTTTTATTCTCTTTTCAGCAGTCCTGTCAAGTCACTGCCAACCTAGATCTGGGGTGACTAGGAAGAGGAAGATGGAATAGCTTAGTGCCTGACATTCCAGCTCTTTGGGGGCTTAGGGGAGAGACACACCAACATGGGCTGCAGTCAGGGAAGGCTTCCTGGATGTGGTGGCACTGGAAATGGATCCTGAGGGATGACTGGGATTTCAGTAGACAGAGAAGAGACAAATGCAGGCACCAGGAACATAGGTATTCCTATGGAAGACCCTCCTGAGCCCTCAAGGTGCATATGCTCAGGCCAGGGCAAACAGCCCAGGAGGCCCGAGGGCTGTCCATTCATGAAGGGTCTTAAGACTGGCTTTATCCTTAGGGCAGTGGAGGAAGGGGGCATGGAAGGCTTATAAGCAGGGTAGTGAGTCTGTTGAACTAGAGCCTCAAGTCAGAAAGGTAAGGAGGTGCAGGCACCTGGACCATGAGGAGGTATCGGGCCAGAGGGAGGAGACCTGGGTTTGAGATCTGATTCTTCTGCTGACTGTGTGTGGCCAGGGAAGTCACTCTTCCTCTCTGGGTCTCAGGTTTTCTGGCTGTCAAATGGAGCTACTATAGGATATTGTTTTAGCCTTGAGGGAATAATTCATGGAAAGTGCTTAGCGCCACCTGGCACATGGGGATGTTTTCAACACCAGCTGGCATTGTTGTCGTGGGGGTGATGCTGGGCTCGAGGGGTTCCTGGGGGGCAGCTTGGGTTCCTGCCCAGCTGGGCCCTTGTCTGCCCCTGCAGCCGGCCTTCCCAAGCCTGGCGTCTATCAGGGGTGAGCTGGCCGTGCCCCTGCCCCCGTCTCCCTCTGCTTCTGGCCTCTCCTCCAGGTTGCAGCCCCCCTCATCGGCCCTCCATCCTCCCTCCGCTGGTGTAACCTGGTTTTTCTGCCCTTCCGCACCTCCCCTTCCCCTGGGTGGGTCTTCACCATCTCCAGCCGCCTCTCTGCAGCCTCTCCGTCTGTCTGCCTGCCTCAGCACTCTCACTTGCTGGCTCTGCCTCTGACTTGCCCAGTGTCGCGATCGCAGTCTTCATTCTGTGTTTATCTGTTTTTCTCTTTGTCTTGTCTCTCCACACCCTGCGTTTGCTTCTCACTCCCGGGTACATATTGGTCTGTCTGTCCATCTGCGTTTTGAGTCTCCCTCTGTCCATCTCTCTGACGGCTGCCCTGTTCCTCTTCCATGCCTCCCCGCTTGGTCTCTCACTCACCGTGTCTAGGTTTGTCCACCTGTCTGTCTCCCAGAAAAATGCTCGCAGGAGTGATGGATGGTCCATTAGAAAAAGATTAACAGGTGTGTGCTTGACTAGAGAAACAGCTGTTGCGAGGGAGGAGGGGATGAAGCGGGTGACCTTTTGGGGAGAGCCGGGCGGCAGGCTTCCCATCGGTTGTGGGTGGGCGGGCGTGTGTGCGGTGCATGGCCCTGAGTGGGGTGATCGCTGTCACGGACTGTCAGCAGCCACATCTCTCATCTCCCTTTTGGCGGGCTGGGAAATTGGTGACTCTCAAGAGCATCTGGGCCCTGGCTCAGCCTGGGATGCTGGGTCCCAGCCCCTCCCGCTCTGGGGGCCTCTCTCAGGGTCCCACTCCCCTTGTGGGACCATTTTGTGAGGCAAATGTAATTACAGATGGAAATGGTGCCTTCTCCTTTGATCTGGCCTTGAGAGGAGCTGGCAGTTTTATTAGATTTCTCAGGCACCAAGCGGGAAGCAGAGGGTTGGGTTGCTATTTTTTTCTCTTCTCCTTTTGACCCAAATGGAGTCAAAGTCAGGCCCTGAGTCCCTGTTGCTCTGTGGGAGAGGTGGGCCAGAGCGGGCGGACCTGATATTGGGATTTCTCCCATCTCCCTCCCTCGCTCCAGCTGGTCCCTCTGCCTGGACACCTTCTCTTCTCCCTGTTACCCACTCCCCCTCTTGGCTTTGAGCTCTCCTTGAGATGTCACTTCTTCCAGGAAGCTGCTCCAGACTCCACTGACACTGTGGCCTAAACCACCTTCAGCTTCCCCCTGTTTTTATCGCCTGCTGACTGGTTTGTTAAGCTGCACGAATGGCTTTGCCAGTGGAGCCTGCACTTCTCAAGGGCAGGAAGAATGTCACAATTGGCTCACCACCGCCTAGCCTGGGTAGCACAAGCCCAGCCCTTGACCGACGCTGGGGAGAGCCTGCAACAGTGGATGAGCAAATGGATGGATGGATGGATGAGTTCGGGGGTGGGCATGGGGACTGGGAGCGCAGTTTGAAGTCTGACTTGGTGGCTCTGCCATAGCCTTGCCAGGTGACTCAGCATGGCAGTTCCTTCTCTGAGCCTCAGTTTCCTCATCTGTAAAACGGAGATGACAACAGTGGCCTCGCAGGGTGGCTGAGGTGTCAGTAATTGAGTTGGGGTTGAGCTCAGGCCTGACAAATGGCCCTTTCCTGCTGCATGATTTGGGTAGGAACAACCTGACCCGGTGGTGAGTAGAGATCAGACACTTGACCAGTCCTGAAAGAACCAGGGGAGGCGAGAGGGGTGGAGAGAGAAGGGGCTGGAGCCCTGTTTAGCCCTCCCCTCACTCCATCTCCCATTTTATGGATGAGGAAACTGAGGCCTGGGCAGTGAGGGTGGACTTGCAGCCCCACCCCCAGTTGTGGCTATAGGGTAGCTTGTTTAATACACTGGCGTTCCTCGGGTAGTCCCACGTGTAAGGGTGTCACGTGCTGCTAATACTTAGCAGGTATACAGCTCCAGGGGCAGAGGGTGGGTCTGTGGACAGAGGGGCTAGTCTTTCTCTGAGTAGCTGGGACTTTGACCTTCAGGGGCTTCCCTCATGGCTCAGCTGGTAAAGAATCTGCCTGCGATGCGGGAGACCTGGTTTCAATCCCTGAGTCAGGAAGATCCCCTGGAGAAGGGAATGACAACCCACTTCAGTGTTCTTGCTTGGAGAATGCCATGGACAGAGGAGCCTGGTGGGCTACATACAGTCCATGGGGTGGCAAAGAATCGGACACGACTGAGTGACTTTCCCTTTGACCTTCAATCTCTCTGGGTGAAGTAAGCCCCACTGACTGGGTGGTCCAGTGTACTGAAAGCCGTGGTGGCACACGGTAGGGGCAGGGCCTCTATCTGCCCTTCACAGCGCTGGTGGTGTCAGCCACCCACAATCTTGAGAAGGCAATTGCTAAGGAAGGAAGGAGGTCGGAGGAGGGCTGCGAAGGGCAGAGCCTTGGAGTTAGGCTGCTTGGGTTCAGATCCAGGTACTAGCTGTGCAGCCTCAGGCAGGGGACTGGCCTTCTCTGAACCTGTCTCCTCATCTGCATAATGGGCTCTTCAGTTCAATTCAGTTGCTCAGTCATGTCTGATTCTTTGCGACCCTACGGACTGCAGCACGCCATGCTTCCCTGTCTATCACCATCTCCTGGAGCTTGTTCAAACTCATGTCCATCAAGTTGGTGATGCCATCCAACCATCTCATTCTCTGTTGTCCCCTTCTCTTCCTGCCTTCAATCTTTCCCAGCATCAGGGGCATTTCTAATGAGTCAGCTCTTCACATCAGGTGGCCAAAGTATTGGAGTTTCAGCATCAGTTCTTTCAATCAATATTCAGGATTGATTTCCTTTAGCATTGCCTAGTTTGATCCCCTTGCAGTCCAAGGGTCTCTCAAGAGTTTTCTCCAACACCACAGTTCAAAAGCATCAATTCTTCAGTGCTCAGGCTTCTTTATGGTCCAGCTCTCAGATGCATACACGACTCCTGGAAAAACCGTAGCTTTGGCTAGACAGAACTTCATCAGCAAAGTGATGTCTCTGCTTTTTAATATGCTGTCTAGGTTGGTCATAACTTTTCTTCCAAGGAGCAATCATCTTTTAATTTCATGGCAGCAGTCACCATCTGCAGTGGTTTTGGGGCACAAGAAAATAAAGTCTCTCACTGTTTCCACTGTTTACCTATCTATTTGCCATGAAGTGATGGGACTGGATGCCATGCATGATCTTTGATTTTTGAACGTTGAGTTTTTAGCCAGCTTTTTCACTCTCCTCTTTCACTTTCATCAAGAGGCTCTTTAGTTCCTCTTTGCTTTCTGACATAAGGGTGGTGTCATCTAAATATCTGAGCTTACTGATATTTCTCCTGGCAGTCTTGATTCCAGCCTGTGCTTCATCCAGCCTGGCATTTCACATGGTGTACTCTGCATATAAGTTAAGTAAGCAGGGTGACAATATCCAGCCTTGACGTACTCCTTTCCCAGTTTGGGACCAGTCCGTTGTTCTATGTCTGGTTCTAACTGTTGCTTCTTGACCTGCACACAGATGGGCTCTTGTGAAGGACTAAGTGACATGATACTTATGAAGTGCACAGGACAGGACCTGCACACACTCACTAAATGGGTTAAGGTCATGGGCAAACAGGGATTCCGCAGTCACTGGTTTGCCTTCCTGTCTTGCTCTCTATCTAACCGTGTGACCTCAGGCTGCCTTCTGAGCCTTGTCTTCCTTATCTGTAAATTGGGTGTCATAATGTGGCCCTCAGTGAGCAGTACAGGCTTCATTGCCCAGTTGATGGGAGGTCGGCCCCATGTGTTCTCATCTCAGTAGCCCTCTTGGGACAGCAGAGACGATGCAGAGGCCAAGTGCAGGGGGAGGATGGAGGTCTAACGAGGACACCGACCTGCAGGCCATGGGGCCAAGGTGGCAGAGCCAGGCCCTCCCTGGGGGTTTGAGAGCTCATGGGTGTCCAGAGTGGGGGATGCACGGCTGCCCTCTGGCCTGACCGGGTCCCTGTCCCCTGCCCCCACAGCCTGAGGAGCTGACCAACATCCTGGAGATCTGCAATGTGGTCTTCACCAGCATGTTTGCCCTGGAGATGCTGCTGAAGCTGGCTGCTTTCGGGCTCTTCGACTACCTGCGCAACCCCTACAACATCTTTGACAGCATCATTGTCATCATCAGGTGCTGACCCCACCTCCCCAGCCTGCGGACTTAGAAATAGAGCGAGGCGGGAGGGGGATTAAATGCACTGACCCCAGCCAGTAAATGAAGCTGTTGTTGTTCGGTTGCTCAGTCATGTCCGACTCTTTGCAACCCAATGGACTGCAGCACACCAGGCTTCCTTGTCCTTCATTATCTCCCGGAATTTGCTCAAACTCATGTCCATTGAGTCAGTGGTGCCATCCAACTATGGATGCAAATGAAGTACATAAGATCAAAGGAAGTCAATTATACTGAAAACCAGTTAGGAAAATATTTGAAAATGTATGATTTATCAATATAGATGTGCTTCTGGGTGAATGAATTAAATATCAAGATCAATAGTAGTGGGTTCATAACAACCACTTTCCAGAGAAAGGATGAGCGTAACTAACGTCTGGAAATATCTGTATCAGCCATCACGTGGTAGAAAACCACCAGTGATTTCAATTGGCCACAGGGTCATAGGGACTGCTAATTAATTCTCTGCTGTTTGTTGTTGACCTTCATAATTACAAGGAATGTTAATTCTCAAAAAGAGGTCAGCGATATTTATGGGCTGTAGACTTCTTGAAGGGGTTGATCCGTGGAACCCAGGTTCAGAGCCCTGGGTTTAGGGTGCCAGGAGCCGCAGCGACGTGGCAGACAGTATCTGTTGGCTGAACGAATGTATGAACGGAACGTGTGCATCTCCGTCTCCCTGGCCCCACTTCTTCCTCTGCCCTCGTCCCGCTGACCCCTCCTGCCTCTCTCCCCTCCCCGCCCTGTCTGCTGGCCCGGCCGCAGCATCTGGGAGATCGTGGGGCAGGCGGACGGCGGGCTGTCGGTGCTGCGGACTTTCCGGCTGCTGCGGGTGCTGAAGCTGGTGCGCTTCATGCCCGCGCTGCGGCGCCAGCTCGTGGTGCTCATGAAGACTATGGACAACGTGGCCACCTTCTGCATGCTGCTCATGCTCTTCATCTTCATCTTCAGGTGAGCCCTGCCTACCCTGGCGCCACACCCGCGGGGTCTGCTAGGGCCATGGGCGGGGGCCTGGGGGAGTGTGACTGAGCTTCTCCACGCAGCACCCCAGACCTGGGTGTGAATCCTGACACCGTCACTTCATCCCTGGGCAAATCCTGCCCCTCTGAGCCTTCATTCTCTGGGCAAATCCTGCCCCTCTGAGCCTCAGTGTTCACATCTGTAAAATGGGACCAACTCTGGTGCTTCTCCTCTTAAGTGGGCTGTTCTGAGAATGAAACAGGGTGGGCAGACAGAGAGCTTGGTGTGTGTGTGAGCCCCTTGAGCCACCTCCATCCTTCCCCCAGCATCCTTGGGATGCACATCTTTGGCTGCAAATTCAGCCTGCGCACGGACACAGGAGACACGGTCCCCGACAGGAAGAACTTCGACTCCCTGCTGTGGGCCATCGTCACGGTGTTCCAGGTGAGCCCTGGCCTGTGTCCACGGGTGTCTGTCGCTTTTTGGAGGTGTCCCCAGCCTTAGAGAGTCTGGGGAAGAGCAGAAGCCTGCAAGGAGGCCCCTCAACCCCAGCCTCCAGTGGCCAGACTGCCTCAGCTCTGGCTGTGAGAACTGGACTGACCTCCCAGAGCCCGTCCCTGTGCGTCCACTCCTGCCCCGAGACTTTGGGGTTGATTCTTCCCTGAAACCGTTTCCTCATGGGTACTGTGGTCGGGGGGGTGGGGTTGTGGGGGCAGCCAGGAGGGAGCGCTGGTCACCTGGGAGTGAGTGTTGGGGCAGGAGTATGTGATGCAGGCCTTGAGGGTGTGGGCAAGCCAGGCAGCAGGAAGAGCAAGGGGGTGTGTGTGTGTGTGTGTGCGTGTGTGTGCACACATGCGCGTGCGCTTGGGTCTGTGGCTGTGCCCCAGCCGAGGCCATGATACGCGAGGACCCTGGGTGCATGATTGTGTATGAGAGGATGCTGTATGCAAGTATGCACGGGCTGCTGCGTGCCTGCAGCTAGGACACCCAGTGGGCTGGGGCCTGGGGATACTCAGGGGCTAAGCAGTCGATCCTCTCCCCTCACAGATCCTCACCCAGGAGGACTGGAACGTCGTCCTCTACAATGGCATGGCTTCCACCTCCCCCTGGGCCTCCCTCTACTTCGTTGCCCTCATGACCTTCGGCAACTATGTGCTCTTCAACTTGCTGGTAGCCATCCTGGTGGAGGGCTTCCAGGCGGAGGTGACTGTGGCCTTGGTGGAGGAAGCACGCCTTTGGGGCCTGTATGAGACTGGGGGGGGGCCGGATAGAGGAGGACGGCAATTCAAACATCTAGCAGGCAAACGGGTCTCCAGAGGAGGGTGTTACCAGTGAGGTGGTGAGCTTCCCATCACAGGAAGCATGCAAGTGGAGGCTGCATCTAGGACCCCTGCCCATCCCCCAGGGATGTAGGAATAAGCCTCTCCATCTCTGATATCCTAGAGTCCCCAAGATCTGGGACGCTGGATCCTGCCTGCTCCATTTTCTGAGGCTTGGGGGACACTTGGAGTCAGGCAGATGTGGATTTCTGGCTGAGGTCCTCATTAGCATCTCACTTCCCTTTTCAGAGCCTCAATTTTCCCATCTGTAAAATGGTGTGTGTGTGGGGAGGGGGGAAACGGTAAAAACACCCACTGAAAAATTCAGGAGGGAGGAGAGGGCTAAACTGACTTTCATTCCAATGTGAGGGACGGTCTCCCAGGGGGATGCCAATCGCTCCTACTCGGACGAGGACCAGAGCTCATCCAACATGGAGGAGTTTGACAAGCTCCAGGAGGGCCTGGACTGCAGTGGAGGTAACCAGATTTCCACTCATCACCTGGGAGGCCAGGACTTTTCCCCAGAGCTCCAGGCGGGCAGAGGGTATAGCATCTAGTTTCCCCTCAGGCCAAGGCTCCGGGACTGCTAACTCTGTGGTTTGTTGTTTACGTTTATAATAGAAATGCTGAATCTCAAAAAGGTCAGTGACAGTCATGGCTCTCCTGAGTTCTAGCCATGCGTCCCCCCCTCACCCCTCCACACAGCTGGCCTGTTAGGAAGAGTTGTGGGCCTCAGGATGCCTGGGTTCTGTTGAGTACTTCTGGGCAGCTGGAAAGAAACCTCCAGCCCATGCTGTGTCCTCAGCAGCTGGGCTAGACAGGTTCTGCCCTCTTCCTGCATTGAGTACAGGAGTGAGGCTCCTATGCTGGGTGAAGCCCAGAGCTGGCCTCTAAACATGGAAGGCAAGGGCTTCACTCATCCAAAAGTAAAGCTGAAAGCCTTGGAGATGGGCATAGGGGAGGCACGTGTAATGGGGTCCAACCAGGAGGACTTCCTGGCGGAGGAGGTCTCTCCAGAAAAGTTCTTCTTTTCTGTTACTGTCCATGTCTATTTCTTCATCTCACGGCTTCTTTTGCTCTTGTTCTGTCCTCCTGTCTGCCCCTCCTTCTGTCTCTATCTGAACCCTCCAGATCCCAAGCTCTGCCCAATCCCCATGACCCCCAATGGGCACCTGGACCCCAATCTCCCACTGGGTGGACATCTGGGCCCCACTGGGGCTGCAGCATCCGCCCCCCGCCTCTCACTGCAGCCAGACCCCGTGCTAATGGCCCTGGGCTCCCGCAAGAGCAGTGTCATGTCACTGGGGAGGGTGAGCTACGACCAGCGCTCCCTGGTGAGTCCTTGTGGGGTGCTCTGGATGGCTGCTTCCTGCCGGGTGTGTGCTGAGTGACCCAGAGAAGATGTGTCTGCCAGTCTGGTACCAGCCTGGTACCTAGGCTTAGGACACCAGACTGCCCAGCCAGAACCAGGCAAGGACCATGTCATTGTATTCCTGGGTGCCCAGGGAACAAGGAATGAATGAGTAAGCGCCAGTGGGTCTGGTGTAGAGTTGGGTTTCGGTCTTAGCAGCAATGTGCAGGGTAAAGAGCTGGGCCTCGGGGTTGGGGAGACCTGAGCTTCAGTCTGGCCTCTGCCACTGCCAAGCTTTGTAACCAAGGCCAAGTTAGAATGCTTCTCTAAGCCTGCAGTTTCCTTTCCTGTAAAATGGGCAGATGCCCTAACTTGCTGCACCTTTCTCACTAGAAATGAGGTGGCAGGAGGGACAGAACCACAGGGTGGAGGTGACCAAACGTCCCCAGATGAGGATGGAGTGAGAGGCAGAGCAGGGACAGGTCTCCTGGGGTCTAGCCCCTTCTGTGCCCCAGTGGCCAGGTGCGTGGCCCCCTTTGGGCCTCAGCAAGTATGCAGGTTGCCTTCAGTCACAGCCGTGACTGTGTGTGATGGCGCTGACCAGAGCCCCGGGCTTCCTCCCAGTCCAGCTCTCGGAGCTCCTACTACGGGCCGTGGGGCCGCAGCGGGGCCTGGGCCAGCCGTCGCTCCAGCTGGAACAGCCTCAAGCACAAGCAACCGTCGGCGGAGCATGAGTCCCTGCTCTCGGCTGAGCGTGGCGGCGCCCGGGGCTGCGAGGGTGCCCGGGACGAGGGCCCGCTACGGACCGCGCCCCTGTACGCCCCACACGCCCACCATGCACATCATGGTCCCCACCCGGCGCATCGTCACCGCCACCACCGCCGAACGCTGTCCCTCGACACCAGAGATTCGGTGGACCTGGCCGAGCTGGTGCCCGCCGTGGGCACCCACTCCCGGGCGGCCTGGAGGGCGGCGGGCCTGGCCCCCGGGCACGAGGACTGCAATGGCAGGATGCCCAGCATCGCCAAGGACGTCTTCACCAAGATGGATGACCGCCGGGATCGCGGGGAGGACGAGGAGGAGATCGACTACGTGAGGGCATGGGGCTCTGGGGCAGCAGAAGGGACCAAGAGGTGGAGAGCAGGCATAGAACAGGGAGGGGCCGAGGGGCGGGGCTTGAATGGGGTCCCACCTAAATGGGCGTGGGGAGAGGACTTCAGGTGCGTGAGCAGGGGGCGGAGCCTGGACTGTGGGCCCACCCCTGGCACAGAAGTCCTCCTGGCCTACCCTGGGTGGGGCGAGCATTCTGGTCTTGCTAGGAGAGTTCGGAGGTCATCCGGTGGCCACACTCTGCTAGATGGCCAGGATGGGTGGAGGTGAGCAGCTCTGGGCAGCGCTGACCTGCCTGACCCGGCGGCCTTCTCTTGCCAGACTCTGTGCTTCCGAGTCCGCAAGATGATTGACGTCTACAAGCCTGACTGGTGTGAAGTCCGTGAGGACTGGTCCGTCTACCTCTTCTCCCCCGAGAACAGGTGGGCAGGGCCAGGCTTGGGGTGCCGTTAGTGTAGGAGGTTGACGTGTCTGGGAGGGAGAGATTTCTGCCAAGCCAAGCAGGACCATTGTTGGGGCGTCACTTATACCTTAGAGCCTGCAGGGGAGGGAGGGGTTCGGGTGGAGGCTTTTCTGAGCATCTTCTCTACCCTAAGCCATTCCCGTGCTGGGCACCAGGTTGGATAAATCTTCTGAGAACCTGGAGTGCTTCCCTCTGGAGGGGGCATCAAAGGGCTTCCTGGAAGAGGTGGCCTTTGTGCTGGGCTTTGGAAGCAGACAACATTCTTCAGATGAAGAAGGAGGTGTGAGAAGGTGGAGGCCGGTCCAGGTGGAGAGAGTAGCCTGGGAAAGGCCTGGAGGCAGGAGCTGAGGGTACCTGGCCATGTGTGCCCATGCGGCTGAGGACAAGGCTCAGGGACATGGACTGGTGTTTGGAAAGCTTTGAGTGTCAAGGCTAGGTGGGCACCCTTCATCCTGGGGTGCTAGAAGCTTGCAGTGTGGTCAAGTGGCATCCTGAGAAGATGTGAAATCGCCACCTGTGATGTGTCCAGAAAAGAAGGGTCAGCTTTCCAGGAGACCCTGGTCCCCATGTGTGCCAGGGCCTTCTGCCTTCCTTCCGGCTAGGGTGAGGGACAAACCAACGCTCACGTGGTCCCCTGCCCACCCTGCCCAGGTTCCGGGTCCTGTGTCAGACCATCATTGCCCACAAGCTCTTTGACTATGTCGTCCTGGCCTTCATCTTCCTCAACTGCATCACCATCGCCCTGGAGCGGCCCCAGATTGAGGCTGGCAGCACCGTGAGTGGCTGGGGCCTTCAGGCGGTGCAGGGGATAAGGCAGAGGGACAGGCTGCCAGGGCCTGCTGTGGGATAGCATGCCGGGCTGGGGGCAGGGGGTTGGAGAGCTTATGAGGCCGGATGGCGCGGAGGGAGGTGTGGCTGGGAGCATGCCTCTGGAGAGGGGGCTGCCTCCATGGACTGTGAAGTGGCAGCCTCTCCTGGGTGCCCCTTGGCTGAAGGCAGAGGCTGTCAGTTCTGGGACGCCCCTGGACCCACAGCCTCTCCCGGCTCTTTCAGGAACGCATCTTCCTCACTGTGTCCAACTACATCTTCACAGCTATCTTCGTGGGCGAGATGACACTGAAGGTACTGGCTTCACCTGGGACCTTTCCTTCCCCCTGTCCGGGGCCCCAGGCTCTGGTCCAGCCTCCGTCAGCTGGTCATCCACTTGCCCCTCAGCAGCATTCCACAGGGGGCATTGGAGGCCCATCCCCACTTGGTGCCAGCCACTGGGTTGGGCTCCTGGGGCGGAGGAAGGAGGAGGGAGGCGAGGTCAGCTTCATGTCTGCCGGGTGGGCGCTCACAACGCATTTCCAGTGTCATGAAGGTACCTGCTGGAGGCGTGGGGCACAGGAGAGGGCTTGGTCTAGGATGCTTCCGGGAGTGCTTGGCTTCCAATGGGGGTTAGCCAGATATGCAGGGAGAAGGGAACCGGGCAGTCGTGGGCCTGTGCTTCAGGGAGCGGCTCCTTGGGTAAGGGGACACCTATAGCCTGCCTTCAGAGGGGTGGCAGTGGACGCATCCACTCCTGCCCTCCTGCTCCCCGGCCGTCTACCTGACCCCGCCCATCGCCCCGCCCCCAGGTGGTCTCGCTGGGCCTGTACTTCGGGGAACAGGCGTACCTGCGCAGCAGCTGGAATGTACTGGACGGCTTCCTCGTCTTCGTGTCAATCATTGACATTGTGGTGTCCGTGGCCTCCGCTGGGGGAGCCAAGATCCTTGGCGTCCTCCGGGTCCTGCGGCTCCTGCGCACCCTACGACCCCTGCGGTGAGGACCCTGCCCCCGCAGATGGGGGACCCTGCACTGCCGGAGGGATCTCCCAGGGTCTACGTGGACCCCTCACTCTCTCCCTCTGCACCCACGCGGTCCCCTGTAGCATGTGCTGGGAACCATCTGAACCCCGGGCTGTGGGCCCTGCTCCTGGGGGCGGGGCCTGCAGCAGGTGCTGGAAGGCGGGGGCTGAAGGTGGTCCCCAGGGCTGCTACCCACTCTCTGTGTGTCCTTGGGGGTCTCACTGCCATCTCTGGGCCTCTAGTGTCTAGAGGAGGGTGCAGCGTGTATCCCAAGGGATTGCGGTGAAAGCGCCGTGCCTTGCTATGCATAGAGTCTGTGGCCTGGGGGTCCCTGCTCTGGTGACTCGGGCCTAGTAGGGGCTGTCCCAGGTCTGGCTGATGGCTCATGGTATCCTTGGCCCCTCCCTGCCTGCAGTGTCATTAGCCGGGCACCTGGCCTGAAGCTGGTGGTGGAGACACTCATCTCCTCCCTAAAGCCCATCGGCAACATCGTCCTCATCTGCTGTGCCTTCTTCATCATCTTCGGCATCCTGGGGGTGCAGGTGAGGGGCCCTAGGCTGGGCTGGCAGTAGTAGGCTGGGCTCTGTAGTTGAGGAAGAGGCTCCACGTCCCTGCCCAGCTCCTGGGACCTTGTGCCAGATGCCCTGGTGGAGCAGCCATGGTCTCTGCCAGCAGGGAGCTCCCATTCCAGGCAGGGAGGCAGACAGGGCCCAAAGGGCTGAGCACAGAGCAGGCGGGGTAAATGGGATCACAGGGGGCCAAGGGAGGCAGGAACACAGGGCTGGGCCGGGGACAATGGGGAAGGAGGTGGCCTTTCCACCAGGCCTTGAAAGACAAGTGGTTTGGGCAGGTCACAGGGGTAATGAATGTCAGGGCAGATGGGCACATGGGGAGGTGGGGACAAGCAGGGCACTGGAGAGAGTCCTGGAGCTACGACTGGCATGGAGAGGTGAGCTGGACCGTGGGGGCGAGACCTGGAAGGGCAGCTTGGCTTCACTGGGGTGGGCACCATGGAGAGCCTCTGACCCAGGCAGGGCCCTGAGCTCACTCAGATTTTGGTTTGGAGCCCAGTTTGGGTATAGGGTGGTGCCTCAGGGCTGGACGGGGAGGAGAGGTTGCAGACCGTAGACTGTGTATTGGGGGGTGGCCAGAATGACCTGGGCCTTCTATGGTCCGAGTGCCACAGAGATGCTCTTTCTTGAGGGTCTGAGCCCTGTTCTGAGGCCCCCAGGCTCCCCACCTGGTCCTGTGCTCTAGGCTGTAGCTTTGGAGGAGCCCCGTGCACAGGGGTCCTTTGGGGTTGCTGAGAGATCACAGCGTGGCTGCCTGGGCAGGAGCTGCTTCGTGCAGACAGTGGATCTGCCCCTTCTAGGCAGTTGACATGGAGAGGGCTTGGGTCCCTAAGAGGGTCCCCTTGCTTCTTTCTCTCTCTCCCTTGGGGAGGTACAGGCAACTTTCTTGTGTGGAGTCCCTGTCCGAATCCCCAGTGTACGTACTGAGGTCTGATCTCTGGGGTCTGTGGAAGAGCTGGAAATCAGACCAGGCTGTGAACTTTGGCTCTGCCACTTCCTGAACCTGATGACTTTGAGAAATTAACCTAACATCACTGGGTCTCAGTTTTCTAACCTGTGAGATGGGATGAGTGTAGCCCTGCCTCATGCTGGAGGACTTGGAGAGCAGGTGGGGTAGAGTGGGTTGGCTCAGGCATGCACAGAGGACGTGCCCCTGGAAGGGCAGGTCCTTTTTCTGATTTGCACCCCAATTGCACCCCATCCACCACCATCCCCTGGGAGCACTGGCTAGATGGTCACTAGCCCTGTGTCCCTACCCCTAGCTCTTCAAGGGCAAGTTCTACCACTGTCTGGGTGTAGACACCCGCAACATCACCAACCGCTCCGACTGCGTGGCTGCCAACTACCGCTGGGTCCATCACAAGTACAACTTCGACAATCTGGGCCAGGTGAGCACCCGCTCCTCCTCTTGACCTGCCCCACCCCGGATGGGTGGGGGTGACAGCTCTTCAGTGCCAACAGGACTATAGACCAGGCTTCAGTCTTCCCCTGCCAGGGCTTCTGCTTTTCAAGCCTTGATTTTCTTTTCTGTAGAATGGGTAGGGGTAGAACTCCCTTCACAGGTAGTATGAGGCTTAGGGACCCTGAACACAGAGTGTCTGGCAGGTGCTTGGCATTTAGTAAGTGCTTTAGTGGACATTGGTTCCTGGTCCCCTTCCCCCTCCCAGCCCTTTCCCATTCTGGAAACTCTGCTTAATGGCAGGCTGATGACCTTAGACCCCTGAGTAGGTCTCCGCAGAAGCACGTGGGAGGTCCCAGCATGGCCTGGAACCTTAGATCCCTTCCTGGACCTCTTAGTAGCTGTGTGCCCTCAGGCCAGCTCTGTCCCGCTCTGTGCTTCAGTGTCTTCATCTGTAAATTGGAGCAGTGATAGCAGGTCTGTGATTCCAGGGACCCAGGCTCTCTACACTTCAGACCTCTGTGATCTAAGGGCTCACAGCGACATTTGCCCCTTGAGCTGGAAGTACTTCGTGTGCTTCCCTGGTAGAGAGGGCTCCCTTTTTGTCCCCTGTCCTGCTCCTGGGTCTGAGCCCTTTCCAGGCAGCCCTCAGCACCATTCCCTCTGGGAAGCAAAGAGGAAGGGTCTGAGGCCTGGAGGGATAGGACGGAGGGGTCAGTACAGGGCAGGAGACCTCTCCCGTGGATGCTTTGGCCTGCTGTCCATATAGAAGCCTTGGCTGGCTATCCCCTGGGGATCACCTCTGTTTCTAATATCATTAGTGAAGGTAAATATTGCCATTTACAGACAAAGAAGCTGGGGCCCAGAGACATGAAGGAACCTGCCCCAAGACACACAGCCAGTGAGTGGCAGAAATTGAGCTGGTCCTGACTTCTCTTGAGAGCTCCTGTTTCAGGCGCTAGAGGCAGGGCCCCTCATGTTTTCAGGAACCTTCCAGTTTAAAGTCTCCGCTCATCCTCAGCCCTGAAGGGTTA